>NC_067477.1:106186288-106786288 GCF_947179515.1 Apodemus sylvaticus | reverse complement strand
TGTAAGATGAAATCTTAGGGTTGTTTTGATTTGCATTTCCCTAATGACTAATGAAGTTGAGCATTTTTTAAGATGCTTCTCCGCCATCCGAAGTTCTTCAGGTGAGAATTCTTTGTTTAACTCTGTACCCCATTTTTTTAATAGGGTTGTTTGGTTTTCTGGAGTCTAACTTCTTGAGTTCTTTATATATATTGGATATTAGCCCTCTATCTGATGTAGGATTGGTGAAGATCTTTTCCCAATTTGTTGGTTGCCGATTTGTCCTCTTGATGGTGTCCTTTGCCTTACAGAAACTTTGTAATTTTATGAGGTCCCATTTGTCAATTCTTGCTCTTAGAGCATACGCTATTGGTGTTCTGTTCAGAAACTTTCTCCCTGTACCGATGTCCTCAAGGGTCTTCCCCAGTTTTTTTTCTATTAGCTTCAGAGTGTCTGGCTTTATGTGGAGGTCCTTGATCCATTTGGATTTGAGCTTAGTACAAGGAGACAAGGATGGATCAATTCGCATTCTTCTGCATGCTGACCTCCAGTTGAACCAGCACCATTTGTTGAAAAGGCTATCTTTTTTCCATTGGATGTTTTCAGCCTCTTTGTCGAGGATCAAGTGGCCATAGGTGTGTGGGTTCATTTCTGGATCTTCAATCCTGTTCCATTGATCCTCCTGCCTGTCACTGTACCAATACCATGCAGTTTTTAACACTATTGCTCTGTAGTATTGCTTGAGGTCAGGGATACTGATTCCCCCAGATTTCCTTTTGTTGCTGAGAATAGTTTTAGCTATCCTGGGTTTTTTGTTGTTCCAGATGAATTTGATAATTGCTCTTTCTAACTCTGTGAAGAATTGAGTTGGGATTTTGATGGGTATTGCATTGAATCTGTATAGTGCTTTAGGCAAAATGGCCATTTTAACTATATTGATTCTACCGATCCATGAGCATGGGAGGTTTTCCCATTTTTTGAGGTCTTCTTCCATTTCCTTCTTCAGAGTCTTGAAGTTCTTGTCATACAGATCTTTCACATGTTTGGTAAGAGTCACCCCAAGATACTTTATACTGTTTGTGGCTATTGTGAAGGGGGTCATTTCCCTAATTTCTTTCTCAGCCTGCTTATCCTTTGAGTATAGGAAGGCCACTGATTTGCTTGAGTTGACTTTATAACCTGCCACTTTGCTGAAGTTGTTTATCAGCTGTAGGAGCTCTCTAGTGGAGTTCTTTGGGTCACTTAGGTAGACGATCATGTCGTCTGCAAATAATGATAGTTTGACTTCTTCCTTTCCAATTTGTATCCCTTTGACCTCCTTATGTTGTCGAATTGCCCGAGCTAGTACCTCAAGTACAATATTGAAAAGATAAGGAGAAAGGGGGCAACCTTGTCTGGTCCCTGATTTCAGTGGGATTGCTTCAAGTTTCTCTCCATTTAGTTTGATGCTGGCTACCGGTTTGCTGTATATTGCTTTTACTATGTTTAGGTATGGGCCTTGAATTCCTGTTCTCTCCAAGACTTTAAGCATGAAGGGATGCTGAATTTTGTCAAATGCTTTTTCAGCATCCAATGAAATGACCATGTGGTTTTGTTCTTTGAGTTTGTTTATGTAGTGGATTGTATTGATGGGTTTCCGTATATTGAACCAACCCTGCATTCCCGGGATAAAGCCTACTTGATCATGGTGGATGATCGTTTTGATGTGTTCTTGGATTCGGTTGGCAAGAATTTTATTGAGTATTTTTGCATCGATGTTCATAAGGGAAATTGGTCTGAAGTTCTCTTTCTTTGTTGGATCTTTGTGTGGCTTTGGTATCAGCGTAATTGTGGCTTCGTAGAAGGAATTGGGTAGTGTTCCTTCTGTTTCTATTTTGTGGAATAGTTTGAAGAGTATTGGTGTTAACTCTTCTTTGAAGGTCTGGTAGAATTCTGCACTGAAGCCATCTGGTCCTGTGCTTTTTTTGGTTGGAAGACTTTCTATGACTCCTTCTATTTCTTTAGGCTTTATGGGACTGTTTAGATGGTCTAGTTGGTCCTGATTTAATTTTGGTATTTGGTATCTGTCAAGGAAATTGTCCATTTCCTCCAGATTCTCCAGTTGTGTTGAGTATAGGCTCTTGTAGTAGGATCTGATGATTTTTTGGATTTCCTCAGTTTCCGTTGTTATATCTCCCTTTTCATTTCTAAGTTTGTTAATTTGGATACTTTCTCTGTGCCCTTTGGTCATTCTGGCTAAGGGTTTATCTATCTTGTTGATTTTCTCAAAGAACCAGCTCCTGGTATTGTTGATTTTTTGTATGGTTCTCTTTGTTTCTACTTGATTGATTTCGGCCCTGAGTTTGATGATTTCCTGCCTTCTACTCCTCCTGGGCGAAATAGCTTCTTTTTGTTCCAGGGCTTTCAGGTGTGTCATTAAGCTGGTAATGTATGCTCTCTCCATTTTCTTTTTGGAGGCACTCAGGGCTATGAGTTTTCCTCTTAGCACTGCTTTCATTGTGTCCCATAGATTTGGGTATGTTGTGTTTTCATTTTCATTGTGTTCTAAAAAGTCTTTAATTTCTTTCTTTATTTCTTCCTTGACCAAGGTATCATTGAGTAGAGTATTGTTCAGTTTCCACGTGTATGTGGGCTTTCTGTTGTTTCTGTTGCTATTGAAGACCACTTTTACTCCATAGTGATCAGATAGGAGGCATGGGATTAGTTCGATCTTCTTATATTTGTTGAGGTCTGTCTTGTGACCAATTATATGGTCGATTTTGGAGAAGGTACCATGAGGTGCTGAGAAAAAGGTATATTCTTTTGTTTTAGGATAGAATGTTCTATATATATCTGTTAAATCTAATTGGTCCAAAGCTTCAATTAGTTTCATTGTGTCCCTGTTTAGTTTCTGTTTTCCTGATCGGTCCATTGAGGAAAGTGCAGTGTTGAAGTCACCCACAATTATTGTGTTAGGTGCAATGTGTGCTTTGAGTTTTAATAAAGTTTCTTTTATGAAAGAGGGTGCCCTTGCATTTGGGGCATAGATGTTCAGGATTGACAGTTCTTCTTTTTGTATTTTTCCTTTGACCAGCAAGAAGTGTCCCTCAGGGTCTCTTTTGATGACTTTGGGTTGAAAGTCAATTTTATCTGATATTAAAATGGCTACTCCAGCTTGTTTCCTGAGACCATTTGCTTGTAAAATTGTCTTCCAGCCTTTTACTCTAAGGTAGTGTTTGTCTTTGACCCTGAGGTGTGTTTCCTGTAAGCAGCAAAATGTAGGGTCCTGTTTACGTATCCATTCAGTTAGTCTGTGTCTTTTTATTGGGGCATTAAGTCCATTGATGTTAAGAGATATTAAGGAATAGTGATTGTTACTTCCTATCATTTTTGACGTTATTTTTTAAATTTGAATGCTTAACTTCTTTTGGGTTTGATGAAAGGTTACTATCTTGCTTTTTCCAGGGTGAAGTTTCCCTCCTTGTATTGGTGTTGTCCTCCTATTATCCTTTTTAGGGCCGGGTTTGTGGATAGATATTGGGTAAACTTGGTTTTGTCATGAAATATCTTAGTTTCTCCATCTATGGTGATTGAGAGTTTTGCTGGATATAGTAGTTTTGGTTGGCATTTGTGTTCTCTTAGAGTCTGCATGAGATCTGCCCAGGACCTTCTAGCCTTCATAGTCTCAGGTGAAAAGTCTGCTGTGATTCTGATAGGTCTTCCTTTATATGTTACTTGGCCTTTTTCTCTTACTGCCTTTAGTATTCTTTCTTTGTTTAGAACATTTGGTGTTTTGATTATTATGTGACGGGAAGTATTTCTGTTCTGGTCCAGTCTGTTTGGAGTTCTGTAGGCTTCTTGTATATTCATGGGCATCTCTCTCTTTAGGTTAGGGAAGTTTTCTTCCATAATTTTATTGAAGATATTTGCTGGCCCTTTAAGTTGTAAATCTTCACTTTCATCTATGCCTATAATCCTTAGGTTTGGTCTTCTCATTGTGTCCTGGATTTCCTGGATATTTTGGGTTACAAGCTTTTTGCATTTTGCATTTTCTTTAACTGTTGAGTCCATGGTTTCTATGGAATCTTCAGCATCTGAGATTCTTTCTTCTATCTCTTGTATTCTGTTGTTGATATTTGTATCTCTGTCCCCTGATTTCTTCCCAAGGCTTTCTATCTCCAAAGTTGTCTCCCTTTGAGTTTTCTTAGTTGTTTCCACTTCTGATTTTAGATCCTGGATGGTTTTGCTTAGCTCCTTCACTTGCATGTTTGTGTTTTCCTGTAATTCTTTAAGAGATTTTTGTGTTTCCTCTTTCATGAGCTCAGCCTGTTGACCAAAGTTCTCCTGTATTTCTTTAAGAGATTTTTGTGTTTCGTCTTTCATGACCTCAGCCTGTTGAGCAAAGTTCTCCTGTATTTCTTTAAGTGTTTTTTGCATTTCCTCCTTGTTGGCTTTTGTATTCTCCTGGATTTCTTTCAATGATTTTTGTGTTTCCCTTGCAAGGGCTTCTAACTTTTGATCCATTTTCTCCTGAATTTCTTTATGTATGACCTTCATGTGTTCCTGTACCAGCATCATGACCAGTGATTTTAAATCCAAATCTTGTTTTACTGGTGTGATGGGGTATCCAGGACATGTTGGTAGAGGAGAATTGGGTTCAGATGTTGCCATATTGCCTTGATTTCTGTTAGTGACGTTCCTGCGTTTGCCTTTTGCCATCTAGATCTCACTGGTGTTAGTTTATCTTGTCAGTGCTGGACTCACCAGTGCAAGCTGCCCCTTCCCAGTTGGCCTCTGGTGCACAGCTTACCTCCTGCACTGCTTGTAGACAGTGTGCTGCTGCCCAGGCTGTTCCGATCCCAAAGCAGGCAGCCGAAGGCTCCCGCTGGGGCCCGCTGGATTCACTGGAGCACACTGACTTCTCCCAGCTGGCCGCCCGGAAGCCCAGCTAGCCACTTGCAGGACTTGGAGATGTAATGCTGACGCCCAGACTGATCTGGATCCGGAAGCGGAGAGAGTAGAGCTAGGGGCTTCTGCCTGAGGCCTTGACCCAGATTGTGTCTGTGGAGCAGATGGAGCCCGTGTGCACTCCCAGGGAGTGCCGACCGTGTATGCTACTGTGACCTCCCCTGTGTTCCGCTCACTCAGCTGGGCAGCCGATCTGCCAACCGGGCTGTCACACACAAGGTTAGCCTGGCCGCCCAGTCCCTGAGTCCAGGCAAAAGCCTGGGAGGCCAAGGTCCGAGCAAAGTTCCCCTGGGGCTATGACTGATAATTGGGTTTGCCAGGTGACTAGGATGGTGGGCGTGCGCGCCCGCGCTCCCTGAAAGCGCCGGGAGAGTCTGCTTTGCTAACAATCACCTGGGCGGGTTGACTCACAGATGGCCCACCAAGCCGCCCAGTTCTTGGGGTCAGTCCTGTGCCTTTTGGGGCCTGGACCCCCGCTTTGTTAGCCTCAGGCTATGCCTGTTACAGGTCTGCCCGCCTGAGCTCTCTGTCGTCCTGCAGGCAAAATGGCGGCGGCGTGCTCGCAGGCCTGGGCAAAAAACCTCCTGGTTGGGTTGGCACCCCGATGGCCCCCCGACCCGCCCAGGGCCTGGGTGCAGGCCAACGCCCGTCGGGCTCAGACCACCGCGGTGTTGGCCTCGGATTATGTTTGTGTACCTCAGTCTGTCCGATTCCTGGAGTACGGATCCAAGATGGATGCTCCTCTCCTGACTGGTGGGAGGCCGAGTTCTGAAGTGGCCTCCATGCAGGAAAGGCGCCGCACAACTGCAGCTGCTTGCTGCCCGGCTGGTCAGCGAAGGTCAGTGGTCGTGGGCGCAGGGCCTAACTGGTCCCTGTGACGCCTTGGTTCCACTGCTGATGGCCCTTCAGCTGGAGCAGCCACTGCTGCCGCTGCCGCCGCCGCCGCCGATCTCCCCACATGTTTTCTTGAGACTGTAATCTCTGTTCACTTCAGTAGATCACATATCCACAGAAGATATAAGTATTTTTTGAAGGAATTTTAAATGACATCATATTATAAAATTTCCAGCTCTCTCCTTTTCAAAGAGACCCATAGTAAGTTATATCTAAGAATTTTGGTAGAAACTTGGAAATACAGAAATCCTTCAGTTTATCCTTTGAAAGAAAGAGATTTTGTTTTTCAAAATGTGTTAGCCTCATGCTTCCAACATTGTTTCTTTTCAGAGTAAGTAAACTCTAGATCTTCAGTAAACCTGTTTATAGATTTTCCATTTGGAAAAGACCCTCTGCCATGCTTTCTTTATCTGTGCTAATTTATGTAGTTGTTCATTTAAAATATTGACACTCTGAGGTCTTTCAGTGATGACCATATCAGAAATGCCGATATGGCTATTAGCAAATAATTTCATTTGACAGTACTTTTAAACTGACATTCTATCCATGGGGAGTTTTGAGCAGCATAGTGCTGACAGGTAGGCATAGGTGCCACCAGTTGTGGATACCATGGACTCTATTTCTTGGTTTATTCATCTGCTAAATAGAGTATAGACAGTTGTCATGTAAGGTTTGCTTGAAGTCTGCAGGACACCATCTGTGAAAAGATTTTAGGGTATAGTCAATGTTCAATAAAATGTGGTGCCAAACACTCAGAATTTATTGTGAAGCTTGCAGGTAAAAAACTTTATTCTTGTATTTGTTGAAATATGTTCAGTGAATGTTGAAATACTTTTGAAATGTAAGTTACGCCAACGTTGCTTGATATTGACTCATCTCTGGGAGATGATGGTTTTAAGGAATCCTCTGAAACTATGAGCTAAAATAAGACTTTATTCCCTGGAGTTATTATTTTCAGGTATTTTGGTCACAACTACATAAAGGTAATTAATAGAGAGGAGAAAGCCTGCTGAGGCAGGGTTTCCTAAATAAGGCTTTTTTTAGTTGGAATATGATTGCTGTTGGTGGAGGTGGCTCCTTTCCCCACTGTGCTTTCTGGGGCACCAACAGCTCTGGTGTATCACCTATAACACTTAGGACCTGGCCCAGTTGGCTGGCACATAGCGCCTCCTTCATAAGTGATTGATTTAGAAAATGAATGGGTATGGGGATTGATGCTTGTTCAGCTTTTGCTGTCTGATCCCTGTGTAGCGGGAGCTGTGTCCCTGAGGCACCCTCTTAGCCTGGAGTAACAGAGCTCTGTGCCTCATCAGCTGGTGCAAGGCTCTGCCCATGCAGTGCAGTACAGTGATGTGAGCTGCTGAAGATGCTGTTGTTGCTCCTGCCTTATGGCTACAAGGATCTCTGCCTTTATTCTCCTACCCATGCTAGTGAAAAAAACCAAAAACCAAAAACCAAAAAAAAAAAAAAAAAGAAAAAAAAAAACCAAAAAAACCCAAGGAGACTGCTCACCCCTTAGTATAATTTATTCTTTGCTTGGCTGGGGGTGGTGGTGTAGGTAGAGTTCTCACAGTGAGGTTAATTAGTTCTTAAATTCCTTAGCAGTTATTGTGGCAGCATTTCCATGGATGTTTATGGTTCCATTACTTTTCCAAAGGTAAAGGAAGCATGGTGTCTCTTCCGGGATTGGGATTGAGCTGGCTCACAGCAGCCAGGTCCTTCCTTGCTTTACCACTCCCTTGTAGACTGTATGCGTCATTGATACCTGCTATTCATGCAGCGTCGTCACATTCTTTCTTGCATTCTGTTGAATTGTCTCTCCTTATAAGCTTATAATCCTTTTTTCCATGATATAGCTACCCAATAAGGCTGCCCAATTTGTTGATTACATTTTGAACATACCCTTACTACTCAGGATTCAAGCTACCCCTTATTTCCTGGGTAAATGAGCACAGATAACTGAGAACCTAGGTAAAGCAATGGCCTCCCTCCATTCACTGAATCTTTGTGAGTCTTGGGTCTAGATGAGATTATAATAACTGCTGGCACAGTTGTAGAGATTAGTAAGATACATAACACCAGGCATATGGTAGGTAGGCTTCTTAGTAGATGAAGCCAGACCAGCAGGGTTTGCGAGCAGATTTTTCTAGAGCTAAATGGGGTACTCAGTGTCAGAAAAAAAAATAAGAAATCACAGAAGACTGTCAAGGCAAGGCACAGAGGAAGAAAACAAAACATAATTTACAAAGTAAGAGTGATAGAACAAAGTTGAAGCTCAAAAAAAACTGGTTGCAAGGCCAGTATGGGACAATCTTGTACTGAGGATAATTAGTTCCATCTCCCAAACCAGGATGCTGTATTCTTTGTTCACATGGCGAATCATCCCTGAATCTCTATTATGCCATGCTCCCTCTAAAGCCTGAGATCCCTCAATAGCAGACTCCAGGTCAATATTAAATGTGAAAGTTATTTGTCAGGGAAAATATCTGTGAGGAGAAATGAGTGTTAGGGAGTGTGTTCTGATCAGGAAGGTGAGAGGGGAGTTTAGAAAGAAAGATTCAGTAGTGTGAGGTTATGAAAATGTTTTGAATGGTTGGTATTGACTCCTTGAGGCAAACAGCAAAGGTGTTCTTGAGAGGAGGCCAGCATGTCCCTAGAGTAGATCTGCCTGGATATTCTTTTTTTTTTTTTTTTAAATATTTTTTTCAATATATTTTTTATTTACATTTCAAATGATTTCCCCTTTTCTGGCCCCCACTCCCCGAAAGTCCCATAAGCCCTCTTCCCTCCCCCTGTTCTCCCACCCACCCCTTCCCACTTCCCTGTTCTGGTTTTGCCCTATACTGCTACACTGAGTCTTTCCAGAACCAGCCCATTCCTCTGTTCTTCTTGTACATCATTTGATGTGTGGATTATGTTTTGGGTATTCCAATTTTCTAGGCTAATATCCACTTATTAGTGAGTGCATACCATGATTCATCTTTTGAGACTGGGTTACCTCACTTAGTATGATGTTCTCCAGCTCCATCCATTTGTCTGAGAATTTCATGAATTCATTGTTTTTAATGGCTGAATTGTACTTCATTGTGTATATATATATATACACACTACATTTTTTGCATCCATTCTTCCGCTGAGGGATACCTGGGTCCTTTCCAGGTTCTGGCTATTATAAATAGGGCTGCTATGAACATACTGGACCATGTATCCTTATTACCTGCTGGGGAATCCTCTGGGTATATACCCAGGAGTGGTCTAGCAGGATCCTCTGGAAGTGACGTGCCCAGTTTTCTGAGGAACCGCCAGACAGTGGTTGTACCAGTTTGTAATCCCACCAGCAGTGGAGGAATGTTCCTCTTTCTTCACATCCTCACCAACACCTGCTGTCTCCTGAGTTTTTAATCTTAGCTATTCTGACTGGTGTAAGGCGAAATCTCAGGGTTGTTTTGATTTGCATTTCTCTAATGACTAATGAAGTTGAGCATTTTTTAAGATGCTTCTCAGCCATCCGAAGTTCTTTAGGTGAAAATTCTTTGTTTAGCTCTGTACCCCATTTTTTAATAGGGTTATTTGGCTTTCTGGGGTCTAACTTCTTGAGTTCTTTGTATATATTGGATATTAGCCCTCTACCTGATATAGGGTTGATGAAGATCTTTTCCCAAATTGTTGTTTGCCGATTTGTCCTTTTGATGGTGTCCTTTGCCTTACAGAAACTTTGTAATTTTATGAGGTCCCATTTGTCTATTCTTGATCTTAGAGCATACGCTATTGGTGTTCTGTTCAGGAACTTTCCCCCTGTACCGATGTCCTCAAAGGTCTTCCCCAGTTTCTTTTCTGTTATCTTCAGAGTGTCTGGCTTTATGTGGAGGTCCTTGATCCATTTGGAGTTGAGCTTAGTACAAGGAGATAAGGATGGATCAATTCCCATTCTTCTGCATGCTGACCTCCAGTTGAACCAGCACCATTTGTTGAAAAAGCTATCTTTTTTCCATTGGATGTTTTCAGCTCCTTTGTCGAGGATCAAGTGGCCATAGGTGTGTGGGTTCATTGGTGGATCTTCAAATTTATTGCATTGATCCGCCTGCCTGTCACTGTACCAATACCATATTCTTTTTATTTACATTAAAGTTTAGTAGCTTTATTATTATTATTTATTTTACTTTTTTATTAATAATTCCATTCATTTACATCTCAAATGATATCCCACTTCCCAGTTACCACTCCAACACTCCCCATCCCACATCTGTACTCTTCCCTCCCCTTTTCCTTTATGAGGGTGCTCCCCCCACCCACACTTTCCTGCTCCACCACTCTAGCTTCCCCCTACACTGGGGCATCAAACCTCCCTGGGACTAAGGGACTCTCCTCCCATTGCTGCCAGGTAAGGCCATCCATCCTCTGCTATGTATGTATCTGGAGCCATGGATTCCTCCAGGTCCACTCCTTGGTTGGTGTTCTAGACTGTGGGTGGTCAGGCCAACCTATGTTGTTCTTTTTTTTTAAATTTTTTATTAGGTATTTTCTTTATTTGCATTTCAAATGATTTTCCCTTTCCTGGTTCCTCCCTCCCCTGAGAATCCCATAAGTCATCTCACCTTCCCCAATCAACCCACCCTCGCTTCCCTGTCCTGGTATTCCTCTACATTATGGAATCAAGTCTTTCCTGGACCAAGGGCCTCTCCTTCCTTCGGTGTCTAAGAAGGCCCATCTTCTGCTGACTATGTGTCTGGAGCCATGGGTAACTTCATGTGTACTCTTTGGTTGATGGTTTAGTCCCTGGGAGTTCTGGGAGTACTGGGCAACTCATATTGTTGTTCCTCCTATGGTGCTGCAAACCCTTTTGGCTCCTTGGGTCCTTTTTCTAGCTCCTCCATTGGGGATCCTGTGCTCAGTTCAGTGGCTGGCTGAGAGTGTCCTCCTCTATATTTTTCATGCACTAGAAGACCCTCCCAGGTGACAGATATATCTGAATCCAGTTAGCAAGCCCTTGTGGGCATCGATGATAGTGTCTGGGTTTTGTAACTGTATATGGGATGGATTAGAGTCTGAAGGAAAGACCATCCAGAGACTATGTTGTTCTTCTAATGGGGTTACAATTCCCCTCCACTCCTCCAGTCATTCTGCCATCTCCCCCACCAGGTTCCCTTGGCCTATGTGTACCTGGGCTGTTTTAGAATTTGGAAGCAGCAACCTTCTTCACTAATGGTATGAATTTGTAACCATCACAGCAAGTTCTGAATGTAGTATGGTTATGCTCTTTTCTTGTTTAGAAGAAAAGATATCGAGATGTTTTTTTTATGTCAAATGCATACATAGTAAAATGTTTTAAAATGTATACTAAATTTAAATCTAAGATGCTAAAGAGAAAAGAGAAGAAATAATAAAAGGCCACGTGGAAACCACACCACCATATAGTGCAAATACATAAAATGAATAAATCATGGAAATAAACAAAAATAGACTAAAATCTCGAAAGACGGAAATTTCCATATTGTGAAGTAAACCAAAGATAAAGCTATGTATGTAAACAAAAGACCTAAAAAGGTAAAGATACAGAAAAATAGAAAGTGTGGGAAATGGAAAGATGAGAATGTTAAGTCCAGAGAAAAGACGTCCAGGGGGCTGTGCTCAGTAGGAAAAACACATGTTCTTAAATAGAATCTGGATTCATTTCCCAGCACCTACATGGTAGTTCAAAACCATCTGTAATTCCAGGGAATCCAATACCCTCTTCTGACCTTTGTAGGCACCAGGCTCACACATTGTACACAGAAATACATGCAGGCAAAACCTCATACATAAAATAAAACATTAAAATAAAATAAGAAATCTAAATTTTTTTAAAAAAGGAAGATTTCAAGGCAAAATGTATACCCAATTGTAAGTAGTGATTCAATTCCTTAAAAATATCATTTTAATTTAGTTTCTCTCTGTGTCTCTGTGTCTGTCTGTCTGTCTGTCTCTCTCTCTCTCTCTCCGCCCCCCATTGTGTGTTCCACTATACTTAGCCATGGATGCCTATAAGGATTCCAGAACTCAGCTGTCTTCCTCTGCTAGTCTCCACCTTAGTTTTAGGCATAGAGGGTCAATCACTGAACGTGGCTTTACTGTTTGAGCTTGACGAGCTGGGCAGGAAACCCCCATCTCTGCTTAGCTCTGCCAGCCAGCAGGTTTACAGGTGCTTGCTCCCAAGCCTGGCTTTTATGTGGGTACTGGGGTCTGAATGCAGGTCCAAATGCTTGCACAGAAAGTACTTTCCCCATTGAATGCTCTCGCTAATTCTCATCTTCTTTTGTTTAAAGACCCATATTTAAAATAAATAAAATCAAACTTAAACTTTAAAAAAATAAATTAATTTATAATTCTGAATAGAAATTTTATTATACCATTCTTCATGTAGAGGATCACAAGGACACATAACATGTATAGATTGTATAAGCAAGGACACATAACATTTAAAGATTAATGATAATAATCTTGGGTTGGAGAAATGGCTCAGTGGTTAAGATGACTAGACTTTGATGTCTGGCTCCCATGTCAGATGACTCCCAACCACCAGAGGGTCTGTTGTCTCTGATCTACTCAGGTACCTGAATTCATATGTACACACCTCCAAACAATACAAATAAATCTTCAAACATTAAAAAATAATTTTGACCTAATGGACAGACATAGAATGCTATACAGGATAATTAAAGGTTTAGCAAATACATTGGAAAATGCTCAGGAGAATTAGCCAAAAGCCATGCCATAAAGAATGATATTTTCAAATGAATTAATTTCTGTTAGAAATTAGAAATAAATAACAGAAAGAGGGTGAGGGAGCTGTATCCAACAGGAAAAGGAGAATTCAAAGCTGTATGCAACTAAGGAAGTAAATGTGGTACTAAGCGCATAACTCAAAACTTTGAAAAACAACACAACAATCTAGCTTTTAAAGTATTAAAGCAGCGGTTCTCAATCTGTGAGTGCTATGTCTTTAGAGTCTGATGGCCCTCTCACACCTAAGACCATCTACATATAAGATATTTACATCTAATTCATAATACAAAATTACAGTTATAAAGTAGCAATGAAAATAATTTTGTGATTGTGGGTCATCACAATATAAGGAACTTTGTTAATGGGGCATAGCATTAGGAACCACTGGATTAAAGGAACATTAATGCACAGCACATAAATACAGGAAGTGATCATGCAGTACAGAGAATCTGCAAGGCCAAAGGTTATCATTCTTGACAAATGTGAAATTAACAGTTAAAAATGATAAGATTGATCAAACTAAAGAGAGACTATGCAGATAGCAGTGTATTTAAACGTTAGATGGAATGAAATGTCTAGAACAGCTTAATTTATTCCCAAAAGGAATTTCCATAATTATACAGAAATACTAGGCCAAGTGATTCTGTCAGTCACATGTATCAACCTACTCATTAAAAAATGAATTCCAGGGTCTATATCAATATTCTATATTGATTGGGGAGTCACTTGGACAAGTCTGATCAACCGTATAAGAAAAGGAGTCTTGTACCTAGCACTAGGAGTTTTGTTAGTTTATGGTTTTTTAAAGAACATTGTCAGGCCAAGTAACATAATATTCTTTAAGACACACACACACACACACACACACATGTATTTTGTATAATTTTGGGTAAATATACAATAATATAGATCTTTGAGACTTTGTCAAACAACCTTGATATAACTTGGTCTTTCTCTATATTTCAAAACCAAATACAAAGCAACAAGCCATAGGTAAACAATAATAAAACTAATAATCATTGACACTGGAGCCATAGCTTTGTGGCTAAGAGCACTTTCTGCTTTTATGAAAGACCTGAAGTTGGTTTTGCACACTAACATGGTGGTGACTCAACCCCACTTCCAGGCATCAGATGCCCCCTTCTGGCCTCCATGAGGACCAGGCATGAAAGCAGGCACTCAGAAATACACACAAAATGAGGACATCCCGAACCCAACAAGAAACATAAAATCAAAATGGGTTGAACTGCTTTCCCAAGACCTGATGATAAATAAGAGTTGAAGAAGCAGAAAGAACAGTAGTAATATCCTGTAGGAGACACATGAAGGATGTGGGCAAGACCAAAAGCCAAAGGAGGGACTGTGTCTGGTTTTGTTGTTGATATTTCCATGCAATATTAAGTATCTTTGAATTTATTTTCATTTTTGAAGTAAGCATGCTGCTTGTGAAGAGAAACAATTTACTTGTGTTTCATTCTCAGTCCTTTAATGCTGATTGAGTAGAGTGTCATTATTCTAAAGCTCAGTACCACAGGCCTTTAATTTTTTGTTTGTCTTGGTGGTGATGCTGGGAGTTGAATGTATGTTATCTATATGCTGAATACAGGTTTCAATACCAAGCTACCTCTTGGCCAGTATCTTAAAAATACCTATTTTTAAGAGTGACATTACATTTCTCAGGGAAATCTCTTACTATTGTACAGAATACTAATGAATTAATTAACTAATGAGCTTATAATATTTATAATTATTAGTAAACTAAATTTGTACTGAATAGATTTGTGAAGGAAGGCCACCTTACCAAACCCTGTAAACAGTGACCTTTCCCCCATATTTTTCTGTTTACTTAAGTTCTTTGCCTTGTTCAAATGTCATTTTATGTCCCATTTTCTCCTGAGCAACTGAGCCAGCTACTGTAGCTCAGGTTTGGCTTGTCGTACCTAAGGGCACCAGTTCTCTTGTTATTTCTGCCAAGCAGATAAATAAGAGTAATAGCCTGCCATCTGGACAATTTACTGCAGTCAGTGCACCCAATGGCCAATTTGGTCAGCTTGTTTTTGCTGAAATCTTGTTTTCCATTAAGTTTTGCTAACTCAGAGGTCTATTTTTATGGGTCCATACCTTTTAAGAATATTTCATTTTTTTAAAATTTAAAATATAGTTGCACAACTCTTCTTCCACTTCTGCTTCCAACCTGCCCCCTGCCCTGCTCCACTTCTCAAATTATTGGCCCTTTTCTTTAATTATTATGTATATGTGGATATGAGTAAATATATCAATACAACTTGTGAGAGTACTTTGTGTTGCCGTTGCCTATATTTGCATGTGTTTAATGCTACTTTGTTATTGGTTAACCATCCCTGGGGAAGACTAAGTCCCTTCTCTCAGCTATCATCAACTGCTCTTCATATAGGAATGGGGTCCTGTGAGATTTCTTCTGGTTGTGCTGGCATGCCCACTGGTTTTGTCATCATTCTGGCCTTTAAGGAGCCAGAGTGTTGATTTCTTAGGTAGCTTCCTGGTCCTCTGGTTCTTACGATCTTTCTGCACTCTCTTCTGTGATGCTCTGTGAGCCTTGGGAGTAGAGATTGTTTGTACTTGTGGATAAACTAGGGATGGGAACCCTGTGATCAGTTGTTTTCTGCATTTTTACCAGATGTGGATTTTTGTAATGGTCCTCGAAAAAGAAGCTTCTCTGCTGAGGTTTGAGAGCCATATTTCTCTGTGGATCTAAAGATAAATATTGACATTACAGTTTTTAAGAATCAGTCTGGTTTAGGAAAATGTCAGTAGTAGGTTTGTCTATAAGGTCTGTGACCTCAGTAATCATAGGTAGCTAGGCTTAACGAATCAGGTATGATATTCCTCTTATTGATCAGTCCTTAAGTCTGATTGCACAGGTATTGGTTGCTACCAAAATATAAGAACCTAAATTTCACCTATATTAACAGCTGTTTTACTGACCATTTTATTTTATAGATATCACATCTGGGAAGGATTATTGATTACCTTATCATTTTGGGAGAATCTTTCAGTACTATGAAATCCAGTCCCCAAGGAAGAGGCTTTTGGGGACTCTTTTGAGTCTGTGGTCAAAACATGTGGTACCTTTAGCAATAGGGTCTTACCTCAAACTGCTGGGAGGCAATCAAGGGCAACAACAATAAGCTATAGTTTTGGAAGCCTTGTCATTCCTTGACCAACAGCTCAAAAGTTTCTCAGGGTTTTGTTAGATAGTCTACAGCTCTTGGGAAGAACATTATCACTCCATGTGGCATAATTTCATTTGAAATAATACATATATGCTATGTAATTTAGGTAACTATGAAATAATATGATTCTTGACTGGGTGTTGTAGTGCATGTATTTAATCTCAAAACTCAGGGTCAGAGGCAGGTAGATCTCTATGAGCTTGAGGCCATCCTGGTCTACAAAGTAAGTTACAGGCCAGCCAAGGGCACAGAGTAAGAACTGCCTCAAAAAACCAGATGATGATGATAATGATGATGGTGGTGGTGGTGGTGGTGGTGGTGGTGGTGGTGTGGCTTTTAAAAAATATTTAGTGTCCTTTCTCCCCAATTAAAGCCACACCTCTTTTGTTTTCTTTTTACCCTTCATATCACTTAGTATCCTGTTATTCCTTTCTCTAGAGTGCTTTGTCTTCTTTCTAATTTAAATAGGTGTCAGTGCTGAAGGGGTTGAATTGTCTTGCAAGTAGATCTATATTTTTGTAGGACACACTCTGAATTTGTCATAGTAAAAGAGCAATTTGATGGCTGATATTGACTATCAAGTTGACAGGATCTAGAAAAATTGACAAGATGAACTTCAGAGCAAGTCTGTGAGGGATTATTTATACTACATCATTTGAGATGGGAAGATCCACCCTAACTCTGAATAGTGCCATTCTATGGACTGGAGTCCTGGACTCGATAGATAGGAGAAGTGAACTGAGTGCCAGCATTGATCCCTTGTTGCTTCCAGACTTCTGTGACCAGCTACCTCATGCTTTTGCTCCTATGCCTGATGGACAGCACCCTCAATCTATGAGCCAAAATAGAGTCTTCCTTCCTTTGTTTGTTAGCAAGACAGGCATACATATACATCACCAGCAACTTGCAGGGATGATAACTCATTACATTTAGCATGTAACAGTCTAGTCACAGAAGTGTCAGCTTGGTATCATTACTATGCTAGGTTGATTAGAAGCAAAGTCTAGATCCTGCTGATCCTGGGGAGACAGACATAAGACACACACTGTTACATATCCAGGGCAGAAGCATCCAGGGACACTTTAAGGTGTGCTGACCACAACAACAATGTTTGTGGCCAGAGCACAAAGGAAATCAAAGCACTGTTTTGCAGAGTGTCAGGAATTGGATCTTTAATAAAACTATGTGGGCAATCCAGACTCAAGACATTTTGAGAACTTATTAGTCTTTGCTTTTCTAATCATTGTTTTACTTTCTTTTTTTGATAAAAAACATTTTTTAAAAGAAAACTAATAGCATAAACAGTCTTTCAGACAGCACATGTTGGCTTGTCTCAGATTGCTAGGAGTATTTGGGAGATATGAGATTTGGTCCTTTAGAGGAAAAAGCAATATGCCATTTTTATTTTCTGCCCAGGTAATTTAAAGACTCATTCCAAAAAGATTGGCAGACTTTGCTCAACCTTTCCTGTCTTTGAGTTATGCAATAGCAATTTATTTGGGGAAACAGTGTCTAGCTGATCTGTTGGAACATGGGAGAATCATAAGAGTCTGACCTGCATGTAGCTGTTTTTCTTTCATTTCTCTGTTAAAAAAGCCATAAGGGAAATATGTCACCACCCACTCTTTTCTGGAGAGCTCTTTGCTTTGGGTTTTTAAAACTAAGTGTTGAAGGGCTCACTGAGTTATTTTGGGTTCTCCTGAGCCCCATAAGAGAATGCAAGGCAAGAATGGGTGTGTGAGACTTTTGTAATGTGGCAGGTCTCTTCTTCCTGACAAGGGATGGTCTGTGACTCTTTAATGGTAAGACTTGAAGCTTTTCATTCTACATTTTGGTAAGGAATGGGAAATATCTCTCTGTCTCTGTCTTTCTATATCTCTCTCTGTTTTACACACACACACACACACACACACACACACACACACACACACACACACACACATATATATATATATATATATATATATATATATATATATATATATATATATATATATAGAGAGAGAGAGAGAGAGAGAGTTTGAAGACCTTGGGCCCAGCATCCTCCTTCTGTAGCTCTCTCTATATAGTCAGTCCTATTGACCTACCAAGCCTTCTTCACACCTTTCTTCTCTACACCAGTTTCTAAGATTATGTTAAGTTATATTCCAAAATCACTGGACAGTTTTTATGCTAGACTGGAATTTTTATCTCAAAAAGATAAGCACTTAAAACATGATATTGCTATGTAGTTCAGGCTGGCACTTGCAATTATTGTCTTAGCCTTCTGAGTTGGAATCAAATGTGTACACCATGACATCTGGTTAACTCTTTTAAACATAACCATAGTGGTTTTGCAGGCTTTCTTGCAGTGTCATTGACCTCTCTGGCTTCTTCAACCCTCCTCCCCCTCTTAAACAAGATTCCCTGAGCTCTAATGTTTGGCTGCGGGCTCTGTACCCAGCTGCTGGGTAAAGCCTCTCATAGGATATTTATACTAAGTTCCTATCTGCAAGGAAGGAGAATATCTTTAACAGTGTCAGAGGGTGGGCTCTGTCTCATGGTATAGTCTCAGGCTAGACCAATCATTGGCAAGAAAACCTATGGAATCAACTAACCTGGGCTCATAAGGGCTCATAGACACTGAACCAGCAACCAAAGATTATGCATGGGACAGACCTGGGGCTCCTACACATAGGAAACAGACATACAGCTTGGACTTCATACGGGACCCCTGACAACTGGAGCAGGGTCTGTCTTTCTCTCTGTTACCTGCCATTGGACCGTTTCCCCCTACTGGGCTGCATTCTCTAGGCTCAATAGGAGAGGATGTGCCTAGTCTTACTGCAACTTGACATGCCAAGGAGGGTTGCTATCCATGGGAGGTCTCCCATTCTCTGAGGAGTAAGTGGGTCTGGGAGGAGGGGAGGTGAGAGCAAGAGACTGGGAGGAGAGGGTAATCAGAAGGGACTTCTTGGATGTTTTAAATGTCATCTTGTTCTCTCTCTATATATATCTACTGCCCATGCTCTCTTAGTGTTTAGCAAAGATCTTGCACAAATTCACCTCTTTGCTTTATATCATGTTTCTTTTAAAGCTTACCAGGCATATAACCTTCTCACATCTGTGGGTTGTTAGGCAAGCTTGGCTGTTAGTAATTTTCTGCTCTAAACTTCTAGTTTTGATGGTAGCAGGTAGCTGGACTAACAGAATTGGTGGGGCTAGCTAACTTAACGGAGGCCAGTGGTGCTTGTTCATTTGTAAGTGAACCTAAGCTGACTTGGGTACTTTTATTTTGAAAATAAACCAGCAACTCTTTCTTACCATCCTCTTCACCCAACTTTAGCCCACTTTGATAATTTTCTTGATTCCCTGAGCTGTAGGAAGTACATTTCATATTGTAGACCTCAAGCCTCCAGTTCTTACAGATTATTCTGTCAGGAAATGCAGCACTGAGGCAGTATAGGGAATCAAAGTGCATATAGTACTGACTTGATTGCTCGTTTAGGCTTCTTAAGAGACAGATTTAGCAAATACATATTACAAGGAAAAAAACCCAACATGGCTTTATAGTACTATTGCCAATGAAAAGTAGTAGTGTAAGGTTTTTATTTAATATCCCGTTTACTACAGTAACAACTCTAGTTTCCTAGAACAGAAATTTTACTCTTAACACCAATGTGATTGGGCATTTGTCTTACATATATATTTCAATATTGTCAATATTATTGCTAAAATATAAGCACCATATTCAGTTAGGATTTCTTTGCAGTTCTGTTTTACTGTTAGAAACTATTGTTCTAGGAATAAAATTTCAAGATACTAAGTTTTCCAAGTCACTTGTCATAATTTCTCCCTGTTTCCAACTCTTAGGATTTTTCTTATTCATTGGATGTTTTTGGTTTACAGTTTTGTGAAACATTTGTAGGACTCAATAAAACAACAAAGCCACATTAGAGATAACTCTCATCAGTTTTCATAGCTAGTAGGAATCAAGCATTCCACTGTGTTACAGTTAATTTAACCAGTTTTCTGTTGACTGGACATTGGGTTTTTATTATATTGCTATTTAAAATGATACAATGATTGCTTTTATAAATACATTCTTTTTCTGGGGTGGGGAGTAAGGGTTCACTGTAAAATCTGATAAAATTGCTAATTCAAGTGAGAAGAGCTAATATAATTATAGTAGATGCTGCTTAATTTTGCTCATTAAGACTGCCTTTATTTGGCATTCCTCCAGAAAAATATGAGATTACTTCCTCATGGCCTGCCCAATCAAGTATATTCTTTTTTTTAAAGATTTATTTTATGTATGTGAGTATATTGGATCCCATTACAGATGATTATGAGCCACCATGTGGTTGCTGGGAATTGAACTCAGGACCTCTGGAAGAGCAGTCAGTGCTCTTAACCTCTGAGCCATCTCTCCAGACCCCACAATCAAGTATATTCTTAGTAAACTTTAAGACTCTTGATTGTCTAGTAGGTGGGAATAAAATCTCTGTAATTTTAACCTCCAGATCTCATTATGAATTACTGAACATTTTTATGGTAAGAATAACATACATTATCTATTCTGTCCCATGTCTCCTCATATCTTTGGCTAATTTCTCATAGAATATTGAAAATAGGTAATCAATTATTCCAGGAACACCAACTGTGCTACATTTTCTTTTCATTTGCTCATTTGTGTCTGTACTTAGTTTATACTTTATTTTTGCCATAATATTCGATATGTTTATCATATATTTTAATCTTTTTCTTTCTGGCTTCCCTTTTTAAGCTTGTTGTTTCTGATTATGGAGAATTTATCCATGATTTCTTTTTGTGTTTGGTTGCTTTCAGTTTTACGTGTGAGTAGCTTGTTAACTGACAATTTTCTTACATCCACTGTGAAAAATATTCTGTGATAAATATCCAGTTTCAGTAGTATCACTTATTTGATACTTTTTCTTCCTTTACTAGATTAAAATGTTGCTTGTTAACAGCCCTGAGCTTCTGTATGCAACTATATCCATTGTGGACATTTAATTTTATGTCATTGATTTGTCTGTTAATCCATTGCCCCATCAGATGTCTCTACTTCTAAAGGCTGTGGTGGTTAGTGTTAATTATCAACTTGACAGAATTGAGGATCACCTGGGAGACGGGCCTCTGTAGGAGATTATTTCGATTATATTCATTGATGTGGACAGATTCATCTTGAGAATGGACTTTGGAGCCGGAGACTTTGGACTTTGCAAAATGGAAAAATCGAGATGGCTTATCTTACTGTGTTTCCTAATATAGATAATGTGATCAGCTGCATCAAGCTTTGCTGTCCCCACTTCCTCCAGCACTGTTGTACTATACCTAGAACTATCACCTGCCAGAAAGAAACCCTTTCTTCACTGTGTGACTAATTTCTCTTAAATCTCACGAATAGTGTTCAGATAAAATTTAATAGTAAAATTAGTGATATGTTAACTTAGCATTTAATGAAAATGGGCATCTTAGTTTGGAATTTTTCTTTCCTTTCACTGGATATTTTCTTTATTTACATTTCAAATGCTATATCCATTCCTGGTTTCCCTCCAGAACCCCCCTATCCCATCTCCCCTTCCCCTGCTTCTATAAGGGTGCTCCCCCACCCACCACCCACTCCTACCTCCCTGCTCTGACATTCCCCTGGGAATGGAAGCCTCACAGGACCTCTCCTCCCATTGATGTGACATAAGGACCCTTTAGCTCCTTTAGTCCTTCTCCTAACTAGGTATTGCTCTGTAATACCACTTGAGGTCAGGAATGGTGATTTCCCCAGAAGTTGTTTTATTGTTGAGAATAGTTTTTGCTATCTTGTGTTTTTTGTTATTCCAAATGAATTTAAGAATTGTTCTTTCTAATTCTATGAATAATTGAGTTGGAATTTTGATGGCGATTGCATTGAATCTGTAGATTGCTTTTGGCAAGATGGCCATTTTTACTATGTTAATTCTGCCAATCCATGAGCATGGGAGATCTTTCTATCTTCTGAGGTCTTCTTTAATTTCTTTCTTCAGAGACTTGAAGTTCTTGTCATACAGATCTTTCACTTGCTTGGTTAGAGTCACACCAAGATATTTTATATTATTTGTGACTATTGTAAAGGGTGTTGTTTCCCTAATTTCGTTCTCAGCCTGTTTATCCTTTGAGTATAAGAAAGCTACTGATTTGTTTAATTTTATAGCCACTTTGCTAAAGTTGTTTATAAGGTTTAGGAGTTCTCTGGTGGAATTGTTGTGATCACTTACGTATACTATCATATCATCTGCAAGTAGTGATATTTTGACTTCTTATTTTCCAATTTGTATCCCTTTGACCTCCTTTTGTAGTCTAATTGTTCTGGCTAGGACTTCACATCCTATATAGACTAGGTATGGAGAGAATGGGGCAGCCTTGTCTAGTCCCTGATTTTAGTGAGATTGCTTCAAGTTTCTCTCCATTTAGCTTGATGTTGGCTACTGGTTTGCTGTATATTGCTTTTACTATATTTAGGTATGGACATTGAATTCCTGATCTTTTCAAGACTTTCCATATACTGAACCATTCCTGAGTCACTGGAATAAAGCTTACTTGATCATTAGGGATAATCATTTTGATGTGTTCTTGGATTTGGTTTGTTAGAATTTTATTGAGTACTTTTGCATCAATATTCCTAAGGGAAATTGGTCTGAAGTTCTCTTTGTTGGGTCTTTGAGTGGTTTAGGTGTAAGTGTAATTGTGGTTTCATAGAATGAATTCAGTAGTGTTCCTTCTGTTTCTATTTTGTGGAATAGTTTGAAGAGTATTGGTATTAGATCTTTGAAGGTCTGATAGAATTCTGCACTAAACCCATATTGTCCTGGGCTTTTTTTGGTTGGGAAACTTTTAATGCCAGCATCTATTTCTTTAGAGATTATGGGATTGTTTAGATGGTTTATATGATCCTGATTTAACTTTGGAACTGGGTATCTGTCTAGAAAATTGTTCATTTCATCCAGATTTCCTAGTTGTGTTGAGTATAAGCTTTTGTAGTAGGATCTGATGATTTTTCAGATTTCCTCACTTTCTATTGTTATGTCTTCCTTTTCATATCTGATTTTGTTAATTTGGATATTGTCTTTGTGTTCTCTGGTTAGTCTGGCTAAGGTTTTATCTATTTTGTTGATTTTCTCAAAGAACCAGCTCTTGGTTTTGTTGATTCTTTGTATAGTTCTTTTTGTTTCTATTTGGCTGATTTCAGCCCTGAATTTGATTATTTACTGTCCCCTACTCTTCTTGAGTGCATTTGCTTCTTTTACTTCTAGAGTTTTCAGGTATGCTGTCAAGTTGAGAATATATGCTTTCTTGAGTTTCTTTTTGGAAGCACTCAGAGATATGAGTTTTCCTCTTAGCACTGCTTTCATTGTGTCCCATAAATTTGGGTATGTTGTGCCTTCATTTTAATTAAATTCTAAAAAGTCTTTTATTTCTTTCTTTATTGCTTCCTTGACCAAATTGTCATTGAGTAGAGTCTTGTTGACCTTCCAATGTATGTTTATGAAGACCAGACTTAGTCCATGGTCTGATAGGATGCATAGGATTATTTCAATCTTTTTATATCTGTTGAAGCCTGTTTTGTGACCAATTATATGGACAGTTTTAGAGAAGGTAGCATGAGATGCTGAGAAGAGGTATATTCTTTTGTTTTAGGATGAGATGTTCTATAGATATCTGTTAAATTTATTTGGTCCATAACTTCTGTGAGTTTCACTGTACTCTGTTTAGTTTGTGTTTCCATGATCTGTCCACTGATGAGAGGACTCCCTTATTATTGTTTGAGGTTCAAATGTGTGCTTTGAACTTTAGTAAAGTTTCTTTTATGAGTGTGGTTGCCCTTGCATTTGGGGCATAGATGTTCAGAATTGAGGATTCTTCTTGGTAGATTTTTCCTTTGACTTGTATGAAGTGTCTTTCCTTCTCTTTTTTGATAACTTTTGGTTGAAAGTCAATTTTATTTGATAATAGAATGGCTACTCCAGTTTGTTTCTTGGGACCATTTACTTGGAAAATTTTTTTCCAGCCCTTTACTCTGAGATAGTGTCTGTCTTTTACACTGAGGTATGTTTTCTGTATGCAGCCACATTCTGGGTCTTGTTTATGTATTCAGTCTGTTAGTTTATGTCTTTTTATTGGAGAATTGACTCCATTTATGCTAGGTATTAAGGAAAAGTGATTGTTGCTTCCTGTTATCTTTGTTGTTAGAGGTGCAATTATGTTTCTGTGGCTCTCTTCTTTTGAGTTTGTTGAAAGATTACTTTCTTGCTTTTTCTAGACTGTAGTTTCCCTTCTTGTGTTGGAGTTTGCCATCTATTATCCTTTGTAGGGTGGATTTGAGGAAAGATATTATGTAAATTTATTTTTGTCATG
Organism: Apodemus sylvaticus; assembly: GCF_947179515.1. Lineage (NCBI taxonomy): Eukaryota > Metazoa > Chordata > Mammalia > Rodentia > Muridae > Apodemus > Apodemus sylvaticus. The sequence continues at coordinate 106,762,106 of NC_067477.1, read as the reverse complement.
GAATATCTTGTTTTCTCCAACTATGGTAATTGAGAATTTTGCTGGGTATAATAGTCTGATCTAGCATTTGTGTTCTCTTAGTGTCTGTATAACATCTGCCCATGTTCTTCTAACTTTCATAGTTTCTGGTGAGAAGTCTGGTATAATTCTGATAGGTCTGCCTTTATATGTTACTATACCTTTTCCCCTTACTGCTTTTAATATTCTTTCTTTGCTTTGTGCATTTGGTGGTTTGACTGTTATGTGATGGGAGCAATTTCTTTTCTGGTCTAGTCTGTTCGGAGTTTTGTAGGCTTCTTGTATGTTCATGGGCATCTCTTTCTTTAAGTTAGGCATGTTTTCTTCCACAAGTTTGTTGAAGATATTTACTGGCTCTTTAAGTTGGGAATCTTCACTCTCTTCTATACCTATTATCTTTAGGTATGATCTTCTAATTGTGTCCTGTGTTTCCATGATGTTTTGGGTTAGGAGCTTTTTCCATTTTGCATTTTCTTTTAGTGTTGTGTCAATGTTTTCTGTGGTATCTTCTGCACCAGAGATTATCTCTTCTATTTCTTGTATTCTGTTGGTGATGCTTGCATTTATGACTCCTAATCTCTTTCATAGGTTTTCTATCTCTGGAGTTGTCTCTTTTTGTGATTTCTTTATTGTTTCTACTTTTATTTTTAGATCTACTTTTATTTTGATGGTTTTGTTCAATTCCTTTACCTGTTTTGTTGTGTTTTCCTATAATTCTTTTAGAGAATTCTGTATTTCCTTCTTAAGGGCTACTGCCTGTTTACCTGTGTTTTCCCGTATTTCTTTAAGGGAGTTATTTATGTCCTTCTTAATGTCCTCTATCATCATTATAAGATGTAATTTTAAATCAGAGTCTTGCTTTTCTGGTATTTTCGGGTATCCAGGGCTCACTATGGTGGGAGAACTGGGTTCTGATGATGCCAAGTAGCCTTGGTTTCTGTTGTTTCTGTTTTTACCCTTGCCTTTTTCCATCTGGTTATCTCTGGTGCTAGCTGGTCTTGTTGTCTCTGACTGTAGCTTGTCCCTCCTGCAAACCTCTGTGTCAGTACTCCTGGGAGATAAGTTCTCTCTGGGATGAATTTGGGAATGGAGATCTGTGGCACAGGGTCAGCTCTGGGGTCCAGACAGAAACAGGAAGGATCCTGTCACCAACTGTCCATTGGTTCCTATGTCCTGATGGCTCTGGAAGGCTCCCTCTTGGGCCAGGAATTTGAGCAGAAATGGTGGTCTTACCTCTGCTCACAGGTGTGTTAGCATTCCTTGGAGTCCAGATTTCTCCCAATGGTACTTGGGTATGGAGACCTGTGGCACAGGGTCAGCTCTGGGTACAGATGGAAACTGGAAAGATCCTGTCCCAGGCTGTTCCTTGGTTCTTGTATCCTTAGGGCTCCTGGCAGGTCCCTCAGAGCAGAAGTGGTGGTCTTACCTGTGCTCACAGGTGTGTCAGCATTCCTGGGAGACCAGCTCTCTCTTTGTGTTATTTGTGTATGGAGAGCTGTGGCACAGTGTCAGCTCCCAGGACAGATGGAAACCAGAAGGATCCTGTCCCAGGCTTTTTGTTTGTTTGTTTGTTTGTTTGTTTTCCGTTTTTTGTTTTTTTTAATGTGTATGTGTCTACTTATGTATATGCTATATTAGTCTGCTCAATTGATGTTGAACATTTACTAATGAGTTTTGTTTATTGGTTTGCTTCTATTGAAAATGGAAGATTTTCCTGACTCTTAGTCCTTCTAATTGAGTACTGTGGGTATGTGGTGGGTTTTGTAGCATAATGTAGCATTCTAGACTTTCCAGCTCTGTCCTTTTAATATCATTTACATTGTCAAAGTAAAAAAAAAAAAAAAACTGCCTGCATAGCCCATACTGCCTCGCCATGCGACCCTAACACTCCAGCATTGCACTGTGTTTTCTCTCATTTTTTGATGTTTCATTTTTCTCCTCTCTCATGTATAATTTGGTAAACATTGTTGTGCCCTTTATATTTTGTCTTCCTCAGATCACTCTATTTGAATTTCATGTTATAGAGCACAAGCTTTTGTTCCATGTTTCTGTCTGGCGGGGAGACACAGAAGGTCAGGAATTCTTTTCTTCCACTTTCCTTGTCACCCAATGCTTTGTTCATATGGTGTGCACTAATTGACCAATGAGTGAAATCAATGTCTTGCATTTTTCCAGAATCATGATTTTGGAAGACCTTGATGTTTTATCAGTCCATGGATGTAATGTGCATGAATGCTTTGGGAATTGAATCAGAGAGGACTTTTATCGTACCCATGGGAGGTAACTTACTGGGAAATTCAAGCTACAGAAAATCAGTTCGAAGTCAGCCCTTGCTATAAAGCTATTCCAAAGGCTCAAGGCTATTGTTTTTATTAAACCCTTTGGCCACTCTTTAACTCAAAACTTATCCTAAACATGCTCTCAGAGCCACGGAGTAAGTTACTGTATTTAGCAAGGATGGAAAGTGTGGAGTTTGTTGTAGCTTCAGAAGGCGTTTAATAGTAGCAACCTGGACAATTCTATCCACTTCAAGCACACAAGATAATCATCTTGTCATCTTGATGGTTACTGACCATTTGAAATAAGGATGACCAAGTGCATTTGCTTTATTAAAAACTTCACAAGGTATGAAAGTGGTAACCATTTTCCAAAGCCTTTTGAAGTATCCTCAATCCATAAGTAAAATAATTTAGTCCCACTTCAGTAATGTGCCTCTTCTGAAGCCTCAAAGGAAAACAGTGTACGAAAAATCTTCTCCTGTGTGCTGAAAGCTTTCACGCGTATTATTTCTATACTCTTCACATGTGGGGGGGTTGGCATTGTGACTTTGTGAATAGACACTTAATTTCACAAAGACCTAATGTCTTTCTATTTTTGTTTCAATACTATTCAACTTAACCCAGAGAGGTATGGCCTCCTCCATCTTCCCATTCTACTGGTAGAAGATGTGAATGAACTTTGGTCGGACATTTTGTAATCTGGAAATAAAAATATAACATGTCAAACCACCAGCTAAGTTATTATTAATCACAACCCAGATTTAAGTCAGTTGCCAGTGTTGTGAGGAGGAGTGAATCCCTAAGGTAAGACAATCCCTTTATAAGTGTCTAAATGCGCAGAACTTGCTGACATTAATACTGCAGTTATCCAAAGAGTAGAAAATCAAGGTCATGACTGCAGTGAGACAGAAATATGCCTGCAGGCTCCTGTACAGGATGCTTAGTGAGGGATATGGTGATATGAAATGGAGTTGTTTAAATTCTGGAGGCCACGTGATGGCGCGGCTCCTTCCTGTCTTCTCTGGGCCCAGAGGAACTTGAACAGAACTCATATTTTCTGACATTAGATGGGAATACAGAATTCCTGCAGAGGGTTAGGGAAGCTGATATTTAATAAGACTGTGCTAGCTCAGATTCAAATTATAGTTTCCTTAGGGGCATTGTGCCCAGTTAGATAAGTGCTGTGTAGAGGTTACTGTTATTTTACTTGGAAAGAGAAAAATATGTACACGTTGGTCACTGTAGACAGACAGCATAGCAAAGTGTGGGTTTCTCAGCTTGTGTCTGAGCTGGGAAGAATATATCCAAATATGTTCTTCCTCCAGAAAAATAACCAGAACTTTGAGGACCTCACCTAGTTTTCTCACTGAAAATAGACTTGATTCTAGTATAGACTTTGCTCTTTGACCATCAACTCAGACAGAAAGTCATTATGCAGCCATGATGGAATATTCATTTCCCAGACCTTTTAATAGAACCCCTACTGGGGGAAAGGTTACTTCTGTCAAAGCAGGTGATGAGCACCAGGAAAGGGCCTAGTTACTTTTGTTGTTCTTGCCACACATGCTTGTTAATGCTTTTCATAGCATGAATTATGCTTTTGCATTTGTACTCTTTCTCCAGCAGCTGACTTACTTGTGGTGTAGGGACCCATGATTTAGAGGCTCAGAACTCCTTTTCTTAGGGATTTTTAAGCCTCCTCTGCATTGCTGAATCTTTTTGGTATATAAGACTGATCACCAGCTAAAAAAAGAACTATTAGACATCTCCAGGGAAATGAGGATGAGAAAGTACATGCCAATCACCACAGGGATGTGTGCATGGAGTCTCCCCTCTATGCAGAATTGTTTCCCAATTTCTAATTCACATTGAATTGTTTTGGGATATTGTTTAAGGAAGCTTTACTAGTGAAGTAACTGCAGAAGATAATTATGGCAGGTATTATTTTGCAGAAATCTTAGTTCCATATATGATGCCACAGCAAACATTTGAAAGGTATGATACTGTTTAGAGCATATATCAGGGAAGCTAAGTTACTTTCTCATAATTACACATCCAGAAACTTAGGTTTCATACATGGGCTTATAAATCTTATACATCTCATGATCATCTTTGTATGCCAATGTTAAAACACACAGTCTAAGGAGTTTATTAATTTCCTCAGTGTTATGCCATCTAAGCCAAGTATCTTCACATTAAAACACAAATGAACACTCAAATGGACAAGAACCAAGATTATTAGGATGCCCGTGGATGCTGCAGTGCTCATTTAAAATTACTCTCATTATCCAGCTGTAAATGGTGGCATGTTTGAACATTTCCCCATGCTGGGGATGTGATTTTTGCAGACCATGCTTTGCAGTGAAACTGAACTCGATGCAATTAAACGGCAATTGCCATTAATTCCTGCTCTGTGCCGTCACATTTAATCGGGCTTCACAAGAATTGTCATAATGGTATGAAATGGGGTTTTGGTTTTTAGTTTAATTTCAAGAAGAAAAAGTGTGCTTTAAAAAACCCACCAAAGAGTATCTGATAACATTCATTCTCCTCTCTGGGGATGAGAATCTGATGATTTTTAAAGGTACAGTGCAGCTCCAGGAAAACCCAGTCTCAGGACAGAAAGCTCAAATTGGAGACAAGAGAGCTACAATTTCCTGAGTGGGGATGATCCTGCGGTCTCAGCAGAATGTTAAGCAGGGGATCTCATGTTCTCTGAGCTAAGCAACAAATTGAAGATAAAACAAGCTTAAAGAATAAATGAGTTGCTTTGATGAGGTCCCTGTTTAATGTATAACTTAGGTGTGAGCATGGGTAATAGTGGTAATTTCAACATTTGTGTTGATTTTATTTCCTGTGACTACAATCCACCATCTCACTGAGGGAGGGGTCTACAACTTAATGAAGAAGGAGGTCCAGTGTTCTTATGGCTGCTTGTTCAGAGTTCTTCAAACTGAATAACTAGCAAGGAATGATTTTTCCCAAGAAGTTTGCTTAAGGTTGTATGACTGTTCTTCCAAACTGAAGGGACTTTTGCTCTAGTAGCTGCAGAGCAGTGGTTCTCAACCTTCCTAATACTGTGTGGTCCTTTAATACAGTTCCTCATGTGGTAGTGACTCCTAACCAGAAAATTATTTCATTGCTACTCCTTAACTGTAATTTTGCTACTGTTATGAATTGTAACCTGATAAGTGGATGGTCTTAGGTGACTCTTGTAAAAGGTTTGGTGACCCTAAAAAGGGTCATGGTCCTCAGGTAGAGAACCACTGCCACAGAAGCATCTGTCATGGTTATCTTCTGTGGGCTTCTACTTCCATGAGATGCCTTTCTAGAGTCTCAAGCTTTGCAGGTCAATTGATAAACTGAGGAAGTGATGTATGCACCCGAGAAGTCTTTCCTCCCTTTCTAATAAGGCCAACTAAACTCTTGTTCTGGAACAACTTGAATATTGATGTCTTTAGTGGAATAAACTATCACAGCATCTGTCAGAACTATGAATAGTTCTTGAGGATACAGAATTAAATGACCTACAGACTAGAGGAAAGATCCCTAGGTCAGGAATACTATGTCTTTGTTGCCACCAAGTGAAAAGAAACTATGCAAGTATTTCTTCTTGATAGAATGGGTTAGTCATACACTAACCCTATCAGTAGCTGAAACTATTCCGTAAAGAAAGCACCAGCAAGGAGTAAGACGACCAATCTAACAAGCACCTATAATAGAAATTATCACCATTCCCACCATTTTGTTCATTCATTCATTCATTTTTAGTGGGGGAATGAAACCAAAGTCATATGCATAATTAATATCACTGAATTAAATTCCCATCTCTCTCTTTACTTATGAATCATTAAATTACGCAGGCTGCCCCTAAACTTATGAACCTCATGTATCAGCCTTTAAAGTAAATGTTCTGCATTATTATGCCCAATACTTTCAATGGCGCCCCGGACTACTTTTACCTTCACCCATGAACAGACCACATAAAAATTGCATTTACTGCTTTAAATTGAAGAGGGAATAGGTTGTGTGCTGAATTCCTCTGTAAGTATGACCAGTACTCTTTACATTTTAAGCACTAACCTGACAAATTACCACTCACTTCATTCAGCCACCCATGCAGTCCATTGTCCCCAAGTGCTGACAAAACATCAGTTCCCAGTCCCCATACAGCAGAGCTGCTACCAAGTCAGGAAGCCAGAGAACTGGGGTAGAGTAGTCTACAGTGATTTTCAGGAATCAGATGGTTGCATTTGAATCTGAATTGATTCATGCAGAATATACATGTCTCTGTGTCTTCTTGGTCTATCTTCCTTAACATGGAGAAGATAGTTATGAATGGAGTTAAAAGATGATCACTGTGAGATTCATTAAATAAATTTTGACAAATATGTGGGCCTTGAGAGTTTTTTTTAAATTCTTTTTTTATTCGATATAATTTATTTACATTTCAAATGATTTCCCCTTTTCTAGCCCCCCACTCCCCTAAAGTCCTGTAAGCCCCCTTCTCTTCCCCTGTCCTCCCACCCACCCCTTCCCACTTCCCTGTTCTGGTTTTGCCGAATACTGCTTCACTGAGTCTTTCCAGAACAAGGGGCCACTCCTCCTTTCTTCTTGTACCTCATTTGATGTGTGGATTATGTTTTGGGTATTCCAGTTTTCTAGGTTAGTATCCACTTATTAGTGAGTGCATACCATGATTCACCTTTTGAGTCTGGGTTACCTCACTTAGTATGATGTTCTCTAGCTCCATCCATTTGCCTAAGAATTTCATGAATTCATTGTTTCTAATGGCTGAATAGTACTCCATTGTGTAGATATACCACATTTTTTGCATCCACTCTTCTGTTGAGGGATACCTGGGTTCTTTCCAGCATCTGGCAATTATAAATAGGGCTGCTATGAGCATAGTAGAGCATGCATCCTTATTACATGGTGGGGAATCCTCTGGGTATATGCCCAGGAGTGGTATAGCAGGATCTTCTGGAAGTGAGGTGCTCAGTTTTCGGAGGAACCGCCAGACTGATTTCCAGAGTGGTTGTACCAATTTGCAACCCCACCAGCAGTGGAGGAGAGTTCCTCTTTCTCCACACCCTCTCCAACACCTGCTGTCTCCTGAATTTTTAATCTTAGCCATTCTGACTGGTGTAAGATGAAATCGCCTTGAGAGTTTTTATTGATGAATGCAGAGTTGGGCTGACACCAGTTTATGGTTTGTTAGTAGCAGCAAGAATATGGCATATTTTAATATATTTTTTTAACTCTAAGGGCACTTGTTTTTACATTAAAGCAAGAATAAATTTACAATTTGTAAAATTATGAACATTGTAAGTTGTGCAGTGTACATGCACTTGAGGCGCATATGTGGAGGTTTGAGTGATTTCTATGTTCAATCCTCATCTTATCTGTTGCATTGGACTCACTTGAACTCAGAGCTGACTAGTAAGTGTCTATCTAGTGACTCAGCCTGTTTCCAGGATCTTTTACCTCAGCCATTTGAGAGCTGGGACCACAGGATCCCTCCTATACCCTTAGCATTTACTTAAGTTTTGGGAGTCAGAACATCCTCATACTTGTAGGGCAAGTGGTTTTCTTTCTTCTTCTTTTTTTAATGTACAGATTTTTTTCTAAAGATTTATTTATTACATGTAAGTACACTGTAGTTGTCTTCAGACACTCCAGAAGAGGGCGTCAGATCTCATTACTGATGGTTGTGAGCCACCATATTGTTGCTGGGATTTGAACTTAGGACCTTCAGAAGAGCAGTCAGTGCTTTTAACTGCTGAGCATCTCTCCAGCCCTGGCAAGTAGTTTTCTTGATGAGGCATTTCCCAGCCCTGCACCTTATAATTTTCAGTGCAAAGACAGAACATTTTAAGCCATTTGTCTTTTCAGTATAAAAAATTCTCTTTATCAATTTATATGACTATGTTATGGTGGAGAGAAGATTTGATTTATTTCTTGTGAAGTAATTGCATCTGATTGCAGTTCAGTGATTTGAATTATTTCAGAATCATACTATATCTTTTATGAAATCAAACTGATTTTATTTATTCATTTATTTATTTATTTAGGACCACTTCTTTTTTTTTTTATTGAAAAGGGAAGTAAAAACACCTTATAAAATTAAAGATTAATAGATAAACACATTAAAATTGACAATTTTCATAGAGAATTAAATAATAAAGTGGTAGACATGTAAAACATTGCTAATTTAATTGAAATATGGAATAGAACATTTTATGATAGAATTGAAGATTTACATGGAAAATATTTCTGATAAAATTGTAGAAAATGTAGAAAAACACGTTAGAATTGAAGATTATCATGGAAAAATTTTATATAGATACAATAATGGTGGGCATAAACGTATTCCTAAGTTGATTGAAAGTGGAATTATAAACATTTTATGATAAACTTGAATATTTACATGGAAATATTTCTGATAAAATTAAAGAAATATATAGAAAACATGTTAAAATTAAAGATTATTATGGAAATTATATAGATAAAATGATAGGCATAAAGATAATTCTAAGTTGATTGAAGGTGGAATTATAAACATTTTCAGATAAAATTGATATTAATGTGGAAAATACTTCTGGTAAAATTGAAGAAATATATATACAAACACGTTAAAATTGACTATTTCATGGAACTTTTTACATATAAAATGGTAGATATAAAAATTTTCTAAATTAATTGAAGGTGGAATTAGAAACATTTGTGATAAAATCAAAGATTTACATTGAAAATATTTCTGATAAAATAGAGGAAGTATATACAAAGATACTAAAATTGAAGATTATCATGAAAAATTATGCAGATAAAAGCATAGACATAAAAAATCATTACTAAATTAGTTAAAAGGGGAATTAAATATTTTCTGATAAAATTGAAAATTTACATGAGAAATATTTTGTTAGTCCATGTCTTTTTATTGGGAAGTAGAGTCCATTGTTCTTAAGAGATATTGAGGAACAGTGATTGTTGCTTCCTATTATTTTTGATGTTATTTTTATGTTTGTGTGGGTGTCTTCTTTTGGGTTTGTCGGAAGAAGATTACTTTCTTGCTTTTTCTAGAGTGTAGTTTCCCTCCTTGGGTTGGCATTTTCCATCTATTATCCTTTGTAGGGTTGGATTTGTGGACAGATATTGTGTAAGTTTGATTTTATCATGGAATATCTTGGTTTCTCCATCCATGATGATTGAGAGTTTTGCTGGGTATAGTAGTCTAGGCTGGCATTTGTGTTTTCTTAGGGCCTGTATGAAGTCTGCCCAGGATCTTCTAGCTTTCATCATCTCTAGTGAGAAATCTGGTGTGATTCTGATAGGTATGCCTTTATAAGTTACTTGCCCCTTTTCCCTTACTGCTTTTAATATTCTTTCTTTGTTTAGTGAATTTGGTGTTTTGATTATTATGTGCCAGGAGGACTTTCTCTTCAGGTCCAGTCTGTTTGGAGTTCTGAAGGCTTCTTGTATGTTCACGGGCATCTCTTTTTCTAGGTTAGAGAAGTTTCTTCTACAGTTTTGTTGAAGATATTTAGTGGGCTTTTAAGATGTAAATCCTCACTCTCATCTATACATATAATCCTTAAGTTTGGTCTTCTCATTGTGTCCTAGAGTTCTTAGATGCTTTGGGTTACTAGCTTTATGCATTTTGCATTTTCTTTGACTCTTGAGTCAATGTTTTCTATAGTATCTTAAGCACCTGAGGTTCTTTCTTCTATCTCTTGTATTCTGTTGTTGATGCTTGCATCTATGACTCCTGAATTCTTTCCAAGGTTTTCTATCTCCAGAGATGTCTTACTTCGTGATTTCTTTATTGTTTCTGCTTCCACTTTTAGATATTGCATGTTTTTTTTCAGTTCCTTCATTTGATTGTTTGTGTTTTCCTGTAATTCTTTAAGGGATTTTTGTGTTTCTTCTTTAAGGGCTTCTGCCTGTTGACCCATGATTTCCTGTATTTCTTTAAGGGATTTTTGTGTTTCCTCTTTTAGGGCTTTCACCTGTTGACCCATGTTCTTCTGTATTTCTTTAAGAGAGTTATTTAAGTCTTTCATGAAGCCCTCTATCAGCATCATGAGATACGATTTTAAATCCAATTCTTGCTTTTCCAGTGTGTTGGGGTATCCAGGAATTGCTGTGGTGGGAGAACTGGGTTTTGATGTTGCCCTGTGGCCTTGGTTTCTATTGGTAGGGTTCTTGTGTCCTTGCCTTTCACCATCTGGTTATCTCTGGTGCTAGTTGGTATTGTTGTCTCTGGCTGGAGTTTGTTCCTCCTGTGGGCCTGTAAGCTTGTGTCCTTACTCCTCTGAGCTCAAAAGTGAAAGCATTGCTGGGAGTTCTCTCTCTCCTGGTGGACTATGCACAGAAGGCTGTGGAGTTTCCTGACTCCCTGGTACAAATGGTGGCGGGAAGACTTCTGTCTCAGTTGCTCCACTGATCTTATGCCCTGTGTGCTCCTAGCTGGTGCCCTCCAGAGTGAAGGTGGAGATCTCACCTCTGTGCTCAGAAGTGAAAGCACTGCTCTTCTTTCTTTAATAGTATGGCAACAATCTGCTTTAAATTCTACAACTGCTAATTTTTATCTGTAATGGAAGATAAGGCGCTGGGTGTTTCTAGAATTTTTCTGATTGCAGCCATCTACTGTTAAAAGACTGAATTATTGGTCTCTTTAGATAGAACAACACTAAGATTTGTTATGTGTGATAGTTTAATATGCATGTCATAAGAACTGCCAAAAATCAATCTTCAATTTGCAAATACCTTGGAATGGAGACATTGGTTTGTGAAAAATCTGTTTTAGTTTTGGCAGCTCTATCTTATATAATAATGGTAAATCAATACCAGCTGCTGGTGTATTATTTATCTATTTCTTTAACAATGCTGGTATATAAAATTGGTTGTCAGGAGACTTGAGGTTTTAATTCCAAGACTGCCTTGAGTTTACTTTGGCAAAATTCTTAGCCTCTCTGTATCTTGGTATTTTTGTTTATAAAATGAGAGGGAAGGATTGGGTTAGTCTGGAGCATTTTGGAGATTCCTCTTTCCCTCTTGATTTATAATATTATACAATATTATATATAATAAGCTAGCACTGGCACTGGTAGGCACTGAATGTCATGAGACTAGTTAAGGTTAGAAATGAGAATGGATATGAAAAGTAGTTCAAGAAAAACTGAGAAATTTAATTATCAATAAAGAAAGTGCTACTAAAGACTCCTAGCATATCTACATTGGGTACACAAAGGCCTGGGATGATTAAATGAAGATGGGTTATATGTGACTAAGAGGATTGTGGTGGGAGGGAAGAGGGGCAGATTCTCAGAAGGAGCAGTACTGAGAAAATTCACATTTGATGGACAATGCTCAGACAAATGGTATATGAGCCTAAGTTTGGATAACAAGGTGCAAAGAGGCCAGAAATCCAGGATTCTGAAACAGGAGGATGGTCCAGAGAAACATGTAACGGAAGCACAAGAAATTCTTTAGCCAGTGATCTGTGGGTTTGATAGAAACCCAACTATATGATAGAGTTGTCGTCTTTGCTGGTGGAAAAACATTAGCTCAAGATCTGTCAGCTTTAAGTGACATCGTGTCTAAAAGCCAGCATGTTTTACTCTGCATGGAATGATGGAGGGAAGAGTGATTTGAACTACCAGGAGCCTTAGCTCTCACAGTTTCTTATGAAAGTCTCTATTCATGTGTTATAACAAAATTTCTTTTTTTTAATTTATTGATATATTTATTTACATCTCAAATGATTTCCCCTTTTCTGGACCCCCACTCTCCGAAAGTCCCATCAGTCCCCTTCCCTCCCCCTGTTTTCCCACCCAACCCTTCCCACTTCCCTGTTCTGATTTTGCTCTATACTGCTTCACTGAGTCTTTTCAGAACAAGGGGCCACTCCTCCGTTCTTCTTGTACCTCATTTGATGTGTGGATTATGTTTTGGGTATTCCAGTTTTCTAGGTTAATATCCACTTATTAGTGAGTGCATACCTTTTGAGTCTGGGTTACCTCACTTACTATGATGTTCTCTAGCTCCATCCATTTGCCTAAGAATTTCATGAATTCATTGTTTCTAATGGCTGAATAGTACTCCATTGTGTAGATATACCACATTTTTTTGCATCCACTCTTCTGTTGGGGGATACCTGGGTTCTTTCCAGCATCTGGCAATTATAAATAGGGCTGCTATGAACATAGTAGAGCATGTATCCTTATTACATGGTGGGGAATCCTCTGGGTATATGCCCAGGAGTGGTATAGCAGGATCTTCTGGAAGTGAGGTGCCCAGTTTTCGGAGGAACCGCCAGACTGATTTCCAGAGTGGTTGTACCAATTTGCAACCCCACCAGCAGTGGAGGAGTGTTCCTCTTTCTCCACACCCTCTCCAACACCTGCTGTCTCCTGAATTTTTAATCTTAGTCATTCTGACTGGTGTAAGGTGAAATCTCAGGGTTGGTTTGATTTGCATTTCCCTAATGACTAATGAAGTTGAGCATTTTTTTAAGGTTTTTCTCCACCATCCGAAGTTCTTCAGGTGAGAATTCTTTGTTTAACTCTGTACCCCATTTTTTGATAGGGTTGTTTGGTTTTCTGGAGTCTAACTTCTTGAGTTCTTTATATATATTGGATATTAGCCCTCTATCTGATGTAGGATTGGTGAAGATCTTTTCCCAATTTGTTGGTTGCCGATTTGTCCTTTTGATGGTCTCCTTAACAAAATTTCTAATAGTCAAAGAGAGGATCTGAAATATGAGGAAGACCTACTTAGAGGAGATTTAAAAAAAAACTGAAAGACTCTGTTTTAACTATAATGAGAAAGATGTTTCCTTGGTTACAGATCTGTATGTGTGGCAGAATTACGGCAAAAACATTTTAAGGAAAATTACTTAGGAGATATCAGTATTTCCCAACAAATATTCCATTGCATAGAAATGGATTGGCACCTGCTATACTCCAAAGTTTGAATCGAATCTTTGGGGGATATGAAAACTATGCTTACCCTTCTCATCTCCAGTAAGTACATGCTGGAGCGAATAGCCATAAAGTGTATAATCAGAAGTGTAATGGAGAAAAGCAAGCATCACAGATCCATGCAGAATGCTAAGACTCTCCTACATCCCAGGATCCAGAGCTAGACGAAGGTGCTCGGTAGAATGCATCTAGGGCTATGGATTGCTCTTTCCGGTACATAAAGGCTAGATTGAAGTCTCTACAACTTGAGGCAAATTTCAGTGAGCATTTGGCATCAATGTCCTGAATTAGAGTTACACTCTTAGCTACATAGTGACTCTGTCCACATGGAGCAGAGGCGGCTCATATCGGAGATCTTGTTTCCAAAAAAGAAAGAGGAGCTGACTTTATCGTCACACGTTTAGTCTTTTTTGTCTTACTCTTAGATGGAGTAAATGAGACAGTGGGAGACAGAGAAGGAGAGGAAGACAAAGACAGAGAGAAGGACACACAGACAGAGACAGAGAGACAGAGAGAAGCTTCTTGTTATGGAAGGATTCATCAGGATGTAGAGGAAATTTTTCTATATTTTCTTTTACATTTTTGTTATTAATTCTTTATGATTTTCGCATCAGTCATCCCAAATCTATAGATCTCCCTGCCCCTTCACTCTCTGGCCTTGCAACCTTCCCCTGGCAAAGAAAACAAAACAAAAAACTAAAAAACAAAACAAAACTAAACAAAACAAAAGACAGCAACAAATAGGCCGGGCAGTGGTGGCCCATGCTTGTAATCCCAGCACTCTGGGAGGCAGAGGCAGGCAGATATCTGAGTTTGAAGCCAGCTTGGTCTACAGAGTGAGTTCCAGGACATCCAGGGCTATAGAGAAATCCTGTCTCAAAACAAACAAACAAACAAACAAACAAACAAAAAAGACAGCAACAAATAAAACCATCTTGCCCTGAAAGCTGTAGTGTATCACAATGTATCCCACAGTATACCCTTTTTCCCCAGAAAACTTTACTTACAAATATTCATTGCAATGTGTCACTGGTCTGGTTAGAGGCCTCTGGGTTCTTTTATACTATTTATACTGGATCTTTGCTAGGATTCCTCTCGGATATCCTATTGCTGCCCTGTGTCATGGAGACCTTGCGTCTTTAGATCTACAGGACTGGCCCTGTGATTCAGCAGTTCATAGATGGGATAGGTTGTTGTGGGCTAACTCAAAGCCCTGCATGGAAGCTGAGTTGTTTAGTCCTCCAGCTCTCCTAATTTGCCTAGGGGAGATGTGGGCCCACTTTCCCGAGCACTGGAAGAAAAATTTTCAATAGATAAAATATAATGATACAAGAAATGAAATATGACCTGTAGAACATCAAAGAAGCATCCAGACCTCCTGGGGAAAGGAACTATGAACTAGGCCAGAGAAACAATCAGGCATAGCCTTGGCAGGGAGCTTCTGAGCTATCAGGCACAGACATGGCAGGGAGCTGGCTTTCCAGAAAGAACAACCTCATAATGATTTGGATTATAGCCTGCTTGTCAGAATGTGAACACTGAAAGGTTATGGACAGCACAAGAAGATGAGAATAGAAATAGAGTTGAGGTAGGAAGCATTGAGGAAATGCCTTTGAGTGGAGGAAAAGGAAAGAAATAGAAAAGAAAGCCCTTAGAAAAGAAAGTCTGTGAACTCAAAGGTAAGCTGCAACTTCTCAGGATCCTGGCTACCTTAGTGTGTTGTTAATCCCTTTAGGGCTGCCTTAATGTTCTGAGCTGCAAAACAAGAGAGTTTGGGCAGTTAGGCTATGGTAGTAGTTGATGTCATGGTTATATTGATGGGAGTAGCTATTATTATTTTTTTTCATTTCATTTATGGTAGTTTTTTTTAATTTATTGATATATTTATTTACATTTCAAATGATTTCCCCTTTTCTGGAAAGGGAGTAGCTATTATATAAAACCAGAAAGTCAAACACTGGAGCAGTTGTACAGCCTTGCTTCTAAACATATGGAATGTAATATGTAGAATATAGAGGCTGTAAGTAGTTTGCAGATATCTCTGGGGATGAGCACAATGAGCAGACTGAGCATTGAGAAGGAAGAAACTGAATTGACATTCTCTTGGCCTTTAGTGCCTAGGTGAAGAGAAAAAGCACCCAGGCCTTAGCACAGACTGTCTCAGAATGTCCAGCAGAGAGCTCAGGGGGACACCAGAAGAGGATGACTTAAGGTATACATTCACAGGTGGACTCATTCCCATACAAACTTGTCTTGAGAATAAGACTGACTTTTCTCTTCTGCCCTTACGGCTGGGCAGCCCTGCAAATATGTGGAACATTTTCTCTACTTTTTCAAATCCAGAAACTCACTTATGTTTTTGGATAAGGCATATACAAAGTAATGCCTGCCCTTGAGCACCCTGTATTTCCCAGAAGGACCAACCTTTATTACTGTTAGCTGGTGAGATTTGTTACATACTTTAAAGAAGCTGTTTTTTATCTAAAATTAAAAAATGAAAAAATATATGAAATTACCTGAAGAAAAGAAAATGGGGTGGTGTGGAGGAAATTGAACCCACAAAATAGCTATTTTCAAATAAGACAGGCTTCATGGACCTCCAGTATGAATGAGTATCTAATTTAGATCAACCACAAGCAAATAACAATAGTTTATTAACATGTAGCACTGTGGTAGCTCTGTGTTCACTTTATGATCTATCCATTCATTCGCTGAACTAGTCACTGAGTCCTGTGTTTGGAGCTGAGGATATAATGGTCATCAGAACTGCTGGGATTTTTGTCTTCAGGAGTGGGTTTGTTTGGGTTAGGGTAGACAGATGTGAGAGAATCTTGCAGATGTATATTTGTTAATGCTGTTCAGAACTGTGAACTATTTCAGCAGTTTCCAATAAAACCAACAACTGAATTTCCAAGGTAGGGGAAGGCAGATCCCCCAGCTCTGCTTTCTAACCCATTGTGTGTAGGTCAAAATTCTTAAAAACAACCCTATGCAACATTTCACCTACCTCTCTGTGTTTCATCTGAACACCAATCTTGTCTGCAAGTCCAGTGCCACTCTTAATTTTGTATTAGTCAATGTGCAATCAATTTGACAAGCTTTAGCAAGTACACCTCACCCATGACTGCTCCAGTTCATTCTCCATTGTTCCTGTAATAGCTGTGTGAGCTGAGTTCATAGTTTGCCTCTGTGCTGACCTCACTCTGCTGGTAAACTCATATCTACTTCATTAAAAAGGTGTCTCCTGGGAGGCTCTGCCAGAGCCTGACAAATTCAGAGGTGGATACTTGCAGCCAACCTTTGGACTGAGCACAGGGTCCACAATGGAGGAGTTCGAGAAAGGACTGAAGGAGCTGAAGGGGTTTCCAATCCTAAAGGAAGAACAACAATATCAACCAACCAGACCACCCAGAGCTAAACCACCAACCAAAGAGTATACATGGAGGAACCCATGGCTCCAGCTGCATATATAGCAGAGGGTGGCCTTGTGAGATATCAATGGGAGGAGAGGTCCTTGGTCCCATGAAGGCTTGATATTCCAGTATAGGGGAACACCAGAGCAGGGAGGTGGGACTGGGTGGGTGGGAGGATTACCCTCATAGAAGCAGGGTGGGTATGGGATTGGGGGTTTCTGGAGGGGGAACTGGGAAAGGGGATAGAATTTGAAATGTAAATAAATAAAATATCCAATAAAATAGAATCAGAAAAGAAAAGCTGCATCATTATTTTAGAGTAAATTACTAATAATTACAACCTCAGCCTGGATTATACAGCTCAGAGTCCTCCTCCTTATCATCCTTGTCACCTCTGAGAATTCACCCAGGACCTTTGTAGATGTCCTTCTATGCTCCTGGGTCCCAGCACACCTTAAACTTTCATTTTAGTCCTGGTTTATGACAAATTGCCATTCTGAGGTCCCTGTGGTAAATTGAATTTGACCTTATAATATGTGTCCAACAGATCTGCATAGAGAGAGAGAAAAAAAATTCAGATGACCAAGAACTGACAGGAGGAAAAAATGATCGTCACATTCTTGAGATACCTATTAAGTAGGCAGGAATTATGCTGAGCTGAGGAGAAGGGACTTCAGTGTCTCATCTCTGGCAAATGAGGTACAGTGGCAGTCCCTAAGAGTTTGGAATGGACGCTCTTAGATATGGTCAAACACAACCTGTCTGGCACAGGGAAGATTTCTTTTCCTGTGGGGTAACAACTTAAGTCCTGTGCTAAGCAACTAGTCCTGACATGAGCTTCATTCTCAGGGGGTAGACCTGAGCTGAGAAAGCGTGGCCACAAGGAACTTGATCAGCATATGTGAGTAGCCTTCTGTGATTTTAATTATTCTAGGGACATAGGGGAACACAGAGAAATTGAAGCTTCAGTGTGTGCTAGAAGGTAGAGGAGGGCCAGAGGATGGAATGGCATTCAGGGACTGATTGGAAAGTAAACTCAGCTAAGTTCAATTCTATTTTTCTCTCATCAATCTTTGTTTTGGGATCCTCAGGCAGATCACCAACATGGGACATATGATTCCTGATTTCTAAATTAAAGAGTAACCAAATGAACACAGTTCTAGAAGACAACAGCCCTTATAGAAATAGCTGAAAAACTTCACCAAGCAAAAAATGTTTGCTTTTTATCATCCCTCTCTCTTTGACTAACATTGTCAATACCTCACCATTATATGCTGACTGGGCTGTGGCCATCTGCTTGGCTCTGTCTGCAGCTTCTTAGCCACTCCCTCTGCTTCACTGCCTACTGCCTGCAAGGAGCCTTTCCTAGAGAATAAACTGGCTGAATGCTGCATTGCACCAATTCTACTCAATCAGTTCCGAGAGATGGCAATCCCTTACTGTTTATATGATCATCTGTGTGAGGCTGTTTGGATGCCAGGAAAATGTGCACAGGTGCAATGGAACCAGGGACTCTTCTTGTACCAACAGGGAAGTGAGCTATATGTTATAGCTGGCAGGGTTCATAGACTGTTTAGGGTGCCAGGGAAGATAATTATCAATTGTCTGCAATCCCAAAGTGAAAATGTCAGCTCAGAGGTGAAGTATTTGTACTCTGTGTTTGGTTATGCATTGAATTAAGGAAAGAGTGTGTATTCTGGCCTGTGTCAAAGAAGCATGAGATTTTATGGAATGGTTAGCAACAGTGTCACTCTGACAGCTAGTCAGAGTAGATTCAAAACCCTCATGCAGGATAAATTGGTACATACTGGTCAGTGTTAATTTGATACCTGCTTGGTACAGGATATTATTTTGGACAATGCTGAGAGAAGGCAGAGAAATGCAATTATTTCTCAAAGATATATATTAAAGGAAAAATACAGAGTAGGCTCTAATGAAAAGTGATTGTTGAGGTTTTAGCATGGGTGTGTGAACAGTCAAGGGAATTAGTGTGGAGAAGTGAGCTCCCAGAGAAGGTAGGCATGCAGTTGAACTGTAGGGACAGGAGAGGCTGGGGCTATCTTCCATGGATGTGAACTGAAGATCCAGGGTAGAAGAAAGAGGCTTGTCTTGAATAAAATTAATCCTGGAGGAGGATCTCTATTTCTCAGCACTAGTGATTCAGGGATATTACAAAAATAATGCCGTTTTAACCAAATCCCACTGGGCTTCCTGAACATTTAATTGAATATTCAGGGCAATTATGTTCAGTATAAGGAACACTTACTGAGTATGCACTCTGTGCAGAATTATGGAGAGTACAGGCGTGAAGGGTTCTGTCCCAGTTCTTGAAGACTCTGAAGAGCACTTTGCCCCATCATAGGAGTAAGGACAGACAATGAGGTAGGAACTTCTTGCTAAGAAAGTAAGGATTTAGAGGTATAAGACTGAATTCAGTTGTTTATCAGCTGTAGGAGTTCTCTAGTGGAGTTTTTTGGGTCACTTAGGTAGACTATCATGTCATCTGCAAATAATGATAGTTTGACTTCTTCCTTTCCAATTTGTATCCCTTTGACCTCCTTATGTTGTCGAATTGCCCGAGCTAGTACCTCAGGTACAATATTGAAAAGATATGGAGAAAGGGGGCAGCCCTGTCTTGTCCCTGATTTCAGTGGGATTGCTTCAAGTTTCTCTCCATTTAGTTTGATGCTGGCTACCGGTTTGCTGTATATTGCTTTTACTATGTTTAGGTATGGGCCTTGAATTCCTGTTCTTTCCAAGACTTTAAGCATGAAAGGATGCTGAGTTTTGTCAAATGCTTTTTCAGCATCCAATGAAATGACCATGTGGTTTTTTTCTTTGAGTTTGTTTATGTAGTGGATTGCACTGATGGATTTCCATATATTGAACCAACCCTGCATTCCCGGGATAAAGCCTACTTGATCATGGTGGATGATCATTTTGATGTGTTCTTGGATTCGGTTGGCAAGAATTTTATTGAGTATTTTTGCATCGATGTTCAGCAAAGTGGCAGGTTATAAAATCAACTCAAGCAAATCAGTGGCCTTCCTATACTCAAAGGATAAGCAGGCTGAGAAAGAAATTAGGGAAATGACCCCCTTCACAATAGCCACAAACAGTATAAAGTATCTTGGGGTGACTCTAACCAAACATGTGAAAGATCTGTATGACAAGAACTTCAAGACTCTGAAGAAGGAAATGGAAGAAGACTTCAAAACCTCCCATGCTCATGGATCGGTAAAATCAATATAGTTAAAATGGCCATTTTGCCAAAAGTAATATACAGATTCAATGCAATACCCATCAAAATCCCAACTCAGTTCTTCACAGAGTTAGAAAGAGCAATAATCAAATTCATCTGGAATAACAAAAAACCCAGGATAGCTAAAACTATTCTCAGCAACAAAAGAAAGTCTGGGGGAATCAGTATCCCTGACCTCAAGCAATACTACAGAGCAATAGTGTTAAAAACTGCATGGTATTGGTACAGTGACAGGCAGGAGGATCAGGATTGAAGATCCTGAAATGAACCCACACACCTATGGCCACTTGATCCTCGACAAAAACCCTGTGACAGGATTGAAGATCCAGAAATGAACCCACACACCTGTGGCCACTTGATCCTCGACAAAGAGGCTGAAAACATCCAATGGAAAAAAGATAGCCTTTTCAACAAATGGTGCTGGTTCAACTGGAGGTCAGCATGCAGAAGAATGCGAATTGATCCATCCTTGTCTCCTTGTACTAAGCTCAAATCCAAATGGATCAAGGACCTCCACATAAAGCCAGACACTCTGAAGCTAATAGAAAAGAAACTGGGGAAGACCCTTGAGGACATCGGTACAGGGAGAAAGTTTCTGAACAAAACACCAATAGCGTATGCTCTAAGATCAAGAATTGACAAATGGGACCTCATAAAATTACGAAGTTTCTGTAAGGCAAAGGACACCATCAAGAGGACAAATCGGCAACCAACAAATTGGGAAAAGATATTCATCAACCCTATATCAGGTAGAGGGCTAATATCCAATATATATAAAGAATTCAAGAAGTTAGACTCCAGAAAACCGAACAACCCTATTAAAAAATGGGGTACAGAGTTAAACAAAGAATTCTCACCTGAAGAACTTTGGATGGCAGAGAAGCATCTTAAAAAATGCTCAACTTTATTAGTCATTAGGGAAATGCAAATCAATACAACCCTGAGATTTCACCTTACACCAGTCAGAATGGCTAAGATTAAAAATTCAGGAGACAGCAGGTGTTGGAGAGGGTGTGGAGAAAGAGGAACACTCCTCCACTGCTGGTGGGGTTGCAAATTGGTACAACCACTTTGGAAATCAGTCTGGCGGTTCCTCCGAAAACTGGGCACCTCACTTCCAGAAGATCCTGCTATACCACTCCTGGGCATATACCCAGAGGATTCCCCACCATGTAATAAGGATACATGCTCTACTATGTTCATAGCAGCCTTATTTATAATTGCCAGATGCTGGAAAGAACCCAGGTATCCCTCAACAGAAGAGTGGATGCAAAAAATGTGGTATATCTACACAATGGAGTACTATTCAGCCACTATAACAATGAATTCATGAAATTCTTAGGCAAATGGATGGAGCTAGAGAACATCATACTAAGTGAGGTAACCTAGACTCAAAAGGTGAATCATGGTATGCACTCACTAATAAGTGGATATTAACCTAGAAAACTGGAATACCCAAAACATAATCAACACATCAAATGAGGTACAAGAAAAAAGAAAGAGTGGCCCCTTGTTCTGGAATGACTCAGTGAAGCAGTATTCAGCAAAACCGGAACGCGGAAGAGGTAAGGGGTGGGTGGGAGGACAGGGGCGAGAAGGGGGCTTATGGGACTTTCGGGGAGTGGGGGGCTAGAAAAGGGGAAATCATTTGAAATGTAAATATATCTAATAAAAAAAAGACTGAATTCAGATCTGGATTTTATCCTCTTTGGTAGTCTCAACTTTGATGACAGAAAAGTTCAAAAGATCCATTATATGAAAATTAAACTAAAACACTGATCACTTGGATGCCAGAACTGAGAACTGGCAAGAGAAAGCCAAATTTTATGCCCTTGTCTCCAGATGCTGTGACTGACAGAACTCTCTGCCTCTCATTATGTTGACCATCCATCTACTCCCTTCAGTCCTAGTACCCTCAGTACATATGAATCTACTTATCACCTTTACATAGTGGAGCAGAACCACAAACAACCTCATACTATTGAGAATTACATGCTATTGAAATCACAATTCTCTGATATATCTGAAATTTTCACAAAGGCCTTTGTCCTAGAATGCTACTAAACTATTAATTTACAAAATTTTATGTGATTGTATCACTTGCAAAGCAACTACTTTCTATTAGCCTCTTTTATGAGTTTGACAGTATTTATCTAGTTGACGTTATTTTCTAGAGTTTACCTAATGTTGCTCCCTCATCCAATCCATCTATCTATTTACCTATCCTTCCTTCCTTCCTTCTTTCCCTTCTTTCTTTCTGAGGCCAATTAAATTATAAAGGATAGAGATTGAGGATGGAGAGATGGCTCAGAGTTTAATAATTTTGTTGTTGTTCGAGAGGACTTGAGTTTCTGAACATCCATGTTGGATAGCTCACAAACACCTGCAATTCTAGATGCAGAGAATCCAAGGTCTTCTTTGACCGCCATAAGCAACTACATTCATATGTCACATGTACAGAAACACACACACACACACACACACACACACACACACACACGCTAACTATTAAAAAGTTAATTTAAAAAAAAGCATTTTGGAAATATAAGACCAAGATCAAGGCACTGTCACATTAGATGCATCAGGGAGCTCTGCTTTAGCCTCAAAGATGGTGCTTGGTGCTCTATCTTAATGTACTGGAAGGCAAAAAAAAAAACCAAAACAAAACCCAAAAGGGCCTTTGTAATTCTTTCTAGATCTTTCTTAAAGTATCTAGCCGACCTGTGAAGGCTGCACCCTCATGAAGGGTTGCGATGAATGGAGGAAGGAGCTGTGTGAGGGAGAAACAGGAAGGAGAGGAGGGGCAGATAATAGGATGTAAAGTGAATAAGTAAATAAATTAAGGGAAAAATGGAGAAAAAGAAACAAAGTATTAATTTTTTTCAGGATGATTAGGAATGAGATGGGAAGAGAGACTTTAACACTTTGCAAGAATCAGCTTATACCTTCTTGGGCTCTCTAGTAATGAGGACAGGTAGACAGCTTTCTAAAGCACTAATGGCTAAGAGACAGGGTGCTGTCAGCAAGTTAAAAAATTGGCTAAGTATACAAAATTGCTCTGCACTTACATTGACATTAAAAATGCTTCGTAGTAGAACTTTGCTTACATGCCTTTGAAAAATAAAACCAGCACCCTGTGCATGCTATGTGAGCAAGTACTCTATCACAGAGGCACATTCCCAGTTCTAAGCTGGAAAAGAGGCTGTTCACTGATGCCTCTGTAGCCTGAACATGAATTTCATTTTTGATATGCAAAATCCACTGGAATTTTCAAATCCAATAATTCAGGAGATGCTTCTGTTTACTGCTATGAATGATTGATGGTACAATAGAAATTCCAAGCCTTAGTACGCTCTAAGGATATGTCTGGGTTGGGAAATTAGAAGGACATGAACTATAGGAAAATGGAGAACTACTTTGATAATTTTTTTTGAAATTGAATCTTCTTCAGACATTACCAGTGGATAAATAATTAAATCTGTTTCTGCATATAATTCTTATTAGTAGAAAACCACTTGCCGCCTTCTTCCTTCCTGGAGGAGATGAACAAACATTTAAAGAATATTGGCTTGGAAAGAGGTCAAGACCTCCATAGTATTTGGCTCATTTTGACTTCCTGTTTCTGAAAAGGAGTGATTGGCAATGACCGAACCCCTCTGGACCCAGGGTCCTCAGCTGTGGAGATGCTGAGTCAGGCTCAGGCTTTCTTTCCTCTCTACTCTGCATCCAGCATCTTTGCCTCTGGCCAACATTTCATCTTGTCTGTGATATCTTTGATATATATTAGAATATTCTGTGGGTGCTACTAACCTAGATCTCTTTAATGATTTCTAGGTGTTCTTCTATTTTTCAGTCATGTTTTCTGGGTCCAGCTCAGCAGAAGGCACTGAAGGGGAACAAAGGGGACTATAGCAAATTCCTGTTCACTGTAGGAACCAGTCATTATTTCTTATGAATACTAAATATAGAGGATTTATACTAGTCTTGAAAGCTTTCAGCTGGCCATGAGAATATGTCTCTGAGTTAATATGTATTCTAGGCATTGAGTAGATTATGCTCAGGGCTGGTCCATGTTCCAGGCATGCTAGGATTTCTTGAGGGAATTTTATCATCTTGTTTTTGATGGAGAAGTCCCTTGCACCTCTATTAGTCTGCATTTAAAATGGGGAATGAGAACAAAAGACAACATGAAGGATGATGACATTGGTCTTTGGAATGGAAGAGATCCTGACATTTTGCAGGAGAAATAGCCATTAGCAAAGGCTTCATCAAGCAAAATGACATTTTGAGCTATTTATGTAAACTGTTCAGGATTCTGACAGTTGGAATGAACAGGGAAAGTAAAACCAATGGAAGAAAAGAAAAAAAAAATCACATGAAGCAGAATCATGTGGATCATGTTTGGGAACATGAATGGTCAATGTAAGGGGGTAGTTGAAATTAAAGCTAAAATCATTGGGTTTATTCACATTACAATTTGTGTCAGATCTGAGGAACAGGAAATAATTTGGTGGGTAATGGATTACATTAAAAGGCATACTTCAGGAAGTGATAGGATTAGAGCTATACTTTCAAATTATTCCTAAAAGATAGCATGCGATATACTGGTACAGTAGAGCAATCAGAAATCTATTAGCTAAAGGGTCATTATGGTTTTCCTGTCACATCGGATGGGATGAGTAAGACAGTAGGAGGATAATTATTGCAAAATAGTCCATAGATTGAGTGGCCATTTTTGAAGATGGGTTGCTAAATCTACTACTGACTATCAAGAATTAAGCAAGGAAGAAAAAAAAGGTAATTCTAATCAATTCTTATTTAGCATATTAGAAGGATTGCTGGTGGTGAAGATGTCCCACTAGGACATTCCTGCTGCTTGAGGACATCCTCTACCTTTTGTTGTGCTCAGTGGTTACACAGGCTTTTTATTTTCTGCATGCTCTTACCTTTTTGTTTGTCAGGGCATTTTTAATGCTTTTATTCTATTGTGATATAATTTACTTAATGATAATTTTGATTTTTACATTTCACTGATCTCAGTGAAGGCATGTTCAGATTTCCAAGGGCAGTAGGTACCTTACATGTAGGAGGTCTACTTCAGTACTAACCTTTATCAGGAGATGCACAGCAAAGGAAAGGAAAAACTAAGCAGAGAGCCCAACTGAACACCGTGTTTACTGAATACCAGTTCTCTCATTAGGTGAGCTAAGGTGGCTTTGCACTTGAGCATTGGGAGCCATAGACACAGGAGCAAATAATTACTGCGCTTGGTGAAGGTATCAGAAAAGAGAACTGCATGGATAAAAGGGACTGAGTCAGGAAAGATCCTCAGAGGAATCAGTAGTACTGGATGTGGCCTGTTGAAAAGAAGGTATGTGGTAGAGAAACAGTAATGGATTTTGAGTGATATTGTTCTGTGGAAAAAGGTTCCAGAGTAAAGGAAAGAAACAAAAATGAGAGAAATATACACATAGAGGAGGAAGTGGCGGAGGGAAATATAGAGAGATTTACATTTATTATTTATTGATTGAGTCATTTCAGTACTGGGTATGGAACGTAAGGTTTTGGCACATATTAGGCAAATGCTTATCACTGGGCTATATATTTGAGGCAGCACAGCACTAAGATGCCCAGCTGGCCTTAATCTTATGCTTCTTTTCCTGTCTCAAAGGCCCCAATATCTGAGATCCCAGACCTTCATTCTTGGTACTGATCTATTTGTATATTTATCTTTGTGAAACCAAATCTAAAAGAAAGAGATGTGTGGGTTGGCTTGGTCATACTGTGTCTTGATGTGTTGGTGATAGGCTGCCACAAATATTACTTCCCCGATTATAATTTTAAGTGTCATCCACTTTCAGTTGTGTAGATGACATCATCTTTCTTTATTCTAAATGCAGAAGTTTGTGGGAAGTTATCTAAGGGGTTTTATCCATTAAGTCTTTTCATAAGCAGATTCCTGGTTGACCTATAATTTTTTTTTTTCTGGAGAAGGAACATACTACAGAAGGTTAGGAGGAGGATCTCATGATTCACCTTCAGCCTTTTGGATAATGAATGAATTATTAACTTTGGAACCACTAAAGGCATCATTCTGTAGACTCCCACATCATAAGGAGAATTCTATTTCATGGTGCTGTCGTAGAAACAAAGCTGGGAGGTGTTCAATGAAATGGAATTGAAGAGCACAGAACATGTACATTGATTTACCTGAAACATGCTGAAGAGGTGGATAGTTCAGAAAGCTTTCACCTCTCACAGGCAAGAGTGAAGATTCTGTGCTGGGAAGGAAAAGTGTTGTTGCCCGAGTTCCAGGAAAGGGGAAAGGAGGATGTACTAAGAATGGTTTTGGATCTCAAAGTATTAGTTAATATTTAACCACTTGCTGAAAAGATTCAGTGATTTTTGAGGCTTGTTACTTGGAGACCATCTAATACAGAGCCAAATTCTAGAATGTCTAAATCTATTATTTTATGAAAATGATCTAAACTTGTTTTCCTGTGGTTGACACCTCAGCATCTATATAAAGCATTTCACAATTTAACCATATTGAATGTTTTCACCCCTTTGAGGAATTGTCCTTTTTTATTATTAAATATGATTCCTAAAGAAAAGTATATTGAATTTATATATAAAATTGAATAATAGTGATTGCCATAGCTTTGTCAACTTGATACACCCAAGCATCATCTGAAAAGAGGGCTTCAATTTAGGATTACACAGATCTAATTTTCTATGGGTATATCTTTGGGGCACTATACTGATTGTTAACTAATGTAGGAAGACACAGTTTATTGTGAATAGCATCATCCCTGGGCATGTGCTCCTAACCTGTTGAAGAATGAGAGCTAAGCATGAATTTATAAGTGAGTTAACAAGCAGTGTTTCTTCATTGTTTCTGCTTCAAGTTCTTGTTTAAGTTCTTGCCCCAACTACCCCTAGTGATGGTTCACAACCTCAGTGTAGGTCCAATATAGCCTTTCCTCTTTAGCTGCATTTGGTCAGAATGTTTTACCACAACAACAGACAGGAAACTGGATCAACTATCAAGCCAACATCAGGATAATGACTGTCTAAGTCAAGTAGCAATGTTTCATGGTAATGATTTTGATACACATGTATTCAATTTGCATTATGCATTATTATTTGTAGATAATTTGCATATGTAAACATTGTACTTTAGCTTTGTCTAATTGGGAACACAATACAAATAGAGCTATCCTGAATATGTTTCTTTTTACCTTTTTGCTTCATGTTCTATTTTTCCTGTTACTCATGATTTTTTCAGGCAGCTCTAGTTCATTTGTTATTGTTATATGATATTCCATCTATCCTTAACTGATAATAACTGAATTGTGTCTATCAAAAATACTTCCAACAGCAAGGCTGTTCATGTTCTGGTGCACGTGTGCACACATTTTTTTTTTAAATAAATAACAATTCTAGGTAACCTTTGTGTCAAAAGCCTCAATGTCATTCATTCAACATGGAAATTCTCAGGTTCCTTCTCAATCCTACTCAGTCATAGACTTTGGGGATGTGTCTCATCATTCTATAATTCAATAGCTTTCTATATGTATCAAAATAATATTAAACCCTGAGAAATGAAATAATTCGATAGGCATACATTCAAGATAGTATTGAGTCCTGGGTTACTCATATCTCAGCTTTGCTAGATAAAGCTGAACAATTTTCCTCAATAACAAGCAATGCCACAAATCCACATTTGATTGCAAAAAACTTGAGGTCCTATTTTAAAACTGAAAGGGTTTTGAATTTGAGCATGCTTGTAAAATTCAAATATGTCATTATTCGGAGTTACTAATGTCATTTTCTTCTGGCTATAAAAAAGCTACTATTAGACAATCGGTTGCTTTTATAGCCCAGATAACGCTTACTTTCTTCACTCAGTTTTACCTACCATCTTAAGTTAGTTACTCTGTGAACAGGTATTTCAGCAGTTACAAAATTGTATGTCACACCAAAACCAAGTCTCTCAATATTATTGCCTGGTTATTTCTCTCCCCCATGGTAACCACAGTGGTGATCAGTAAGTGTGTTTTTGTATACTTATCTAGATGCCAGTTAGGAGTAGCCATCTCTCTCTTGATTACTCACAGCCCTCTAGAACATCTTTCTTATGTAACCTTGCATTGCAATAGTTTACAGTTCTGCCTCTTTACCTGGGAGAGAAACAGGTACAGACTACATCTTCTTATACCTTCATCTTTAGTACAGAAAATTCCCGGACAACACAGGCAATAAAATGATATCACTAGAATGAATTAAGCCAAGAACTTTTCCTGTTGTTACCAATCCTTTCCCTAGGGTGAATGTCTGGCATCCTCGTCTGATTTTCTTTCCCTGTCTCATCTCTCTTTGCATAGTTTATAGATATCACTTCATAATGAATATGGTCATGTGCAGGCAGATACACAGCTAATGAGCTTGATAGGCCTTTAGAGACCCAAGTCTGGAAGGTGGCCTCTCTTCTGTCTCTACTCTGCAAGGCGGTGTGGAACAGTGCTACTTGCTGGCTTTGAAAAAGCTTCAGAATAGTCTAGTATGCACAGTCCATCCATTCTCCTTGACCACTAAGCAAAAGCATACCCCATTAGTTAATGGAAAATGATTAGTTGGAATTTTGTTCTACTAGAAAAGGAAACTTTTCTCCTAGAAAATGTAGCATTGGAGCATTGACAAATTATCTTCTAAGAATTGATTTTGTGGAGACAACCCACTCAGAATTATAACCACCACACTGTGTTTGTGTGTGTGTGTGTGTGTGTGTGTGTGTGTTTGTGTGTGTGTGTTTTCAACTATGAAAAAACTGGAAAAAAATTTTGCATTTTATTCGTGTGACCTTGAAGGTGCTTTTCTTAAACTTCAAGGTCTTAGCAAAAGTTTTCTAAAGCTAGTGTTGGGTCAATACAGCCAGTAGTCAGGGTAAGTAAGTCACTTGATTGGGGCTGTGCATGGTAAAATGAGAGACTATTGTCCTAGATGACTCTATTTCTCTTAGTTTGTAGCATAAGCAACAGAAATAGAAACTTTTTTTTTTAGTAGGAAGGGGTGGATGGAAGAACAGGGGGATGGAAGAGGGCTTTTGGGACTTGTGGGGAGTGGGGACCAAGAAAAGGGGAAATCATTTGAAATGTAAATAACAATATATCAATAAAAAATGGAAGATTAAAAAAAATAGAAACTTTTACTTGGTCCAGATAAAATGTTCTTTTTTTGCTGAGTCCTGTTGAGTCCTGTTAAAGTTGGACCCAAGGCATTCTGAATCTATTATAGTTACTGACCATGGGTAAAAGGATAGTGGTTTTCAGGACTCTGCAACAGTGAGTTCTACTTTTTGCTCTTAAAATTTAATCTGTCTTTTTAAATAGCCTAAGGAAGAGCTGCATTTGTGGCTCTAGAAACATCATCAATATGTATCACTGTTGACACATAAAGATAACGCCCCTTACATATTTAAAAGACTGTATACTATTTCATTTTTCTCAAGACTAGGCAAGGCTGGGTACTCCTTAGTTCAGAGAGCAGGGCCCAGGACACAGTTATACAGTAAAATAGACAAAGAGTTTTTATTTTAATTGAAAAAAATGTTTAGTTGTGAGCAGGCATATTTTTTTTATGAAAAAAATGGAAACAACTTTACATAAATAGATGTGAAATCCCACTGTGTGACTTATTTTATGGGACACTTGCTGGTTTGAACTTCAGGCTCTTTTATATGAAATAATCAATGGCAATTACTACAGTAATTATTGCCTTGAATTGTCCGCTCTCCTGTGCTGCAGTACCAACAGTGCAGCTCAAAGCTTTCTGTTGGAAATGAGGGCCTGGAGCATGGCTGGGGTCTGAAGAAATAACACTGTTCTGCAAACCAAGTCCTCTTGAAATTGGTATCATGACCTTGTTCACACCAGTTTTATGAAACTGAAAAGTTATTGCTGCTTCCTGAGGCTTTTGGGAAGATCAAATGGGAAAATTTTTAGTGACTGGCTTCTGGAAAGGTACTTTGCATCAGTGCTGTGAGCAGTCCAAAGAAGATTGCTTTCTCAGAGAGAAAATACAGGGCTAGAGAAATGGTTCAGCAATTAAGAACACTGATGGCTCTTACAAATATTCCAAGTTTCATTCCTAGCCTGAACATTATGGTTCACAACTGATTATGACTCTAGAGTGAGGGAATCTAATGCCATCTTCTGGCCCCCAAGGGCACCAGGGATGTACATGTACACATGTGGTCAAAACATTCATACACATAAAAAATAAAATAAAAGCAAAGACATTAAAACACTCTGATTTCAATTTTTTCTTCATTGGTGTGTGTGTGTGTGTGTGTGCGTGCGTGCGTGCGTGCGTGTGTGTGTGTGTGTGTGTGTGTGTGTGTGTGTGTGTGTGTGTTACCTGAGAGCACTTCCCTCTCTGATGAAACATGGCCTTGAAGTCATGGCTCTTGATGTCTTGGCTATCTGAATACAGAGATTACAAGTGTGAGCCAACAAATCCAGCTGTACTTTTTCCTTTCATGTCTGGCTAGATATTAATTAAATTAAAATTCACAATTTTCACAGGAACATTATGACTGAATTTGCATTTTTATAAACTAAAAGACCTTTCCTTTTGCATTTGTATTGGAGTAGTGTTGGAAAGCCTTCAAAAATTTGTTATGGGTATTAGGCTGAGGAGCAAAATCTATTTTTGTTTTATTTTTTATCTTTTTAAAAATTGAATATATTCTTTATTTGCATTTCAAATGTTATTCCCTTTCTTGGTTTCTCCCCTTCCTAGAAAACCCCTATCCCATCCCACCTAATCTTGCTTCTATGAGCATGTTCCACCACCCAACGCACATCCACCCCACCCTCCCTCAATTTTTCTATGCTGGGGCAACTATAGAGCCTTCGTAGGACCAAGGACCTTTCCTCCCAGTGATGCCTGACAAGGCATTCCTCTGCTACAAGTGCAGCGGGAATGATGTGTACTCCTTACTTGATGACTCAGTCCTTGGAAGCGCTGGGGGGTCTGGTTGGTTGATATTGTTTTTCTTCCTATGTGGTTGCAAACTCCTTCAGCTCTTATAGTTCTTTCTCTAATTTCCCTGTGCTCAGTCTAATGGTTGGCTGCTAGCATCTGCCTCTGTATTTGTAAGGCTCTGGCAGGGCTTCTCAGGAGATAGCCATATCAGGCTCCTTTCCGCAAGCATTTTTTTGCTCCACAATAGTGTCGGGGTTGGTGACTGTTTATAGAATGAATCCCCAGGTAGAAGAGTCTCTGAGTGGCTTTTCCTTCAGCCTCTGCTCTACACTTTATCTCCATAACTGCTCCTATGAATATTTTCTTCCCTTTATCAGAAAAACCAAGCACCCACACTTTGGTCTTCCTTCTTCTTGAGCTTCATATGATCTGTGAATTGTATCTTGTTTATTCTGAGCTTTTGGGCTAATATCCACTTATCAGTGAGTGCATATCATGTGCATTCTTTTGTGATTGGGTTACCTCATGCAGGATGATATTTTCTAGTTCTATTCATTTCTGTAAGAATTTCATGAAGTTATTGTCTTTAATATCCATTGTGTAAATATACCACATTTTCGGTATCCATTTTTCTGTTGAACGATATCTGGGCTTTTCCCAGCTTCTGGCTATTATAAATAAGGCTGCTATGAACATAGTGGAACATGTGTCTTTATTACATGTTGGCAAATATTCTGGGTATATGCCCAGGAATAGTAGAGCTGGGTCCTCAGGTAGTGCTATGTCTAATTTTCTGAGGTACCACCAAACTGATTTCTAGAGTGATTGTACCAGTTTGCAATCCTACCAGCAAAGGAGGAATATTTCTCTTTCTCCACATCCTCGCCATCATCTGCTATCACTGGAGGTTTTGATTTTAGCCATTCTGACTGGTATGAGGTAGAATCACAGTTGTTTTGATTTGCATTCCCTGATAACTAAGGATGTTGAGCATTTCTTTAGGTACTTCATAGGCATTTGAGTTTCCTCAGTTGAGAATTCTCTGTTTAGCTCTGTACCCCATTTTTAATAGGTTTGTTTGATTCTCTGGAGTTTAATTTCTTGAGTT
This sequence comes from Apodemus sylvaticus, assembly GCF_947179515.1. Lineage (NCBI taxonomy): Eukaryota > Metazoa > Chordata > Mammalia > Rodentia > Muridae > Apodemus > Apodemus sylvaticus. Next base: position 106,730,052 of record NC_067477.1, on the reverse strand, counting down.
CTTTGTATACATTGGATATCAACCCTCTATTGGATGTAGGATTGGTAAAGATCTTTTCCCAATCTGTTGGTTACCATTTTGTCCTATTGACAGTGTCGTTTGCCTTACAGAAGCTTTACAATTTTATGAGGTCCCATTTGTCAATTCTTGTTCTTAGAGTATAAGCCATTGGTGTTCTGTTAAAGAAAATTTCCCCTTGCCCATGTGTTCAAGTCTCTTCCTCAATTTCTCCTCTATAAGTTTCAGTGTATCTGGTTTTATGTGGAGGTCCTTGATCCACTTGGATTTGAGCTTCATACAAGGAGATAAGAATGGGTCTATTTGCATTTTTCTACATGCTGACCTCCAGTTGATCCAGCACTATTTGTTAAAAATGCTGTCTTTTTTCCATTGGAAGTTTTTAGGTCCTTTGTCAAATATCAAGTGACCATAGGGGTGTGGGTTCATTTCTGGGTCTTCAATTCTATTCCGTTGATCTTCTCTGCACCAATACCATACAGTTGATATCACTATTGTTCTGTAGTAAAGCTTGAGGTTAGGGATAGTGATTCCCCCATAAGTTCTTTTGTTGTTGAAAATAGTTTTTGCCATCCTGGGTTTTTTGTTATTCCAAATGAACTTGCAGATTGTTCTTTCTAGCTCTATGAAGAATTGATTTGGAATTTTGATGGGGATTGCACTGAATCTGTAGATTGCTTTCAGCAAGATAGCCATTTTTGCTATATTAATCCTGCCACTAAATGAGCACGGGAGATCGTTCCATCTTCTGAGATCTTCGATTTCTTTCTTCAGAGGCTTGAAGTTCTTGTCATACAGATCTTTCACATGTTTGGCTAGCGTCACACCAAGGTATGTAGTATTATTTGTGACTTTTGCGAAGAGTGTCATTTCCCTAATTTCTTTCTCAGTTTGTTTATCCTTGAGTAGAGGAAGGCTACTGATTAGTTTGAGTTAATTTTATTTCTAGCCAATTTGCTGAATTGACTATTTGAATTGCCAATTTGTTGTTTATCAGCTTTAGGAGTTCTCTGATGATTGCTTCTCGGCCTTTTGGCTAAGATCAAGTGTAGGAGTTCTCTGATGGAATTTTTGGGGGTTACTTAAGTATACAATCATATCATCTGCAAATAGTGATATTTTGACTTCTTCCTTTCCAACTTGTATCCTTTTGACCTCCTTTTGTTGTCTAATTGCTCTAGATAGAATTTCAAGTACTATATTGAATAGACGGGGGAGAGCAGGCATCCGTATCTGATCCCTGATTTTACTGGGATTGCTTCAAGATTCTCCCCATTTAGTTTGATATTGGCCACTGATTTGCTGTATATTGCTTTCACTATGTTTAGGAATGGGCCTCGAATTCCTGATCTCTCCAAGACTTTTAACATGAAGGGATGCTAAATATTGTCAAATGCTTTCTTGGAATCTAAATGACCATGTGTTTTTTTTTTCTGGGGGGGGGGGTTTGTTTACATCGTGGATTACATTAATTGATTTCCGTATAGTGAACCAACCTTGAATCCTTTGGATGAAACCTACTTGATCGTGGTTAATGATCATTTTGATACATTCCTGGATTCAGTTGGCAAGAATTTTATTGAATGTTTTTGCATCAATGTTCATAAGGGAAATTGGTCTGAAGTTCTCTTTCTTTGTTTGGTTTAGGTATAAGCGTAATTGTGGCTTCATAGAACAAATTGGGTAGTGTTCCTTGTGTTACTATTTTGTGGAATAATTTTAAGAGTATTGGTATTAGGCCTTCTTTGAAGATCTGAGAGAATTCTCCACTGAACCCATCTAGCCCTGGGATTTTTTTTGTTTGTTTGGGAAAGTGTTAATGACTGCTTCTATTTCCTCAGGGGTTATGGGACTATTTAGATGATCTATTTGATTTGGTTTTAAGTCTGGCACCTGGTATGTGCCTAGAACATTGTCCATTTCATCCAGATTTTCTAATTTTGTTGAGTATAAGCTTTTGTAGCTGAATCTGATGATTTTTTTGAATTTCCATTGTTGTTAAGTCTTCCCTTTCATTTCTGATTTTATTTATTTGGATACTATCTCTGTTCCCTCCAGTTAGTATCGCTAAGCATTTATCTATCTTGCTTATTTTCTCAAAGAACCAGCTCCTGGTTTTGCTGATTCTTTGTATTGTTCTTTTTGTTTCTATTTTGTTGAATTCAGTCCCTAGTCTGATTATTTCCTGTCATCTACTTCTCTTGGGTGTTTTTGCTTTTTTTTTTTTTTTTTTTTTTTTTTTTTTTTTTTTTTTTTAGTTCTAGAGCTTTCAGATGTTCTGTCAAGTTGCTAGTGTAAGCTCTCTCCAGTTTTTTTGGGGGGGCACTTAGAGCTATAAGCTTTCCTCTTATCACTGCTTTCATTATTTTCCACAAATTTTGGTATGATCTGTCTTCATTTTCATTAAATTATAAAAGTCTTTAATTTCTTTATTTCTTCCTTGACCAAGTTATCATTGAGTAGAGCATTGCTCAGCTTTCATGTGCATATGTGTTTTCTGTTGTTTTTGTTGGAACTTAAGACCAACCTTAGATCATGGCGATCTCATAGGATGCATAGAATAATTTCAATAATCTTGCATCTGTTGAGGCCTGTTTTGTGACCAATTATATGCTCAGTTTTGGAGAAGGTTCCATGAGGTGTTGAGAAGAAGAAACATTCTTTTGCTCTAGGATGAAATGTTTTATAAATATCTGTTAGATCCACTTGGTCCTTAACTTCTGTTAGTTTCACTGTGTCTCTGTTTAGTTTCTGTTTCTATGATTTGTTCATTGCTGAGAGTGTGGTATTGAAGTCTCCCAATATTATTGTGTGGGGGTGTAAATTTCTTTTATGAATGTGGGTGGCCTTGCATTTGGAGCATAGATGTTCAGAATTGAGAGTTCATCTTGGTAGATTTTTTCTTTGACCAGTATGAAATATTCTTCCTTATCCTTTTTGACAACTTATGGTTGAAAGTCGATTTTATCTGACATAAGAATGGCTATTCCAGTTTGTTTCTTGGGATCATTAGCTTGCAAAATTGTTTTCCAACCTTTGACTCTGAGGAAGTGACTGTCTTTGTCATTGAGGTAGGTTTCTTGTATGCAGCTAAATGTTGGGTTCTGTTTATATGTCCAGTCTGATAGTCTATGTCTTTTTATTGGGGAATTGAGTCCATTGGTGTTAAGAGATATTAAAGAAAAGTGATTGTTGCTTCTTGTTATTTTTGTTGTTAGAGGTGGAATTATGTTTTGTGGCTATCTTCTTTTGGGTTTGTTGAAACATTATCTTCATGCTTTTTCTAGGGAGTAGTTTCCCTCCTTGTGTTGGTATTTTCCATTATTATCCTTTGTAGAGCTGGGTTTGTAGAAAGATATTGTGTAAATTTAGTTTTGTCATGCAATACCTTGTTTTCTCCATCTATGGTAAGTGAGAGTTTTTCTGGGTATAGTAGCCTGGGCTGGTATTTATGTTCTCTTAGCATTTGTATGACATCTGCCCAGGATCTTCTAGCTTTCATAGTTTCTGGTGAGAAGTCTGGTGTAATTCTGATAGGTCTGCCTTTATATGTTACTTGACCTTTTCCCCTTACTGCTTTTAATATTCTTTCTTTGTTTAGTGTATTCAGTGTTTTTACTATTATGTGAGGGGAAGAATTTCTGTTCTGGTCCAATCTATTTGGAGTTCTGTAGGTCTCTTATATGTTTATGGGTATTTCTTTCTTTAGGTTAGGGAAGCTTTCTTCTATAATTTTGTTGAAGACATGTACTGGCCCAACTCTTCCATGGGACTCCCTGAGCTCCGCCTGATGTTTGGCTGTAGGTCTCTGCTTCAGTTCCATCTGTTGCTGGATGAAGCCTTTCAGGAGTCAGTTAACCTAGGCTTCTGTCTGTAAGCATAGCAGAGTATCATTAATAGTGTCAAGGGGTTGGTTGTCTTCCATGGGGTGGGTCTCATATTGGGCTGGCCATTGGTAGGCTATTACCTCAAACTCTGTTCCATCTTTATCTCTGCATATCTTATTGGCAGGACAAATTTTGAGTCAGAGGTTTTGTGGGTGGATTGGTATTCCTCTTGCTCTACTGGAAGTCTCACCTGGCTACAGGAGGTGACCACTTCATTTTTCATGAATCTGCAAGAGCTAAGAGTCTCAGCTAGGGTTACCCCTGTAGACTCCCCAGAGCCTCCCACTTTTCACATCTCAAGTTTGTCTTGGAGATGCCTCCTCACTGATTTCTATTCTTCCTTCCATGCCTCTCCTGTCTGCCCCTCTTCCCATAGCAGATCCCCATCCCTTCTTCATTCCTCTTGCAACCAGTTGCCTACCTCTATCCACCTCCTACATTTGTTTTATTTCTTCTTCTGAGTGAGATTCAACCTCAGGAATATGGGAGGGGAGTGTGATCTAGCCACAGGAACATTTAGAAGTGACCAGCCATTAAGCTAGTCAAGGCATATCAAAATTAGGTGCTGTGTGTGTGTGTCGGGGGGAGGGGATATGTGTGGGTGTGGGTGTTGGTATGGGTGTTTTATTCATGAATCCAGAGCTCTTGGGCAGGAGACTCTTTGGAGCCAAAGTAATTTAACTTTTCACTGCTACACAAGCATCCTCCTTTGGGCCCTCCTTATAGCTTAGTTTCTTTGGGTCTGTGGTTTGTAGGATAGTTATCCTATATTTTACCACTAATGTCCACTTATAAGTGGGTAAGGAACATGTATGTCATTTGGGGTCTAGATTACATCACTCAGGATTATCTTTTATAGTTCTGTCCATTTGCACACAAATTTCATGATACCTTTATTTTTAATAGATGAATAGTATTCCATTGTATAATTGTACAGCATTTTCTTTATCCATTCTTCAATTGAGGGTCATCTAAGTTTGTTTTCAGTTTCTGGCTATTATGAATTAAGCTGCTATGAATATAGTTAAACAGGTATCCTTTTGGTTTGGTGGAAATTCTTTTACTTATATTCCTAGGAGTGGTATAGATGGGTACTGAGGTCGATCTCAGTATATCCTTCTCCACCATGTGAAATTTCTCTATTGAGAATTCTCCTTTTACATCTTTACCCCATGTTTTAATTGAATTATTTATGGTTTGGTATGTAATTTCTTGAGTCCTTTATATATTTTGCATGATAGTCCTCTGATGCATGTAGGGTTGATGAACATCTTTTTCCCATTCTGTAGGCTACCCTTTTGTCCTATTGATAGTGTTCTTTGCTTTATAGAAGCTTTTAAGTTTCATGAGATACCATTACTAATTGTTGATCCTAAGATGCCTAAGCTATAGGTATTCTGTTCAAGAAGTTGTTTCCTTTGCTAATGTATAAAGAAGGGTGTGGTGGCTATTCCTTATTGTCAACTTGACTATACCTGGAATGAACTACAATCCAGAAATGGAAGACATGCCTGTGATCCAGATACTGAGACTGGAAGACACAGGCTTTTGACCTGGATCTTGACATGGTAAACATTGGCCTTTGATCCAGATCTTGAGGTGTAGAGGCTATAAAAAGTTTAAGCCTGGGCAAAGTAGTACTGAGGCAAGAAGATCTCTGAGTCAAGGTCAGCCTGGGACAGAGCAGGTTTCAAATCCAGGTGTGGTGGTACATACCTTCAATCTGGCCCTTACCTGCTGCTGGAGTCCTACATAAGGACATTGGAAGAGTGGAGGCTCATTCTTTTTTGCCTGCTTGTACTTATTTGCCAACACAATTGTTGGAAACCTACAAAATTCCAGCTTAAACAGAAGACCAGGTGAAACAACTAGTCTCATGGGACTGAGCAACTTCTAGATTCTTGGATGTCTCATGCTGGACAGAAGACTATAAGTTATTACAATAAATTCACTTAATATAGGGAGAAATTCCATAAGATCTGTGATTCTAGAGTACCCTGACTAATTCAGAGGGGCTACAGTTTTCTTGAGTTAATTTTGTATCCAGTGAGTTTACATAACATCTTTATTAGCTGTAGGGGTTCGCTGGTAGAATTTTCAGGGTCACTTATCATATCATCTGAAAATAGTGATACTTTGACTTCTTCCTTTTGAATTTCCCTTTGATCTCCATTAGTTGTCTTATTGCTCTCACTAGAACCTCAAGTATTGTATCGAATATTTGAAGTGGGCAGCCTTGTCTTGTCCCTGATTTTAGTGGAATTGCTTTAAGTTTCTCTCTATTTAATTTGATCTTGGCTATTGCCTTGGCATATATTGCCTTTATTATGTTTAGAAAGTCTTTAATTTCTTTCTTTATTTCTTCCCTGACCTAGTGATCATTGAGTAGAGAATTGTTCAGTTTCTATGAGCTTGTAGGCTCTCTGTTGTTTCTACTGTTGAAGTATAGCTTTAGTGGTGATCCCATAAGATACAAGGGATTATTTCAATTTTGTTGTCTGTGTTGAGGCTTGCTTTGTGACCAATTACATTGCCAATTTTGAAAAAGGTTCTGTGAGAGATCTGAGAAGGTGCTTTCTTTTGTGTTTTGGGCGAAATGTTCTGTAGATATATGTTAGGTTCATTTGATTCACAAGCTCTGTTAGTTTCATTATTTCTGTTTAGTTTCTGTCTTGATGACCTGTCTACTCCATCCAGATTTTTATATGTGTGCTGAGAGTCCTACCTAAGATCTTCATGCTGTTCTGCAAAGACTGAACGATTTTTCCCAACCACCTGTGCTAATGAATTATTTTGTAGTCTTTTACTAATTTTTTTAGGAAAATAATGAAATCACAGGTGATAGCATTTTTTTACCTCCAATAATTGTGTTTTTTTCTTTTTTTTATTCGATATATTTTTTATTTACATTTCAAATGATTTCCCCTTTCCTAGCCCCCCTCACTCCCCAAAAGTCCCGTAAGCCCCCTTCTCTCCCCCTGTCCTCCAATAATTGTGTCTTATTAATTAAAGAACAGTGGCTTTAGTAATTGTTAATTGGGAAGTCAATTTTTATGTATGATGCTATATGTTTATATGTAACACTATGGAATAACACCTTGTTTATTACTTTAAAATGTATCTATGTGTGGATATGTACTAGAGCACAAAGTCAGTGTACTCCCTAAGCTGGAGTTACTATGGCCACTTGTAAGCAACCTTATGTGGGTGAAGGGAAGTGAACTCTAGTGTTCTGTGTGGGGATACATACTCTTAACTGCTGAGTCATTTTTCTACTGTGCCAATGGATTAATTTTGGCATTACTTAAGGACTTTCCATTGCAATAACAAAAGATCTCACAGTTGTAACAGAATAAAACACAGATAACAGAATAGTTTGGGGAAATTCTTCATAATATTTATACTAGAGATAGTTACTGCTGACAACTTATAATCAAAACCTGAACGTTCATATGCTCTTTGATGAGATTACTGTAATATTTCCTGCTGTGTAATGATTCTGAGTTGGTTTTAGGATATTTTCATAATGTCTAAAACTTCCCTTACATCTATTTCAGTCAATTCCAATTCCACTCTAGCCACATGCAACCCCCAGTGTACTACCCTCCTTCCTCTATCCTGTGGGGCTTCACATGTCTTAAAAGACATAAAATGACTTTTGGTCTCATTACACAAATGTATCAAGATTTTAATTTACCTTCAATCATAAATAAAACCATAAAGATTAGCATGACACAGATGCCTCTGTATGCATTCATTTTTTTTTAGAACAGCAAATAAATTTTACATGTTGATACACCAGGAGAACAGCATTGCACAAGCTGTGTGATTTACACTCCAATCATCCACTTAGGAGTTTTTTCATTTCCTCAGTATCACCAAGAATGATCACTCATTTTGATCTGTGACATTCTGGAAGGTGAAATATGATGTCTTTTAGGACATAGTCCTAATATGACATGCTTTAGGACATAGTCTGAGGATGTTTGTGACCCAAGTCGTGACTCCTTGGGTGAGCAAACAATTTGTAGTTTTATTATATAAGACACATGATATTATTATTATTTATTCAGAGATATTGTATACTATCTGTTAAGACTTCTGTTTATACTAGAAGCCTGTAATATTTTGGTTAGTTCCTTTTGCATGTAGATAAAGATATGAATTTAAATATATTGAGATAAGCACACTATATATTCTTGTATCCTAAAACCATGCTACCTTACTCTGCTCAGAAGAGGTGATGAAGGCCTTCAATCCCTCTTTTTATTTAATTGTGTTTCTATTTTTCCCTTTGTATGATCCAGCCCCAAGTGGCAGGATAATTTTTCCTTTCGTTTTGAATACATCCAGAACCCACTATATTTTCTGCACACAACACAGACTGAATGCATTCCTGCTGATTTGTTGTTTGAATAGATAAGCACACCAATTATTTGTGAACATAAGGTCATTCACTTCCTTCAGATATGCCTGCAGATGACTGCATAGTCTATTTGGCATTCACGACAGACAGTTCTAGGAATACAAAGAAGTAATATCTTAGGCATCCTTTTGCAATTCGGCTAGAGAAGGAAGATTGCTTTCTCCCTACAAATATCTCTGACTTCATTTTTGGAAGGCCTGAAAGGGCAGTTCTATTTGTTTTCAGGAAGGGTGCAATATTGGCAGAGAAGAACAATTTTCTTTCTCCCTGTGCATGAGAAAGAGCACACCTCACTCAGTGTGATCTACTGAGGAAATACTGATGAGCCTCTGGTCAACATTTTCAGTGGGATTTAGGGGAAGCTGTGCAACAGAGAGAAGGACTCATCAGCTTTGCAGATGACATGGGCCTGCCAAACTGGAATCAAGTAAAGAGACACCAGAACCCAGAGAGGAGGACCGCAAGTCTGACCTTTAAAAGGTACAGTGTAGAGCATTGCTTTTAAGGTCAAGTGGTTTTCTGCTTAACTCAAGGAGACACTGCTTGGAAGCTTGTCAGGAAAGGATTTTGCTTGTATTTGTCCACAAGGGCAACTGAGGCTGTGATTGCTGCCACATGAGACAAAATGTAGCTTCATTAATTGCTGCTCTCGGCAAGTGCTCCTCACTTCTCTTGGTATTGAGATCATGTCTGGGATATTGGGCTCAGTTCCTGTCAAATATAATCAAGAATCATAATCAACTGTGTCTATGGTACAAAAACAAAAAACAAAAATCCCCAGCTCACACAATTTTTAATACACACAGTATCACATTTTCTAATTTTATTAGCAGCGGCTAAGGAACTTTGATTTCACAAAGGAAAATTTGAGAAGCCGATGTAACTGGGATCTACACAAGAGAATACTTATAGCAATTCTTATTTAATTCTTATTTTATCTCCAGGAGATACAGGAAGGCCAATAGGTGGCAACTTTTGGCCACACGCAGAATATCAGCAAAGGTGTTATGTTCTACAAGTTTATGAGTTTAACATCCTCATCAGCATTTCAGACAGTATGTCTCCAAGTGTCAGAGGCTAAGGCTTAGGGTAAGTTAGGTTTTATTGCTCTGGCCTTCTAATCTGCGTTTCTATGCTCTTGTCACCATGCACTTGCTAGATGTGAAAATGGAAGTCCCCGGGGGTGATGACTACATTCTAGTTTGCAACATGGTCAATCAGAACCTTAGCTGAAAGTCACTCCAGAATATTCCTGAAGCTATTTTAGGACTGGGTGACTTGTTGGCCCAGATATTCTCATTAGAGCACTCCTTTTTCCCCCTTTGAGTTAGGTTGCAATGTATTTCAGTATGAACTCAAAGTTGCGATATAGTTGAAGATAACCTTGAACCACTCAATAATTTTTTTATTGAGATGGTTATTGAGTTGGATTACAGGCAGGAACCTCCATGCCTGGTTTATGCAGCGGTAGTAAATGGAATCCAGGGCTTCATGTACGTTCAATAATCATTTTACCCACTGAGCTATATATGTCTTTAATCCTATGATTTTAAGAGCACATTTCTGAGTCAATGTTATGTAGATTATGTTCTAATGAGAAAATCCTCTTCCTGGTACTAACTACTAGTATTTCTTAGACAAGTTTGTGAAATGTGCTTATGTATGTGTCTTTCCTTTCTATGAGACCATGACAACTAGAAAACAATCCATATGTGTTTGATAATAGCCAGTGTTCTTAAAGAGCATGATAAAAATTGAAACTAAACTAACTCTTGCAATAAGGCAATCTGGAGGGGTGGGTAGTTGCTCATTCCCTTTGTCTTTCTCTATTGGTTGAGAACATTAATTCAAGAAACAAGCTGAATTTGAACCCAACAGGCAGTAGAATGTATTTCGTTTTTTCTTCTCTTCTTTAGCAATTATGGATCAAGGACCTCCACATAAAACCTGACACACTGAAACTAATAGAAAAGAAACTGGGGAAGATCCTTGAGGACATGGGCACAGGTGAAAAGTTCCTGAATAGAACACCAATAGCTTATGCTCTAAGATCAAGAATTGACAAATGGGACCTCGTAAAACTACAAAGTTTCTGTAATGCAAAGGACACTGTCAAAAGGACAAAACATCAACCAGCAGATTGGGAAAAGATCTTCACCAACCCTAAATCTGACAGAGGGCTAATATCTAATATATACAAAGAACTCAAGAAGGTAGACCCAAGAGAACCATATAATCCCATTAAAAAGTGGGGTACACACTCCTGGACATATTCCCAAAGGATTCCCCAGCATGTAATAAGGATATATGCTCCACTATGTTCATAGCAGCCCTATTTATAATAGCCAGAAGCTGGAAAAAACACAGGTATCCCTCAACAGAAGAATGGATGCAAAAATGTGGTATATATACATAATGGAGTACTATTCAGTCATTAGAAACAATCAATTCATGAAATTCTTAGGCAAATGGATGGAGCTGGAGAACGTCATACTAAGTGAGGTAACCCAGTCTCAAAAGATAAATCATGGTATACACTCACTGATAAGTGGATATTAGACTGGAAAACTGGAGTACCCAAAACATAATCCACACATCAAAGGAGGTACAAGAAGAATGGAGGAGTGGCCCCTGGTTCTGGAAAGACTCAGTGTAGCAGTATAAGACAAAACCAGAACAGGGAAGTGCGAAGGGATGGGTGGGAGAACAGGGGGAGGGAAGGGGACTTATGTAACTTTCGGGGAGTGGGGAACCAGAAAAGGGGAAATCATTTGAAATGTAAATAAAAAATATATCGAATAAAATTTTTTTAAAAAGTGGGGTACGGAGCTAAACAAAGAATTTTCACATGAAGAACTTCGGAGGGCTGAGAAACACCTTAAGAAATGTTCAACATCATTAATCATTAGGGAAATGCAAATCAAAACAACCCTGAGATTTCACCTCACACCAGTCAGAATGGCTAAGGTCAAAAACTCAGGAGACAGCAGGTGTTGGCGAGGATGTGGAGAAAGAGGAATACTCTCCACTGCTGGTGGGATTGCAAGATGGTCCAACCACTCTGGAAATCAGTCTGGAGGTTCCTCAGAAAACTAGGCATGACACTTCCTGAGGACCCTGCTATACCACTCCTGGGCATATAACCAGAGGATTCTTGAGCATGCAATAAGGACACATGTTCCACTATGTTCATAGTAGCCCTATTTGTAGTAGCCAGAAGCTGGAAAGAACCCAGGTGTCCCTCAACGGAGGAATGGATACAAAAAATGTGGTATATTTACACAATGGAGTACTATTCAGCCATTAGAAACAATGAATTCATGAAATTCTTAGACAAATGGATGGAGCTGGAGAACATCATACTAAGTGAGGTAACACAGTCTCAAAAGATCAATCATGGTATGCACTCACTGATAAGTGGATATTAGCCTAGAAACTTTGAATACCCAAGACATAATGCACATATTAAATGAGGTCCAAAAAGAATGGAGGAGTAGCCCCTGGTTCTAGAAAGAGTCAGTGAAACACTATAGGGGAATACCAGAACAGGGAAGTGGGAAGGGGTAGATGGAGGAACAGGGGGAGAGAAGAGGGCTTATGGGACTTGTGGGGATAGGGGACCCAGAAAAGGGGAAATCATTTGAAATGTAAATAAAAATATATCAATAAAGAAAAAAAATTAAAAAAAAAAGAGATATATGGAGTTCCCTCCTGAGTGCACAAGACGGAAACTGATTTGAGCATGTTCTGCTAGGGCAGTCAGACTACTGTGAACCAGACATGTTTCTGTAAATTTACTCTGCCTCCTAGAAATGTGAGTGACAGCTCAAGTGAGTCACTTCCCAGTGACAGAAGCATTGGGTGGGTGAAGTGATTCAACCAGGCCCGGGGATAGATATTTTTACATCTCAACTTGACTAGACCATAGAAGTCTTAAGTTTCTGATCCAACATTATTCTCAATATATCTGAGTGTGATTTTTATGAAATTAACATTTAAATGGGTAGACAGAGTAAGGCAGATTGTCTTCCTTTATGTGGGTGGGTTTCATCCAATCAACTAAAAATCTGAACAGAGCTAAAAAGGCAGATTAAATGAAAACTTGATTACGATTTCTTGAGCTTGGGCATGGGTTTTGGACATTGGGCACTGAATTTATATTGGAACTTGTCATGAGCATGATTCTATTATTGTCAACTTGGGATTTGGGGAGTCCTGGGTTTCTTATGCTCAATGTGAACCGATTATTTCCTTACCTCCTCTCTCTCCTCTTTAAATGGACCTGTATTGGCACAAGACACCCCAAGACTAAGTTCCCATGCATAAAGAAGATGATTTGCTCTAAATGCATAAAGGGCATGGAATAAGAGACAGGTGATAGAGGATGAGGAAGAAGGGGAAAGGAACAAGGGAGAGGGAGAAGAGAAAATTATTCCAGGGTGAGGTGGGAATTAGGACAAATTCTAATGGATAGAGAGGAGGCAGCCATGGCCCACAGGCAAAAGGCAATTCATAAAGATACAAGGGGAAATGCTGTATTAAGATGAGTTTTTTAAAATTTTGATTGTATACGTTAATTAGGGTAGGCAAAGGGGGATTTTGACAGCTGAACCTTAATACTTTGATAGCTGGACCATGGTAGTCAGCATCAGCAGGAGGAAGTAGCAAAATAAGGAAATAGACTTTGGTGACTAGCTTTAGGAATATAATCAATGGTTTTTAGCAAGGCAGAGCGAATGGGGGAGAAGGGCAAGGCCTGCTAAAGCCATGTTTGCCATACTTGGGCTGCCTAGGGCCCCTGTTTCCTATTTCTTCTGATTTAAAAACATCTCTTATTCATCATCTAGCCATCTAGCTATGATATTGACTTTCTTCTCTAGAGAACCCTGACTAGTACAGTTCATTTTTTTATATTAGGAATAGAAGTTCAAGCTAGCACATGTTGTAGGACAACTTTCATGTGGTTGTATACAAATAGCAGAGCTAGAAAACTGAACACTCTGGTCTTAATAAAGCAGGGCTCCAGGTGAAAGAGGTGATATGCTCTCAATTCAACCACATATGTTGTGGACATATGTTCAAACAAATCTCCATTTCCCAGAGTTTAACTTACTCATATTCTTGTCCTAAGTCCACTTTCCACCTGCATTGTCCTTGCTTGTAATTAGATTTGGCTTGTAATTAGATTTGCTTTGATAGGATGGACCTGTGACATTATATCTTATCTACCCTACCCTCTGCTTTACTTAGGAAACAGTAGTTCAGTTTCTGAAAGGAAAACATAATATTCTCTGCTCCATTTTCCCATACCAATCCATATTAAAATGTGTCTCATCTTCCTATGGATTTGGCTTTGGTGGTTAAATTGTAACCATGTTTCATGGTTCAGTTAGCTGGAGTAGGACATGGATGGCCACCTACTGTAAGACAAGCCACCTGGGTTTTGTTCAGTAAGGGATATATGCAGGCAGCTTCTCATATAGGAGCTGAGGCATGATTTAAACTACACTTGTCATGGGAAAACATCTGCTCACACAGGGAGAGGTGAAGGGAAGGGCAGATGTTGAGAAGAACCTTAGTCACAGGTCTTATTTCATTTTATAAGTGAAGCATACACCTGGTTCTGTTCCTTACTTCCTTTTTCTTTTTTTAACCTTTTATTTATTAATTTGTTCACACCCCAAATGCTGCTTCCTCCTGGTTCCCCCTTCCAGAGATCCTCCCCTATCTTTCTCCTTCTCTTCTGAGAGGGTTGACTCACCTTCCCTTTCTTTTTAGAGAGCCCCCCTCCCTGCTCCCCTCGCCACATCCCCACCACCATCCCAGTGCATCAGTTTGCCAGACTAGGGGCATCCTCTCCCACTGCGGCCATACAAAGCAGCCCCATTGTGGAACAGATACCACAGTAATGCTACAGCTTTAGAGAAAGCCTCTCCTGTAGTTGTTTAGGTGCCAACATGGAGAGTGAGCTACACATCTGTTTATATGCACTGGGTGCCTGATTCTAGTCTCTGTGTGTTTTTTGGTTGGTGGTTCTGTCTCTGAGACCTCCCAGAGGTCCAGGTTAGTTCACTCTGTTGGTCATCCTGTGAGGTTCGTATCCCCTTCAGGCCCTTTAATGCTTCTCTCAACTCTTCCATAAGAGTCCCAACCTCTGTCCAATGTTTGGCTCTGGTTATATTATGAACAAACAGAAAGCAGTGTTAACAAGATTTAGACAAGTAAATTTATAGAAATAAGCTAAGGGTCAAAGAACAGTGTGAATAACAATTGAATTACATGCACATATGCTTATTATTAATGTTTGTATCAATGTAGAAACATTTATTCTTCTCTTTCTACTGGGCTCATCCAGCCATGCCCTGAAACTCAGCTGGGTTCTTCATCTCTTGGAAGATGTTCCCAAACCATGATACTTACTAGTCCTCTTTCCGAGCTCTGCATCACCTAAAGACCACAGCTGATGCTTTGGGATTGGTGTGTAGGGAGAGGAAGACAGACTCTTGTGCTTATATGTCTTTCAAGAGATAATGTATGGGCAGTTGACAGCACACTGCTATGACTGTGGAGACTGCCTGGCAGACGCCACCACTAGGTAGTCCAACTTTCATGCTTTTCTTTCTCCTGCGATCTTCTCCTAAGTTTTCTAGCAGTATTTAGCATAGTAGACTGGGAATCTGAGGTGTATATTCTATCGCTATCAGAAAATGAATTCTATATAAAATCTCACACCTGGGATTAAAACAAGAAGATATTCACATAACATAACTGTGTTTTTAAATTAACCGAAATTCTCACTACAGAATCCCTCATAAATGGAGAAGAGAAGTCACTGAATCATGGCCTTCCAGAATGAAATTCTTCCTACACCCATTAGTCAAACACTGGTGGGTGATTTTCAACACTCTCTCTTTATGTTCTTACTTATAAGGAGGAAAGATGGATAACAAATGTTGTAAATGAAGAAGAAAGAAGAGATTATTTGAAAGCCTATAGTTTATTTGTAGAAGCATCTCTAACACTTCCCACTTACTGGTGTATGTAGCTAAAACACTTCATTATTTATCAGTAATAATCATTAATAATAACTTAAAAATTTTTGTCTCTATGCATCTGAGTTTTACATAAGGTTTATTTTCACATTAACTTTTAAACATTGACACAAAATAACTGGCATTCTTTTTGTTAACAAATCAGGCAATCAAATTTGAGATTAAATGTTGAATTGAGGATATTTGTCTAGTAAATAATGAACAAAACCTCAAATATAATTCTTTACAACTCCATGTCTACCATTATCCTCATTATAGGATGCTTTTGTACTCCAGAGAGCATATTTTCTCCAGCTAAACATAGTAAAAGGTGGGCTTATTCTAGATGCTGGAGGAATGGCTCTGTGTTTGGAAAGCTCTCTGGGACTCATGTGCTCTGAGAGGAGCCCAGCACCTTCTTGCTACTTTCAGTTTGTCATTGCTTGGCTGACATCTGGAGAAATTAGCTCGAATGCTATTTATTTCATTGCTAAGTACCCACCACCTATGTTAGGCAATGCCTTCAGTGACGGGGCCATTTTTGGACAAATATGGGAATAGAGTCACTGAGTTGTATTTCACTCACAAGATGTGGCCTAGCACTATTTCTAACCAATGTGGATAGGTAGGGCAGTTCTAATCAGAGGAGACCATAAAAGCAGTAGTCAGCTTGGGCTGCTATACTTCCTAGAGAAACCAAGGAGGAAGGAAAATTGGCATTGTTGAAGCCTCAAGTCTCTGTGAGGTCATGTAGATGCATTCCACTTCTCAAGAGAAAGCATCTATGCATTACAATAGGTAGAAACACAAATTATTGGGTTTATAACCTTTAAAATAGAGCTAAATCACCATGAAATCTGTGCGAATCATAGACCACACCATTGGAAACGTTACTCATCATTGTTAATTTTGGAACAAAATCAGCATTTATCAAAAGCAACTATCAATTAGATTTTTCTGTAAACAGCATATAAACCAACATAAAAACTTAAGTAGTTAACTGAAAATAAAGATGGCTGGAGATTTTGGGTATGCCTTTTAGACATGTGGCATGTTGGAGGGCATGCTTAGGGCCATCTAGATTAAAGTTTTCAGTCCCAGATAAGAGTTCGAGAAGGGAGTCTGGAAGTAGGAACTTCATTGTAGCCTTTTTTTAAAAAAAAAGATTTATTTATTGATTATATGTAAGTACACTGTAGCTGACTTCAGAAACTCCAGAAGAGGGAGTCAGATCTCATTATGGATGGTAGTGAGCCACCATGTGGTTGCTTGGATTTGAACTCAGTACCTTCGGAAGAGCAGTCAGTGCTCTTAACCACGGAGCTCATGGATCTCCCTGATGCATTTGTGTTTGTTCGGTGAGAGTCTCTAGGGAGTATCACCATTATAGGAAAACTGTAAGTCCTCAGCAGATTGAGTGCTGGATTCACAGTTGATCTAAGGGAGAAATGCTATTTCTCTCTTGCATGCTGAGAGTCAAAGATCAACTCTTTCAACTTAACAGCAGTGACGTTTTCCTCCTGGATCCAGTAAATAAGAAAATTTGTTCCTGATACTGTCATCCACTCTACTTTAACCCTATGTGCTTATGGATCCTTCCTGCCTGGTTCCTTCATGTTTCCCCTTATTTCAGTCTTTGTTTTTCCATCTCCAAACCAATCATACTCTTCTATCTTCTCTATTACCTGCTCACATTTTATTTCCCTCAAAGAAATAAACTCTTGAAAGTATAAAACTGACTATCAATTCTAAACGGCCTCAATAAAATGTAAACTTGAAAATCAAGGTATTATGAATTGTATCTAATGTCTTCCACAGGGCCATGTGGTTGAACACTTGTACGTAGTGTGTGGCATTGTTTTGGAGGTTATAGACTCTTTCAGAAGCATGGACTTGTTGGTTAACTATGGTCATTAGGGATGAGTCTTGAAAATAATACTCACAGCTCTGTTTCTGGCCTGAACTCTCTGCTTCCTGATCCCCAGGTTCTCTTGGCTCTACACTGAACTACTCCTCTGTATCTTCTATGTCATGATAAATTGTATTCCCTGAAGTTGTTAGACAAAATAAATCCCTCTTTCTTAAGTTGCTGACAAGCAATGGAACCAGTACACATATTTGAATAGTTAAGTAATCTAGCATCTTAGTCCATTTTGTGTTTCTATAACAGATTACCTGTGATTGGGTACTTTTAATGATTAGAAATGTGTGCGTTCACAATTATGGAAGCTTGAGTGTTTAAGATAAAAGTCTCAGTACATGGCAAGAGTTTTTGTCATTACCTGGCAAGAAGATGCAAAGGCAAGAGGGTACAAACTCACTTTTGACTCCTTTTTAATAATGATGTTACTCCATCTAAATATAGAGGGCAGAGAATTTATAAACACCTCCATCTCACCATTCAAAACTCTCATGTTGGGGAATAAGACTCCATCTTTTAAATTCTGAGCAATATACACAAAATGCAGTGTTTGGGTAGGATTTTAATTTTTTCCTGTTTCACTTTTATCTTTCTTACATTGCAACTGTCAATGTTTTTAATGGTGTACACATCTTTATAGCACTTTCTAGGCTCTTTGGGGGCATTGAGAACAACTTTCTCATCAATAATTTCTGACTTAAAGATGATAGAAATCCCTGGGATGTCACTTTCCTCTATACACTTCCAAATGGCTCTAAACAGTCAGTTTGCTATTTTTTTCTTTGCCATGGTCCAACATGTCTCCTTTTAAATGTGTACAGCTTGCATTTGACCTTAATAAGAAGACATTTTAGGTGCGTAGCTATACTATCTCTACCCCCTGTGCTTTTCTGTCTACAGTTGGGTGATTCAAATTCTCCCCAGCTTCTCTTTTGCCTCTTTTGGTGGGACGCAAATACTTCTCAGCACAGGAGGATCTCTTGGCTGCTTGAAGAATGATGATATCCAATTCCTTACTCAGAATTTAGGTTTCACTGAGGGAACATTAAAGGATCAAGTAAGGGCTTGATTGATTTGTCTGTTAAAGGTTCACTTAAGATATGCCCAATAGTTTTTAATATGAGTTAATTGGTCTTTGGATTTTTTTCTGTCACACTAATCTGTAGGTAAACAGGATGTAAAGATAATCTACAGTCATGGTAGATGTACTGCATTTATTTAAATTTAAAGCATATTTAGACCTTTCTTCCTACCATATAAGCTTTATCTGCCACAATTGACTTTTAATTTTTAAAGGGAATAGCTCATTATCAGACACTTAGGCCTAAATATAAATACAAAGGTGGAGAACAGATTCTAAAAAGTTTTGTTAATTCCAAATCAAGGTTCTGTTTTTCTGAATATCTGTTATATTGCTAGGGCATTTGCACCCCGCGCCTTATTGATTTGTGCCCCGGTTTGCAAAGAAGTGGACAGCTCTTGCCCAGCATAAAGAATGACTTTACTTGAGTTAAAGGAAAAACAATGTGATTAATCATGCTTTTATGGTCCAACTTTCGCCCCTCAGTATCACAATGATAGATCCAATGAAGAAAATAACCTCAGAGATCAAACTGATTGTGAATTTCTCTCTTCTTACAGAAAAGCTCTTGTTTTCTGGAAGTAAGTTCGTGGGAGGAGATTCATGGATAAGTATTCGTGAATGTGATATTTCTTTTATGCACTTTTAAACTCTACTTACTCAAAAATATCCAATAGCAACTCTACTTTGATTTGTGTTTTATTAAAACAGTGACAATTAAAGAGAGAACATTACTCTAATTATATAATTGAATAAAATAGCGAACAGATGCACTCTGGCTGCTGTGGACAGCCATCCTCATTTACAATGGGGAGCACAGCAAAGCCATCTGGACCTTTTTTGTATTCTTTCCTCTAAATTGGTTTCTGTTTTTGAGATGTCACTCCAAGAGTTTCCATACCAGCAAGGCTACTGCTTCCAATGTGACCATGACAGAATGGAGAAGTGTTCACAGGATGATGGTCATGTCTTCCTCAGAGGTGCTTTATACCTATAGGGAAGGAACCCAAATCAGGCCCCTGCCTGTCTCCTGTTGCTAGATCACAATCTGAACATCATAGTGACCTGATAGAGAAATGTTCTTTCATATACAGCATTCAACAGGGCTCATCATTAATTTTCAACCTTGTCTTTGATGCTCAAAAGCAAGGACAGCACAGAGATGCATGAAAAGAATGAACTGACATGACTTCCCTCACCTTGAAAATTGCTCCCATGTTGAACATGATGCCAAGTATGTAATAACAGGAGCATATTGTACCTTTATTTTCTGAGAAAGCACCAGATGCCTAATAATTCATCTGATAGGTGATAGCTTACCTTTTCTAAGCATGGAAGAAAAGGATTTTTTTTTCCTGAATAAGATATGCCCATTAGTTGCTTGTTTTTTGCTCTATAGCTTGGATTTGTTGTTGTCATTTGAGAGATCACATTTCCCTGGGCTCTACAATTCCTTTTGCAAAGTTGACTATATTTTATATTTTATTTTAGAAGTAACTATTCATGTATTATATTTATTTAAAGGAAAGCTGTTATTATGTGGGTTTTTGTTACGTTCAAGAGGACTGGCATCAATGATAGTACTTCACTGGCAAGGTATAATGGGACTAGAATAAACTGTATTTTGTTTCTAATTTTGGCCTCAAAAATATATAATACAATCTATACTTCAGGTCTAGACCAGCATATAGAATTTAATAGCCCCTGGTATGCTCAGCCCCACTACAAACCAGTCTGTGTGTGTCCCCATACTTCTCTGTGTGTGTGTCACACACACACACACACACACACACACACACACACACACACACACGAGAGAGAGAGAGAGAGAGAGAGAGAGAGAGAGAGAGAGAGAGAATAGAAGGATCTATATAAGATCTTTTATTCTATCCTTCTTAAAAATAATATTGTTTAGAGTACTCAGAAGATAATACTCAGTAGCTCAATAAGCTACTGCATAAAGTGAAAGTAAATTTTAGATTTTCTGCTATGTGCATTTAATAAAATGTGAGATGGCTCCTCCTAATCTAAGGAGTAGGCATGTATAACAAGAGACCAATGTGAAGTGAATGTAAACATGAAGAGAGAACTTGTGGAAACAAATGACTTTAAGACAAGGAAAATCTAGTCTCTGAATAAAAGTTTGCAATGGAAGGAGAAAGAAGTGAAATGTTAAAAAAATAAGAAAAAAAGAGATTAAACAGAAGCACATTTGGAATAGTCTCTTGGAATCTTGACAAAGGGAAAAAATGAAACTAAGTCTTAAAAGATAATAGGTATGAGGATCAGAAAGTAAATATCTAGTTGTGGCTATCTGTATAAAACTTGTTCAAGATTGGGCTCATCTGATTTCATCATGGATAACATAGGGCACTATGACTCTCCATTCCTTCCTGTCTCCTGTTGCTAGATCACAATCTGAACATCATACTGACCTGATAGAGAGATGTTCTTTCATATACAGCATTATATTCTGGTGGAGACGGATTCTGGTTGAGACGGGTTGTCATTTTCTTCTCTGTGTTGCCACAGCTATGTTGCCCTTGCTTAAGTTGATTAAGTCCCACCCATGCACTGACAAGAAACTAATTAACATCAGTGTGCTACATTGAAAAGAAAGCACAAAAGTAGGAGCGGCCTTGTTAAAATGAAGGCTGCTGGGGGGAGGGGAGGTGAGTATGAGAGAAGGTGATATTTAAAAACATTCATTTTATGACTATATAAACTGTGCAATAATGAAGCCCCAACGCCAATAAAATAGTTGTTTTAAAAATAGTTGTTCCTATTTTCCTACCAAAGAAGATAAAATAAACAGTACTAGAAATAAAATTAACTCTATGTTGTCATATAATTTTATGGAGAGGAAGAGAAGCTTTTTGTTTGTAAATTTAAAAGAATTGCCATAGCCTATGGGAAATATAAAGTTACAGTTAATTTTCTAATTGAAAATAATTTTTTCATACAATATATTCTGACCTCAGTTTCCCCTTCTTACTTCCTCTCAGATTCTCCCCAAACCTCTACCCATTCAACCCTATCTTCTTTTGCTCTCCTTTTAGAAAACAAACCAATAAAGACAAAACAACATAAAATAAAACAAATAATAAAAACCACACCATAATAAAACAAAGGAAAAACAGGAGAAATGCAAATAGTTAATTCCTAATGTTGTGTTTGGAGAAATCTCTTAATATCTTAATATCTTTGTCTCTGTTTTGAAATTAATAAAGTAGGAATACTGTTAAATAAAGTAGGAATAATATTAAATACATGGCAGATCTGTTACAGGCTTCAAAATCTCAATATTTGTAGAATAGTTTGAATGGTTACTGAAGCTACATCTGCATAAGGACTTTTGCATCATGAATGAGTATATATATATATATATATATATATATATATATATATATATAGGCACAAAATGGCGTTGGGGCTAGACTTTCCCTTGATTAGAATCTTTCTGGGGCCTTTTTTGTCACTTCTGAGTTGTCACTGTCTGTCTGTAGCTTGTCATATGTCCAGCTTTTTTCCTGTAATACTGTATGAATACAGGAACTAGATTCTTAGTTTGATCCACCATCTTTGTTGAGCTCAGCTTATACTGATGAGAACTTTGCAGATCCCATGTACAGCTGTCTCCAAGAGAAATGTCTCCATAAGTTCATCTATTTTAGTACTTTGTCCCCAGTTCCTAGTCCTATTTGAGGGAAGCTATGGAATTTTAGGAAATATAACCTTATTGGAGGAAGTAAGTCACTTGAGGTTGGCTTTGGGAGTATCTAGATTTTCTGTATTTCTTTCTCTCTGTCTCCCTCTGTCTCTGCCTCTGTCTCCTCCGTTCCCCCATCTGCTTCTTGTGTGTGGGTGTAATACGAGGTGTTTTCTGCCCCTGATGCCAGTTCTTTCCCCGCAACTAGGGACTCTAGCTCTCTGGAATCATAATCCAAACTAACTCCCCTTTCCTTAAGTTTCTTTTATCAAGATATTCTTATCAAAGCAATAGAAAAGTAACTAATAAACCATATATTAGGCTTATGATCCATGAGATGGTGCATTAGAATCCATTCTGAAAGTTCTCAAGCAGACTGATCAAAGGGAACCATGATAAGCCTTCCAAGTAATAACATCACTCTTTCTTAATTGTGTTACCTATGCTTACAAACATATCAGGAAGTACCCCATGTCTAAAAGAATGCTCTGGATTCAAGGATGGGATTTCAAGAATCACCTATGTAATAAATATGTTTGTTTAGCTGACATATTTTTTAACCCATAAGATGATTACTGTGAATGACAACCAAATCTAAACACTGAATAGAGAGAAAATTGCCTTAGGCAATGCTTTATTGTTTTCAGTTCAAAAATTGGCTGGCTTTAAAATCTAAAAGAAAACCATTAACTACACGAGGACTTCCAAATGAAAGACATACCTTGTACCTGGTTAACAATTATGCTCAATTTTAGATTTATCCTATTTCAAAAAGTAATTTGGCTGTATTTGTCTCCTTCAGAAAACATGATACTCAGGCTGAGCTCTGGATAATAGGACGTTAGAAACACCATGAGGGATCACCTAGAGCTTGTTATGAGCTACCCCTTACAAACCAAGTGATGCTCTAATTATGGAGATCTCCAGGACAAGGAATTTTGGTAGAAATGCTTCTGAGACATAAAGAGTTTCAGAAATTTGAGTCTCTAATACTAAATGTTTCTAACAGTAGTTAGAATGTAATAATGAACTCTGTGTGTGTCAACCTTAATCACAGAATAATGCTATAGTAACCAAGCTCCTTATGGTGTGGAAGAGTGTGGTCTTTGAAAGAAGAAGACATGACAAAAGTGGAAGGTTGACCTCTCTGCTCAATGACCCAGTGAAGTCAGTCAATTGGGCATGTTCAGAGATTCTTAATTCTATAAGACTGTTCGGGGTATAGTATAAAGGTACTTGCACATACAGATCTACAGAGAAACCAGGAATGTTAAACATACAGGATCATTTTTCCAATTGGAAAAATGAAAAACAAATAAACAACAACAACAAAGCCTGTTCTTCCATCCAGAAAGCTGAGACTTGAGGTGATCTGCATTATTTGTCAAGCTAGGTCATAACAAAGACTAGAGGTGGCTAGTAATCTAAATGACCCTTATAGCCAGAGGATCCTGAAGTTCATACATCCTGTACCAGAGATGGCTAATAGCCCAATTGACCTCTACACTATCTGTAAGACCAAGGCCAGGCTAGACCTTTATGCCCTTAAGCAAGTATAGGTAGCCTCTCTACAGAGCCCATATTCTTGGAAGAAGTGACATGTACCCTGAGTTGAGTTTTAATATAATTACACTCCTTGGGCAATGGGGATTGTATTATATCAGAAAACTTTTTCTTCCAAGTTATACTGGGCTTAAATACATTAGGAATAAACCACTTGGTACTAGACTCCTTGAAATCTGATCCAGGTTGACAAAGTCAATCAGCATCAGATTCATTTTTATGTCTTTGTGTGGTTCTTTTCCCTATATGATATGTGCTGGGACCCCTCACAAGATCATATACTCTACATGCCTTTAGGAAGATTCACTGTTCATGTGTTGGCATGTGCCAAATGTGTCTAGACTGGGTAGATACTGAATAAATGCCAGTCTCTTCAACCTACAAGGTGCAAATGACTCCTCATGAACATGCCATTGCCTAAAGCTCAGGACACTAATGGATCATTTCTCTGGTAATGGCATTGAATGGGAACTTAGTGACAACCAGAAACCAGGATGGGAGCTCTTTTCATCGGAGCACACATAGTTTCTTAAGGTGACATTTAACAATAATTCTCTGACTCCAACTTCCATTTTTGAAGGCTTCTTTTTCAGGAAGTTTCTCTTGCAAGCAATAACCTCTTCTTCTCTTAGCAATGGTAGTTCCTGGGATTACTTTATGCAGCCCGTGGGAGCCTCTTGCCCTGCTTTTAAAGTTGTTGTGGATGATTCAGCTATTCTACTTATTGGAAAGCTACTGAGTTTCTTGACTTGTATTCTTCCTCTCTGGTTCCCAGTGGGAGGAGCTGAGAAAGAAGCAAGAAAGAGTGGATACCAGGTGTAGCCTCTTCTCAGACACTTGGAGAGTTCTACCCTTCCTTGGAGGAATTTTTAGGACTAGCACAAGGAGGGATGATTTCCCTTTCCAGCTTACCTGGCCAAACACTAGAAACCTCTCCACACCCCTATCCCCAGCAAAGTGTTCTTTTTTAAAAACACTAAATGATTACATATTTTCCATTCTCAGGGGAAGAATACCCAATTCTATGAAAATGTGTGCTTTTTTCATTTGTGAAGGATTTTTTTCCATATCAACCTTTGTAAACAATCGACAAGTCATTATTACTGTAATAAATCAGTGTTGTGCTCTTTCAGTTCCTTACTGGGTGAGAAGCTTTAGAAATTCATTTTTTTTCTGTTACTGAATGAGCAAAAACAATAGAAGAAGCTATTTTAATAGAAGGTGGAATATTACCTGTAGGGTAATCAGAGCATGGTTGAGCACACAAAGCCTGGTTAAGGGTTGTATGTGAAAGCTGGGCTGGGACAACATGGAACCCAAACAGTTTGTGCAGAACTGAAAGTTCTGTGGTCCTTGTGAAATATCATATGTATTAGTTACCTCTAGTCTTTCTACCTTAGTATACCATATGGAGTTGGCTTCATCCCTATGGATTAAATCTAGTTTGTAAAAGTGATTCAAACTTAGCTTACTTTTCTTAACTAAAACCAAGAGATATCAAGGACATCCTCTGAGAGGAAGTAGGTATACAACACCCTAAAATCAATAGACAGTACTCATGAGTTGTGTTTGGTTAGTGAGTGCTTCATGGGATGAGCTAGAGACACACTGCCTTCGCTACAAGGGGCCACCCAAGATACTTGGGCAGAGGAGTGGCATGAGGTGCAATGGAGGAAGTAGTTTAGTCCTGATGAATGATATTGCCTTTTATATTTTTAATCTTTTTATGTGTTTATTCCACGACTATATACTTTTTAAAAAATTATTTATTTACATTTCAAATATTATCCCCCTTCCCAGTTTCCCCTCCACAAGCCTCCTATCCTTTCCTTCCCACCCCTGCCTCTATGAAGGTGCCTGCTCACCCGCTCCTGCCTCAATGCCCTAGTGTTCCCCTATCCTGGGGCATCAAGCCTCCACAGGACCAAGGGGCTCTCCTTCCAGTGATGCCACATAAGGCCATCCTCTGCTACATATCCGACTGGAGTCATGGGTACCCTCTGTGTATTCTTTGGTTTGTGGTTTAGTCCTTGGGAGCTCTGGGGGGTTTAGTTGGTTGATATTGTTGTTCTTCCTATGAGGTTGCAAACCCTTAAGAATAAGTGTATTATGATAAAGAACTTCAGAAAATGATTAATTTTGTGCCAACCTAAAAGATGCAAAAATAAATGCTAGCAGAGCTCCAAGGGAAGAACGGGCTCTTTGGGCTAGAAACTTGGAGAGACTGGTCTGCAGAAGCTAAAGCCCCAAAGGGACATAGACCAGAAGAATTGGGAGGATCAGGAAAACAAATGAAAAAATTTGCAAAGAACATGACATCACTGGCATGCATGTGTGTAGGCATGCTCACATGTTAAGGTATGTTGTGGGAATGTCAGTAAGAAATTTGGAATTCAGAAGCTGACATGGAAAGACATTTTTTCTCATTACTTTTTAATATTAACATTTAATATGCTTTCAAAAGGTTGAACAAGAAAAGGCGAGGGTGGTTGTTGGCAGATAATCTACTTTCAGAGGAGGAAAATGTGAAAGGAAGACAAAGAGAAGAAAGAGGCAGACGGATAAGCACATATAAAAACAGTGTGAGGACCCGGGAGAAAAAGAGGAGAGTAGAAAGGAGTGTGCAAGGTCCTAGTTAGTCCTTTATAGCTGGACTCCGTGAGGCCAGAAGCCAGCAGCACAGAAAATCCTTATCCAAACAGGGATGAGAATTGTGGCTTTGTGTCTGGAGGTGAAAACACTTGGGCTAAATAAGAACCTCCAGCCAAGCCATAAAACATGGAAGATTTTCAGTTGGGCTTATGAGCTTGTTCAGTGGAGTGTGAAGAGTGCTTTGTGAGGAAAGATAAAAATGAAGGATTAAATTTCCCAGCAATATTTGAAGTATTTTCTTTTGAGACTTATTTTCAAAGCCACAGGAAATAAATGTCCCTCGCTCAACCACCCTGCTCAGGCCTTCTGTGAGCAGTCTATATCTACGAGGTGTCAAGTGCTCTAGCCAAAGCTTCTGTGCGTTTAGTACAGGGTTTCAGAAATGGTGGAAGAGGCCAGCTATGGGCCTCACAATAGCTAATGCCTGTTAGCCCTAAAAAGTTTAACCCCTCTTATAAATCCTCTGAATTAGACTTTAACTTTATCATCTTTCAGGAGGCAGAGGCAGAGAGACAGGAGAAGAGAGGCAGAGGGGCAGAGGGGAAGAGGGGCAGAGGGGAAGAGGGGAAGAGGGGAAGAGCAACAGGCAGAGAGGCAGAGATGCAGAGAGATGGGGAAGAGAGACAGAGGCAGAGGCACAGGCACAGGCACAGGCAGATTGAATATGAGGTCAGCTCAGATAGCTAGAATCAAGTTCAGAAGCTGACATAGAAAGACAAGTCTAAGCCATTACATTTTATTACTCAGATAGGAAGACCTTGATCAAAACAAAACATGGTTGTTATTACTCATTTTTGAAGCCTTAGTGTAAAGGCTACTCAGTAATTACACAGGCAAGGCGGTTTCTGCAAAGTGGACTAAGAGGGGTGTTAAATCGGACAGTATAGGGGCTTAGATTAGAATATAAGTTCCTTTATAAGTAATTTCTAGGAAATAGTTCTGGCCTTGCTCAGAGGCTGCCAGCTCCATTACCAACTCTATTGACCAAATCGACCTTGGAGGAGAGCTGCGAGTCATACCCCCTGGCAATCGGTGAAGGCAGCTTTCCAGCCTCAGTATGAAAAGCATAATCATTCCAGCTTTGCCACCCAGGTCGGCTATTCATTTCTACCTACTGCAGTTTTCTGATCTATAAAGTAAATAGTATGTGACCATTCTTAGAGGCTCCCGGTGAAGGCTGAGCAGGGGAATATAGGCAACCATGCCTGGAACAGTGCTCAATATACATTTGCTTCCCTCTCCATCTTTCACACTGGCCCAATAAAAGATCCAGAAGCCCCTGGTTTCCTTTCTCACTAGAATCGGCAGTTATCTAACTAGGAAAACGAGGCTATAATGTTCTTGACAGATAGTCAATCTTTCAGGGCACTTTCTTTCCTTTTTTTTTTTTTTTAAATTGGGTATTTTCTTTATTTACATTTCAATTGTTTTCCCCTTTCCAAGTCTCCCCTTTGAAAACTCCCTATCCCATCCCTCTTCCCCCTTCCTCTATGAGGGTGCTCCCCCACCCACCCATCCACCTTCTGCATTCCTACCTTGGCACTCTCCTATACTGGGGCATCAAACACTCTCAGGCCCAAGGGCCACTCCTTCTACTAATGTCCAACAAGGCCAACCTCTGCTACATATGAAGCTGGAGCCACAGGTTGTCCCATGTGTGTTCTTTGGCTGGTGGTCCAGTCTCTGGGAGCTCCAGGGGGTCTGGCTTGTTGACATTGTTGCTCCCCCTATGGGACTGCAAAGCCCCTCCCCCCCAGCTCCTTCAGTCCCATCTCCACCTCCTCCATCCATCAGGGACCCTGTACTCAGTACAATGGTTGGCTGCCAGCATCCACCTTTGTATTTGTCAGGTTCTGGCAGATCAGGCCACTTTCTTATGCCATTCATCAAAACCTAGTTTGTGAATTCTTTCTGTTTGACCTTTGCTCCCAGATTGGTTTAGAGCAAAAGGCATGGTTATGTGTTGCTGCATAACTAACCTGCTCCCATCTTTCATGTCTTTATATGAAGATCTGTTCCTAGTCTTGTGGGTCAGAAGTTCAGGGAGCCCTTTTCTATTTGTTTGACTTGGACCTAGAATCAGCTGAGATGACTAGGGCACAAAGTATACTTTCAAGTCAGCTCCTTTCCCTTGGTCCTCCCTGATATCTCCCTATCCATCTGGCATTATTAGGTTGTCTCTAAGTGTCTCAAGTCTCCCAGTGTAGCCAATTGAGAGTTGTGAAGTTGTTGATGTGGATGCTGGCTTTATGTACTGTCATCAGGGCCAGGGTAGGAGTTAGAGGGTTTTACACAAGGAGGCTTCTGAAGCTATACACTATCATTTTGATCCACAGCCCTGGAGAGCATGTTCTCTTTGCATAACACACAGGGAAATGTGAATGATCACTCCTGTTCACAAATACATGATGCTCAATGTTAGGGGTCTCAGTCAGCCATAAATGAAGTAAATGCATGTAAGCACCTGACTTGTGAGCATGGAGTCAGTGAAACCAGGAGCTACACAGTGGAAATAAATGGCAGGACAGGTAAGGTGCATAGCAGTTTTCTTAGACTTCTTCAGAGTCGAACAACAAATTGGGTTTTGCAATGGAAATTAATTTACGTGAATCAATGAGAACCAGAAGACAGGTACCAGGATTGATAGTATTGAGTGGGAGAAGGGCAGAAAGGATTATATATTGAAGAGTAGGTAAGAAATGGCTACACACAGTAATGGCCTCCAGGCAGAGAAAAGTAAACTTCACATTATGGCTATGTTTCCAATTATTCACTGTTCATGTTACGAAATATTTATCAGCTCTCAAATTGTAAATGGAGATAAATCTTTTGTGTTCTCTTGTGTCAGGTTATCACCTACTCCACACTTGATTGGATTTCTACTAGACTGCCTGCTTCCCAGCTCCCCAAAGCTCTCTCTGATTACTTCTCTCTAGCTGATCCAATCTCAGTGTCCATCTCTCACAGCCTGGCATTACAGGACCAGCTTACTAGTTGATGAGACTCAGAACAGAATTTCTTTCATTATATTTCCTCTGGATAAGAAAATGCACATACACACACATGTGCACATGTGCACATGTGCACACTCACACACACACACACACACACACACACACACACACACACACACCTTCCTCCCTCATAAATATAGTTTCATTTTCCTAGCACAGGCATAAATATCTAGAAATATCTAGGAAACACTTATTAAACCTTCAACAAACTGCTTACCAACATGCACACATTCAATGTAGAATCAATCCGTAGCCTATAACAACATTTCACGTGCCAGTCTAAAAGGTGTACTTATCAGGGATAACTTGGTCTAGTTGTCCATATGCAGACAACTCTGTTGATGCTTAGACTTTCTCTTAAATGAGTATTTTTCAAAGTGGGGTTTTCAAAGTTTCTCCCCACAATGTTAGGCATACTTGGTATACCTCTGTGAGTCCTGTGATTCTATTGGCAGGTTAAACACTCTGAGAAGACCTAAGTAAAGGGAAACTTGCTTGACTAAATATATAAACTTATTAGACTAAAGGGTATTGTTTTATTTTTGCAAATGTGGCAGTACTAAGATATTTTCCAGGAAAGTGGTGATATTTTGAAAACACTTTGAGAGTAAGTCCCAGCTTTTCACCTTTGTTTTCTTTGGTCTTGTGCTTATAACACAGTATGTACCTATTAGCTTTGACTCAAGGTTGATGATTTTCTAGTCTCTGAGAAAATAGACATTTTAAGAATCCATAGAAAGATAACTTTTTGAAGAATTTGGTATTGTTTGGGCTAGGGGAGATAGGATGGCAAAATCATACATTTCTCTCTTTAAATTGAAAAAAGGGGGTGTGGAAAAATAGATGTTCTCTGAACACACTAATGTCAGGAGTGTGACTAAGACCCGAGGCCTGAACCTCAGGGAAAGAACATTTTCCCCCTTTTCTTTTCCCCCTATTCATCAGAAAGTGCTTTCCTAGAGAGTCTGCATTTGGGCTTTACTGGCTGAATTGAAAGGAGGCAGTCCCAAAGGCTCATAGGAAGAATCATAATTTCCACAGGATGCAATTAGGGATTTTGAGTTCAGTGTGCGCCCTGGAAATGGAGTGGACTGGCAGCCAGAGAGCACGCTTTTGGCAGAGGCTGAATGGCGCCTCTGAAATCCTGGAACAACACAGCATCTTAGCTGCTCAGCCTCTCACCTCCACATCAAGGCCTTTGGGTCTTATAAGCTAGGGAAATTAGAGAGGAAGCAATGTGACTCTCAAAGGAAAACCTTCCCTGGAGGGATCATTTGTAAGAACACCTGTGTTAAGTGGTGGTGTGGGGAGCAGTCCAGCATAGTCCATTGGAAAGGCATCCATCAATCAAGGAATGCGGAACTCCCAGTTTGTTCTAGGAAGCTGGTCATTCTCACGCTTTGAGGCTAAGCTGACTGTACCACTGACAGTGCCCAATATGGGTTGGTTCATTTGAACAGATTTGCTTATTTTATGGTCCGTAGTGAGGCTCAGTACAGAGGCAGAAGTGAGGAAGCAGAATTACTTTCAAGCCTCCTGATAGTTAGTAGATACAACCCATTCTCTTCAACTCTTGAGGTCTAGTGAAGAGATAAAGGCCAAAGAGAATGCTATGGAGAAATATTCATGGAGAATTTTAAAGTTGGCAAGAGGGAGAGTGGGAAAGCATGTTGTTTCACACAGCACTCTTTTTCTTTGTAATACTTGATATTGCATATTCTAAGCAAGAACAGCATTGTGGAGATAATCTCTGGTCCTCTTGTTTGTTGAATTTGAATTTAGAGGTTCCAGCAGAGGAACAGAGCTCTTGATATATCTTTGATTAAAGACTGGTCATTTCCCATCCTGGGAAGGGCACAGCTTTGAGAGAGATGCACATGGAGTGGTAGTAGAGAAATATGCAGCTACCTAGCCACTCAGATCAGAAGAATCCACCCTACTGAGCAATGTGGTGGCAGATGTTTTGGCTCCATCTCCCTCAGGTCCCTATTATTTTGAGACATACTGTTCCTAGGTTGCCCCAGCTGCCCAGCCAAGCTAGCCTCAAATTAGCTATAAAGCTCAGGCTGCCTGCAAAGCTATATCTGCCTCACTCATTCTTGTAGCTAAGACTTTGAGAGGTGCTTGCCACCATAGCCAGACAAATATCCCACTGTTTGCTGTGATTTTTTCCGTGTATGGTAATGTGATCTCAACATAGGGTCTGGGCAAGATCAAGTGCTCTACTACTGAGCCACAGCCTCACATTATCTAACTCTGATAAAATGTTTTTTACCTCCTGTGCTGGATTATAGTCATAATTGTCAATTTGATGGGACTGGAATCAGTTAGAAGATGTGCCTCAGGGTTGTTTTGATTTGCATTTCCCTAATGATTAATGATGTTGAACATTTCTTAAGGTGTTTCTCAGCCCTCCGAAGTTCTTCATGTGAAAAATCTTTGTTTAGCTCGGTACCCCACTTTTTAATGGGGTTATTTGGTTCTCTAGGTTCTAACTTCTTGAGTTCTTTGTATATATTAGATATTAGCCCTCTGTCAGATTTAGGGTTGGTGAAGATCCTTTCCCAATCTGTTGGTTGATGTTTTGTCATTTTGACAGTGTCCTTTGCCTTACAGAAACTTTGTAGTTTTATGAGGTCCCATTTGTCAATACTTGATCTTAGAGCATAAGCTATTGGTGTTCTATTCAGGAACTTTTCCCATGTGCCCATGTCCTCAAGGGTCTTTCCCAGTTTCTTTCTTTTTTTTTTTGTTTTTTTTTGGGGGGGGGGTTGGATTTGGATTTTTCAAGACAGGGTTTCTCTGTATAGCCCTGGCTGTCCTGGAGCTCACTCTGTAGACCAGGCTGGCCTCGAACTCAGAAATTCGCCTGCCTCTGCCTCCCAGAGTGCTGGGATCACAGGCATGCGCCACCACCGCCCAGCTCCCATTTTCTTTTCTATTAGTTTCAGTGTGTCAGGTTTTATGTGGAGGTCCTTGATCCATTCGGAGTTGAGCTTAGTACAAGGAGATATGAATGGATCGATTAGTGCCCTGAGATTTCACCTCACACCAGTCAGAATGGCTAAGGTAAAAAACTCAGGAGACAGCAGGTGCTGGCGAGGATGTGGAGAAAGAGGAACACTCCTCCACTGCTGGTGGGATTGTAAGATGGTGCAACCACTTTGGAAATCAGTCTGGCGGTTCCTCAGAAAACTGGGCATGACACTTCCTGAGGACCCTGCTATACCACTCCTGGGCATCCCAGAGGATTCTTCAGCATGCAATAAGGACACATGCTCCACTATTTTCATAGCAGCCCTATTTGTAGTAGCCAGAAGCTGGAAAGAACCCAGGTGTCCTTCAACAGAGGAATGGATACAAAAAATGTAGTATATTTACACAATGGAGTACTATTCAGCCATTAGAAACAATGAGTTCATGAAATTTTTTGACAAATGGATGGAGCTGGAGAACATCATACTAAGAGAGGTAACACAAAAGTCTCAAAAGATCAATCATGGTATGCACTCACTGATAAGTGGATATTAGCCTAGAAACTTTGAATACCCAAGACATAATCCACATATTAAATGATGTCCAAAAAGAATGGAGGAGTGGCCCCTAGTTCTGGAAAGTCTCAATGCAACAGTATAGGGGAATACCAGAACAGGGAAGTGGGAAGGGGTAGATGGAGGAACAGGGGGAGGGAAGAGGGCTTATGGGACTTGTGGGGAGTGGGAACCCAGAAAAGGAGAAATTATTTGAAATGTAAATAAAAAACCATATCAATAAAGAATAAAAATGTTAATAAAAACAAAAAAGATGTGCCTCTGGGTCATGGCTGTGACGGCATTTCAAGAAGGAGCTACTAACTGAGCAGATTTTCTTCCAACTGCATGGTGCCTTCCCATGGGTCTGAAGCCAGTACTCTCCTTTGGCTTCTTCACTCCAGAGTGAAGCCAGAGTGTCTGTCCAGTATTTGGCTACTTCTATTGTTGTCCTTCTCTTGCATCAGACTCCAACTTCTACCTTTTAAGTTAGAGAGAAAGTCAGGGTTCTTCCAGCTCTCCAGAGTGATTAGTACTGCTGAGATATTTAGCTTCATGGGCTGAGATTTTCATTCTCTCTAGTGTATGTATGTATGTGTATGTGTTATGTTATATTGTATTATATGATACGATGTGTTATATAATACACACACACACACACACACACACACACACACACAATTCTGTTCCATCCACCGCAGAACCCTATGTAATACATGCACATTAGGCACTGGGATTTCAAAGCTCTTTATTTCCTGCTGAGTCACAGTTCTATGCTGCTCATCTATGTTATAAGTTTTTTCTGTCCTGAGAAATCGAGGACAATAAGAAGATTGTGCCTAAGAAATGTCCTATGTCCCTCTGACCATTATGGAAAAGACAGAAGGAATACCTATAAACAGACACTCCTCATTTGCAAGTGTCCCTTAAGCCATATGAAATCTAATCACTCTGGCTTTTCAGAAGGCTTAGTCCAGATTCTCACCCTTTGGAAAAAAACCTTAACGAATTATCTTATGGAATTTGATAGTCTATGGATTTATCTGATTTATCATGAGAATTATCTTTTGTGTACAATAAGAGTTTTCTGACTCTGGGAATCTGGGAATGCAAAACAATGTAAATCCTCTAGACCTACATTCTCCTTTTCTGCATTTGTATACACAGATAAGCATACACACACACACACACACACACACACACACACACACTTCTCCTGGTGATGCAGGGAGAACATCCTCAGGTACAACAACTTTAGGTCTCCTTGAAATAGGAGTTCTAGAGTAAGAGAGAAAAAATGTACTGCAATAGAAGGAGGCAGAGGTGTCCTAGTGCAGATTTTATCATGAATCCCACTTCACTGGGGATGACAAACAAGACTAATGTGGTCCGTGGGGTCTGCCTTTGAGAAAGATCTTGATGAAATGAGTGAGGAGAATCGAGAAATTCCCAAAATCCAAGTATTGTGCCTTTAGCTCTTGGGCCAGACCAGGATGTCCTTCATAGATAAAAGATAATGACTTGTATTTTCCACTGATTCATGGATAACCTGTTCTACATATACCTCCATCTCCTACTGCTGCCTTTTCAGGGCTGATTCTTGAATCCAGACTCTTATGGGGCTGAATGCCAGTCATAGCTCTTCACTGTAATTCAGATTCCTGGATTTCTCATCCACTCAACCATCCTTTTATGCACTAAGAATAAAATGAGCCCTGTAACACAATGCAAAAAGCATATAACTGGTTATATCATCCAAAACATCATTTCCAGTACTTTTCCCTCCCTGGCTGTTGAAGCACTAATTGCATGGTCTGGTCTTGAAGTATAGCTTGGAAGCATTTCAGTTATCTTCCAATCTTTCCACCTAATATGGAAAACTCAGTACCAGCTTCAGAACTGTGTGACCTTGTGTGTCTTACCTTGTTCAAGATATTGCATACAGAAGGATTTTCAGACAGATTAATGTTCTTCTATGGCCCTGATGAAATTCTGAGTGATTTGAAGTTCTGACATTTTCCTTTGGGATGGGGCTGTACAAACTAGGCAACCAACTGCAAAGCCTCAATTAGATTCTCTTGTGAGAGCCCCACTGAGGAAGGGCTGACCATTTCTATAGCCTATTCATATACATTTTTTATTTACCTATACATCTATCTATCTGTCTATCATCTATGTATCATGTCATACCATTATGTACACAGAAGCATTTATAATTTATAGATGAGAAATAATGTCACCATGTTTTGAATGGCTTATCTAGGGTTATAGATCTAATATATAGAAGAGCCAGGACAAGGAGCTTTTAAGACAAAATCACCATTACTTTCTATCATATGACTGAGTTTTGAGCTTTTGAAAGGGAATATACTGTGACATATTCTGCTGTACATATGCAAATCCTAATAACTGAGCCTGGTATATTATGATAATCATATCTTAATAATGGTGCAGCCTTATAATCTACAATAATAATGCTTACAATCATAAAATTTTATGTGCTGGACCCTCTGTGAAAGACCTGTACATATATTATCATAATTAAAAGTCATCACCACCTCTTGAGAAATACTCTTAATTCTCTTTTAGAAAAGTGTGCAGAGAGGATTAGAGAAAGTAAGGACCTTGTCCAATGTCACACCCATAGTTAACACATAGGCTCACAAAAATGTTAGATGAATGACTAAAGATATATTTCTCGCAGAAGTACAGACTTGGACACAATGGAATTCATCCCTTGTGAGTGGCTACCCAGCCTAAGTTCTTATCCTTTGATGCCACAGAACCAACTCTCTGAGTGTATGCATTCCATCTGTGGACTGCTGCTATTTTAAAAGATCTGTCAGATTTCGTGTTTAAATGATTATGAGTTTCAGTCTTTGATTTCAGTTCAGTATTTGCTTGTTTCAGGGAATAGGCTTGACTCCAGATCTTGATTTCATCCTTGAAAAATGTGAACTTTGTTTTCTCCAGAGAGATGGTGGCACTTAAGTGACTACAGGCAAAAGTTCATGCTGGGCCCAGGCCATGTTGCTCACAAAGGAACCTAGATGCACTTCTTTACCTGCCAAACTGCATCCTACTCTGTCCCACAGATTTCCTTACAAATGTGAGCTTCAAAGGCAAAGGTGAGGTCAGGAGGAGGCAACTCACACTTGCTGAGTTACTAATTAACGAAAATATAATGTCTTACTAATGTCTTACTCTCTATTTACCAGCAGCTGTTAATACTGTGTAAAACCCTGAGACCACCAAGACATCAGGCCACTTTGCATGGTCAGTAGGCAGTAGAGTTAGTATTTAGTCAGGTCTGTCTGGTCCTAAGTCAATGTTCTTTGGACCACATACATAGTCTTCACAGGCAATAATAGTGTTGGAGGTGTAGCTTATCTGGTAGATGCTGTGACCACTATATAGGGAATCTGAGGCTAGCCCAGACTACATGAAACTGTCTCCAAAACTGAACAAATAATTTTTCTTCTATAATAAAAAATTCCTGTACACTGATATCACGATGGTAAAAGTGTCTCATTTCTTGACCCTTTGACTTTAGTCTTTGTTGATGCCAGCTGAGGGGTTGTAATAGGTAACATTTCTGTCCAGAAAAATGTCTCTTCCGTTCCTGGTGACCCATAGCTGCTTTGTGGATATCTTCTCAATCCCCAACATTAGTAGCTAAACCAATAAGAGTGCTAGACTCAGTAAATATCACTTCTTGCAAATGGAGAAGGAAATGTTTACAATTCTCTTCATAAAATATTTACCAGGTTCTTATGTAATTTGTTGATAACAAACAGCTTTCAGCTAACTTTGAGGTGATGAGCAATCCTGTTAGACAGATGGGACCAGTAACAAACTCCTGAGTAGAAAAATGCTTTCTGAGGAACAGCACTTGGGAGAGCAATTCCAAGCAGAGCACTGGACCCAGAAGATAGTGTTCCAAGTTTTAAGGTTGACTTCATTTCTTCAAGAGATTTGTTTTCTTTATTTCTTTTTTTGATGCAGATTTTCTCTGACTCTGTCCATCAAGAATCTCTTTTGTAAAACCTGTCACCAGCCTTGTTGTCCAAATATTTAAGGCAGAATTGGGATTAAAGTCTGTCTTCGTTCAGTTTACTGTTTTTCATATGCCCAACTCATGGGTGCATGGCATTTTACTACAAAATAATCCCCAGAAGCATGGGTTGCCTTTGCTTCCCAAGATGGGACAGTTGATCTCCAGTTGAGATTTTATTTTTTTTTTATTCGATATATTTTTTATTTACATTTCAAATGATTTCCCCTTTTCTGCCCCCCCCACTCCCCGAAAGTCACATAAGCCCCCTTCCCTCCTCTTGTTCTCCCATCCACCCCTTCCCATTTCCCTGTATTGGTTTTCCCAAACACAGTATAAAGTATCTTGGGGTGACTCTTACCAAACATGCGAAAGATCTGTATGACAAGAACTTCAAGACTCTGAAGAAGGAAATGGAAGAAGACCTCAAAAAATGGGAAAACCTCCCATGCTCATGGGTCAGTAGAATCAATATAGTTAAAATGGCCATTTTGCCTAAAGCACTATACAGATTCAATGCAATACCCATCAAAATCCCAACTCAATTCTTCACAGAGTTAGAAAAAGCAATTATCAAATTCATCTGGAATAACAAAAAACCCAGGATAGCTAAAACTATTCTCAGCAACAAAAGAAAATCTGGGGGAATCAGTATCCCTGACCTCAAGCAATACTACAGAGCAATAGTGTTAAAAACTGCATGGTATTGGTACAGTGACAGGCAGGAGGATCAATGGAACAGGATTGAAGATCCAGAAATGAACCCACACACCTATGGACACTTGATCCTCGACAAAGAGGCTGAAAACATCCAATGGAAAAAAGATAGCCTTTTCAACAAATGGTGCTGGTTCAACTGGAGGTCAGCATGCAGAAGAATGGTTTTCCCTATACTGCTACACTGAGTCTTTCCAGAACCAGGGGCCACTCCTCCGTTCTTCTTGTACCTCATTTGATGTGTGGATTATGTTTTGGGTATTCCATTCTTCTAGGTTAATATTCACTTATTAGTGAGTGCATACCATGATTGATCTTTTGAGACTGGGTTACCTCACTTAGTATGATGTTCTTCAACTCCATCCATTTGTCTAAGAATTTCATGAATTCATTGTTTCTAATGGCTGAATAGTACTCCATTGTGTATATATACCACATTTTTTGCATCCATTCTTCCATCGAGGGATACTTGGGTTCTTTCCAGCTTCTGGCTATTATAAATAGGGCTGCTATGAACATAGTGGAACATGTATCCTTATTACATGCTGGGGAATCCTCTGGGTATATGCCCAGGAGTGTGGTATAGCAGGATCCTCCGAAAGTGCTATGCTGTGCCCAGTTTTCTGAGGAACCGCCAGACTGATTTCCAGAGTGGTTGTACCAGTTTGCAACCCCACCAGCAGTGGAGGAGTTTTCCTCTTTCTCCACATCCTTGCCAACACCTGCTGTCTCCTGAATTTTTAATCTTAGCCATTTTGACTGGTGTAAGATGAAATCTCAGGGTTCTTTTGATTTGCATTTCCCTAATCACTAATGAAGTTGAGCATTTTTTAAGATGCTTCTCAGTCATCCGAAGCTCTTCGGGTGAAAATTCTTTGTTTAGCTCTGTACCCTATTTTTTAATAGGTTTATTTGGTTTTCTGGGGTCTAACTTCTTGGGTTCTTTGAGATTTTAAAGCAGTTGGTAGTGACTTCTTTGCTCTGAAGTGAACCATGTGCTAAACTTTTAATTAAAAGTGTTTTACAAAGATAATTTCCCTGCAGTGATACCTTCTGCCTGTCTGTAACTGGATGCACATTACTCTCCTGCAGCAGGCCAGTTATGTAAGCTACTTACAGGCTCTTGCTCCAGTGCACTCCACCTAGAACATCAATCAGATCAATCTTTGACAGAGCCTGTGTGGTTGTTTTCATGACCCACCACATTTATTTTCTCAAGACTTTCTACTTTCACCCAGATTGCTTGAAAGGAGAGTGAGAACCACAGAGAAGGTGGGATTTGATGTCAGGTACCCCCTGAGACTAGTGGATGACCTTCACTGAGCTAACACTTTAGCTTCTTCTCTAAATGCTTTCTGCACAGGGTTTGAAGCACAAACCATTAGCAAGCAGAGCTATTATTATTGTTGTCCTCTGGTCTCCAAAGACTTCCTTTTGGTTTTATTGGTTTTATCCTGCAGTGGCTTTTGCTCTGAAAACAGATATCTGAGCAGGACATACTGGAGAAACAAATCAGAGAAGATGTCCAATCCTCTCTATGATTATTAGGCTGCATGTTAATAATTTTAGGAAAGGATAGGAATATTATGGCAAGTTGTGATGGTTTGTAAAAACAGCTCTAGTAAGTCCATAGGGAATGGCACTGTTAGGAGATATGGCCTTGTTGGAGAAGGTGTGACTTTTCTGGTAGAGGTATGTCATTAGAGCATAGGCTTTGAGGTCTCGCTTTCAAGCCAGTACTCTTCCCGCTGCTTGCAGATCAAGAAGTAAAACTCTCAGCTTCTTCTCCAGTTCCATGTCTATCTGCATACCACCAAGCTTCCCACCATGATGATAATAGACTAAAACTCTGAACTATAAGCTAGCCTTGATGAAATGTTGCCATTCATATAAGTTGCCATGGTCATGGTGTCTGTTTATAATAGAAACCCCAAGGCAGAAGTCTTCATTGCAAGTACTCTGTAATTTTTTTTCTTCAAACAAACTAAGCTGTTGGGACTGACTCCTCAAGGATTACCAGGTTTGATGCTCATGTCTGATGTCTTGAATAGTTCTTCCTTGCAACCATCTAGCTAAACTGTCAGCATAGCAGAATATTTGTTTTGGCCACTTTGTGAGTATGTGGAGGAAACTCTGTTTCAGTTCTGAGGGTCATTGCATTCATGGCAACTGCTGAAGTGATGACTTCTGATTCAGAAGGCTTTGTGCCAGTCACAGCTGCTCTGGACAGCTTACACCAGTTCTGGAAGAAGTCACTTTGACCTCAGCAAACCTCAGTGAACACTAGATCCCCTTGCCTACAGTTGCTCCGGATGGCTCCAGCCTTCTTACAGCAATTCTCACTCAGGCCTGGGGTCAGGTGAGCACTTCCTGGAATGGCTCAGCACAAAGCTTGTAATTGGCAGAAGGGCATGTGTACACATTTGAAGCTTGTGACAGGTTCACATTGGTCGTCTTTCATTGTGCATATGTGAGGATTGTGATTGATGGAGCCTGTCTCTACTCATAAACCAAACCACCCCTCTCTCCAGACTATATAAACTGACTATTTAATCCCCTTTCAATTAATCTTGGAGATTGCTCCCCTAAATGCTGACTTATATAGGTGCTGATATATAAGGTTTTAATAAAGGCTTCTCTTCATGGTCTTATCACCAGCGTGTGGTCTTTATTATATGTAGATCCAGCTGAGCTGATGATGTGAGGACCACACAGACCCTGGAGCTTTGAGCAGTAGTAACAGCAGCAATGGCAAGAAGATGGCTGGAGAATTTAGGAAT
Source organism: Apodemus sylvaticus (assembly GCF_947179515.1). NCBI lineage: Eukaryota > Metazoa > Chordata > Mammalia > Rodentia > Muridae > Apodemus > Apodemus sylvaticus. The sequence goes on along the minus strand of NC_067477.1, from coordinate 106,689,669 downwards.
GATCAAGAGTAGATACTACACAGAGCTGAGAAGAGAGACCATGGATGAACTAAAGTAAGTGACTAGACAGAGCTGAGACTGTGAGCTGGGGTCACTGGAAAGAGTCTAAAAAGCTGTCAAGTGTTACAAGGCAAAGGACTCTATGCCAGAAGCGGAAGAGCTGTGATGTTAGTTACTGCTAAGAGCCGTGTGTTACCACACCCGAAGCTTGAAAGCTTCAACACTAGCTGCTGATGCAGAAGCAGTGGTGTTCAAAGCTCAAACCAAGAGCCTCTGACAGTAGAAATCTTTGCCATAAAGGTCCAGTTCTCAAACCTTGCAGCTCTGTATACCTTAGCCTCTCAGGGATTGGAGTTATGAGTTTCTGAATCTGAAAATCTGGACTGTAAAATTCTGGCAGAAGCTTGAGGCTGCCAACACAGGAAACTGTCTCTTATCATTCATGATTTCCATCCATTTAGAGCACAGGGATTCTGGGCCAGACATTCATGACTTGGCAGAAAGAGATCATAGTAAGCAAATAAGGGGATTCATTCATTCATTCATTCATTCATTCATTCTCTCTTTCATTAAACTTGTTCTTTGACAACTCAATCTAATTATTAATTATTCTACTCCCCATCCTCTATTTTATATCTTCTATCCTTTTTGACCCATTTCTGGCCCTTAAAATTCTCTATCCCACATTCATGTTGGGACGGAGAATCAGAAGTTAGAGCACATACAACCTTCCAGGGTAAAGAAGTATCTCATGAGTGAAGTACACAAGGACAAGCCACACTCAGTAAAACCATGTTTCCCATAGAGGCACATGAAAACAAGTAACAAGAACCAGTTGTCAGGAATAATCTAAAGTAAACTCAATCCTATATACTCCATCTGAGAGGAGCATTAAAATATTTTCCCCCAAACAATTCCATGTTTTTGAAGAAACCAAGGTCACTCAGTCATTCTTGGACTGTGTTCTGATACTCTGCTACAATGGAACATTAAGAAATGGTCTCATTGTGCCAAGGTGAGGGAATCTTAGGGGAGTTCCTACCTGCTCAGAGAAAGGGACAGGGGTTGTGGGAGAGGGTGAATAATGATTCTTGACTGATCATATATTCTGTAATATAGATGTTAAAAGAGGTGCAATATGTGTTAGGGATTTTACACTGTTATGGATATCCTGTGATAGTTGAGAGGGATAGCTGCTTCCATCCTATCCTTTTCACTTCATCCATGCCAACCCTCTTCCAAGGCAGATGTCTCTTCCCATTCTACAAGTGAGTACCTACTTTATGTCAGAATGTTAGTTGATGCCCTAGGAAGCTAATGGTTCAGGTAGGTTGATTAAAATCTATGCCCATCATTTTACCATAGTTCATTTCCTTTCATGGAGGATTGTCTTTGAATTCAGTTTCCTTGGCAAAACTTGATGTCCAAGATTTCAAGGGATGGCTCAATCACTTAAGCTAAAAATATTTAAAGAATTCAGTGTGCCATGCCCCTAACATCGGGCAGATAATATCCTAGAGAAAGCTGTCAAGAAGAGGCACATTGTCTAATTGAAATTTTATTTTCAAGTACCTCTCTCGCTGCCAGTGGGGATTTCATAGTTCTTATTTCCAGGTATCAGTGGGAGTTTGAATAGGGCACTGAGCCCAGGATAATCTGTGCAAAGAGGAGGAAAACCCAGCTCAGATAAGAATGTCATCAGTTCAGGGTCCACTGATTGGAAATCTACTATTACTCTTGGTAAATTTACAAGGAACAGATTTGTTAACAAAATTAATTGCCTATAAAATTGCCAAGGTTTCTTTAGCTACTCAAGAAAATTGGCTTTTCAACCAGAAAATTCTTTCTAATGGTTCATCGAAGCATAGCCTCTAAGTAGATTTTATGATTTTCTTAAGTTATCAAGTTGAGCTTTTCTTTGTTTATCATCAATTTGTATTAATGAAGGGGTAGAAGTGCATTTTCATATGTGACATTTTAAAATTCATATGCCTGGGAGCTGAGACTTCATTCTTCTTTTTCAGTCACTCTGGTCCATCCTGAGCCCCTTCCCAGACTCTCCAGAAATACATGGCAATCTTCTTGCTCACTTTCCAGAGTATGGATTTTGACACATTTCCTTTTTGATGCTAGAAGGATCCATGTAATTAAAAGCAGGAGTTTAGAGAGTACTTCCTCACTCTCCCACAGGATAGGGCGGCATGTTAAAAGAAGGGCTCTTTTAAGTTCTTTGCTACAGTGGTCTTTGAAGATATGTTCCAAAATTTTATCACTGCTTTGAATTTGGTCAGTGAGTGGTAGAATCCTTTTACAGTGAACCTGTTAAAGGTCATGGATGTGAACATACAGGCCCCAGAGGGTAACCATACTGTTATTTTACTAACATGTTAATAACTGCCTCCTAAATATTTATGTTCATACTAGCAGAATAGTGCTATCCTCCACCTTGGTAAAAAAAATCTTCAAACAGTAGGTAATGCAGTGACTCATAGCCCACTAAGGTTCTGAAAATAAGTGATGTTGAGTGTTTGGCCCTCAATGGAGTGTCCATATTGCTCTTTCCTAGTTTCAAAGAACATTATGAGACAGATGATTATTAAGAGATCTGTGAAGCTTGTCTTCTAGGCATGAGTTGACTTTGTCATCAATAAACTCACAGAATGTATAGTTACCTGCACAGGGCCTTTGCAAGAATGGACCCATAAACCTCTTGGCATGAACTCAGAGGTGAACATAGGGCCTGTTCTCTTCTCAGAGAGCTACCAGGAGGTGGTGGCTCCTGCAGGAAGATGAATCAATCCCTTCAGGGGTATAGCCACTAGTGAGTTACCCACAATCCAGTGGAAGCTCTGCACCATGTTCATGTTGGCAGCCCTGGTCCAACACAGTGAGTGGAAAACAGAATCAAAACCAAAAATAAAACAACCAGAAAGGTAGGATGGTAGGATGCAGATTTGTTTGGAGCATGGGGATAAGAAAGGTTAGAAGGTGAGCGTGAGGTGAGCAGCATACTGTATACATGTGTGAAGCAGTCAAAGAACACATTAAAAATGAGAGAGAGAGAGAGAGAGAGAGAGAGAGAGCGCTATCGCAGTATGAAAGTCGCTATACATAAGCCAGAAAGTGGCCCTCATTAGATGCTAGCTGGACTGTAAAACTTCCTAGACTCTAGAACCACAAGAAATAAATATTTGCTGTTTAGTCAACCCAACATGTGATATTTTTTTTTCTCTTAGAAGTTGTAACCAAGTAAGACTTGATGTGATTTCCCCTTTCCAGATTTTCTTTTGAGTCTGTAGATACCAATCTTGGAAGGATTTGATAAGGGTTTCCCCATTCATCAAGAAAAGCAACTTATTTGAATATTAGTTGCTTTTCTTGGCTGCTATGAGAAAAATGTATGACAAAATTTAAGGAAGGAAGGATTCATTTTGTCCCATGGTACTTAGTTTATTATGTCAAGGAAAGTATGTTGGTATGAGTGTAGGGTGGTTGCTCACATTGTATACATAGTCCAGAGGCACACAAAGATGAATGAATCCTGACTTCTGACTTTTCCCATTTTATTTAATCTTGGACCTCAGTCAACACTTTCTTCCTCAGTTGGATGTTTTCTAGAAAAAATTCTTACCAACATGTTCAGAGGTATATCTCCTAGGTGATTCTAAATCCATTCAAGCCAATAATTGATATTTCCCATGACTGTGTATATATAGTGATAAAAATGTGCATAGAAGAGGTAAGGATAATGGAATGTTAGGTTGTTATATTTAATGGCAATATATTTTATATTCTATGAAGCTCTAACCTCATTGGTAGCAATCTATACATGTGTGTTTAATATTTGGACTCATTTTATATATAAAGGAATATGTAAGTTGGAATATAAAAGTTAGTAATCATAAGAGACATAGATGTCTTAGACTTTACCCCCACCAAAAATAGTATGTTCTGCTATAGCCTTTAAAGGTGGCTGTTGAGTTCCTTCTTAAACTCCCCAATATGAGGATGCTTTCATTCATAGGCAACACACATAATTACTGAGAAGTGCTACAAGATAGAGTAGTCCTTCTACTTCTACATGCTGGTATTTCTGTTCCTTAATCTGCATCCACAAGCCCTTCCTAATGATTTATAGGAATAACATAGGAACTGATATAAATTGGCGCTTATTCTTGAGAAATGACTGGCGATGTACAGTGGGAGCTATATTTGACTAAATGTTATGCTATTCAGATTCATTCCAGTACACAAGAGCTGTTATTCATAAAATATTATAATGCAATAGAGGTTTTTAGAACATATGATTGACACTCAGAGCATGTGCACAGTAGGTCTTAATAGATAGCTCAGCTTTGTTAATTTGACAGGTTTTGGATGTATTGGAGGTATTGGGAGGATGCCTAGGCTACTGGAAAATAAGATATATATTACAATACTTATTTATGTCATGGGCAGACAGATAAAAAGTCCATAGCATTGCAGAGTCTCTGAAGAGAGTCAGAGCTCATGTGGTAAAATAGAAGCCTCTTTGGCTGTTGATGCTGGCTGAGGTCTCACAAGAGAAGCCAGCAGCTAGACTCTAATTCTCTGGCAAGAATACCCAATAGAGACAATGCCCACTTTCATGTTAAGTTATTTACCAGGTAAGAAATCTGGCACAAGAGATCCTCTGTTAGCTAAGAACTCATGGCCTATACCTCCACTAAATGTCTGTGACACTGTGAAAGTGGGAAGGTTACTGGGAGAACCATAGCTGGATTTTAACATAAATTGTGTGTATATATATATATATATATATATATATATATATATATATATATATATATATATATGGAAAGATGCAGGGAAGGAAAATTTATGCTTGCAGAGATGTGTAATCAGCAATAGGCAGGTACACATTAGAGTGAAGAAGGTCATCATATTTGCAATGGAAAAAGAAAAATAGAGAATGCAATACACAGTAGTGAGGGAGCTATGAGGGTCAGGCCAGGCCTCTCTAACTCACTGGTCTGACGGAAGTGAATATATACTAAAAGCTTGCTTGTGCTTCCTACCTCTGCTGTCAGACTATTGGAAGAATGGATCCTACCCAATTAGTTAGAATTTCCCCTGGAATCTTTCACTGGAAGAAGAAATGGCTGAAGCTATGAAAGGCATAAAGAGGGAAAAATTGTCAGAGAAGAACTTGTCTCCTGGAGAAGGATTTTTAATTTGTTACGTTACCTTGCAGTAGGGATCTCTGAACTGACGCAGCGATGAGCAAGGGACTTTGTGCTTCTTCACTAGACTGATTTAGTTAGCCATAGCTCTTGCTTTCATTTTAAACTCCACTGGATCCCAAAAAGATCAACCTGAGAGGAAGGGTCACTGGATCATTTTGTCCTTAACTCCTACATGGTCACATTCTATAAATCTGCTTTCTTCTTCTCTTATTAGCGTTTGGATGGGTGAAGCTAGCTTGTTGGAGTACAGACCTGTTTACTAGTAGTCAGCCTGTTTACTAGCTTCTGAGGCCATGGCTTTGTGATTCCAATAGAAACAACAGAAGTTGATAAAGGATAGAATTTGAGTCAGCATTTACTCAGGGCACATAGCGGAGCACAGTGAAGGAAGGTAAAATGGTGTACAGATGGGGATCAGATTTTGGGATGCTTCTAGGTAAAACCAGCTGCATAATTTATCATTCCTGCTGTGAAATGCAAGAGGACACCAACTTCCACAGACTAACAGTAGAGTGAGGGTCAGTAGAAACATATGCTGTACAGAGTTCTAGAAGGGACAAGTTAATGGTGGCAAAAAAACTTGGGAGATACTCTGAACCCTGGAGCATGGCAACATGAACTCATTTACTGGGCATATTTATTTTATTCTAGGTTTAGTGAAAAATTGTTATTTCACTTTATTCAAGCCCTATTAAAGTTAAGCAAAATGACAGTTCTCTTCATTATCTCTTGATGGAAAACAAACACCTCTGTAGCTGTGCCCTTCAACATTGTTGGTGAAACCAAGTGCAATAGAACAAGACATTTCATTATTTCCTAATCATGTAAATTTTACTTGTCATTTGGGAGAGTTGACAATAAAAAAAAATCATAAAATTAGTGAATTTGCATGCAAACCCTCTAAATATTTGTAGAATGCTAACAGACCATATTCAGATGTTAATATGACCTTTGAAACATCTTATCTGGCATTTCAAGAGCTCCATACTGCATGGCTTATTTGGAATGGTGTGTGGGAGGAAAATCACAGAAAGTCATTTTGTGTTTGGAAAAGAAAGAAAAGCACACTAATTGTACAGAACAGGAAAGGCCCTTTGAAAGATGTCCTTCCCTTGCCTTTGTTTGAGGCTAATTATGTACTTTTAAAGGTACTTCCCACAGGAATGGTTTTTGATTCATGAGTTATTTTTATATGTATATATTGCCCCTCAAGATATTTGCCATATTGCTAAGGAAATAGCCACCAAAGGCAGCATTTCTTTCCATGCCAAGGCTCTTTTAATTCTTAGGAGCTATATAACAATAAGACAGACTTGAAAAGATGAAAAAAAAACTCATTCTTACATAAATTCTTACATAAATTTTCATCTCATACTTCTCTGTTTTATTTAAGATCCTTTCAAAAAATGTTAGTCTCATATGGTTGTATATAATGTCTGGCAGGAGACTGGTCAGAGTGAGAAGTCGCAGCATGCAACAGTGTCCCTTTCCTTTTGAATCATGTTTTCTTTGTGAGAAGAGTAAAGGATTTTAGCACTAGTTTTATTTCAGAAAGCAAAAATGGTTTCCTATAAAAGTAGACATGTACTATCTAATACTTTGAAAAATGTTTCCTGTTTTATCTGCTTCCTTGCCCAAGGCCATTGCCTCTTCTTTTTTATCCTACCATGGGACCCTGGTTGTACTTCACCCAAACTTCCATGGGAAGATCAGGTTAAGGTTTCCTATGATATTGAAATATCCTAGTTCTCCACTCCCTTTCTGCTTATTTGAGTAGATAAGGTAAAGCTTCACTTTCCAGAAGATGGGTAGGGTGCCATTGCACTGGGTATCACACGGTGTATCATTGATATAAGAGGCTTGTTAGAGTCAATGTCACCTGTCACCTGCTACAGAGACAACAATTCCCTAAAGTCAAAAGAACAAGAAATATCTTTTTTTCCTAATGAAAAAGAAGAGATAAAACGTATTTGATGCTGTTGCCTAGAAATGGAGGAACCTATAAGGAATGCATGAAAAAGCTGTGGAGCTTCCTGAATCACAGGTAGGAGAATCCTTTCTGATAGTCCCTTCCTGTGAGATGATGGAGAGACAAGTTCAGGGCCACTCCAATCTCCATGCTGTCTCAGTTGTGGTGGCAGGAATGCTTTGTGGCTTATATCTCATTAGGAATGTTTCCCTTTTTGTTTTTATATTTCCTTGATATGATTATTTATGTCCAAGATGGAAGTGGATTGTCAGCCAGAATGCAAAGTGGAGATGGAAGTGAAAACAGTAAAGCTGGATGATTGGACCTATTTATATTTTCTGAAATAGTCTGATTACAAAAACTGTTGAATATGAAATTATGTGATTGCTGTGATGAATTGAACACTTTGTTTTATCTTTCTTCTTTTAAATAAATTTAAATGCAATTTCTTGAACAGCCAAGGTGTGTGTCTAGTTTACCTCAGCTGTGGACACTGAATTTTAACCACAACAAAGGCTTCTATTTGTGCAGCTTTAATTTCCTTTCAAATTGTCTTATGGTTCTAACAAGTATCATTTCATAGTTCCTAAGATCTAAAGCAAATGAGCAAAGTCTACAAAATGAACTAATTTTAATGGAAAGAGCAAAACAATATTTAAGTTAACTTTCACTTGGTATAGAAAAGCATTTATTTTACTTATCCTTCCATGTTATAGTCTATCCTTGAGGAAAGTTAGAGCAAGAATTAAATAGAAACTGAAGCAGAAATCATGGAGAAAGCTCTTTTCTGTCTGTCTGTAAACTAGTTTGCTTACATAGCAGCTTAGAAATCACTAGCCTAGGGATGGTATCATCCATAGTGGACAATATCTTATATATTGGCAATTATAGCAGTACCCCATAGACATTTCCACAGGCATTTTGGAGGCATATTTGATTTTACATTGAGGTGCCTTCTTCCTAGATGACTCTAGATATATCACATTGACAATAAAAGGTAGCCAGAACACGAAAATAAGACCATTATTATAGAAAGGCAAGAGGTTTAAATTATTTGGTATCTTAGGCTACACAATATGAGAAATCTCCTCTGCTGAGTCACAACCCCAACCTTCTTAATATTTGAGTTATATCCAACTAACCTTGCAGTTATTATGTACTTAGTCATTTTACAGTATTCTAGGATATAACAGGCTACAAAAGTCATAATGACCTTGTACTTCATAAATCACTTAATGTTTAAAGGAAATGATGGTCAGAATTTTTGATGGTAAAAATCAGAAACCTATTAAACTAATGTAAAAATGAAATCTTTCATCAAGAAGACTGAGAGATTGTTCCAATAACATGAATATGATGAATCTAATACTCGAGGAATCTCTTTAAGTCTCTGTGCTAGTCTTTTCTCCCTATTAGTTTTCCCTTTGCTCTAGTTTTAAGTAGAAAATATAATCTTTAGCTTGGTGGGATAACATACTTGTGGGCCTACACTTTGGAGGCTGAGAGAAGAGGGCTGTGTGTGGAAAACAGCCTGAATTATATATCAAGACTCTGATGCAAAACAAATATAAGGTAATACCAGCTCTTGACTCATATACGGGCCTTAAAGCCAGAATTTCAGAAAAATGATAGTATCTGGTTTTTGGTAGTTCTAGCCAAGGAAAACACAATAAGGACATTGATTGGCTTGAAGTCATATGACACTTCATATGAGGCCTATGTTGCTTGAATATTGCAAGTGAAAGCATCCAGGCCTTACTAGACTATGTAGAATAGAGTTTTCATAGGAAAGAAGGAGAAAAAGTCCTGCACTCTGGTAAAGGATATGCAGGTATGTTTCCAATTATAAATCACTGAATTTGGGGATATCAACTCATGCACGCATGTGTATACAGCACATCCTTTCACCAATTCTCTTTTTTTCTCATCTAAAAAACACGCTACGAAGGTTAACTTTCTATCACCGTGACTAGGCTGAGAGATGGCTACATGGCTAGGAAGGCATTCTTTCTGTGTATGCCTGTGGGGTTATTTCAAGAAAAGCTTAGACTTGAAGTTGACGAACTATGGTAAATATACAGTCTTTTCTAGTGTGAATGTGTCTCAACTCATAGATTGAAAGCCTCTATAGAACAGCAACAGTTGAGCCAGGGCTGATTGTTCTGTGCTTGAACTCAGATATATATCTTGCCTTTTCTCTGATGTAAAAAACGCTCTAGCCCTTGGGATTTCAGATGGTCCCAAGAACTGAGCCATCAACTCATCTGATTCTTCGGCTATGGCTAAAGGACAGTAGTGGGTTGCCTGGTTCTCTACAGTGTGTAAAGCAGAGCATAGTATTCTAAGCTGCCTTAGCCATGTGAGCTGATTCCTTATATATTTCTATATCAACATGAAGCATATTATTGCTGTTTTGTTTAGCCCAAAACATTTTGTAAAAATAAGTTGTTTTTATTATTTTTATTTGATATATTCTTTATTTACATCTTAATTTATATTGTAAAAAAAAAATCAGTACCTGAGACACAGAAACAGCTTCATATCTCCATATTAATATAAGTTTCGCAAGATCATTTGGAAGATGGATTCTGTTCATTTGATGAACTACTCAGCACAACATATGTCACTGGAAAATGAAATCCAAATATCTCCTGTTTTCATTCATGTCACACACAGTGATGCTAAGCAGAACAGGAATGTGAATAGAGACTTGATACCACCTTAGAAATTCATTTGCATGGATCCTGTAATTCAGCCATGCCACAGAGCCTCCCATCTGCTTCCTATTTCAGCTTCTGGTGCCAAACCTTTTCCGCAGTGTTATTAGGAAACATTTGGCATGTGTTTTATAGCAGTTGTATTTAATGTACTTTCTAATCAGACATAAAAATAATGATGTCAGTTCAGCAAGAAATATTTTCGCAGTGAATCCATTTTGGCTCTTGGTGATTGTCCCCTTAATTTCCTATTATGCGATATAAATAATCTGTCAATTAATTTTAGAAGTTTGTCAAGGGGAAAAAGTCACTTTTTTTTGATACCCTTAGGATTTAAAGGGCTAAATGCAGCAACCCTGTGCGATCGACAGAGGGCAGTGTGCAAGAGTAGCGCATTACAGATGTCTTCAGTAGGGGAGGCTATATCTTAAAGCTTCCTAATAATAACCTTTTCCTGATGCAGGCTGGTGGCTCAGAAATGCTGATAGCTGGATTTTTATTCACATTTTATAGATGACAAGAGTAAAGTCTCAGCAGGATTGGAAGTTTGCTCCAGGTTATGCAAACAGCAGTTGAAGGAAGAAAGATATTCTTTCTCAGTCAGTGTCCTGTTACTACACATAGAAGAGTGAAAAATTGTACTTGCGGGGACCTGTGTAAGGGCAAAGGAACAATAGAAAAAGGAGATTCAGCTAAGAGGTAGTCTCTGGCCTTGCCAGACTGGCTTTTGTTTTGAGCTGACTAGGGTACAAGAGTATCCAACTTGGTGGTCCCTATAAGTAAGTCTATGTTCCTTCACTGACTGCATTTTCCTGCTTCCGGGATTTGGTTTTCTTTTGTTCTTCAGAGATGTGAGACTTAGATCAGAGGAACACTTCAGGGTTGAAGACTTGGCTGAACCTGGGCTCTGGCACCCATGAGAGTCAACACATCCTCCCAGGTAGCTTTGCTTTTGTCTGACAACTTACCACTTGCCTTTATTGTCTTCTCTGAGATGGAGATGCTGAGAATCATCCATATTATGCGTCTCTCTCACTGCTGAGAACAGTCACCCATGTTTCCTGGATGGGGAGCTCTGGTCATTCTTCCTGTAGACATCAGTCAATTCATAGATGAGTACCAAAGCTTACTTCTATTAGCATTTTTACTACTGAGTGTCAGTTCTGTCCTCTGGGAATCATCTCAGGATGAACAATTTCTATGTTTCATTTCATTCTCTCTAAAAAAATGTATGGTTTCTGTATGCCAGCCTTCCCTGATAGAAAATGATGTATTGTATTTGTCCCTAGCTCTGTAACTTCCAAAATGTATACTATCAAAGCAATGTAAATGAAGAACTATTTGTTGCCCCTTACCTTCTTGATGTAGCCTAGCAGTTTATCTTCAGCTTATTTCTGTCAGATGTTTTCTTACCAATACCATTCATTGCTTTACCTTCCCTGTCTTTAGACAATAAGAAATTTGCAATGTAATGTGATTTTGTTTGCTTTCTTTAGTGTACCACTCAAGACGCCTTATATGCAAGTGAAGTAGAGAAGTGACATTCTTACTGCTGTGACACTCTTGCTTGACAGCTCCTGACACCTTCAGTTCTATCTTTTGCAGGTAGCTTTATTTATTTTCTGAAGGTTACACCCACCATCCTGCCTCCTGTGACATCTCTACAGCCACTCCCTTGCTTCACATGGACACCTGGTACCTCTTTGCTTTCCCACTTTATTTTAGTTGAATCACTACAATCAATCACATAGTAAAGTCTTTGGCACAGTAAAACAAACTCTTGGTTGTTGTAGTAATAAGCACCCTTTATATTTCCTTTGAAATTGATGGTCATTTCACTATTTGTGTGCCTATTTCCAGAGACAGATCCAAAACATCATTTCTTAGTCTCTTCCACTTTTGAGTTTTATTTCCTGGTTGAAAGAATCAGATCTTTTATTTCTCTGATTGATTTACAATTCCTTTTCTTGAGGACCTTGGAACCAACATAGACCCAGAGTTTGTGGTTACCCATTGAGGATGCTCAGAAGTCTGGATGATGTGGCCACTTTTGCTCAACATTCCTTCTTTTCCCCAAGCCTTATCTACCCTTAATCTCAGTTTTTAGTAAGCTGGAATGATTAAGTCAACAATAACTTTTCACTTGATGATTCCACCTCTCTTATTGTTGAAAATATACTACAATGCATCATTAAGATACTTCAGTTTCTAAACTTAGCTTCTTATTGGAGGGGCAGACATACCACTCTCACCACATCTTTGCTAGGTCTGTCTTAGTGCCCTCTGTACCTTAAAAAAATTAAAGATAACTCATTATCTGCACCTGCCTCTGGCTTTTTTAGCAAGTTGCTTTTCCTGAGAGTCTCACCTTGGTTATAGTTACAACCATTCAGTTAGTTATTGATGGAGACAGGAAGCTCTTGATTCAGGGTAAATTAAGCTATTGATGGGCATGTTAATTACATTTCCTTGCTGTTACAAATACAGCGGCAATTTAATGTTTTTCTTTTAATCATTTCACCTGCAAAGGGGGCTATTTTTGATTCACTTTACATTTTCTCCTTATGAGAAATAAGTTCTTCTTAGCTGTAGCAATTATTAATAGTCTAACACTAAAGACTGATTCATCTCATGCAATAAGAACCTTTTTTCTTTTTCTAGAAAGGTTTTAGGCTCTTCTCCAGCAGGTGAAGTTCAGTTAATGCTGCAGAGAGGAAAACTTCTTGCTCTTTTTGACTGTAGATTAGGCAATCAAAAAAGTCTCTAAAGAACTTTTGCTTTCCTTCTATCTTCATGTTTCCAGGTCTGTCTAAGAAGATTCTAGATACCAGTGCTGACCTTTTTGCTTTACAAGAAAAATGGCTTCCCCATCCCATCTCTCAGAAAGGATGAGCACTGAGTCTCCTATTGATGGATCCAGTTACTTGGTGAGGGACCCTGTCCTTTCATGCTCCTGCCAGAGAGATGTTATAAGGCTTGATTTCCCCTACTGTGAGTATTGCTCCAGCTGCCACAGTGTGGCTCCATGGGAGAAGGAAGTACTCAGGACTCTGTCTACTGACCTGCCTGTCACTAGGTTCTGTGTATTTTGTCAAAACTTTCAATATTGACTCTTTTGTTGAACTCTAATATATTTCTGTTTTGTTTTTCTGAGGCTCTTTAGAGGGTATTTTGTTAAATTTCATGTGGGGTCACACAGGCTAGGCAATAAGCACAACTTAGAGTAGACCATCCACAAATCAAGCATACCAGTGGCCTGCCTATTTTTCCTTTTTCAACTTAAAATATTTTAGAGACTTTTGATAAATGCAGGAGGTATCAATTGATTTTTTTTTTAAAAATAGACGTTGGGAACATGTATCTCTCCAGATCACCTCCAGTGATTCTAAAGCCATATTATATCGAAAAGCATTGAGTCAAGACTAAGCCTTAATTTCCAGGAATCTAGAAAATCATAGGGAAGTTGTGCACTGGGTGTTGCATACTTTTATTGTTTGTTGAATGTGAAAAGAACAGTTTGACCAAGTTGTCTTATATTCTCAAAACACAAATGTCACTCCTCCAGGATTCCCAGGATCTCCTACCCTATGTGTTCACCTTTGTTTATGAATGTTACAGCTTCTTTTCATTTCCTTGGTATAAATGAATGGGGAGATATTTGACAAGAAAATTTTCCTAAGTTAAACTAACTTCCCTTTGAAAATAAAAGAGTCAGTTTTCTGCTCCATGTTCCAAAAGAAAACAATTGCCTTTAAACTCCGTATTCCTCACATGTGAATAAAACATACTAAAATAATATGTAAAATATGGGGAATGATATATGTGTCTTGAGCAAATACAACATATTGAGGGAAATAAAAAGTCCAGCTTGGTGGAAATCTGCAATTCAATGAAATATTCAATCTGTAAATGAACAGCCTTAAAAAACTTATACAGGCCAGGGGAGGTAGTCTAGTTGGTAATATACTTGTCTTATGAATTCCATAAGAATCTAAGTTTGATTCCTGAAATCCACAGAAAAAAGCTAAGCATGCTGATGTCACTTTTATTTATTGAAAATAAATATTATAAAATATATTCTGATTGTGCTTTCCTCCTTTCCAAGCTCTTCCCCGATATTACTCCCTCCTTTTCCCTAACTATTTCACATCCTTTCTTTAGGAGGCCCAGTGGAGGATCTGTGGTTCTCATTGACCACTCTGGTCAGTTTTAGTGAGAAGTGATAGACACTTCTCAAAAACAAGTTAGATGGCATCTGAAGAATGACATTTGAGGCTGTTTTTATACACACACACACACACACACACACACACACACACACACAAGAAAACATTCTCACAGACACACAATATTAATATATTTTGAGTGATATGGGAATTACTGGGCAATCAGACTAACTGGTGAGGAACACAAGGAGGAAAGTCAAACAGGGAGTTGATTAAATGACTAGCAAGTAGGGGTGATGTGTTGGCCCTGTACTGTAAAGGAAGGACCTCCACATAAAGCCAGACACTCTGAAGCTAATAGAAGAAACTGGGGAAAACCCTTGAGGACATCGGTACAGGGAGAAAGTTTCTGAACAGAACACCAATAGCGTATGCTCTAAGAGCAAGAATTGACAAATGGGACCTCATAAGGTTACAGAGTTTCTGTAAGGCAAAGGACACCATCAAGAGGACAGATCGGCAACCAACAAATTGGGAAAAGATCTTCACCAATCCTACATCAGATAGAGAGCTAATATCCAATATATATAAAGAACTCAAGAAGTTAGACTCCAGAAAACTGAACAACCCTATTAAAAAATGGGGTACAGAGTTAAACAAAGAATTCTCACCTGAAGAACTTCGGATGGCGGAGAAGCATCTTAAAAAATGCTCAACTTCATTAGTCATTAGGGAAATGCAAATCAAAACAACCCTAAGATTTCATCTTATACCAGTCAGAATGGCTAAGATTAAAAATTCAGGAGACAGCATGTGTTGGAGAGGGTGTGGAGAAAGAGGAATACTCCTCCACTGCTGGTGGGGTTGCAAATTGGTACAACCACTCTGGAAATCAGTCTGGCGGTTCCTCCGAAAACTGGGCACCTCACTTCCAGAAGATCCTGCTATACCACTCCTGGGCATATATCCAGAGGATTCCCCACCATGTAATAAGGATACATGCTCTACTATGTTCATAGCAGCCCTATTTATAATTGCCAGATGCTGGAAAGAACCCAGGTATCCCTCAACAGAAGAGTGGATGCAAAAAATGTGGAGTACTATTCAGCCATTAGAAACAATGAATTCATGAAATTCTTAGGCAAATGGATGGAGCTAGAGAACATCATACTAAGTGAGGTAACCCAGACTCAAAAGGTGAATCATGGTATGCACTCACTAATACGTAGTTATTAACCTAGAAAACTGGAATACCCAAAACATAATCCACACATCAAATGAGATACAAGAAGCAAGGAGGAGTGGCCCCTGGTTCTGGAAAGACTCAGTGAAACAGTATTCGGCAAAACCAGAATGGGGAAGTGGGAAGGGGTGGGTGGGAGGACAGGGGAAGAGAAGGGGGCTTACGGGACTTTCGGGGAGTGGGGGGGCTAGAAAAGGGGAAATCATTTGAAATGTAAATAAATTATATCGAATAAAAAAATTAAAAAAAAAAAGGAAGCCAGACTGATCTTTGAGCATGTAAATGTGGGGCAAGGGCTGTCCAGATCTAGCAACCAATACCACTATTATTATCCTGATGAATTTTAGAAAGCAAGAAAAGTCAAGCCTGGAAGTCTCATTTTCAGGGATGGAAATGGCTTATTTTTTTCATTTTCATCATTTATAATTATAAATTAAATATGAAGTGCACGTTCTACTTTCTTGGCTTTAAAATTAGATATCCTAGTGAGTGCTAAGCTTTATTTCCCACTTTTATACATACAACCATCTCTCTCTGATGAATCATAAATCAGTGAGGTATTAAGTGTTCAAGGTTAGTTATAGAAAGCCCAATGCAGTGGCAAGTGTAAACACAATTTTCCTTCTTTGCTTATTAATTACTAGATAACAAGTCCAAGCATTACTCAGAGCCAGAGCGGATGTGCGGTGTCTTAAAATAGACTATTTCCTTTTGTTAGATCATAGATTGTAATGGAGGAGGATACAGGAAGCCTCCCATATCACAGGATTGTCTTGAGTCAAATCTGGTAAACTGAGGCCAGATGTCACTGAGTGACTCTCTAGTTGTGACTCATGCCCTATGTAAATAAAGAGGAGAATTGATTCAGTAAGCATGTAAGAAGTGCTCGCTTTGGGGGAAGATTGCTACCGAGCAGGCATCAACATTTACACACATTCCCTAGTTTCTATATCTCAGGACATGAGCATTCTCTTTCTTTGCTATTGCTTGCTGTTCATCAAGCCATTTGAAAGTCAGCCCCTAGAGTCACTACTCTGCTTTCCTTTCATGCATATTCTTCTGAGTGTTTGGCTAGACATCTTAGCTTCATGGGTTTATAATTAGATTGTAATATCAAAGATGCTTCTTATCCATCCAGTTTTCCATATGAAGATTAACCATTGTGGAAATATTGTTTGAATCACCATATTTTCTTTTCCTTGTTGTTTGTTTGCAATCAGGAGATCACTGCCTTTGAAAATGAAACAAAATTTCCTGGCTATACTGTATTCATTCTTGTTAACCTATATATGGTGTCAGGAAGGCCTTCTGACTGGACAGGTTGAGATTTCAAGGGGCTGCTAGTTCTTGAGGTCTGCATCCTAGGGGAAAAAAAAACCCTCTGCCTGTATATGGAACCATACTTGGAAGTCAGACAGTAGGGGCTTTGTGATTGTGACTGTAAGTGAATGCTCAAAATGACACAATGGCACCAATATAGAATAAGCTGAGGGTTAAGAGAGGATCTCTCATTGGCCGTTCAAAAGCAGAAAGGAAAGCATCATAAAACTCTGTTTTACTATTTATTTTTTTCTTTGCTATGACTAAACATGACAGAAATAGCCACAGGAAGGTAGGGTTCATGTTGGTTGTCAGAGGGTATAGTCAATTATGGCAGAGAATGTGAGACAGACAGTCACCCTGTACCTGTGGCTAGGAAACAGATGAATGCTGGTGTTTAGACCTCAGACCCCCCTCTCTCCCCACCAGGTGTGTGTGTATGAGTGTGTATGTATGTGTGTGTCCATCTGTCTGTGGGCATGGGATCACTTGGGTATGAGCCTTGGTGGCCAGAGATCAGCTCTGAGTACCCTCCTCTATTGTTCCCACTTAATTTGGAGACAGGATCTCTTACAGATCCTACAACTCATAGTATCTGGCCTTCAGTATTCTCTGGTCTTCGTGTCAATAGAACTGAGGCCACAGGTCTATGCTGCAGTGCTTCACCTTTACATGGTTTCCTGGGCTTCGAACTCAGATTCCCATGTGTATGCAGCATTCATTGTATTCATTGAGTCTTGTCTGTATCCTTCTTTTGTATTCATTCTGTGTCCCCAAGCCAACAGATGCTGCCTATCCATATTTAAGGTCTTTCCATCTCAATTAGCCCAATCTGTAAACCATTCACAGACTCAACCAGAGCTTTGCTTCTGAAGTGATTCTTAATCCCATCAAGTCCACAGTGAAGATTAACCATCACACCTGCACCAGCTCTTCCTTTGGAGGATCAAGCTTGTCTCGCCGTGTATTTAGAACCTTGATGAAATGTCTGATGACTGCTTACTGTTCTATAGAAGCTGAGGAATACAGTCAGAGAATCTAGCTGTGGGAACAGCACATATGCCTGTCCAGAGAAGGAACGCCAGAAACAGTAGTGTTACAAAACAAAGTGGTTCCTCAACCCCAAGGAATGACTAATGAGGCACAAGTTCTGGCTGCTAGGAGTCAAGAGGATGAGTAATAGATGCAGGGTAGAAAAGGTGAAGTGTAATGAGGGAGGTCAAAGATATTTGTCACCAGTTGGGGAGGTAGGTCCAAAGCTCATTTTTATTGGCAATCATGGAGCAGCCCATGGGAATGTGCCAGTTAGCTAGGCTTAAATGCATATAATACAAAAGACTGGCTTCCTTTTTTCACTGAGAAAAGAAAGAGCCTTCTTTTCTCAAGGCCATGCCCCAGTTGACAGCTTTAGACGGTGAACTGAGAATATAGAATAGAAAATTCTGAAACTATGCAGTATGGATGTGTTAAATCAGAATAGACTGTTGGAAGGGGCAGGCAGAATGAGACAAGATGACATTTCTCGAGGACAGCAGAATGGAGACTGAAAGAACAGTGATTTAACAATGATTATCCTTAGATTGAGGTAAAACAGGTCAAGAAAGCTTAAAAACTCAAGTCCAGCTTGAAATCTTATGGAAAGAAGTTGACAACCAGAGAGGTAAAATATCTTGGCTGGGAAGAGGAAAAGAAGTACCAGCTTTATCCTATGAATGTTAACTAGCTCTTCTATTCAAGCTACCTAAATTCTCATTGTAGAGGATAGCATGATTGATATATTCCCTACAGGAATGAAGGACATTCATGTGGGTGTGGCTAAAGAATTGTAAGATTCTGTTGGAGGAGAGGACTTGAAGCAGAGTTTAAAAGCATTTCATAGCTCTTTGAAGGGCCTTCCTGGTCCAAAGAGAGAAGAGATGACATTTTATTGCATCCTGAATGACAGGCAACAGGACCAGTGAGGAGACACTGACATTCAGAGATGTCCATTCCTAATGAAGACACTATCCTAGTGCAGGTCACTCATAAGCAAGTGATAGCTGTTCATTTATTGAAAGGCATAGCTCATGGTATCTCCTAAACATATGACTGTATCTAGTTCCCAAGTATACATGAGCAGTATATATGTGCAGGTAGGAAAGTTGATTGAATTGAACACAGTTTACTCCTTGCTCAGACACACACAAAATAAGGAAAACATAAAATCCATAATACAAAAAATCCTCATACATGCTTCCCACTAACACACACACTGGAGATGTACTTCCAAGGCACACAGCTGTTGAGTTATCAGGTTCATAAAATGAACCCTACTTTGTTAATCACCCCTGTTGTAGCAACATAGTCAGAACTTGGGGATTGGCTAGATAGTGTTCAAAGTTTTCCTCTGAAAAACAGCATGACCTATGTGAATCACTCAGCCTTCTTGGTTTCTCCTGTTTTGGAGAAACTCACCAAGGCCTTAAAAGTTAGGAAGGATGGTGCCTCTGGAGGCAGACAGTGAACATTCTCACCCATTGAGTGCCTATCAGATATTAGGGTATGCTAAAACTGGGGACTAAAACACCAGATAACCTCATCATGGTGTCTCTCAAAGTAATTATGCTGGCCAGCTTTGTGTCAACTTGACATGAGCTAGAATTGCCTCAAAGGAGGGAACCTCCCATGAGAAAATGCCTACATAACATCTGGCTGTAAGGCGTTTTCTTAACAATTGATGGAGAAGGGCCAAGCCCATGGTGGGTTGTGCTATCTCTGGGCTAGTGGCCCCCCAAGTTCTCTGAGAAAACAGACTGAGCAAGCCATGTGTAATAAGCCAGTAACAAGCATCTCTCTATGGCTTCTGTATCAGCTGCTGCCTCCAGGTTCCTGCTCTGCCTGAGTTCATGACCTTACTTTCTCTGAATATGAACAGTGATATGGAAGTATAATCTAAATAAACTCTGTCCTCCCCATGTTACTTTGAGCATGGTATATTGTCAAACCAATAATAACCCTAACAAAGACAAGCTGGTATCATAATAATGGGAATTGTTGTGACAGACATGACCATGTTGTTTGGAGAGGATTGTGGAAGGATTTTGTAACTTTAGGCAAGAAATCCATTGAGTGTTGAGAGCTCAGTGAGCTGTTCTGTAGAAGCTTGGTGGATGTTGAGAGAAATGTAGATGATGGAGCCTCGAGCTGTGAAGTTTCAAGGGGAAACAAAACACAGCAGGTATTTTGTTGACCAATCTGTGGTGTCTAGTAAGCGTGAGATAAAAAAAAAAAACAGCTCTGATTAACAAGAGCTCAGCATCATTGAATTTTCTGAGGAGTGTTTCCTCAGGGTCAGTACACAGACTCTTTTCTAAAAGTGGCCAAGGTTGTATCCAAGCCCTAAGGAGAATCCCAGAAGATTGTGAATAAATCCCAGATTATTAAACATCGAGCTATTTTACACAGTTGAAGGTCTGTTTTACTTTGTTCAGATTGTGACTAAGTCCTGCTTTTTCTCTATTTTATTTTATTTTATTTTATTTTTTGATGTTGCCAGATTCTATGGTAACTTCTTTTTTTTTTAATTTTTTTTATTATTCGATATAATTTATTTACATTTCAAATGATTTCCACTTTTCTAGCCCCCCCACTCCCCGAAAGTCCCGCAAGCCCCCTTCTCTTCCCCTGTCCTCCCACCCACCCCTTCCCACTTCCCCGTTCTGGTTTTGCTGAATACTGTTTCACTGAGTCTTTCCAGAACAAGGGGCCACTCCTCCTTTCTTCTTGTACCTCATTTGATGTGTGGATTATGTTTTGGGTATTCCAATTTTCTAGGTTAATATCCACTTATTAGTGAGTGCATACCATGATTCACCTTTTGAGTCTGGGTTACCTCACTTAGTATGATATTCTCTAGCTCCATCCATTTGCCTAAGAATTTCATGAATTCATTGTTTCTAATGGCTGAATAGTACTCCATTGTGTAGATATACCACATTTTTTGCATCCACTCTTCTGTCGAGGGATACCTGGGTTCTTTCCAGCATCTGGCAATTACAAATAGGGCTGCTATGAACATAGTAGAACATGTATCCTTATTACATGGTGGGGAGGGAGTCTTCTGGGTATATGCCCAGGAGTGGTATAGCAGGATCTTCTGGAAGTAAGGTGCCCAGTTTTCAGAGGAACCGCCAGACTGATTTCCAGAGTGGTTGTACCAATTTGCAACCCCACCAGCAGTGGAGGAGTGTTCCTCTTTCTCCACACCCTCTCCAACACTTGCTGTCTCCTGAATTTTTAATCTTAGCCATTCTGACTGGTGTAAGATGAAATCTTAGGGTTGTTTTGATTTGCATTTCCCTAATGACTAATGAAGTTGAGCATTTTTTAAGATGCTTCTCTGCCATCCGAAGTTCTTCAGGTGAGAATTCTTTGTTTAACTCTGTACCCCATTTTTTAATAGGGTTGCTTGGTTTTCTGGAGTCTAACTTCTTGAGTTCTTTATATATATTGGATATTAGCCCTCTATCTGATGTAGGATTGGTGAAGATCTTTTCCCAATTTGTTGGTTGCCGATCTGTCCTCTTGATGGTGTCCTTTGCCTTACAGAAACTCTGTAACCTTATGAGGTCCCATTTGTCAATTCTTGCTCTTAGAGCATACGCTATTGGTGTTCTGTTCAGAAACTTTCTCCCTGTACCGATGTCCTCAAGGGTCTTCCCCAGTTTCTTTTCTATTAGCTTCAGAGTGTCTGGCTTTATGTGGAGGTCCTTGATCCATTTGGATTTGAGCTTAGTACAAGGAGACAAGGATGGATCAATTCGAATTCTTCTGCATGCTGACATCCAGTTGAACCAGCACCATTTGTTGAAAAGGCTATCTTTTTTCCATTGGATGTTTTCAGCCTCTTTGTCGAGGATCAAGTGGCCATAGGTGTGTGTGTTCATTTCTGGATCTTCAATCCTGTTCCATTGATCCTCCTGCCTGTCACTGTACCAATACCATGCAGTTTTTAACACTATTGCTCTGTAGTATTGCTTGAGGTCAGGGATACTGATTCCCCCAGATTTCCTTTTGTTGCTGAGAATAGTTTTAGCTATCCTGGGTTTTTTGTTGTTCCAGATGAATTTGATAATTGCTCTTTCTAACTCTGTGAAGAATTGAGTTGGGATTTTGATGGGTATTGCATTGAATCTATATAGTGCTTTAGGCAAAATGGCCATTTTAACTATATTGATTCTACCGATCCATGAGCATGGGAGGTTTTCCCATTTTTTGAGGTCTTCTTCCATTTCCTTCTTCAGAGTCTTGAAGTTCTTGTCATACAGATCTTTCACATGTTTGGTAAGAGTCACCCCAAGATACTTTATACTGTTTGTGGCTATTGTGAAGGGGGTCATTTCCCTAATTTCTTTCTCAGCCTGCTTATCCTTTGAGTATAGGAAGGCCACTGATTTGCTTGAGTTGATTTTATAACCTGCCACTTTGCTGAAGTTGTTTATCAGCTGTAGGAGCTCTCTAGTGGAGTTCTTTGGGTCACTTAGGTAGACGATCATGTCGTCTGCAAATAATGATAGTTTGACTTCTTCCTTTCCAATTTGTATCCCTTTGACCTCCTTATGTTGTCGAATTGCCCAAGCTAGTACCTCAAGTACAATATTGAAAAGATAAGGAGAAAGGGGGCAGCCTTGTCTGGTCCCTGATTTCAGTGGGATTGCTTCAAGTTTCTCTCCATTTAGTTTGATGCTGGCTACCGGTTTGCTGTATATTGCTTTTACTATGTTTAGGTATGGGCCTTGAATTCCTGTTCTCTCCAAGACTTTAAGCATGAAGGGATGGTGAATTTTGTCAAATGCTTTTTCAGCATCCAATGAAATGACCATGTGGTTTTGTTCTTTGAGTTTGTTTATGTAGTGGATTGTATTGATGGATTTCCGTATATTGAACCAACCCTGCATTCCCGGGATAAAGCCTACTTGATCATGGTGGATGATCGTTTTGATGTGTTCTTGGATTCGGTTGGCAAGAATTTTATTGAGTATTTTTGCATCGATGTTCATAAGGGAAATTGGTCTGAAGTTCTCTTTCTTTGTTGGATTTTTGTGTGGCTTTGGTATCATCGTAATTGTGGCTTCGTAGAAGGAATTGGGTAGTGTTCCTTCTGTTTCTATTTTGTGGAATAGTTTGAAGAGTATTGGTGTTAACTCTTCTTTGAAGGTCTGGTAGAATTCTGCACTGAAGCCATCTGGTCCTGTGCTTTTTTTGGTTGGAAGACTTTCTATGACTCCTTCTATTTCTTTAGGCATTATGGGACTGTTTAGATGGTCTAGTTGGTCCTGATTTAATTTTGGTATTTGGTATCTGTCAAGGAAATTGTCCATTTCCTCCAGATTCTCCAGTTGTGTTGAGTATAGGCTCTTGTAGTAGGATCTGATGATTTTTTGGATTTCCTCAGTTTCCGTTGTTATATCTCCCTTTTCATTTCTAAGTTTGTTAATTTGGATACTTTCTCTGTGCCCTTTGGTCAGTCTGGCTAAGGGTTTATCTATCTTGTTGATTTTCTCAAAGAACCAGCTCCTGGTATTGTTGATTTTTTGTATGGTTCTCTTTGTTTCTACTTGATTGATTTCGGCCCTGAGTTTGATGATTTCCTGCCTTCTACTCCTCCTGGGCGAAATAGCTTCTTTTTTTTCTAGGGCTTTCAGGTGTGTCATTAAGCTGGTAATGTATGCTCTCTCCATTTTCTTTTTGGAGGCACTCAGGGCTATGAGTTTTCCTCTTAGCACTGCTTTCATTGTGTCCCATAGATTTGGGTATGTTGTGTTTTCATTTTCATTGTGTTCTAAAAAGTCTTTAATTTCTTTCTTTATTTCTTCCTTGACCAAGGTATCATTGAGTAGAGTATTGTTCAGTTTCCACGTGTGTGTGGGCTTTCTGTTGTTTCTGTTGCTATTGAAGACCACTTTTACTCCATAGTGATCAGATAGGAGGCATGGGATTAGTTCGATCTTCTTATATTTCTTGAGGTCTGTCTTGTGACCAATTATATGGTCGATTTTGGAGAAGGTACCATGAGGTGCTGAGAAAAAGGTATATTCTTTTGTTTTAGGATAGAATGTTCTATATATATCTGTTAAATCTAATTGGTCCAAAGCTTCAATTAGTTTCATTGTGTCCCTGTTTAGTTTCTGTTTTCCTGATCGGTCCATTGAGGAAAGTGCAGTGTTGAAGTCACCCACAATTATTGTGTTAGGTGCAATGTGTGCTTTTAGTTTTAATAAAGTTTCTTTTACGAAAGAGGGTGCCCTTGCATTTGGGGCATAGATGTTCAGGATTGACAGTTCTTCTTTTTGTATTTTTCCTTTGACCAGCAAGAAGTGTCCCTCAGGGTCTCTTTTGATAACTTTGGGTTGAAAGTCAATTTTATCTGATATTAAAATGGCTACTCCAGCTTGTTTCCTGAGACCATTTGCTTGTAAAATTGTCTTCCAGCCTTTTACTCTAAGGTAGTGTTTGTCTTTGACCCTGAGGTGTGTTTCCTGTAAGCAGCAAAATGTAGGGTCCTGTTTACGTATCCATTCAGTTAGTCTGTGTCTTTTTATTGGGGCATTAAGTCCATTGATGTTAAGAGATATTAAGGAATAGTGATTGTTACTTCCTATCATTTTTGACGTTATTTTTTAAATTTGAATGCTTAACTTCTTTTGGGTTTGATGAAAGGTTACTATTTTGCTTTTTCCAGGGTGAAGTTTCCCTCCTTGTATTGGTGTTGTCCTCCTATTATCCTTTTTAGGGCCGGGTTTGTGGATAGATATTGGGTAAACTTGGTTTTGTCATGAAATATCTTAGTTTCTCCATCTATGGTGATTGAGAGTTTTGCTGGATATAGTAGTTTTGGTTGGCATTTGTGTTCTCTTAGAGTCTGCATGAGATCTGCCCAGGACCTTCTAGCCTTCATAGTCTCAGGTGAAAAGTCGGTTGTGATTCTGATAGGTCTTCCTTTATATGTTACTTGGCCTTTTTCTCTTACTGCCTTTAGTATTCTTTCTTTGTTTAGAACATTTGGTGTTTTGATTATTATGTGACAGGAAGTATTTCTGTTCTGGTCCAGTCTGTTTGGAGTTCTGTAGGCTTCTTGTATATTCATGGGCATCTCTCTCTTTAGGTTAGGGAAGTTTTCTTCCATAATTTTATTGAAGATGCTTGCTGGCCCTTTAAGTTGTAAATCTTCACTCTCATCTATGCCTATAATCCTTAGGTTTGGTCTTCTCATTGTGTCCTGGATTTCCTGGATATTTTGGGTTACAAGCTTTTTGCATTTTGCATTTTCTTTAACTGTTGAGTCCATGGTTTCTATGGAATCTTCAGCATCTGAGATTCTTTCTTCTATCTCTTGTATTCTGTTGTTGATATTTGCATCTCTGTCCCCTGATTTCTTCCCAAGGCTTTCTATCTCCAAAGTTGTCTCCCTTTGTGTTTTCTTAGTTGTTTCTACTTCTGATTTTAGATCCTGGATGGTTTTGCTTAGCTCCTTCACTTGCATGTTTGTGTTTTCCTGTAATTCTTTAAGAGATTTTTGTGTTTCGTCTTTCATGACCTCAGCCTGTTGACCAAAGTTCTCCTGTATTTCTTTAAGAGATTTTTGTGTTTCGTCTTTCATGACCTCAGCCTGTTGACCAAAGTTCTCCTGTATTTCTTTAAGTGTTTTTTGCATTTCCTCCTTGTTGGCTTTTGTATTCTCCTGGATTTGTTTCAGTGATTTTTGTGTTTCCCTTGCAAGGGCTTCTAACTTTTGATCCATTTTCTCCTGAATTTCTTTATGTATGTCCTTCATGTGTTCCTGTACCAGCATCATGACCAGTGATTTTAAATCCAAATCTTGTTTTACTGGTGTGATGGGGTATCCAGGACATGTTGGTAGAGGAGAATTGGGTTCAGATGTTGCCATATTGCCTTGATTTCTGTTAGTGACGTTCCTGCGTTTGCCTTTTGCCATCTAGTTCTCACTGGTGTTAGTTTATCTTGTCAGTGCTGGACTCACCAGTGCAAGCTGCCCCTTCCCAGTTGGCCTCTGGTGCACAGCTTACCTCCTGCACTGCTTGTAGACAGTGTGCTGCTGCCCAGGCTGTTCCGATCCCAAAGCAGGCACCCGAAGGCTCCCGCTGGGGCCTGCTGGATTCACTGGAGCTCACTGACTTCTCCCAGCTGGCCGCCCGGAAGCCCAGCTAGCCACTTGCAGGACTTGGATATGTGATGCTGCCGCCCAGACTGATCTGGATCCGGAAGCGGAGAGGGTAGAGCTGAGGGCTTCTGCCTGAGGCCTTGCCCCAGATTGTGTCTGTGGACCACATGGAGCCTGTGTGCACCCCCAGGGAGTGCTGACGGTGTATGCTACTGTGACCTCCCCTGTGTTCCGCTCACTCAGCTGGGCAGCCGATCCACCAACCGGGCTGTCGCACACAAGGTTAGCCTGGCCGCCCAGTCCCTGAGTCCAGGCAAAAGCCTGGGAGGCCAAGGTCCGAGCAAAGTTCCCCTAGGGCTATGACTGTTAATTGGGTCCGCCAGTTGACTAGGATGGCGGGCGTGCGCGCCCGTGCTCCCTGAAAGCACCGGGAGAGTCTGCTTTGCTAACAATCACCTGGGCGGGTTGACTCACAGATGGCCCACCAAGCCGCCCAGATCTTGGGGTCAGTCCTGTGCCTTTTGGGGCCTGGACCCCCGCTTTGTTAGCCTTAGGCTATGCCTGTTACAGGTCTGCCCGCCAGAGCTCTTTGTCGTTCTGCAGGCAAAATGGCTGCGGCGCGCACGCAGGCCTGGGCAAAAAACCTCCTGGCTGGGTTGGCACCCCGATGGCCCCCCGACCCGCCCAGGGCCTGGGTGCAGGCCAACGCCCGTCGGGCTCAGACCACCGTGGTGTTGGCCTCGGATTATGTTTGTGTACCTCAGTCTGTCAGATCCCCGGAGTCTGGAACCAAGATGGATGCACCTCTCCTGACTGTTGGGAGGCCGAGTTCTGAAGTGGCCTCCGTGCAGGAAAGGCGCCGCACAACTGCAGCTGCTTGCTGCCCGGCTGGTCAGCGAAGGTCAGTGGTCGTAGGTGCAGGGCCTAACTGGTCCCTGTGACGCCTTGGTTCCACTGCTGATGGCCCTTCAGCTGGAGCAGCCACTTCTGCCGCTGCTGCCGCCGCCGCCGCTGCCCCTATCCTGATTTTTCTCTATTGAAGAAAGAAAGTATCCAATTTATGTTTTATTTCATAGCAGCCCATAGTTGAGAGACTTTAAATTTTAAAAGACTTTGGGATTTACAAGGAACTCTAGTGTTGGGTTTTTAAAGACCGTGGGACTTTTAAAAATTGGAATGTTTATATTGTGATGTTGATATTAATGTGTGATCTTGTGGAAGAACCAGAAAGGGGGAGATTATGGCTTAATGGTGATGTGTTCGTGTGTCAAGTTGGCAAAGAAGTCAATTGTCCTAGTTAGTTTTATGACAACTTGACCCAAGCTAGAGTTGTCTAAAAGGAGGAAACTTCAATTGAGTAAAAGCCTCCATAATATTCAACTGTAGGGCATTTTCTTAATTAAGGATTGATGGGGAAAGGTGCAGCCCATGTGGGTGGTGCCATCCTTGGGCTAGTGGTCCTGGGTGCTGTCAAGTATCTGTGTAAGCCATGTAAGCAGTATCCTTTTATTTCCTCTGCCCTATTTGAGTTCTTGTCCTGACTTCTTTCAAAGATGGGCAATGACATGCAAGTATAAGCAAAACTAACCCCTTCCTCTCCAAGTTGCTCTGGTTACGGTGTTTCATCACAGCAATAGTAATCCACAGTTAATAGTAAACTTCAAATGGTCTAACATTCCTAAAGATGGATATCTGAAGTCTAGGAGAATACAGTAAAAATTAGTGAGTCAGTGGATAGACAGGTACCTGGACCTATTTCTTGTGTTTCCTGATTCTGAGATGTTTTTACTATGCCATGAGTATGGTTTGAATATTAACTGTCTCTATTATGTTCTTGTTTTTGAATACTTGGCCCCAGGCTGCTGCTAGAGTTTTTGGATACTATGGAACCTTTAAGAAGTAATACCTGGTTGGAGAATATAACACTGAGGATGACTTTATGAATTATTGTATAAGCCTTGTCCTTTCACAAGTCTCTCTCTGCTTCCTGCCCACCACTGTGGTGTGACCAGCTCTATGCTCCCACACAAAAGCAAAAGCCCCAGTCACCCTACCTCCCTGATATAAAACTATGCACTAAAATTAAATCCTGACCCTTTTCATTAGTTATGATAAGGTGTTTAGTCAAGGCAATGAGAAAGTAACTGAAAACCATGCTAATGATAGCTTGCCCTAAGTTTGCACTAACCCTTATGAAGTGACGACTTTAAATAAATTACCTACTTTGGGCTTCAAATTCTTTTTTCTTTCTACAGTAAAAACATTTATTTGTGGATACTAAATGAGCTTTTTAACAATCCTTTTCATGTCCATGTTTGCCTCATAGAGTATATTTATGGCCTCAGAATACCTAATACCTCAGAAGCACTGCATATCAATGTGTGCTACTGCTATTCCCACAGGAAAATACAGTGAAAAGCAGTTAGTGATGATGATGTTCTGGTTAGTGCCCATTGTCCTAGAGTGAAAGAATTGCTCCATTTAGGCTTCAAATACATCTCAATATATAATAATAATAAGTAACATAAATAAATAGCAACATAAACAAATAAATAATACTAAATAAATTACATTGTCACCTGAGCTGTAATGGTGAAAATATTCATTGGTCAGTAAACCAGAATACATGGCACCATGTATTCATGGCACAAAAGAGTCTGTGTGTATTTAGATGTAAACTTTATTAATTAAGTCATCTTTCAGATGGATGTTGATGTAGTTTGTTTCTACAGTGTCCTACACTGGCTCATGTGGTCCAATATCAACTTTATAGTTGGTGGTCGGAATTTGAAACATCATAGAACATTTAGGAGATGGCTCCTGGGTGTGGTCTTGAGGTTAGATAGTCGTTCCATTTCCTGTTTACTTTCTACCTTCTGACTACTGATGTTTTCTGGCCATCATCTGTTACTCCTGCAACCACACCTTTTTCACCATAAGGAGGAAGTAAGGATTTGTAAACCAAAATAAACCCTTCCAGGACATATCAGAAGACCTTTTTTTTCTTTCTAAACTTGTGGTTTGATTGAATAAAATTATGGCAGATGTTGGGTAATCCGTACCAGAAATGAAGGAAGATAGTTTGTCCTCAAGAATGTCCTGGTTTAATGGAACATTCCATTAGAAACAGATTGAGAACTGTCACAGATCAGCTTTGTGGAGTGGCAAATGAGTAGAAGAAGCCATAAGAGTTGGAAGCTGAAAGAGGTTTTTTTCTCGAAGGGGGGCATTTGGCTCCTCTTGATAAAAAGAACATGACGAGAACAGGCTAGAATTTGCACCCAGATCTGTCACTAGTTGTGTACTTTAAATATATGGCCTAAGTTTATTGAGCTTCTGGTTTTTTATATGTGATATGAAGATAATTTGTGATGTAGATGTTCATCATTGCATGAGTCACAAATGAAAGCCACTAGTGTTCTGGATAGAGATGAGACAAGAATGCATTCAAGATAAACAGGAGCAGTAAATGTGAGTGAAAATGCTGGATTCTGGAAGCTTTGTAACAGTGGTGTCTGTAGAGTTGAGGTTTTACATTTTAGAGTGGGTTCACACTCACTGCTAGACCCCTACGCACTTGTGCTCAGGAAG
Organism: Apodemus sylvaticus; assembly: GCF_947179515.1. NCBI lineage: Eukaryota > Metazoa > Chordata > Mammalia > Rodentia > Muridae > Apodemus > Apodemus sylvaticus. Next base: position 106,660,278 of record NC_067477.1, on the reverse strand, counting down.
AAATTTCTGACACTTTCATGGTACCATTTTTTTTCACTTGTCAGCATAATGGGCATCCTAGAATCTAAGTGAAGTATGTCTGTATCTAGACTCAGGTCAACAAAACATCTGACACTTGTTTATAACAGCACCGTCTAGTGAATTGTTAATCTGTAGTTAAAACTCAAGCTGGCAAATAAATAGTGTTGGACCATGTGACTTCATTTGGTGTTTAGAAAGCTCTGCAATGAAGAACCAACCAGTAGTTCCCCTTTAGGAATTTAGGAGATAATTTCCAGAAGTCTGTATAATTCCCAAAGAGCATTCTTAACGGAGTAGTGAAAAGCTGTATTAAAAACGTTAGCAACAAAGCTAATTCCATCTTGAAGGGCAGGACAAAGAAACTTGGCCAGCCTGGTACTGGAGGCTCACTGAATTATTGATAAGTACTGCTCTGAGTTAGCTTGACCTCACTAGAATCCCAGCCTCAGGCAGGAAACAGAGAGCAGGATTAAAAAAGACATGATCTTCCTGAGTTCCCTGGTTCTTTTTGGAATCTTTCTGATATCTTTAGAATGATACTTAGAATTTAAGTCTACTAAAAATTATAATCAGTTACCATTTTATTTTGTGTATGTGTCTTTTTAATAAAAAATAATAATTATGACTCTTTGTGCCTCTTAATAAGTATTAATAGTATTCTAGTAATAGAATTTAATTATATCCTAAACTAAATTATTAATGTGCTAAATTATATTAATATACACTAATGATATTCATAAATATTTTAATAAATATGGTTCATTTGGGATGAAAGACATTAAAAATAAGTATTATAGATTTATACATGAGGAGATTGGGGTTCAAACTTTTGAGAGACCCAAGTCAAGGCTTTCAGCTGCCAATGGTTGAGTGCCAAAGCAAGTTTTCACTTACTCATCTTGGCCAAAGGCTGATCTGATGGGAAAGCAGTGCATGAAGAGTCATGAAACCTGGATAATAGTTCCCGACTCACTGGTTCATAATCCTGTATCTTTGGGCAAAACAGAAAATCTCATCAAAAATGCCAGAAGCTCTAAATCTTACTGCTGTGAAGTTCCTGCCAGAAAATGAATGTGTAAGCATTTCATAAGCAAAGAAATATTATGCAAATAAATGCAAATACAGTTATTGCTAATTACTAAGTTATTCACCACATCTTATTTTATTTATACATTTACAGCTTTTCATAGCCCTTGGCAGGGTTCCTCTGCCTGTTAGCCAAGGTGGTTTGTGGTACTATTCACTCTCTAGTGAAACTTTTACAGCCCATGCACTAGCCACTGAGAACTGAGGGATCAGTAAAATAAATTCTCTACCTTTGGAGCAAAACCCTAAAGGGATATATATAGTAATAAGTCTCAGTCTTTGCACTTGATGATCTCTCTCTCTCTCTCTCTCTCTCTCTCTCTCATCTTTAATTGGAAACACACATCAGTAAACAAAGGGATTTCAGCAAGCAGCAAAGAAGTGAGAGAAACCAGAGAATTTATTTGATTGTAGATGAAACACCTATCCCAGGCTCCAAGAACCAATTTCTTCATGTGACAAATGTGCCTAAAATCATGTTGTAAGCAGGTTTAGGAAACTCTGCAACTTTGGCATTTAATTGAAAAGATGATGGCCAGAAAGAATTAAGTTCGATGTTTGCCCTGGAGGGGTTAGAGGAAGGACTGAAGAAATTGAAGGGGATGGAAAGCCCATAAGAAGACCAACTATGTTAACTAACCTAGAACCCTGGGAGTTCCCAGAGACTGAGCCACCAACCAAAGAGCATGCACGAGGTAGTCCAGGGCCCTGGTACATATATAGCAGAGGACTGCCTTGTCTGACCTCAGTGGGAGAGGATACACCTCATCCTGTAGAGACTTGATGCCCCAGTGAAGAAGGATGCAGGGTATGGGTGAGGATGAGGTGGGTGGTTGGGAGTCTGCAAATATGGAAGAGCACACTCTCAGAGGCAAAGGGGAGGGAGACAGGGGGAAGAACTCTTTAGGGGTCCTGGGAAGTGGGGCGACATTTGGAATGTAAATAAATAAAACAATTTAAAAAGAAGAAAATATCTTCCCATGCTAATACACTGAATAAAAATGTAGGATGTTTGCTAAAACTTTTGCCATAGAATAGGTACTGAAAATTGGACACTTAGGCAAGTGGCAGTGGGTCTCAGGTGAAGGATCAGGCAGCCTTTGTTTCTTTGGCTGTGGGTCTCAGGTGAAGGATCAGGTAGCCTTTCTGTTTCCTAGGTAGCCGATAGGATTTCATGACACCCACATGCCGCTGACTTGTTTATATTGCCAACACTCTGAAGTTCCAGGAATTACATTCACTTCAGGAATAAAATGTGACTCATTAAGAAGAATGGATTTGTATATGCTTTCTACAGTTTAGACAAGACTTAAGATTCTTGTTATATTACCTTGAAAGGAAGAAAGACAGAAAAGCTCCCCATTTGTATTCACAGAGAATCGTTCTCTGGTAAGAAATGGGGACAAACTGTCCCAGAAGCTGAGTGTGAAAAGAACAATCATTTGTTCTCAAAGGTCCCCAGAGATACAAGCCCATTCTTTATCTTGGCTGTAGGAAACACATGTAAGCACGGCATCAGTTTGAAGGCAATTGCTGGATACCTAGATAGGAAAAGTTTCAGTCTATTATTCCTTAATTTCTTACCCTATTCTAGGTGTTCATTAAATGTATTCCAAATTTGATATTTTTATCAATGCTAATATAAAATGCTTAGTTTCACTGTCTACTATTGGGGTGTGACCTACCCTAAAAGTTTATGCCTTGAAGAAATAACTTGTGTGTTATGTATGTATGTGTGTGTGTGCACACGCAAGTGCACGTGTGTGTGGGTTCATGTGAATGTCAGAGGATAAGTAACAGTGTCAGTCTTCAAGCATCACACACCTGTGTAATCTGTATTTATTTATTCATTAATTATTTTATTTGTTTATATCCCAAATGTTACCCCTTTTCCCAGTCCTCCCTTAAAGACAATGTGTCACTGGCTGGAAATAAGCATAGGCTAGGGTAGCTGGCCAGAGAGCCCCTCAGGGACCTGCTCATTTCCACTTTGCCATCATGGCACCATGCCCAGCTTTTTGGTATGAGTCTGTGGAGGCAAATTCAGGTCATCGTGCTTGTGAGGCAAGTGCTTCACTGACTGATCTATCTCCCAAGCACCCAAACAATACACTTTAAAGGTCTTTCCTCTACAGTCTTGGTTTAGCTTGATGTTTCTTACATCGAGTTGTGTGTAAGTATGCAGCCAGGGAGTGAAGTCACATAAAGGTTCAGCTGAGTGAGAGATACAAGATAGATTACTGTAGTGGTTGGCAGGTAGGTGATGCTGGTAAACTGCAACCAGGGGTGCCTACTGTTGGACCTTCATGTGTGTTCTTTTTTGAGGCTTTTCAACATGTAGTAGCTGAATTCCAAGAGTGGCTAAAACCTTAAGGCAGAACGTGAAAATACTTCAGAGTTATTTGCAGTGTTTTATCACCCTCAAATAGAAGGCCTGTTAAAATCTAATGGAAGGGACACAAACACCACCGTGGTTTTAAACATGTCAAAGTATTATCAAATGCAAAAATACGAAGGCAGGGTGGGTGGAGTGGATAGTTAAAGGGGCTGGTTGGCAGGAAACCTTCTCAGAGTCAAAGCAGAGTGGGTTGGGGTGAAGAAATCTTGGAGGGGGACCAGAAAGTGGGGCAATATTTGGAATGTAAATAAATAAAACAATAAAAAAAATTCTCCCAGATTTTTTGGTAAAAGGAATGCTAAAGGATTTCTGGATACTTTTAAAATGTTATATAGTACTGAATGCAACGTTTTAATTTTTGCATTTACTTGTTGCTAATGCATAAAAATAGTAATGATAATCCTCGTTGACCTAGTAGTTTACAATACTTCTTTGTTTTTATGTTCATGATATCTTATAGTTGTATGTGGATACTCCCTGATTATCTTTATAGGCAATCCTGTCCTCTATAAGGCTGTCAATTTTCTTTTCTATACCTTCTTGTCCACTTTATATTTCCTACTTGCTGACCTTCAGGAGCTTAGGACTCTGATGCAAAGACAAATACATGTAATGAGGCATTGACTTTTTTTTTAAATTTCTTTATCAGTTTGTTTGTTGTTTTGAGACAGGGTCTTGCTATGTAGCACCAGCTGGCTCCAAACTCAAAGATTCTTCTGCTACAGACCTCAGCATTCAGGAGGTATAGGATTTAGCTACTGTACCTGGCTTATGTTGTCTATGTTCTGTAGTTCCTTAGAAAGGACTTTTTTTTTGCCACCCCCACCCATTTTGATTCATACATATTTTGCACTACTGGAGATTGAACCCAGGGATTCACACATGTGAGGAGAACAATATACCACTGAACTTCATCCCCAGCCAGAAAAGACATGTTCTTTCATAATCTAAGCAAATAACGCATGATTTCACTATTAGGATGGCAGTCACATTTAAGTTTATGTGCATTGATATGTTTCATCAGATAAGATTGTGTTTTTACAGTTCCCTGTTTATTAAGAGATCTTTGATGAATGGGCTTTGAGTTATGTTGGGTTCATAAAAAGAGAAAGAGGTTTAGAGAGAATGGTATACAGCAATGTGGGGAACGGGCTACCCCAATAGGCATCCCTTTCCCCAAGAGACCAGACACACACAGACATGGTATAGAGTAGAGTTTATTTAGGGCAGAGGATGGAAGTTAATGGGGTAGTGGAGGCAGAGAAAGGCAGAGAAAGGCAGAGAGAGGTAGAGAGTAGAGTAGAGAAGTGGAGGCTGGCCATGACCACATGGAGAAAGGGGGGAGGGAGGAGAGCCCAAGAGGGCAGAGAGGAGAGAGGTGAGAGTGCCAAGAGGAGATAGAGGTAAGGGAGAGAGGAGGGGCAAGCAGCCCCTTCTATAGTGGGCCAGACCCACCTGACTGTTGCCAGGCAACTGTGGATAGGGGCATACCTGGCTGTTGCCAGGTAATTGTGAGGTGGAGCTTAGATAGAATCCTAACAAGTTATATGAAATACTTTTTAACATTCATCAAAACTACCATATGACTTTCCTTTTTTGTCTATTAATATATATTGTTCTGATAGATTTTTCTATGTTGATCCAACATTGCATTTCTTTATAAAACCTTATATGCAACACTGTAATATATTGGACTAACTTTGCTTTGTTGAGAATGTGTGTTCTTAAAGAATACATATACAGACATCAAAGTTTTTATGCCTAGTTTGTAAGAGGAATTCTTGTCAAGCAAGGAACCATTGTATTTTCTCACTAGAAAAGGAGATTGTAATGTTCATTTCTTGGTTAATAAAGGTAAAACTTCATTTCTTCAGTCATACTAAATACATTTCTTTTTTTTTCTTTTTTTTTATTCGATATATTTTTTATTTACATTTCAAATGATTTCCCCTTTCCTAGCCCCCCCCCCACTCCCCGAAAGTCCCGTAAGCCACCTTCTCTCCCCCTGTCCTCCCACCTACCCCTTCCCATTTCCCTGTTCTGGTTTTGCTGAATACTGCTTCACTGAGTCTTTCCAGAACAAGGGGCCACTCTTCCTTTCTTCTTGTACCTCATTTGATGTGTAGATTAAGTTGTGGGTATTCCAGGTTTCAAGGTTAATATCCACTTATTAGTGAGTGCATACCATGATTCACCTTTTGAGTCTGGGTTACCTCACTTAGTATGATGTTCTCTAGCTCCATCCATTTGCCTAAGAATTTCATGAATTCATTGTTTCTAATGGCTGAATAGTACTCCATTGTGTAGATATACCACATTTTTTGCATCCACTCTTCTGTTGAGGGATACCTGGGTTCTTTCCAGCATCTGGCAATTGTAAACAGGGCTACTATGAACATAGTAGAGCATGTATCCTTATTACATGGTGGGGAATCCTCTGGGTATATGCCCAGGAGTGGTATAGCAGGATCTTCTGGAAGTGAGGTGCCCAGTTTTCGGAGGAACCGCTAGACTGATTTCCAGAGTGGTTGTACCAATTTGCAACCCCACCAGCAGTGGAGGAGTGTTCCTCTTTCTCCACACCCTCTCCAACACCTGCTGTCTCCTGAATTTTTAATCTTAGCCATTCTGACTGGTGTAAGGTGAAATCTCAGGGTTGTTTTGACTTGCATTTCCCTAATGACTAATGAAGTTGAGCATTTTTTTAAGATGTTTCTCTGCCATCCGAAGTTCTTCAGGTGAGAATTCTTTGTTTAACTCTGTACCCCATTTTTTTTTAGTAGTAACTGATGCCAGTTTTTATTGTTTAAGCTACTATTTGGTTGGGGTTGTGAAAGGGAAAAACTCTGTTGAGTGAGTATTTTGCACTGGGATTAAGGTTGTGTGCACCACCAGGAGCTGCTGAATTTCTTTCTTTCTTTTTTTTTTTTTTTTGTCTTTTTTTTTAATTCGATATATTTTTTATTTACATTTCAAATGATTTCCCCTTTTCTAGCCCCCCATTCCCCGAAAGTCCCATAAGCCCCCTTTTCTCCCCCTGTCCTCCCACTCACCCCTTCCCACTTCCCCGTTCTGGTTTTGCCCTATACTTCTTCACTGAGTCTTTCTAGAACAAGGGGCCACTCCTCCTTTCTTCTTGTACCTCATTTGATGTATGGATTATGTTTGGGGTATTCCAGTTTTCTAGGTTAATATCCACTTATTAGTGAGTGCATGCCATGAGTCACCTTTTGAGTCTGGGTTACCTCACTTAGTATGATGTTTTCTAGCTCCATCCATTTGCCTAAGAATTTCATGAATTCATTGTTTCTAATGGCTGTTTCTAATGTACTCCATTGTGTAGATATACCACATTGTTTGCATCCACTCTTCTGTTGAGGGATACCTGGGTTCTTTCCAGCATTTGGCAATTATAAATAGGGCTGCTATGAACATAGTAGAGCATGTATCCTCCCTTATGAACATCGATGCAAAAATACTCAATAAAATTCTTGCCAACCGAATCCAAGAACACATCAAAACGATCATCCACCATGATCAAGTAGGCTTTATCCCGGGAATGCAGGGTTGGTTTAATATACGGAAATCCATCAATGCAATCCACTACATAAACAAACTCAAAGAAAAAAACCACATGGTCATTTCATTGGATGCTGAAAAAGCATTTGACAAAATTCAGCATCCTTTCATGCTTAAAGTCTTGGAAAGAACGGGAATTCAAGGCCCATACCTAAACATAGTAAAAGCAATATACAGCAAACCGGTAGCCAGCATCAAACTAAATGGAGAGAAACTTGAAGCAATCTCACTAAAATCAGGGACTAGACAGGGCTACCCCCTCTCTCCTTATCTTTTCAATATTGTACTTGAGGTACTAGCTCGGGCAATTACACAACATAAGGAGGTCAAAGGGATACAAATTGGAAAGGAGGAAGTCAAACTATCATTATTTGCAGATGACATGATAGTCTACCTAAGGGACCCAATAAACTCCACTAGAGAACTCCTACAGCTGATAAACAACTTCAGCAAAGTGGCAGGTTATAAAATCAACTCAAGCAAATCAGTGGCCTTCCTATACTCAAAGGATAAGCAGGCTGAGAAAGAAATTAGGGAAATGACCCCCTTCACAATAGCCACAAACAGTATAAAGTATCTTGGGGTGACTCTTACCAAACATGTGAAAGATCTTTACGACAAGAACTTCAAGACTCTGAAGAAGGAAATGGAAGAAGATCTCAAAAAATGGGAAAACCTGCCATGCTCATGGATCGCCAGAATCAATATAGTTAAAATGGCCATTTTGCCAAAAGCAATATACAGATTCAATGCAATACCCATCAAAATCCCAACTCAATTCTTCACAGAGTTAGAAAAAGCAATTAACAAATTCATCTGGAATAACAAAAAACCCAGGATAGCTAAAACTATTCTCAGCAACAAAAGAAATTCTGGGGGAATCAGTATCCCTGACCTCAAGCAATACTACAGAGCAATAATGTTAAAAACTGCGTGGTATTGGTACAGTGACAGGCAGGCAGATCAATGGAACAGGACTGTACCCCATTTTTTAATAGGGTTGTTTGGTTTTCTGGAGTCTAACTTCTTGAGTTCTTTATATATATTGGATATTAGCCCTCTATCTGATGTAGGATTGGTAAAGATCTTTTCCCAATTTATTGGTTGCCGATTTGTCCTCTTGATGGTGTCCTTTGCCTTACAGAAACTCTGTAATTTTATGAGGTCCCATTTGTCAATTCTTTTTTTTTTTTTTTTACATCTCTTTTTTTTTTATTCGATATAATTTATTTACATTTCAAATGACTTCCCCTTTTCTAGCCCCCCCACTCCCTGAAAGTCCCGTAAGCCCCCTTCTCTTCCCCTGTCCTCCCACCCACCCCTTCCCACTTCCCCGTTCTGGTTTTGCTGAGTACTGTTTCACTGAGTCTTTCCAGAACCAGGGGCCACTCCTCCTTTCTTCTTATACCTCATTTGATGTGTGGATTATGTTTTGGGTATTCCAGTTTTCTAGGTTAATATCCACTTAATAGTGAGTGCATACCATGATTCACCTTTTTAATCTGGGTTACCTCACTTAGTATGATATTCTCTAGCTCCATCCATTTGCCTAAGAATTTCATGAATTCATTGTTTCTAATGGCTGAATAGTACTCCATTGTGTAGATATACCACATTTTTTGCATCCACTCTTCTGTTGAGGGATACCTGGGTTCTTTCCAGCATCTGGCAATTATAAATAGGGCTGCTATGAACATAGTAGAACATGTATCATTATTACATGGTGGGGAGTCTTCTGGATATATGCCCAGGAGTGGTATAGCAGGATCTTCTGGAAGTGAGGTGCCCAGTTTTTGGAGGAACCGCTAGACTGATTTCCAGAGTGGTTGTACCAATTTGCAACCCCACCAGCAATGGAGGAGTGTTCCTCTTTCTCCACACCCTCTCCAACACCTGCTGTCTCCTGAATTTTTAATCTTAGCCATTCTGACTGGTGTAAGATGAAATCTTAGGGTTGTTTTGATTTGCATTTCCCTAATGACTAATGAAGTTGAGCATTTTTTTTCTTTTTTTCTTTCTTTTCTTTCTTTTCTTTTCTTTTATTTTTGTTTTTTTTCTTTTTTCTTTTTTTTTAGAGCTTTTTTTTATTCGATATAATTTATTTACATTTCAAATGATTTCCCCTTTTCTAGCCCCCCCACTCCCCGAAAGTCCCGCAAACCCCCTTCTCTTCCGCTGTCCTCCCACCCACCCCTTCCCACTTCCCCGTTCTGGTTTTGCTGAATACTGTTTCACTGAGTCTTTCCAGAACCAGGGGCCACTCCTCCTTTCTTCTTGTACCTCATTTGATGTGTGGATTATGTTTTGGGTATTCCAGTTTTCTAGGTTAATATCCACTTATTAGTGAGTGCATACCATGATTCACCTTTTGAGTCTGGGTTATCTCACTTAGTATGATATTCTCTAGCTCCATCCATTTGCCTAAGAATTTCATAAATTCATTGTTTCTAATGGCTGAATAGTACTCCATTGTGTAGATATACCACATTTTTTGCATCCACTCTTCTGTTGAGGGATACCTGGGTTCTTTCCAGCATCTGGCAATTACAAATAGGGCTGCTATGAACATAGTAGAACATGTATCCTTATTACATGGTGGGGAGTCTTCTGGGTATATGCCCAGGAGTGGTATAGCAGGATCTTCTGGAAGTAAGGTACCCAGTTTTCGGAGGAACCGCCAGACTGATTTCCAGAGTGGTTGTACCAATTTGCAACCCCACCAGCAGTGGAGGAGTGTTCCTCTTTCTCCACACCCTCTCCAACACCTGCTGTCTCCTGAATTTTTAATCTTAGCCATTCTGACTGGTGTAAGATGAAATCTTAGGGTTGTTTTGATTTGCATTTCCCTAATGACTAATGAAGTTGAGCATTTTTTAAGATGTTTCTCCGCCATCCGAAGTTCTTCAGGTGAGAATTCTTTGTTTAACTCTGTACCCCATTTTTTAATAGGGTTGTTTGGTTTTCTGGAGTCTAACTTCTTGAGTTCTTTATATATATTGGATATTAGCCCTCTATCTGATGTAGGATTGGTGAAGATCTTTTCCCAATTTGTTGGTTGCCGATTTGTCCTCTTGATGGTGTCCTTTGCCTTACAGAAACTTTGTAATTTTATGAGGTCCCATTTGTCAATTCTTGCTCTTAGAGCATGTGCTATTGGTGTTCTGTTCAGAAACTTTCTCCCTGTACCGATGTCCTCAAGGGTCTTCCCCAGTTTCTTTTCTATTAGCTTCAGAGTGTCTGGCTTTATGTGGAGGTCCTTGATCCATTTGGATTTGAGCTTAGTACAAGGAGACAAGGATGGATCAATTCCCATTCTTCTGCATGCTGACCTCCAGTTGAACCAGCACCATTTGTTGAAAAGGCTATCTTTTTTCCATTGGATGTTTTCAGCCTCTTTGTGGAGGATCAAGTGGCCATAGGTGTGTGGGTTCATTTCTGGATCTTCAATCCTGTTCCATTGATCCTCCTGACTGTCACTGTACCAATACCATGCAGTTTTTAACACTATTGCTCTGTAGTATTGCTTGAGGTCAGGGATACTGATTCCCCCAGACTTTCTTTTGTTGCTGAGAATAGTTTTAGCTATCCTGGGTTTTTTTGTTATTCCAGATGAATTTGATAATTGCTCTTTCTAACTCTGTGAAGAATTGAGTTGGGGTTTTGATGGGTATTGCATTGAATCTGTATATTGCTTTTGGCAAAATGGCCATTTTAACTATATTGATTCTACCTATCCATGAGCATGGGAGGTTTGCCCATTTTTTGAGGTCTTCTTCCATTTCCTTCTTCAGAGTCTTGAAGTTCTTGTCATATAGATTTTTCACATGTTTTGTAAGAGTCACCCCCAGATACTTTATACTGTTTGTGGCTATTGTGAAGGGGGTCATTTCCCTAATTTCTTTCTCAGTCTGCTTATCCTTTGAGTATAGGAAGGCCACTGATTTGCTTGAGGTGATTTTATAACCTGCCACTTTGCTGAAGTTGTTTATCAGCTGTAGGAGTTCTCTAGTGGAGTTTATTGGGTCACTTAGGTAGACTATCATGTTATCTGCAAATAATAATAATTTGACTTCTTCCTTTCCAATTTGTATCCCTTTGATCTCCTTATGTTGTGTAATTGCCTGAGCTAGTACCTCAAGTACAATATTGAAAAGATAAGGAGAAAGGGGGCAGCCCTGTCTAGTCCCTGATTTTAGAGGGATTGCTTCAAGTTTCTCTCCATTTAGTTTGATGCTGGCTACCGGTTTGCTCTATATTGCTTTTACTATATTTAGGTATGGGCCTTGAATTCCTGTTCTTTCCAAGACTTTGAGCATGAAAGGATGCTGAATTTTGTCAAATGCTTTTTCAGCATCCAATGAAATGACCATGTGGTTTTTTTCTTTGAGTTTGTTTATGTAGTGGATTGCATTGATGGATTTCTGTATATTGAACCAACCCTGCATTCCCAGGATGAAGCCTACTTGATCATGGTGGATGATCGTTTTGATGTGTTCTTGGATTTGGTTGGCAAGAATTTTATTGAGTATTTTTGCATAAGGGAAATTGGTCTGAAGTTCTCTTTCTTTGTTGGATCTTTGTGTGGTTTTGGTATCAGCGTAATTAGGAATTAGGTAGTGTTCCTTCTCTTTCTATTTTGTGGAATAATTTGAAGAGAAGAGTATTGGTGTTAACTCTTCTTTGAAGGTCTGATAGAATTCTGCACTGAAACCATCTGGTCCCGTGCTTTTTTTGGTTGGAAGACTTTCTATGACTCCTTCTATTTCTTTAGGCATTATGTGACTGTTTAGATGATCTATTTGGTCCTGATTTAATTTTGGTATTTGGTATCTGTCAAGGAAATTGTCCATTTCCTCCAGATTCTCCAGTTGTGTTGAGTACAGGCTCTTGTAGTAGGATCTGATGATTTTTTGGATTTCCTCAGTTTCCGTTGTTATATCTCCCTTTTCATTTCTAAGTTTGTTAATTTGGATACTTTCTCTGTGCCCTTTGGTCAGTCTGGCTAAGGGTTTATCTATCTTGTTGATTTTCTCAAAGAACCAGCTCCTGGTTTTGTTGATTCTTTGTATGGTTCTCTTTGTTTCTACTTGATTCATTTCGGCCCTGAGTTTGATGATTTCCTGCCTTCTACTCTTCCTGGGTGAAATAGCTTCTTTTTGTTCCAGGGCTTTCAGGTGTGTCATTAAGCTGGTAATGTATGCTCTCTCCATCTTCTTTTTGGAGGCACTCAGGGCTATGAGTTTTCCTCTTAGCACTGCTTTCATTGTGTCCCATATATTTGGGTATGTTGTGTCTTCATTTTCATTGTGTTCTAAAAAGTCTTTAATTTCTTTCTTTATTTCTTCCTTGACCAAGGTATCATTGAGTAGAATATTGTTCAGTTTCCATGTGTATGTGGGTTTTCTGTTGTTTTTGTTGCTATTGAAGACCACTTTTACTCCATAGTGATCTGATAGGAGGCATGGGATTAGTTCGATCTTATATTTCTTGAGGTCTGTCTTGTGACCAATTATATGGTCGATTTTGGAGAAGGTACCATGAGGTGCTGAGAAAAAGGTATATTCTTTTGCTTTAGGATAGAATGTTCTATATATATATCTGTTAAATCTAATTGGTCCAAAGCTTCAATTAGTTTCATTGTGTCCCTGTTTAGTTTCTGTTTTCCTGATCTGTCCATTGAGGAAAGTGCAGTGTTAAAGTCACCCACAATTATTGTGTTAGGTGCAATGTGTGCTTTGAGCTTTAATAAAGTTTCTTTTACGAAAGAGGGTGCCCTTGCATTTGGAGCATAGATGTTCAGGATTGAGAGTTCTTCTTGTTGTATTTTTCCTTTGACCAGCAAGTAGTGTCCTTCAGAGTCTCTTTTGATGACTTTGGGTTGAAAGTCAATTTTGTCTGATATTAAAATGGCCACTCCAGCTTGTTTCCTGAGACCATTTGCTTGTAAAATTGTCTTCCGGCCTTTTACTCTAAGGTAGTGTTTGTCTTTGACTCTGAGGTGTGTTTCCTGTAAGCAGCAAAATGTAGGGTCCTGTTTACGTATCCAGGCTGTTAGTCTATGTCTTTTTATTGGGGCATTGAGTCCATTGATGTTAAGAGATATTATAGTGATTGTTACTTCCTGTCACTTTTGACGTTATTTTTTAAATTTGATTGGTTAACTTCTTTTGGGTTTGGTGAAAGGTTACTATCTTGCTTTTTCCAGGGTGAAGTTTCCCTCCTTGTATTGGTGTTTTCCTCCTATTATCCTTTGTAGGCCTGGGTTTGTGGATAGATATTGGGTAAACTTGGTTTTGTCATGGAATATCTTAGTTTCTCCATCTATGGTGATTGAGAGTTTTGCTGGATATAGTAGTTCTGGCTGGCATTTGTGTTCTCTTAGAGTCTACATGAGATCAGCCCAGGATCTTCTAGCCTTCATAGTCTCAGGTGAAAAGTCTGCTGTGATTCTGATAGGTCTTCCTTTATATGTTACTTGGCCTTTTTCTCTTACTGCCTTTAATATTCTTTCTGTGTTTAGTACATTTGGTGTTTTGATTATTATGTGACAGGAAGTATTTCTGTTCTGGTCTAGTCTGTTTGAAGTTCTGTAGGCTTCTTGTATATTCATGGGCATCTCTCTCTTTAGGTTAGGGAAGTTTTCTCCATAATTTTATTGAAGATATTTGCTGGCCCTTTAAGTTGTCAATCTTCACTCTCATCTATGCCTATAATCCTTAGGTTTGGTCTTCTCATTGTGTCCTGGATTTCTTGGATATTTTGGGTTACAAGCTTTTTGCTTTTTGCATTTTCTTTAACTGTTGAGTCCATGGTTTCTATGGTATCTTCAGCATCTGAGATTCTTTCTTCTATCTCTTGTACTCTGTTGTTGATATTTGCATCTATGTCCCCTGATTTCTTCCCAAGGCTTTCTATCTCCAAAGTTGTCTCCCTTTGAGTTTTCTTAGTTGTTTCTACTTCTGATTTTAGATCCTGGATGGTTTTGCTTAGCTCCTTCACTTGCTTGTTTGTGCTTTCCTGTAATTCTTTAAGAGATTTTTGTGTTTCCTCTTTCATGACCTCAGCCTGTTGACCAAAGTTCTCCTGTATTTCTTTAAGTGTTTTTAGCGTTTCCTCATTATTGGCTTTTGTATTCTCCTGGATTTCTTTCAATGATTTTTGTGTTTCCCTTGCGAGGGCTTTTAACTTTTGATCCATTTTCTCCGGAATTTCTTTAAGTATGTCCTTCATGTATTCCTGTACCAGCATCATGACCAGTGATTTTAAATCCAAATCTTGTTTTACTGGTGTGATGGGGTATCCAGGACATGCTGGTAAAGGAGAATTGGGTTCAGATGTTGCCATATTGCCTTGATTTCTGCTAGTGACGTTCCTGCGTTTGCCTTTTGCCATCTAGTTTTCACTGGTCTTAGTTGGTCTTGTCAATGCTGGACACACCAGTGCAAGCTGCCCCTTCCCAGGTGGCCTCTGGTGCACATCTTACCTCCTGCACTGCCTGGAGACAGGGTGCTGTTGCCCAGGCTGTTCAGATCCTGAAGCAGACACCTAAAGGCTCCAGCTGGAGCCTGCTAGATTCATCGGAGCACAAGACTTCTCCCAGCTGGCCTCCCGGAAGCCCCACTTGCCTCTTTTAGGACCTGGAGATGTGGTGTTGCTGCTCAGGCTGATCTGGATCCAGAAGCGGAGAGGTCTGAGGGCTACTGCTAGAGGCCTCAGGACTGAATTCTAAGCTCTGTGCCACAGGAATGTGCTGTGCTGTGAGCTCCCAGACTGCCCCTGGGTGCACACCAGTTCTCCTGCACTTCCTGGAGACTGAGTGCTGTGGCCCAGGCTGTTCAGATCCCAAAGCAGGAGCCTGAAGGCTCCTGCTGGAGCCCCACTAAATACATTTCAAATACTCAATACCTACAAGCAGCATGTGGCCACTGTGTTAGAAAATGTAGATTCTAGAAAACTTTTGCCAATGCTGTATATCCTGTTGTAGAACTCAAATTTAGATGTGAAAATTGGCAAACACAAAGGCCTGCAAACCAGTGAAGATGAGGAAATCTAAAAATAGACTGTTTATTAATAGAAATTGACTGTGGCAAATCACATTATTAATCAATGAGGCAAAAGGACACAGGGCTGGCATAACCAGATATCTGGCTGGGAGTATCCACTCCTGTCTTTAGATGGGAATATCTTCTTGTGCTTTATGAATGAAAACCTACTACATAGAATTAAAACCACCTCCTAAAATAGTTACTAATATGCAATACAACTATAATATGTAGTCAGATATATTTACTGACAATGTATATTTGAGAAATTCCAGCTCATTATTACAAAAATGTGAGTAGTGATAAAAAGGAAATAACCAAAATGATATGAAAATGAGCAAAAGATTTGAATGGAAAATTAATGGAAGAATTTGTCCAAATCAATAAACATATAAAAGATGCTTACATTTATTAATAGCTAAGTAAACACATTGAGTCACAGTTTGGAATTTCTGAGATCTTTACTATAGTTCTTAAAATACATATACCCTGTTGATCTAAATCTACTCACATGTAACCAGAAAGGTGGCATGATCATTAGAACATTCCCAGATGAAAGCTAATATCATGGCATTTGGTTTAGTGCAGCCCTGGGTCTTGGTAAAGGGAGAAATAGTTGGTTAAAAGTAAGATCCTGCTCAATCCAAACAATCACATATTTTTTAAATAATGAGGTTTTACTTTTAAGCTGTGTGTTTCTTGAAAAAATAGTACATATTTAAAAAGTATGTCACTCAATTTTACAATGTTAAGAAGGTAAGATGGATGAAACTACAAGCACAATATTAGTGAAAATTAGAGTGTGGAATGATCATTGCAAAATCTTGGCAAATACGGTCACTGTGGATGATAACCACAGCTTTTGACGAGGGAATTATGTTTATGTTCTTATATGTACACTTCTGCCTATAAGTACTTTCCACTCTCTTGACAAATTGAACAGAATTCTAGAATCAGCTCTGCATTCCTTCACAGGGTAGCTTCAGATGCTGGTTTTAATATCCTCCCCCCACCACCCCAAAATAATACAACTCCACACTAGTCCATGTTTCCACTCCTAGTGGATGTTCTGTTTATTCACTGCTGAAGCTGACGATTAATGCTTGTTTGCTGAGTGATATGTATCCTTGGTGAAAATTTTCTCTCCTTCTTCTCTGCTCTATAGTGTTTCTATCACATGGTATCTGGTGCAGGTCAACAGTGAGTAAATTTTTTAAAAAGAAAAATCACATGATTCTAATAAACCCACCAATAAACATACCGTATAGCTACAGTATCCATTCAAACACTCATATAGGGTCAAGTTCCACCCATCTAAGTGAACTAAATGTAGGTGTATCCCCACAGCATTCCAGAAGATTCTGCTCATTTTTAAAAGTTCCTAGAGTCAGTTCAGAAGGTTCTCTGTGGCTGTGGACTGTGAGAGTTTCTGGGAAATCTAATAATCCCAGCAGGAAAATTGGTACCTGGTGAATATCAATAACTTGAGTTCATGGTTTGCTTGCTGGAGTGACTCTTCATTTTGAGAGCATTCCTTGTCATAGTATTGTGTTGATTTTTTTCTTTTTTTCTTTTTTTTTATTCGATATATTTTTTATTTACATTTCAAATGTTTTCCCCTTTTCTAGCCCCCCACTCCCCGAAAGTCCCGCAAGTCCCTTTCTCTCCCCCTGTCCTCCCACCTACCTCTTCCCACTTCCCCGTTCTGGTTTTGCTGAATACTGCTTCACTGAGTCTTTCCAGAACAGGGGGCCACTCTTCCTTTCTTCTTGTACCTCATTTGATGTGTGGATTATGCTTTGGGTATTCCAGTTTTCTAGGTTAATATCCACTTATTAGTTAGTGCATACCATGATTCACCTTTTGAGTCAGGGTTACCTCACTTAGTATGATGTTCTCTAGCTCCATCCATTTGCCTAAGAATTTCATGAATTCATTGTTTCTAATGGCTGAATAGTACTCCATTGTGTAGATATACCACATTGTTTGCATCCACTCTTCTGTTGAGGGATACCTGGGTTCTTTCCAGCATCTGGCAATTATAAATAGGGCTGCTATGAACATAGTAGAGCACGTATCCTTATTACATGCTGGGGAATCCTCTGGGTATATGCCCAGGAGTGGTATAGCAGGATCTTCTGGAAGTGAGGTGCCCAGTTTTCGGACGAACCGCCAGACTGATTTCCAGAGTGGTTGTACCAATTTGCAACCCCACCAGCAGTGGAGGATTGTTCCTCTTTCTCCACACCCTCTCCAACACTTGCTGTCTCCTGAATTTTTAATCTTAGCCATTCTGACTGGTGTAAGATGAAATCTCAGGGTTGTTTTGATTTGCATTTCCCTAATGACTAATGAAGTTGAGCATTTTTTAAGATGCTTCTCTGCCATCCGAAGTTCTTCAGGTGAGAATTCTTTGTTTAACTCTGTACCCCATTTTTTAATAGGGTTGTTTGGTTTTCTGGAGTCTAAGTTCTTGAGTTCTTTATATATATTGGATATTAGCCCTCTATCTGATGTAGGATTGGTGAAGATCTTTTCCCAATTTGTTGGTTGCCGATTTGTCTTCTTGATGGTGTCCTTTGCATTACAGAAACTTTGTAATTTTATGAAGTCCCATTTGTCAATTCTTGATCTTAGAGCATATGCTATTGGTGTTCTGTTCATAAACTTTCTCCCTGTACCGATGTCCTCAAGGGTCTTCCCCAGTTTCTTTTCTATTAGCTTTAGAGTGTCTGGCTTTATGTGGAGGTCCTTGATCCATTTGTATTTGAGCTTAGTACAAGGAGACAAGGATGGATCAATTCCCATTCTTCTGCATGCTGACCTCCAGTTGAACCAGCACCATTTGTTGAAAAGGCTATCTTTTTTTCCATTGGATGTTTTCAGCCTCTTTGTCGAGGATCAAGTGGCCATAGGTGTGTGGGTTTATTTCTGGATCTTCAATTCTGTTCCATTGATCCTCCTGACTGTCACTGTACCAATACCATGCAGTTTTTAACACTATTGCTCTGTAGTATTGCTTGAGGTCAGGGATACTGATTCCCCCAGACTTTCTTTTGTTGCTGAGAATAGTTTTAGCTATCCTGGGTTTTGTGTTGTTTCAGATGAATTTGATAATTGCTCTTTCTAACTCTGTGAAGAATTGAGTTGGGGTTTTGATGGGTATTGCATTGAATCTGTATATTGCTTTTGGCAAAATGGCCATTTTAACTATATTGATTCTACTGATCAATGAGCATGGGAGGTTTTCCCATTTTTTGAGGTCTTCTTCCATTTCCTTCTTCAGAGTCTTGAAGTTCTTGTCATATAGATCTTTCACATGTTTGGTAAGAGTCACCCCAAGATACTTTATACTGTTTGTGGCTATTGTGAAGGGGGTCATTTCCCTAATTTCTTTCTCGGTCTGCTTATCCTTTGAGTATAGGAAGGCTACTGATTTGCTTGAGTTGATTTTATAATCTGCCAATTTGCTGAAGTTGTTTATCAGCTGTAGGAGTTCTCTAGTGGAGTTTTTTGGGTCACTTAGGTAGATTATCATGTCATCTGCAAATGATGATAGTTTGACTTCTTCCTTTTCAATTTGTATCCCTTTGACCTCCTTATGTTGTCTAATTGCCCGAGCTAGTACCTCAAGTACAATATTGAAAAGATAAGGAGAAAGGGGGCAGCCCTATCTAGTCCCTAATTTTAGTGGGATTGCTTTGAATTTCTCTCCATTTAGTTTGATGCTGGCTACCGGTTTGCTGTATATTGCTTTTACTATGTTTAGGTATGGGGCTTGAATTCCTGTTCTTTCCAAGACTTTAAGCATGAAAGGATGCTGAATTTTGTCAAATGCTTTTTCAGCATCCAATGAAATGACCATGTGGTTTTTTTCTTTGAGTTTGTTTATGTAGTGGATTGCATTGATGGATTTCTGTATATTGAACCAACCCTGCATTCCCGGGATAAAGCCTACTTGATCATGGTGGATGATCGTTTTGATGTGTTCTTGGATTTGGTTGGCAAGAATTTTATTGAGTATTTTTGCATAAGGGAAATTGGTCTGAAGTTCTCTTTCTTTGTTGGATCTTTGTGTGGTTTTGGTATCAGCGTAATTGTGGCTTCGTAGAAGGAATTGGGTAGTGTTCCTTCTGTTTCTATTTTGTGGAATAGTTTGAAGAGTATTGGTGTTAACTCTTCTTTGAAGGCCGGATAGAATTCTGCACTGAAACCATCTGGTCCTGTGCTTTTTTTGGTTGGAAGACTTTCTATGACTCCTTCTATTTCTTTAGGCATTATGTGACTGTTTAGATGATCTATTTGGTCCTGATTTAATTTTGGTATTTGGTATCTGTCAAGGAAATTGTCCATATCCTCCAGATTCTCCAGTTGTGTTGAGTACAGGCTCTTGTAGTAGGATCTGATGATTTTTTGGATTTCCTCAGTTTCCGTTGTTATATCTCCCTTTTCATTTCTAAGTTTGTTAATTTGGATACTTTCTCTGTGTCCTTTGGTCAGTCTGGCTAAGGGTTTATCTATCTTGTTGATTTTCTCAAAGAACCAGCTCCTGGTTTTGTTGATTCTTTGTATGGTTCTCTTTGTTTCTACTTGATTGATTTCGGCCCTGAGTTTGATGATTTCCTGCCTTCTACTCCTCCTGGGTGAAATAGCTTCTTTTTGTTCCAGGGCTTTCAGGTGTGTCATTAAGCTGGTAATTTATGCTCTCTCCATTTTCTTTTTGGAGGCACTCAGGGCTATGAGTTTTCCTCTTAGCACTGCTTTCATTGTGTCCCATATATTTGGGTATGTTGTGTCTTCATTTTCATTGTGTTCTAAAAAGTCTTTAATTTCTTTCTTTATTTCTTCCTTGACCAAGGTATCATTGAGTAGAGTATTGTTCACCTGAAGGCTCCGCTGGGGCCTTCTGGATTCACCGGAGCACACCGACTTCTCTCCGCTGGCCGCCTGGAAGCCCCTCTCGCCTCCTGCAGGACCCGGAGATGTGGTGTTGTCGCCCAGGCTGATCTGGATCGGGAAGCGGAGAGGTCTGTGTGCTCCTGCCAGAGGCCTCAGGACTGGAGCCTAAGCTCTGTGCTACAGGAGCAAGCTGTACTGTGAGCTCCCAGACTGCCTCTGGGTGCACACCAGGTCTCCTGCTCTTCCTGGAGACCGAGTGCTGTGGCCCAGGCCGTTCAGATCCCAAAGCAGGCACCTGAAGGCTCCTGCTGGGGCCCGCTGGATTCACCGGAGCACACCGACTTCTCCCTGCTGGCTGCCTGGAAATATTTTGTTGATTTTTACACTTTTGATATATGCTCAGATTCTATGTCTGACTTGAGCTGCTTTCTTCTTCTTCTTCTTCTTCTTCTTCTTCTTCTTCTTCTTCTTCTTCTTCTTCTTCTTCTTCTTCTTCTTCTTCTTCTTCTTCTTCTTCTCCTTCTCCTTCTCCTTCTCCTTCTCCTTCTCCTTCTCCTTCTCCTTCTCCTTCTCCTTCTCCTTCTCCTTCTCCTTCTCCTTCTCCTTCTCCTTCTCCTTCTCCTTCTCCTTCTCCTTCTCCTTCTCCTTCTCCTTCTCCTTCTCCTTCTTCTCCTTCTCCTTCTCCTTCTCCTTCTCCTTCTCCTTCTCCTTCTTCTTCTTCCTCCTCCTCTTCCTCCTCCTCCTCTTCCTCCTCCTCCTTTTTCTTCCTCCTCCTTCCTCTTTCCACCACCTCCTCCTCCTTCTTCTTCCTCCTCTTCCTCTTCTTCCTCTTCTTCCTCCTTATTCTTCCTCTTCCTTATCCTTACTCCTCCTCCTCCTTCTCCTCCTTCTTTTTCCTCTTCCTCTTTCTTTTTTCCTCCTCCTCCTCCTCATGCTCCTCCTCCTCATGCTCCTCCTCCTCCTCCTCCTCCTTCTGTTTTAAACTTGAATGCCCATGCAATTGATTGATTGGTTCATGCAGGGTCTTGGTTTAAACCAAACATCTCTACCTTAACCAATACCCAGGACTGCACTAAGCCAAATACTGTGATATTAACTTTCATCTGGTACTGTTCTGATGATCACGAAGCCTTTCTGGTTACACATGAGTGGGTTTAGATTAGCAGTGTATATGCATTTTAAGAACTATAGTGGAGATCTAAGAAAATCCAGACACCTTTAAATATCCTAAAAGGGGCGACTATTGAATGTTGGAATTTAGATGTCATGTCCAAGTTTCAGGAGCCGCTTTGAGATTGAAGTCATCTCAGATCCCTGCCAGAGATGCCCATTCTTGCTGGGTATGGCAGCTAAGGGGAGTAGTTGGCAGTTTCCAGTTGTTTCCTGTTCAGTATCTCCTTCAGCTCTAGCTGTGCATCTGCAACTCTCTGGTTAGGAACAGAACAAAGTCGAGG
This sequence comes from Apodemus sylvaticus, assembly GCF_947179515.1. Classification (NCBI taxonomy): domain Eukaryota; kingdom Metazoa; phylum Chordata; class Mammalia; order Rodentia; family Muridae; genus Apodemus; species Apodemus sylvaticus. The sequence goes on along the minus strand of NC_067477.1, from coordinate 106,638,799 downwards.
TACAAAAGCCTAACCATTTCTACACTTCCTTCTCCATTGGAAAATTTTATTCTAGAGCTATGTATTAATACACTGATTAATTTTGTTCTTTGGCAATCCTTACCTCACCTTCTTTTCTCGGACATTTATTTTCACTTCCCCTTTGCACTCTTAATTCAGTATGAACCCATCCACTGTTATAATAAAAGGTGTTCATAATTCGAGTGTTTGTGGTAGGTGTCAGTACTAGAAGACAAGGTTGAAGAGGTACTGTTATTTTCATTTTCACTCTCATGTTGATAGGCAAAATAATGGTGTATGGGGTTTCGCTTGGGGAATGAATTAGTATAGTCAGGATTTGAAGCCAGTCACCATCTTGACAGTACTCAGGATGTTTGAGAGTCGAATCTAGAAAGGTAGTATGAGGCAGCCTTAAGTGTCATGTGTGGCATTTGCATATTCTTTTAATAAAGCTTTAGTACATGGGAAACGAGGTCATACTTAATATTCTCTATGGATTATCTGGTTTTGTTCCACATTGAGATTTATGCACTGAATATAGACAAGAAAAAGTCACTTAACAAGCAGTCATTTAGTATTTTGGTTTACTTTGTGTATCTTCTTTTAAAATAGAGAATCAAATGATGGGAGAAATACATTTCAGGCTGCTGGGTCAACAGAATTAGTGCCCATTGCTGCTTTTGTGGTTTGTTAATTTTCTCCCATAATCCTGATGTGAATTCTTGGTTCCTCAAGAGTGACTCTAGGAAAGGACTCCTCAAAATTCAGTTTACTCTAGACAGAGATGTTATTTGAGTCTTCCAAGGAATGACCAGATAGTTATCCAGAAGAAGACTTGAAATCAAAGCATTCAAATGAACCAAACAACAAAACATGTATCAAACATCAAGTGTATATATTCACATACTCAGTGTACTCAAAAATTATTTATTGTGTCATATAACTCTGATTCATTTAGATACCTTGTATGTCTACTGGACCATGACAATGTCCAATTCCCAGTAGTTCTGAACATCCTGCCTCATCCCCCCTTCTGCTTTTCATTGAATAGGTCAACACCAGGTTTAATGGCCACAAAACCATTCCCTAACCTATTCATTGCCACTTACTACTTTTCAGAGTCAGTACTGTTTACCCATGCTGTTAGAACCCTATATCCAAGGATGTTCCACTCACTTCTGGGCTACTATGGCATTTGTGCTTAGCAGAATCTCAGTGAAGTTACTAAAAAGAAATGGGTAGAGCTTCTTAGCATCACAGTGCTTAGCCATCTCTTGTTCGAGGCATCATGAGCATCCTTTGCATTTGCATCCGTCCATCTATTCCACTGGAAGGTACAACAGTGCTCACATTGTTACCAAAAGGGTTATTAAGCCAGCAGTCTTAGTACTGCCATAGCTCTTGCTGAGTTCCAGTGGTGTGGGCACCTTTCTTTGGTTTATCCTCTTTTGTCTTTTTGAAGACAGGATCTCATTCATGGTATAGGCTTATGCCCATTGGCAGAATAACTCAATGAGAGAATGTGCTTGGGGGCTGCTTATCTCTCTGAGAAAAAGATGAGTAGAGTCTAGCATGGTAATGAGTCCCACAAGATCACAGAGATAATCAGACTTTAGGGTTAACTATGAACCCAGCACTTGAATATGAGTTATGAGGAAGTAAGTGAGGGGTCAAAGCATCTGTCAAGAATCTGGAGAGAATGGGTGAAAGAACTGACAGAAAAAAATGGCCCCGCAGGTAGACATGTAGGCCGGTGTGTCAATATCTGAACACCAGCAGCCTTTGAGAGAGCTCAAGGATCTACCACACTGTAATTTATCTATCTCAAGTCATTATAAATAGTGAGGTTAAAATGTTCCAGGTGATAACATTTAAATGACATTCCAGCTTTCCTAGCCTTTCTCAGGGTGAGCCATCTGCAGTTAGGTAAGGTATACAATCTGAGACTTAAACATGATGCCAGTTGGAGAGGCAGGGGCATTGTTAATAGTCAGACTGAGATACCAGCATTAGCAAAGGACTCCCACATGCTATCTGGGAATTTCTCCACCCCACCTTTGGCTAGGTTAGCTCTCATGTAAAGTGAAGTGGCTTGAACCCCATTATATAGGCCTAATACCCTTTCCCATATGACGTGTGGTATAGATTATCAAAAAGAAGGGAGTGAGGGGAAAGAGGGAAGGAAAGTAGAAAGAACGAGAATGAGACAGAGAGTGATAGACCATAAGATGCACAGTGGCTGTACTATATGAAATTCCTATATGGCTGGAAAATGAAGGACTTCAGAGGATATTAGCTATCATCCTCAACCATTTAACAATAAATTATTCATATACTTCATTCTTTGTAAGATTGTACAACAATGAGAGAAAACAAAAGCCATCAGTATATTTTTGCTTGAATTAATATTTATTTGTTTACAAAAATAGTGCTTCCCGAGGATGGAATTTATGCTACTTATATATAAATATACATTATATTCTTCTATCAGTCTCTTTAGTGCCTAGTACAGAATCAGGGCAAGATTGGATGCCATTAATTCCATGTTAACTAGATTGAGCATATCAAGGCATTCATGGTGAGTGTAGGACAATCAATAAATAGTAAAATTAGTTTATTTATCCCACACATGCTTTTGGAGTGATTCTCTCTAGGCTCAGGTCTGCTTTGAGCACTGAGGAGATGACTGGTTTGTTTGTATTTTTGAGAAATCATTTGCAAACTCATAAACAATTCAGTATATAATTTAATACCATCAAATAAGGAGTAGAGAGAGAAAAATCTAGGTTGGAGAGTATCAACTCCTTCATTGACCTTGATGTAACAAAAACCTGAGACCAACTGGGAGATAAACTTAAGACAAAGGTTAAAGGTAGGAAGTCAAATGATATGTATAGAGTACCAGGGTGAGATTTTAGCACCATCATAAAAAATGGAATGTGAATTAAAGGTCACAGCTGGAGCAAAATATTTAATGCCTGAAAGAACAGTTCAGACTTTTAGTTTTCTAGAAATACCATAGCAAATACCATAGACTGAGTAGTCTAAATTACATTTTAAAGTAGTTCTAAACTCTTTAAGTTCAAGATCAAAGTGTTGGGCAAGGTATATTACTTCTGAGAACTGTCTTGACTTAATGTGTATGGATCTGTTTGCCATGTCTTCAGATGCATTTTTATGCGTGTGTGTGTGTGTGTGTGTGTGTGTGTGTGTGCGTATTTGTGTGTGTGTGTGTATTTGTTCAAACTCCCTTCTCCTCAGAGGACACTAATCTCATTATATTGGAATCTTTTGTTATGGTTTCATAAGATGCTATTGCCAAGTATAATTAGATTGTGAGACATTGCTTTAAGAATCTCTCAGTTAAAGTTACATCATCTCCTAAAAACGACAACTAAAAGGTAGTCCAGAAAGATCTGTCATGGAACCTCGAGAGAGCTGATATCCTAATATTTCAGTAGGTCCGAATCCATCTATGCTTGGTGTGAGCAGTGGGAGACCTTGTTAAATTAATATTCTCAGTGTTATTAGAGATCTGAGTGCTGAGTATTGATGGGCACCATCTCTGCATAAACAGAACAATTTCCCTCTTTGACTTATTGCTAATCATTACAAACTTTCTATGTAATGCAGCCACAGTTCAAAATGCTTTTGAAAATCTGTGATCATGTTCTGTAGCAAACCATCAACTTTTAATAGATATTTCTCCGAAGTGTTAGCTAACAGGACTTGTCATGCTGGATTTCAGCAGGGCAGCATCATGACAAACAGGAAATGAGAAAAATACACACAGGATAACTTGGTGTCTTGTGAGAGCATGGCAAGGACTGCTTTCACTTAACTCTGCTGTTATCCAATGATGAATGCTGGCTGTATTCTGTCAGCAGGATTTAAAAGTGCAATTAATTGGGCAATTCTTTGAATGAGTGACTGATTTTTATTGGATTTGTTTCCTTTTTAATTACTTTTGGCATGGAGACTGGCTTTTCATTCCAGTTGAAAGACAAACCATATTGCTAAGTGCTACAAATAAAATGATCATACATTGTGTTCATTAAAATAAACGTACTTGCTGCAAACTTGTTTTAGGTGCGATGGCTGATGTGATGATGTGGAGGTGGCTCACAAGTAGTACTCTTTCCAGAAATGTCCTCATTTAGTTTAACATGTAAGTTTTGAAATTAGTATGCCACCAGTAACTTGCTTCCTCCAGGTCCTAAAGATTTTTGACAATGACCCCCTTGTGTTTCAGGCTATAATTACTTCCTTCTTGCTATTAATATCGCATATAACTACAAGATGACATTATCTCTATTTAAATGCCAATCACTAATCTTATAAATCTTAGAATAAAATTGGAGATTAAAATGTATTCATTGGATGTTGTTAAACATGGGTGGGTGGTGGGAGTGATAGGAATATGCTCACAGTATGTTATATTTATATGTAAAATATCATAACGAAGTCCATTGTTTAACTTAATCTGTGTAACAATAATAAAAAGATAATATCTATCATCAGTTCATACAATCTAGGCTGTGTGATTACTTTTGTCAATTTATCATTGCATTGTTTATTTATAGTGTAGTAGTATAGTGTAGTTTAAAAGAACAGGTAGATATACATTTAGGAGAGTTTTCTTTTTGCCTTTGATGCTGTTTTTTATCCCCATTTCCAACTTTCCATTGATGAAAAGAAACAAGTTTCCATTTCTACAGATCATCATAGGATTCTTGACGTGGCTGAAAAAACATGAGTAAAGGAGATAAGCAGATAGCATGGTGTTTAAATAAAAATGTGGAAACTTAGATGGAACCCAGGATGCAGTTGGGTGCATGTGGATGTGTTTTTCTGAATGACATAAAGGAATTAAGTCTTCAATATGATCAGAAAGGAAAGAGCATCATCAGAATATTTCTTGATTAACAGATCACTTGATTTTTCTAAATTCTAATCTTTTTTATTCCTGACATCCTTAATATCCTAATTAAAGACTTAGCTATTTTATATATCCCTTGTGAACTTGGATTGACAAATGTTTTCACATACTTTGCACCTTACTGATGCATTGAATCATAGGTAAAAACAATTATCTTTGCAGTAGACTCCCAAGAGAACCTCTTCAATATAGGTGCCCATGACTCCTCTTTGATGTGATTCTCTTCTCTTCTCTCACCTAGTTATACATAGCATGTGTACATATCTCTGGTTCTGCTATGGCCTCAACTTCTCTTATTCCCTACAGTCATCATCCTAGCACTCATAATCTCAGTTTTACTCTGGGTTGGCTGGCTGGTCTAGCATGCCTCCCATGCACAAAACCCACAGTTTTATCAGAATAGGTATCATTGCTCTCTCCCATACAAATCACTTCAAATGGTTTCTCAAGTAATGAGTCTGGGACCATGGCTCCTGCTGTCTTGTGTAATCTCCCACCGAAGCAGCTTTGAGGGACTCCATTGTGTCCTTTGGGTCCACACTGTATGTCAGGGAAGGCAGAGAGTGTTGAAGATCAGAAGTCAGGCATGCTTGTTTCTAGGATCGCGTACTCGTTTTCTATTGCTGCTGTAACAGACACCTCAAATGCTATGCTTAAAATAAAATGAGTGTGTCATCTGATGGTTCTGAAAATTCAAAGTCCTAAATCTGAGGTGTCAGCAAGAGGGATTCTAAGCCATGATGTCTGTCAGCTCTGTCTCAGTCTCCAAACTCTGACTCCTGCTGTCACCCTGCTTTTCTGTTTTCAGTGACCTTGAAATTTGTCAGTGCTTCTTATAGTCAGTGAAGAAGAACCATTGTTATCTTGCCCCCTTTCTCCTAGTTTGTTGCTCTTCTCTACATTTTAATTTCCAATCTGTTACTTTAAAACAGTACCAAAAGTATTTGTTCTGCCATACAAAACAGAGAAGACAAAAAACAACACAGATATTCAACATTTATTTTAACTGACACAAAGACATTGTCACATAGTTATGAGCTTTCTAAATACACTTTCTTATTATATGTCATTATTTCATTAGGAGCCAGAAACAATTTTTGGATCAGTGTGTCTCCACTGTGTCTTGTGACACTGTTTTACATCTCTGGACATAGAGGGTCTGCTCTCATGCTTCTTTTCACCCGTCTTGTCTGGAAACCATTATCACTTTGATAATGCCAGAGCTTTGAGAAAGGCACCGATTCTCCTGTCTCCTTGCTACATTGCTGCCGATTTTTCTTTCACCCAATTCTATTTCTTTCATGTGTTGCAGCATTTCTACCAGTGAGCAAAGTAACCCTAGGGTCTTCACGACTCTCTTCTTGCCTGTCCCCAACTATAGGGAAATCTCAGTATTTCCTTGGAAAGTAAATTGACAAATCATTAATGATATATGCCTGTAGACATGTCGAGTACAAAAGATGTTTGCTATGCTGAAACAAAGCAAAATGAGTATATCTGGTTATTTCTCTTGTAACACAATCACTGGCAGGGTTTGTAATAAAAAAAGTGCTATGAAGGGCCTCACATATCTTCTTTCCCTTCTACAGTGCTGGTCCTAAATGAAAGCTGATTTTGTGTTTGCTTATCTTCCTTGTAGGAGGGAGGATGGATATTAAAAGACTAAGCAGTCTAACCTCATTGATTCTCCTTTAACTAGCTCTCTACCTGGCTTCAGAGCTTTCATAGCTCAGTTCAGCAAGGCTGAGGGACTTGAATTCAGGAATGCCTGGCTGCCTTGCCCTCACCATAAATGAATGCATCAATGGTTTGAACCCAACACTTTGCCTGATGACTTCCACGCACTCAACCTTCCAACAGGCACAGTTTACTAGTATTTCTCACAAAGCATTTTTTTTTTTGCAACTTTTACCTTAGTAAGAGTTAATTGCAATTAATTTTCAAGTATGATTTCATTAGCCATTGCCAAATACTTAATAAACATCTAGATCCATTGCTGTTTTTGTTTTGCTTGTTCTATTCCATATTTACTACATTAATATACTGGTTTGTGTGCACAACATATCATTTAAAAAGTCTTGATCCTCAGTGATCCCACAATTCTATTTTCATACCAGCAGATTTCCTGACTAAGATTTTTTTCTTCTTCTGTGAAAACTTTAAGGATATCTTGATTTTTTTCTACCTTGTCTAATTTCCTCCATTTTACAGAGCCCTATATTACTTTGAAGTACGCTACTATAATTACCTCTCTTTACATTTACTTGTCTGGCAAAATAATTATCTCTCTATGTGGCTGCCTTTACTTTTCCACAAAACATTTTTTTCTCCTGTCTTCTAAAGAGCCACCTACATGTCTATGTCTACCCAATCATGGGTAGGACAGTGTTCTGGAAATACCAAAAAATGGTATTTCCATATACCATTTCTACTAACCTTGATGGGACCATGTACATAAAAGCAGTGTGTGGAAGTGATTTACAAGATGGATATTTCTGAATTGATCCCATTTCTTTTTCTTGGTCTGTGTGTCTTGGGTACAAGTAATGGAAGGGTATGATGGCAGTTATATTGGTCTAGAAGACCAGGGGGTGTGATAACAAAGATGTGTATGGGATAGAAAAATTGCTCTAACTAGCATGTATAGAAAGGTAGGGTAAGTTATTTATCCTGGTTGCATGGAACTTTTCTAACTTTAGCCTGAACATTCTGTCTTAGGAGATACCTTCTTCTCAGGCAAACCAATATGGTTGATCATCTTTTTTGACACTGTAGCTTCCTGTGGATGGCCAAATACCTGTTGTGAAAATATATATTCAGGGTTGGATTTCTTCTTTTCCCAATGCAAGGAAAAACTATCTTCAATTGTATTGTATGTGTGGGTGTATGTGTAGGTCTATGTACATGTATGTACATATAGGCATGAGTGTGGGCAGTAGAGGTATATCAGAGATCATGGATCTGGGAGTGATTAAGAAAGAATCCTAACAATGTGATCAATACAGGGTTATGTGTGGACTTTTCTATCCCCATTGCTAGTGCATCAGGGTCATCAGGCAATTATAAATGTGTAGAGATAAACACTGTTTTGAGCTTGATGGTTATATATCATGGCATAATAAATCTCACAAAATCACAAACTTTGCTTAATTCAGTAAGGAAAAATTTGCAGTTCTGATAAATGGGTAATATATATATATATATTACATCACTTGCAGTATTCAAGTCTTCTAACTCATTTATTAACTACTTCAGTAAGTAGCTAATGGTTTCCCCTATAAACTGAAAAAATTCAGCTCTGTTACCATCAATTGACTTAGATCAGAGATTAAAATCTCAGACAACTATTGTGGTCAGAGAGGAATACTCTTCACTGAAGGATACCTCACAGAGACTACTAATTGGAAAGGGAATGTTTTATGGATCTTATGTGGAATATTCCCCTCCCCAAAGACCATATTTATTAAAGGTATGTCACTAGTTCATGGCACTACTGGGGAATGTTGTGAACTTTAGTTCTTGAGGAACTAATTGAGGAAGCATGGCCATGAAGTTGTATTGGAGCTCTGTGTTCCCACCCCACCTCTGCTTCACGATAATTATGTGGTGAGTAGTTCCTTCTAAACACATACTTCTTCATTTTTTATTAGATATTTGTTTTGTTTACATTTCAAATGTATCCCCTTTCCACATTACTCCTCTGAAAACCCCTATCCCATCCCCCTCCCCCTTTTAGGCCCCCCCAATTTCCTGACTTGTATTCTCCTATTCTGGGGAATAAAGCCTGCCCATGGCTCATGGCCAACCAGTAGACTGAGCATAGGGTCCCCAATAGAGAAGCTAGAGAAAATACCCAAGGAGCTGAAGAGGTTCGCAGCCCTGCAGGAGGAAAAATAATATGCACCAACCAGTACCCCTGAAGCTCCCAGGGACTAAACCACCAACCAAAGAGTACACATGGAGGGACCCATGGTTCCAGCTACATATGTAGCAGAAGATGGCCATCAATGAGAGGAGAGGCCACATGCTTCTTCATAATGGACTGCCTTACTGCAGGCCTCAGAGTAGCCTGGATAAATGACATATAGTTACCCCTGAAACTCAAAGCCCAAATAAATTGTTTTTCAAGGTGATTTCTTTCAAGATTTTTTTCTTTTTAATGTCTTAGCAACAGGAAACTGTATGATTGATGTTGAAATGTACAGATATTACATGGCTATACTTTACCAGTTGATTCAGAAGCCTTTAGTCCCAGTTTGCAAAATTGCCTGGGATTCTGCAACTGAAGTTTAACAAACCATTCTTGTGGGATCTCAGAAAACCAGAGTGTGGATAGAAGTATGTACAGAAAATGCAGGCTATGCCTGTGAGCTTTTGGACAGGTGTGAGGACTCTGTTCAACTGAAGGATATTCCTGCTATATTCCAGCAAAGAACCTGGTTACATCCTGTCTATGGCCTGAGACCATGGAAAGTTAATGTTAATGGTGATGGTCTAATGATATAGGAAATTTGAAAGTAGGATGACATGCAGACACTGCCATAAGTATTATTGGATGCTTTCAACTAAACTTCTAGTAGAGGACCATAGATGGCTGAGAGCCAGATAATGACATGTAGGATGTGCTACAAAGTTTCTGGCTCCTAACTCAGTATTATTTTCACTGCCTAGTGATTTCAAAATTACACACACACACACACACACACACACACACACACACAAATCCAAAATATATATTTATAAGAAGAGTATATTGATTTGCTTTGGATGCAAGATTTGGTCAAAAGGCAAGTACCCGGTATACCTGGACCATTGAAACAATGCATGTCTGATGGATCCTACCTGGGAAGCAGTGAAAAATCATAACTACGCATCCTCAGACAGGTTTGAAAACGACAGTAATACTATATGTGTGAAGAATCTCAGTTCTTTACTGTCCTGTTAAATTACAAAGAAGGAGAGATGAGTGGGAAAGTGATAAGGCAACAGGTACACAAAGTACTAAACACCAGTGTGAGACAGCTTCAACGTGTGTTTCGACTTATCCATGCTAATTAACATTTAGGAAGTTAGTGAGAGTAACACTGAGCACATGAAGCATTAAAGGGGAAGGGAGTATTATTGGAGAAGAGGGGCACAGAGGGTAAAGGACAGCAGCGTGTCTGGAGGTGGAAAGCTAGGAGCAATTGCATATGAACATGTCCTTTGTCTTTATTTTCTTGGTCCTGTATTTACATAGTATTTTCACTAGAATATATCCACATATATGTATATAGTCTATATCTATCTAACCATCCATCTGTATTTGAGCTTCTGTGCTATGTGATTCTTACGTTTGTAAATTGTAATCCAGTAACTGTTCCCATGAGAGGCTCAGAGAGTTAAAAAATGATTTGCTTTTTTATGAAATAGTTATGAATAAACACCCAAGTAGAAGAGGAGAAAATGAACAAAACCAAGCCCTGACATCATGATTAGCTTTCTTTTTGAAGTAGACTTTTCTCATAATGTATCTGGGTTGTTATTTCTTCTACCTCTACTCATCCCAACTACTCTCACCCATTCAGACCCATCTCCTTTCTATCTTCATTAGAAAACAAACACGATTCTAAGAAATAATAGTAAAACAGTATAAAATAAGATAAAACATAAATAAACACAACTGTATAGGACAAACAAAGAAACAGAATGACACAAGCCCAAAAAGGACAAAAGCAGATACAGATACAGAGATCCACTTGTTCCCACACTCAGAAATCCCATAAAATATAAGCAGTAAGCTACACAAGGGACCTGAAGCAGGGAGAGAGAGAGAGAGAGAGAGAGAGAGAGAGAGAGAGAGAGAGAGAGAGAGAGAGAGAATAAGAATATAAAAAGCTCAAAAGAAAACCCACTGACATGATAAGTCAAGGCCCCTCCACAGATGCCACTGAATTTGTTTTCTCTTGACCATTGACCATTTAGTGGTAGGCATACAACCTACCCTTAAGTTTGATTTCCCTGTGAAATACCCTTGGAAAAAACTAAATTTTTACTTACAAGTGCTTATCAATTTGAGATAACTTTTGGATTCAGGATGGGTTCATGTGTCCATTTTTCCTTTCAGCCCTGGGATTCATCTGGTACAGACTGATTCAAGCTGTATGACTTTGTATATGTGTCTATTTTGTTCTGATTAGAAGGCTTGTTACATTGATGTCCTCCATCCCCACTGGTCTTAGAATTGTTCCACCTCATTGTTCAGAGAGTTACCTCAGCCCTGGGAGGAGGGATTTGGTAACGGCATCACATTTAGGACTGAGTGTTCCTGGGTCTCTCAAACATTGCTGTGACTGTGACTGTGGCTTTCTGTATTTGTTCCCATCTATTGCAGTAAGATCCTTCTCTAATGAGGGATAAGCAAGAGACTGATCTATGACAATAGCAAAATGTCATTATGAATAATTTTATTGCTATATCCTTTCAGAAGAACAGTAGATTTTTATTTTATTCTAGGTCCCTGGGCATCTAGCCTAAGATTTTTGGTCATCCCATCATCATTGGGAATAGGTTACCTCTTATAGAGTGGGCATTAAATCAAACCAGATATTGTTGGTTATTCCCACAAGCTTTGTGCTACCATTGCCCTAGCATATCTTGAAAGCAAGGTAACTATTGTTGATCCAAGGGTTGGTACCTGGGTTGGTATTTCCATTTCTTTTGGTACATGTGAAGTGTGTTTCTAGGTCAACGATGCTACCTGTGAATGCTCTTGGGTGACATGTTATTGGCAAGCAGAGTTTGGAAGGTGTCATGTTCTTTGTGTAAAAGGAACTATTCTCAGGCACTGGAGAGAAGAATAGATAGCACTGTGATAAAGCTACAGTAAAGTTTTAGCAAGAGCTATCGGACAGGAAAGGGAAACCAGATAATAAGAGAGCAATGGAATGTCAGCATAAATTCAATTCACTAACCATACTGTCAAACACCTTCATTTGTGGCTACAGTGGTGACATTTTTGATTAGTAACATGCTCATATTATTTTAAAAGAAGGTTCTAAGTTACACACATAAAATTACCTGTTTGTCATTTGTTGTTCAAACCATAAGCAGATTCAATAAACAGCTGAGTATATTTTAAGAGTAAAGAAACATTCTATGAATGACTGAAGTAAGTGAGCACTGATATTTCTGATTTTATTCTGCTCTAAAACCTTTCCTAAATGAAGTTAAGAATTGCTCCTATTTTATGGCTAGAAAGCTTAATATTAAATAAGAAGGAGTGGAGAGAAAAGGGTTTTCTATCCTAGGGAATATGGAGAAAGGAAGCCTGGAGGAAGAGAAAAATGAATTTGCCAAATCCCTGGGAGTTAGGTTCCCTGGGAGTCAAGGGGTCAGATAACATGGATGGAGGCCCTTTCTGGTTATGCTTTTGAGAATGAGGTCCTGAGAGTGGACCTCCTTATGAGGAAGATAACTATAAATAAAACCGATACTTGCATTTGGCCATGTGTCCTAGTGATGGCTTTGGTACTTTACAAGAAGTACAGTGAACCTGGATGTTGAAGAAGGTATTGTTGGGGTACAAGTATGCAAGCCTAATAGCATGGAGAATTGTGATTCTGATGAGAGAAAAAAAGACTATGGAGAACAATAATGGGTATTTCTGAAGACACTGATTTTGTAGTGAGATTATAGCTTTAATTTCACAGGCTCAGGAAATTTAGGAAGGGTGAGAATATGAGAGCTGTACCATTCATTTCTTTAGTAGTGAAAAAGCTCAATTTCAATAGACTCATCTTCCATTTCTCATGGTAAGTACTCTACAGAGGTTGAAATGGACAGACTCCCCTCTGTACTAATACCCCTTAGTGTTTGGATATCAAAGCTCAAGGAGTAGTCCTGACTATAAGGGACATAAACAATGTTGAAAGACAAATGTTACAGGATTCTTCTGGATAGAAATAAGGTTTTAAAAACATTTAGAAGAATGGAAGATGTCCAATATAGAAGTTATATCTCTAAAGTAGAGGCTGATTAACAGCAGAACTAAAAGGAAATGTGTCTAGCTAACAATAAAAAATAAAGGGTGGTCAAAGGAAGCATGTGGTACAGTCATCCTGACACTCTATACTTACAGACATCATTTTGAGTTTTGGGATCCTTGCAAGCTGCTTAGTCTAAGAAATCCTTTACATACTCAGATGTCACTCAGGGTTCTTAGAAATATAAGGTCAAGGAGAGGAGATATTTATATAGGTCATGGTGTTCGATATACTTTCTTTTAGAACATTGAAAGCATAGCACATCAGTTGATACTTTGTTTGGGTACGTGGGAATGGCCACTTGGTTGTCATGTTTTGCCTTGTAACTGAGTCAGACAATGGCAGAGCAGACAGGGAAGCATACAAGCAGGGAGTAGGACATTTGTTTCAGTCAGAAAGCTGGAAACTGCTTTGGGAAACAGCATCTCTCTCTCTCTCTCTCTCTCTCTCTCTCTCTCTCTCTCTCTCTCTCTCTCTCTCTCAGCAATGTTCAATGAACATTACAGTGGCAAGTTTGAGCTCTCTAAGAGCTGCTGGTTATGGTAGTGCGTTTGCTACTCCATTTCAGACCTAAGGATATTTGCTTCAAAGTGTCACCTAGGAGTCCTTATCCAACTGTGTCTGAATCTTCCAACTCTCAATGAAGACAGGAAATCAGCCAAAGATAAAAAAAAACTACTGCATTATTGAGACTAGCTAGAAAGATAAACAATTTTCATAAGATGCTAATAGATTATCCCATGATACAAACATGTCTACAGTAGGACTTTCAGGAGCCTGAAGTTTAGCCATAAGAAGCTTATCCACGAAGAGAATGCTTAACCAGGAACTCTATCTAACTGCCTCAACTCCACCAGTTAATTTCTGCTGGATATTTGAAAGCACCTAATTTGTCTATGTTACCTGTCTTCTGTTTGCTATTTGTTCTTTTACTTGGAAGTCTCACCCAAGGGGATATGGTGCTCTGTGGGTGGTCCTCTTGACTGGAACCTATAGGTGTCAGCCTCTATAGGGCCTTGCAAGTCAGTTTCTGCTTGCTGTTTACACCCCCCCCCCCAGTTTGATTATTGTACCTTGTTTATTTTCTTAATAAGGCATTTGCAGTCATCTCTTCTGGATTTTGTGAACACTCAGCTTGATGCTTTCCTGCCTGCCTATTGTTTCTATCGATCCCCAACTTTCCCCTTGATCATTTACGTCCGCTTGCCACCTGGTTAATAAACTCACTCACTCAAATCCAAAAGAATGACTAGCATAGATCATTTTTCTGAACTGCACGGAATAGATGCAGTGTTCTCCCAGGAAGACAGGAGTTTAAATCCTGCCTGTGGCAGTCCCGATGCCACTTAGTTTAATAGCAGTCTCACCTCCTCTGTACAACACTTGTAAGATGTCAAGGTTGTCTGGCTTCTGTAAGGTCATGGGAAGTGCTCATTTATCATTGTCCCATTGTACTCTGAGCACATCCTGTGCATAATGAGGGCTTAATATGACTTAGCAGGAATTGCAGCTTTGAGTGAGACTTTGTTCCTTGAGCATGTATCTACTCTGACTTACTATAGGACTCTACTCCAAACACTACAATCCTCAGGAGTCTTTGTGTTTCTTCTCATTGTCTTTTCTAGAACTGTTGTATAGTGGCAAAGTGTGTAGGAACTGATATTACCATGCTTTGGTTGATTATGGTCTCAGTTACTTATATTGTGTATGGATACACGTGACTCATACTGGTTTCTTAGTCTCTTTGTCTTTGTCATAGCTACAAAGTGGAGGTTACAATAATTCTGACTCCTCTAAGAGGAACAAATGAATGCATGTCTGAAGCACTTGCAAGAGTGGCAAGTGCTCCATAAAGGTGAGCCTTCATTATCATAGATGTACTTCAATGTACAGCAAGGGACACGATTGTTCTGACACCCGTGAGGAAGAGCTATCAGAAGGAAGGAACATGTGTGTCCCTCCTACATGATGCTTAAAAAATACTACGTGGATCTGAGATGCCGCCCACATGTCAGCATTGTAGTACATGCTGATTGCTGAAAATGCTCAGAGTCTAACTGCAGCAAGATCATACTGGCTTTTCATTACTACCATCCTCCTGTTCTTGTCCTCATGTGGCAAGCATCCCACACACCAGAGCAAACCTTAGCATCCTCAAGTGTCCTATAGCACAGTACAGAGGTGTGTTTTGGAAAAAGAACATTAATTCAGCGCCATTCATTTATTTTCTCAGGAAAGATTATTGAACATCATCTTTCCCAGATAGCAAGTATATATTACCTGTGCTTAAGAAACAGTTAAAGGAAGATAGGAGCCAATAAGATCAGACAAGACAGTGGTGTTGGCCTTATTCAACTGCTGAGAATGAGTTATAGGAGATGGGGCATCTTGGATCAACTATAAGCAGATTCAAAAGGGAATTCTGAGTTGGTGAGTGTCTGCCCAGCTGTGTTCACGGGTGGATCATTGATTAGATTTCTGAGCCTTGCCTCCTTTTCTCATAGACTATTTTGACTTCTGCTTTATTAAGGTAGTCCATATGCTAAAGGGTTAAGCATAGGTCAGATCAGAGAGGGAGAGCTATAATTGCCTAGAAATTATTCTCCCTGCTCCTTCTTTGCAGGCTGCTCTCACATGTCTGACAGCATGCCTTAAAGGTCGCTGTCCTATTTTATCACTTCTACAGTCTATAGACATGATATATAAGAACCTAGTGCATACATAATCTCCTTTTACCCTGAGTTCCACATTGGGATAATCTAAGTTACAAAACATGATATACATTCTGTCCCCATGGAGCACTGCTGTATATTCTAGTAAAGTAACAATGGAGTACATTCTAGTACTAAACTATGTCACAGAAGGGACAGAGGCATGGCTTGGAGCTGTGTTTCATGATCTGTATAGCAGTTTGCTTATTAGCACTCCTCTTGTTTATTATAATTCTGCTGAAAAGGCAGGAGACAAATATATCATTCTGTCATGGTACCTGCTCATTAAGGGTCCAGAGAACACAGCTCCATGAAGGAAGCTAGTCAATCCTATAGCATATAACTGCAGCTCTCCTGCTTAACCAGAATGCTTTCAAATGCCGGTGTTATCACAGTACAAATGGTGGAGCTTTTTCTCCATCTACTGCCTTGAGAGCATCTGTCACTCTGAGCTCCTTTGCTTCAATCTCTGTTTCTCATTTTCCACTTGGCATTGATTCTTCTATATATAGCAGGGAGAAAGGTGATATTGATGATCTCCTTTCTCCCTCCTACACATACTTCATAACATCCTTAGGATGGCTTATTATCATCAGCATTTTATCTTACACAAATCCCTCCCACCTCAAATGTTTCTCTGCCTGAATGCCACTGCCTTTCCAGATGCCTTTTCTCTCTGTGACCCCTGGCATCTGTACTTCTGATATTGTAGGAACTATTCTTCAATATATGGCCTCTTAGATCGCTGCAGATTCAGTTCAATCCCTATTAGCTCAGCTCACATAGTTTGCTTGAGGTCACACTGACTCCTTGTGCAGGAAATGAGGTAGATAATTTCCAGTCCTATATGATATATCTGTAGCATCTGTATTGTATCATGCCTTCTTTTTCTGTATTCCTGAAACTGTGATAAATGCATAAAACAACAAAATCAAAATCAAAATCAAAAGGGTTAAGATTTTTCTGGATATCAATTTCTGAGTGAGACAGAGAAGTGAGAATCTTGGACACAGACCCACAGCTTTGAGAGCCTGGTTCATTGACTACCAAAACCTATTTCAGGGTACTCTTTTTGGAAACTTCCTCTTCTGTCAGCATAGATAAATAATAGTTTCTGCTTTTTAGTAAAACTAAATTTTGCTGTATAGTTTCATTTTAGTTCAAGAAGCAGTTGAGATTTGGTGACAAACATCTTTTTAATAGCCCTCCCTTATTTTGGCTCGCATTTCTGTTCGATTTGGTTCTGTTGCTTGTTCATTCCCTGTCTGCACACATTAGGAGGGGGCAGATAAGGGTTAGACCAAGTACTGAGAACAAAGGACAGAGATAAGTCCCCCTCCCCTTTTCTCCCAGAGGCTTCAACTTAGAAAAGTGCAATTTCCTACAGAGCCTTTACCTAGTCTCCTGCTGCATCACTTTGATATGCTAACTGGAGGCTGGGGAAACCAGCCTTAAAGCTTATCAGGCAGATCAGCTGTGGGACAGCAGAAGTATAGATAGCAAATAGTCTAAATGGTCCAAGGCTTAGTTTCTGAATGGGATATGAATATGAACCCCATACCATACCATTACCATACCATACCATACCATACCAACCATACCATACCATACCATACCATACCATACTATACCATATTGTACCAACTTCTCAGGGTGGTCCTTAGATTAAATACCTTTGGCAGGGAGGAATGTCTAGGAAGAGGAGCTTATAAACTAAGCTATCTGGGCCTCTGGGTACCTCATTATCATTGAGAACTCTGTTCTGGGCCTATGTGACCATGGGTCACATTTCCTTATGTGGGGGGTGTGGCGCTCATTCCAGGCTAGGACTCTGGCAGGGAGCAGGGAGTCACCTCAGTGTCAGATGTGTCCCCACTGAGTCTCTGGGCCTCAAACGCATTCTACCTTATCAGCCTCCTGGCATGGTTTTACTGCCCCGTGTGTGTGTGTGTGTGTGTGTGTGTGTGTGTGTGTGTGTGTGTGTGTGTATGTGTGTGCATGTTTATGTGTATGTATATCCAAAAATATTAATTTTTGATTTTAATAGACAATCGCTTTTGGTATATAGCTAAGGAGCATGAGTCGAGCACATACTGACATAGATTCATCGATGCTGCAAAGCTTACAGGTTAAGTCTGAAACATTTTCCTCAGCTTGAAGTACCATTGGTCCTCATCAGCATAGGAGACAAGGTCTGTGGCATAATATATTTTCTGGCATATGGTTTAACCTCCATGTGCTTTTTTTAAAAAATGGAATATATTATGGTTTCCTACAGTTAAATTGAAATAAACAAGGAGAAAAAAATTCCAGAAGCAAGTTTATTGACACCCAACAATGGCCTGTTGTAATTTTAATCTTTCCTCTGACACAAATCAGCACAGAAGAGTTAAGGGTTCAATGTGGCATTTAATTCAGGGGAAAATATCATCACATATTTTTAATTGCTTCAGGCATCAAGGGTAGAAAGAGTATACTTAATATTTCTAATAATCACTGCCAAAGTTGGTGGAAAAAGTCTGAGTCATGTTCAGTCTTTGAAAGATTTCTGTCTCAAACATCTTTACTTAAAGCAGAATGCATATCCTCATAGATGTATCTGGAACTCGCAACCTTCAGGGTACAAATGGGGTATCAGTAAAAAACTAAAACTTAAGAGGCTTATAGATACACCTATAGATTAGTATAGTTCTAATGGGGAATTTTTTTTCCTTGCAAGAGTTTCTAGAAATCTCTGGGAAATAAGATGCTTGATTTTGAGAAGAGATTCTGCTCTAATTGGGTGCTTGTCTGCTCAGGCTCGCACTTCTGTTTCCTGGTGACTCTTGGTGCTCTGCTAGGTCTATGGCCTCTGTACTCTGGTGCCTCTGAGCTCAAAATGCTCTACTGAACCCAGTGTGGCACCATGGTGACTAATGTTCTTCTCCCTTGGTGTTACTGCATCACATGGTCCTATGGGTTTACACGGATCAGATGAAAGAGATTTCATATTTTCTTTATAGCCTTTCTGCTTCTTTGAGACTTTTGATATGAGCCAGTGGGGAATAGAGACAGGAAACACATTCTACAGAGAGTCACCAGGCTATAATCACAGCAAAGTTTTCCCTTGGTGACTCATCATTCAGCTTCAGGGAGATATTTTCTTTCTCTTAGGACAAATTGCTGAAACTTCCTCATTCTGCATGAAAATTGCTGTCTGGTGGATGTCCCATGGAGGTTTACTGACATACTCAGGGACATGTGATCTCTCCCTTTCCTCTTTCTTTCCTTTTTTTTTTCATTTTCTCTCCAAACAAATATTTCATGAATGTGCAGAAGATGCCAGGTACTATTCTAAGTAGCTTGATCATGGTGATGGGCAGAGCCTTCAATACCCAGTCTCCCAAAGGAACCTAAAGGGAAGGCAGAATGAGGAATCAAATACACGGATGTAGGTTGATAAAATGTTAAAACTTCCTGTTTTCCAAAGGCACCCCTGGTCTCAAAGGCCACCTGTTAGCATCTTGTCCAGATGACTAGGTGGTAAATCTGGTCCTCGAGCTCTAGTGACTTGCACTTATACCAATAGAATCCTGTCATTCCTTTTGTTTATTTATAATGCCTTGACACCCCATCCCTAACCTTGTTTGGTCTCCCAGGGAGCTTTCTCTATGTAATAGTAAGACATGGTTTGACCTTCTTAGGGCCTTTAAGTATAATGATATCTTAATTTCACATACATCTGTGAGTATAAATTTCAATGTCATGGTTAGAGTTCACATTAAAAAAGTACACAAAATGTTCTCATTCTTCTCCTTACATCACAGGGTATTACACTCATGCATTCCTTACCAATGGGGATATGGTCCTAGAGATTTATTCACGAGGCAGTTTTGTTATGCAAACCTTATAGAACAACCTTACTAATGCTGTGACTCTTTAATATAGTTCCTCATGATGTGGTCCCCCCCAGTCATAAAGTTATTTTTATTGCTACATCATAACTCTAATTTTGCTACTGTGATAAATTGTAATGTAAATATTTTATATACAGGAAATCAGATGTACAACCCTCACCAGGGTCATGACCCACAGGTTGAGTGCCACCA
Organism: Apodemus sylvaticus; assembly: GCF_947179515.1. NCBI lineage: Eukaryota > Metazoa > Chordata > Mammalia > Rodentia > Muridae > Apodemus > Apodemus sylvaticus. Next base: position 106,619,037 of record NC_067477.1, on the reverse strand, counting down.
TGATAAGAGTATACTTATTCAGAGTAAGTTTGATGTGGCATCCCTGGGCCATATAATCTTATGGGACCAACAGTGTCACTGGCAGAAGCCTCAGTTTGTGGACTATATATGCATTTGAACATATTGTCACGGAGGCTTCTCAGACTAGCTGCCAGCATCAGAAATATAAATAGCTAAGGTATTGAAGTACTACGTATCTGAGGGGAGCTTCTCATAAGGATCAGTAAATTTAAGGGTCCCCAAACTTGTCGAATAGTCATGAACCAGCAGAGGAAGTCTGAAGTTACATAAGCTAATGATCAAAGGATAGACTGTGCACCCTGGCAGGACTTCAAATTATGGATGAACATAACAGAGAACAGAGGTGTCACCTTCTATGAAGATGATCTTGCCTCTAGCATAGTAATTAGAGTGCCAGAAGTAAAAAGGGAAAGGGATAAGTCATGCACTGACTATCAATAAATAAATAAATAAATAAATAATCCATTGAGTTTCAGTGAGAGCAGGGGGAGCAGAGTCTGAGGAAAAGACCATCCAGAGACTACCCCACCCAGGGATCCATCCTATATACAGTTACAAAACCCAAACACTATTGTGGATGCCCACAAGTGCTGGCTGACTGGAGCTGGATATAGCTATGACCTGGGAGGCTCTCCTAGTGCATGACAAATACAGAGGGGGACACTCTCAGTCAGCCACTGAACTGAGCACAGGGGGAGCTAGAGAAAGGACCCAAGGAGGGTGTTGAAGGGGTTTGCAGCACCACAGGAGGAACAACAATATGAGTTACCCAGTACTCCCAGAGCTCCTAGGGACAAAACCATCAACCAAAGAGTGCACATGGAGTTACCAACGGCGCCAGACATATTGGCAGCAGAGGATGGTCTTGTTAGACACCAAAGGGAGGAGAGGCCCTCAGTCCTGGAAAGAATTCCTATGTACTACAAGTGTATAGGAATACCAGGACAGGGAAGTATCAGAGGGTTGATTAGGGAAGGGGAGATATCTTATAGGATTTTCAGGGGAGGGGGAAACCAGGAAAGGGGGCAACTTTGGAATGTAAATAAAGAATATATCTAATAAAAAATAAAGAAAAAATGAGAGCAGGGAGGGGTTTATAGAAGGGATTGGAGGAAGGAAAGGGAAGGGAGAAATATAATTAAGATGCAATCTAAGAAACTAAATATATATAAAAGAATTTGATTAAATTAGTAAAATTATTTAGTATTTTTTAATTGAAAATTGGTTCTTCTCTTATGCAATACATCCTGACCACAGTTTCCCCTCCCTCCACTCTTCTCAGCTTACCCTACCTCTCTTTCCCAGATCCACCCCTCCTGTTTCCTCTTTAGAAAAAAGCAGGATCCCAAGGGTAGCAGCTAAATAAGAATAAACAAGATATAATAAGACAAGGCAAAAACCCCATATGGAGATTGGACAAGGCCACCTAATAAAAGGAAAAGCATCTTTTTTTGTTTTGTTTTTTTATTTTATTTATTTTATTTTATTTTATTTATTTGTTTGGTTTATTTTTATTTTTTTGTTATTGCTATATTTATTTTCATTTCAAATGGTTTCCCCTTTTCTGGACCCCGACTCCCCGAAAGTCCCATTAGTCACCTTCCCTCCCCCTGTTTTCCCACCCAACCCTTCCCACTTCCCTGTTCTGATTTTGCTCTATACTGCTTCACTGAGTCTTTCCAGAACAAGGGGCCACTCCTCTGTTCTTCTTGTACCTCATTTGATGTGTGGATTATGTTTTGGGTATTCCAGTTTTCTAGGTTAATATCCACTTATTAGTAAGTGCATACCATGATTCATCTTTTGTGTCTGGGTTACCTCACTTAGTATGATATTCTCCAGCTCCATCCATTTGCCTAAGAATTTCATGAATTCATTGTTTCTAATGGCTGAATAGTACTTCATTGTGTAGATATACCACATTTTTTGCATCCACTCTTCTGTTGAGGGATACCTGGGTTCTTTCCAACTTCTGGCAATTATAAATAGGGCTGCTATGAACATAGTGGAACATGTATCCTTATTACATGCTGGGGAATCTTTTGGGTATATGCCCAGGAGTGGTATAGCAGGATCTTCTGGAAGTAAGGTGCCCAGTTTTCAGAGGAACCGCCAGACTGATTTCCAGAGTGGTTGTACCAATTTGCAACCCCACCAGCAGTGGAGGAGTGTTCCTCTTTCTCCACATCCTCGCCAACACCTGCTGTCTCCTGAGTTTTTAATCTTAACCATTATGACTGGTGTAAGGTGAAATCTCAGGGTTGTTTTGATCTGCATTTCCCTAATGACTAATGAAATTGAACATTTTTTAAGGTGTTTTTCTGCCATCCGAAGTTCTTCAGGTGAGAATTCTTTGTTTAACTCTGTACCCCATTCTTTAATAGGGTTGTTTGGTTTTCTGGAGTCTAACTTCTTGAGTTCTTTATATATATTGGATATTAACCCTCTATCTGATGTAGGATTGGTGAAGATCTTTTCCCAATTTGTTGGTTGCCAATTTGTCCTTTTGATGGTGTCCTTTGCCGTACAGAAACTTTGTAATTTTATGAGGTCTCATTTGTCAATTCTTGATCTTAGAGCATATGCTATTGGTGTTCTGTTCAGAAACTTTCTCCCTGTACCGATGTCCTCAAGGGTCTTCCCCAGTTTCTTTTCTATTAGCTTCAGAGTGTCTGGCTTTATGTGGAGGTCCTTGATCCATTTGGATTTGAGCTTAGTACAAGAAGACTAGGATGGATCAATTCGCATTCTTCTGCATGCTGACCTCCAGTTGAACCAGGAATTCGACAACATAAGGAGGTCAAAGGGATAGAAATTGGAAAGGAAGGAAAAGCATCTTAAGAGCTGGTGAAAGATTTGGAGATACAACCACAATCAACACTTTCTAAACATCATCAACAACAAAAAAATCAATGAGAGTTGCCAACCTTCATATGTTAAATATTTTCTGAAGATTAATGGGTTAAAGGTATTCTTCTACGGGTGGAGCTACAGATGATGAATTTTTAAGTGCCGGGATTCCATAGGAATCCTTATGACATTGAGAACATACCCTTGGGAGAGACTGTGAGACCCTGTACAAAAGTTCTCTCTCTGCTGTTACTTTATGGTTTATGAAATGGTTTATGGTTCATTCATTGTAATGTGTCAATAATGAGGTGGGTCATTATTGCACAAGGCCATAGCAAGTGAAGTTATATAATCTTAGACTGGAACTTGCAGAATTGTGAGCCCAAACCATATTTTTCTCTTTATAAGTTACTTGATTTGGTTATTTTATGGGGCAAGAAATGATGACAATTTAGATGACAGAGAGAGATGAGAATTAGTGTGTTTGTAATGTATGGTTTCCATGTATAATATCCAACCACTGAATTATTTTAAAGAAATGATGACAGTTTAGGTAACAAGTAGAAAGGGGTGAGAAGCTGTCTGTTTTTAATGTATGATTTGCACATATAATAGCCAACCATTGAATTATTTAAAGACAAATTTTAAAAACTTGTGATTCAATATTGATTTTATTTATTTATTTATTTTTGCCATGCAACCTATCCATTGACTTGGCATCTACAAATCACAAGACAGTAGCTAGGCTTGGGGCTGAAAAACTTGGAATCTAAGCAGATAATCAGCTTAGATAGGTGAAATTTGAACAATTTATCAGATTTCATCATAGAGATATTGTTTTAGTGTGCTAGAGGGGCCATAGAAAGATTCTATTGCTCAAGAGGCTTGAACTGTAGAAACTGATGGTGTACATTCTAGACTAGCTTTTTACAACTAGCGTGTTGTTGGGAGCATTTTCTTTGTTCCCAAGAAGAAAGACTCTATAACTCTGTGCTTATCTTTTCATCCCATCTTCTCTGTGGCTTCTTTTTTCTTTCTTTAATTCTTTTAAATTTATTTTATTTCATGTATGTGAGTGTTTTGCTTGCATGCATGTTTGTGTGCCATACGTACCATGTGACTTCCCATCAAAGTCAGAAGAAGGTGTTGGTCCTCCTTGAACAGGAGTTATAGATCACTGTGAGCTATTTTTCAGGTGCCCGGACCTGCAAGAGCAAAAAGTGTTCTTAACAGGTGAGTCATCTCTCCAGCCATGCTTTCCTCTCTTTAAAAGTCCAGCCTTGGTGTGAGTGTTTGTGCCTGTTCTTACTGTAAGTTGTTCTGCCATGCGTTTGGTTAGTGTCCCTAGAGCCCTGCTTTTCTATGGGATGAGACTGGGAAGGGAAGTGGATCTGGGGAGGGAGGGAGGTGATGGGAGAACTGGTCTAAATTGGGGGAGGAGAAGCTACACTCTGGATACACTGTATGATAGAATAATAACTGAAAAATGGCACTCATGTTAAAGCAGGATGTTCCCGGCACTTTGGAGGTGAATACATGAAGAATAGGAGTTTAACCTATGCTATAAGGAACACTACCACATTTGTCAATTCTTGCTCTTAGAGCATACGGTATTGGTGTTCTGTTCAGGAACTTTCCCCCTGTACCGATGTCCTCCAGGGTCTTCCCCAGTTTCTTTTCTATTAGTTTCAGAGTGTCTGGTTTTATGTGGAGGTCCTTGATCCATTTGGAGTTGAGCTTAGTACAAGGAGACAAGGATGGATCAATTCGCATTCTTCTGCATGCTGACCTCCAGTTGAACCAGCACCATTTGTTGAAAAGGCTATCTTTTTTCCACTGGATGTTTTCAGCCCCTTTGTCGATGATCAAGTGGCCATATGTGTGTGGGTTCATTTCTGGATCTTCAATTCTGTTTCATTGATCCGCCTGCCTGTCACTGTACCAATACCATGCAGTTTGTAACACTATTGCTCTGTAGTATTGCTTGAGATCAGGGATACTGATTACCCCAGAAGTTCTTTTGTTGCTGAGAATAGTTTTAGCTATCCTGGGTTTTTTGTTATTCCAGATGAAATTGAGAATTGCTCTTTCTAACTCTATGAAGAATTGAGTTGGTATTGCGCTGAATTTGTATATTGCTTTTGGCAAAATGGCCATTTTAATTATATTAATCCTGCCTATTCATGAGGATGGAAGATATTTCCATTTGTTGAGGTCTTCTTCCATTTCCTTCTTCAGAGTCTTGAAGTTCTTGTCAAACATCTTTCACATGTTTGGTAAGAGTCACCCCAAGGTACTTTATACTGTTTGTGGCTATTGTGAAGGGTGTCATTTCCCTAATTTCTGTCTCAGCCTGCTTATCCTTTGAGTATAGGAAGGCTACTGATTTGCTTGAGTTGATTTTATAACCTGCCACTTTGCTGAAGTTGTTTATCAGCTGTAGGATTTCTCTAGTGGAGTATTTTGGGTCACTAAGTAGACTATCATATCATCTGCAAATAATGATAGTTAGATTTCTTCCTTTCCAATTTGTATCCCTTTGACCTCCTTATGTTGTCTAATTGCCCAAGCTAGTACCTCACGTACAATATTGAAAAGATAAGGAGAAAGGGGGCAGCCCTGTCTAGTCCCTGATTTTAGTGGGATTGCTTCAAGTTTCTCTCCATTTAGTTTGATGCTGGCTACTGGTTTGAGGTATATTGCTTTTACTATGTTTAGGTATGGGCCTTGAATTCCTGTTCTTTCCAAGACTTTAAGCATGAAAGGATGCTGAATTTTGTCAAATGCTTTTTCTGCATCCAATGAAATGACCATGTGGTTTTTTTCTTTGAGTTTGTTTATGTAGTGGATTGCATTGATGGATTTCCGTATAATGAACCAACCCTGCATCCCTGGGATAACAAAGTTTCTGTAAGGCAAAGTACATCATCAAAAGGACAAATCGGCAACCAACAAATTGGGAAAAGATCTTCACTAACCCTACATCAGATAGAGAGCTAATATCCAATATATACAAAGAACTAAAGAAGTTAGACCCCAGAAAACCAAATAAACCTATTAAAAATGGGGTACAGAGCTAAACAAAGAATTTTCACCAGAAGAACTTCAAATGGCTGAGAAGCATCTTAAAAAATGCTCAACTTCATTAGTCATTAGGGAAATGCAAATCAAACAACCCTGAGATTTCACCTTACACCAGTCAGAATGGCTAAAATTAAAACTTCCGGGTATTGCATTGAATCTGTAAATTGCTTTTGGCAAAATGGCCATTTTAACTATATTGATTCTACCGATCCATGAGCATGGGAGGTTTTCCCATTTTTTGAGGTCTTCTTCCATTTCCTTCTTCAGAGTCTTGAAGTTCTTGTCATACAGATCTTTCACATGTTTGATAAGAGTCACCACAAGATACTTTATACTGTTTGTGGCTATTGTGCAGGGGGTCATTTCCTTAATTTCTTTCTCAGCCTGCTTATCCTTTGAGTATAGGAAGGCCACTGATTTGCATGAGTTGATTTTATAACCTGCCACTTTGCTGAAGTTGTTTATCAGTTGTAGGAGCTCTCTAGTGGAGTTTTTTGGGTCACTTAGGTAGACTATCATGTCGTCTGCAAATAATGATAGTTTGACTTCTTCCTTTCCGATTTGTATCCCTTTGACCTCCTTATGTTGTCGAATTGCCCGAGCTATTACCTCAAGTACAATATTGAAAAGATAAGGAGAAAGGGGGCAGCCTTGTCTGGTCCCTGATTTCAGTGGGATTGCTTCAAGTTTCTCTCCATTTAGTTTGATACTGGCTACCGGTTTGCTGTATATTGCTTTTACTATGTTTAGGTATGGGCTTTGAATTCCTGTTCTCTCCAAGACTTTAAGCATGAAAGGATGCTGAATTTTGTCAAATGCTTTTTCAGCATCCAATGAAATGACCATGTGGTTTTGTTCTTTGAGTTTGTTTATGTAGTGGATTGCATTGATTCAATGCAATACCCATCAAAATCCCAACTCAATTTTTCACAGAGTTAGAAAGAGCAATTATCAAATTCATCTGGAACAACAAAAAACCCAGGATAGCTAAAACTATTCTCAGCAACAAAAGAAAATCTGGGGGAATCAGTATCCCTGACCTCAAGCAATACTACAGAGCAATAGTGTTAAAAACTGCATGGTATTGGTACAGTGACCGGCAGGAGGATCAATGGAACAGGATTGAAGATCCAGAAATGAACCCACATACCTATGGCCACTTGATCCTCCACAAAGAGGCTGAAAACATCCAATGGAAAAAAGATAGCCTTTTCAACAAATGGTGCTGGTTCAACTGGAGGTCAGCATGCAGAAGAATGCGAATTGATCCATCCTTGTCTCCTTGTACTAAGCTCAAATCCAAATGGATCAAGGACCTCCACATAAAGCCAGACACTCTGAAACTAATAGAAAAGAAACTGGGGAAGACCCTGGAGGACATCGGTACAGGGAGAAAGTTTCTGAACAGAACACCAATAGCGTATGCTCTAAGAGCAAGAATTGACAAATGGGACCTCATAAGGTTACAGAGTTTCTGTAAGGCAAAGGACACCATCAAGAGGACAAATCGGCAACCAACAAATTGGGAAAAGATCTTCACCAATCCTACATCAGATAGAGGGCTAATATCCAATATATATCAAGAACTCAAGAAGTTAGACTCCAGAAAACCAAACAACCCTATTAAAAAATGGGGTACAGAGTTAAACAAAGAATTCTCACCTGAAGAACTTCGGATGGCTGAGAAGCATCTTAAAAAATGCTCAACTTCATTAGTCATTAGGGAAATGCAAATCAAAACAACCCTGAGATTTCATCTTACACCAGTCAGAATGGCTAAGATTAAAAATTCAGGAGACAGCAGGTGTTGGAGAGGGTGTGGAGAAATAGGAACACTCCTCCACTGCTGGTGGGGTTGCAAATTGGTACAACCACTCTGGAAATCAGTCTGGGGGTTCCTCCTAAAACTGGGCACCTCACTTCCAGACGATCCTGCTATACCACTCCTGGGCATATACCCAGAGGATTCCCCACCATGTAATATGGATACATGCTCTACTATGTTCATAGCAGCCCTATTTATAATTGCCAGATGCTGGAAAGAACCCAGGTATCCCTCAACAGAAGAGTGGATGCAAAAAAATGTGGTATATCTACACAATGGAGTACTATTCAGCCATTAGAAACAATGAATTCATGAAATTCTTAGGCAAATGGATGGAGCTAGAGAACATCATACTAAATGAGGTAACCCATACTCAAAAGGTGAATCATGGTATGCACTCACTAATAAGTGGATATTAACCTAGAAAACTGGAATACCCAAAACATAACCCACACATCAAATGAGGTACAAGAAGAAAGGAGGAGTGGCCCCTTGTTCTGGAAAGACTCAGTGAAGCAGTATTCGGCAAAACCAGAACGGGGAAGTGGGAAGGGTTGGGTGGGAGGACAGGAGAAGAGAAGGGGGCTTACGGGACTTTTGGGGAGTGGGGGGCTAGAAAAGGGGAAACCATTTGAAATGTAAATAAATTATATCCAATAAAAAAAAAAAACTTCAGGAGACAGCAGGTGTTGGCGAGGATGTGGAGAAAGAAGAACACTCCACACTGTTGGTGGGGTTGCAAATTGGTACAACCACTCTGGAAATCAGTCTGGCAGTTCCTCAAAAAACTGGGCACGTCACTTCTGGAAGATCCTTTTATACCACTTCTGGGCATATGCCCAGAGGTTTCCCCAGCTGGTAATGAGGATACTTGGTCCACTATGTTCATAGTAGCCCTATTTATAATAGCCAGAATCTGGAAAGAACCCAGGTATCTCTCAACAGAAGAATAAATGCAAAAAATGTGGTATATCTACACAATGGAGTACTATTCAGTCATTAGAAACAATGAATTAATGAAATTCTTAGACAAATGGATGGAGCTGGAGAACATCATACTAAGTGAGGTAACTCAGTCTCAAAAGATCAATCATAGTATGCACTCACTAATAAATGGATATTAGCCTAGAAAACTGGAATACCCAAAACATAAACCACACATCAAATGAGGTACAAGAAGAATAGAGGCGTGGCCTCTGGTTCTGGAAAGACTCAGTGTAGCAGTATAGGGCAAAACCAGAACAGGGAAGTGGGAAGGGGTGGATGGGAGAACAGTGGGACGGAGGGGGCCTTATGTGACTTTCAGGGAGGGGGGGCAGAAAAGTGGAAATCATTTTGAAATGTAAATAAAAAAATACATCGAATAAAAAAAAAAGGAACACTACCACAAAAAGACCGAACAATAATTTTTAAAAGAACCACATTTGAAAGAGCCAAAATTAGGGCATTTTAACTTGATTGTCTCTAAAAAAAATGGCTCAAATGAAATTATGTTTTGAAGAATTTTAAGTGTTTGGATATATGTATATTAAAGGTTATTCAATTCAATGTATAAGATATGTAAGCAACCTGAATGTTGATTGTGAAGCCCATCGATGAGGCATGACATGGATGTATATTTGCACTGGGTTGATATTAACTGTGAGGCAGTTGGCTGACATCCCTCACTGAGATGGAGGCAGATCCTAGTCTTCAGTCCAGTAATGAGAACCATGTGACTGTGACTCAGACTCATCTTCAATCTCCAGTTACATCTGTCATCCCAAGTCATAATTTTACCTAAATTGTTGGGCTCTTGCTCTCACAGGAGATGGACACTTTATGTTTTAAGATCAAAGCCAGCTGGTTTTTACAGAGCAGAAAAAGTTCCTGATAGGTTCTCATAGCACTGGCTTTTCTTTCTTATGAAGTTTAGTTTGGAAAGCCTCTTGGCATTGTCCTGGAAGAGTTTACAGCACATATTCAAACACATCAAAGGGCTTTTTGCCTTAACCCAATAACGGCACTGATAGATAACAAAAGACTTGCTTCAGATATGTTACTACGAAAATGCCGTACAAATGATCTGAAGACACAGCCATCCATTTTCTTTTCATCTTCATTACTTAGTGACACATAGGAGGTCATTGTGGTTGCTTTCAGAATTTGTGAGAAGATGGCTTTGCTGATTGTACTGCATGGATTTGTGTGTCAACTTGACACAAGCAAGAATCAACAGAAAGGAGGGATCCTCAGTTGAGAAAATGCTTCCTTGAGATCCACCTGTAAGGCATTTTCTCAATTAGTTATCAATGGGGGAGGGCCCATTCCATTGTGATGGTGCCATCCCTGGGCTGGTGGTCCTGGGTTCTGTAAGTAAGCAGGCTAGACAAGCCATGTGAAGCAGGGCAGTAGGCAACTTCTTTCCATAGCCTCTGCATCAGCTCCTGCCTCCAGATTCCTGCCCTGCCTGAATTCCTGTCCCTATGGACTAGGATCTCTCTGGAGGTGTAAGCCAAATGAATAAACCCTTTCCTCCCCAACTTGCTTTTTGTCCATGTTTTGTTTCAGCAATAGAAACTTTAACTAAGACAGCCAGTATACATGGAAAAGTAGTTTCTATTCATTTGGTCAACAGACATTTCCGGAGTGCCATCAGCACTTCGCATGGCACTGTGTGACAGGACGATATGTCTGGCTGAAACTGAGAACAGAATGGATTATTTGCCAGGTGAGTTTGTACACATTAGCCCAACTTGACTATACTTAGAATCAACTAAATCCCAAGCTTCTGTATGAGAGATTTTTCTTTATTGGTTATTTCATTTATTTACATTTCCAATGTTATTCCCCTTTCCTTGTTTCCCCTTTGCCTATCCCATTCTCCCTCTCCCTGCTTCTATGAGAGTGTCCCCCACCCCCTCCCATCTTCCCACCCTAGCATTCCCCTATAATGGGGCATCGAATCTCTACAGGACCAAGGGCCTCTCCTCCCACTGATGCCAGATAACCAATCCTCTACTACATACACAGCTGGACCCATATGTGCTTTTTGGTTCCTGGGAGTTCCTTTGAAGCAGGAACACTCAGCCTATGGGTTGGCCATACATTTTGATGGTAAACCACATAAGAGGATATGGAAAAGAAGCTTTTTGCATTCTTGCTGTCACTTTTGTAGGCAAGTTCTTCAAGTATTTTGCTACAAGCTTTTTCCAGATTCCTGCATAGACTGAAGACCATCTGTTCAGAAGCAGATTGGAACTGCTGAGACACCCAGTCTTGTGGAATGAATGACTACCAAATTCTTTGCTTTTTTATGGTAACACAGCCATTGGTTGACTATCTGGGCCACAACCTGTAGGTCAATCTAATATAACCCCTTTTAATATATATTAATCATATAAGTTCCATTTTAGATGACCATGATTAATATAGATGACCCAAATCTCAGAGCACTGAGTTGAGGCATGAACTCACTCGAAGTTCTGACTCCAGCCTTGTCTGTGCCCATACACAACTACCATTTGCCTGCGTCTTACCCACAGGTGAGGGTTGTGGACTGACTCCAGAGATTCCACCTGAGTCTACTCTCATGTAATCTGATGATTGAAAAATATATTATTTCCAATTAGTGAAAGCATTCACTGCCTCCAGAGATAGTAGAGATTTGTCCTAGTTTGTTGATGTTGGCCCAGGAATGGAGATCTGGGAGGGAAGAGGAAGCATGCTCCATGGTAGTGAAATAACATTTCAAACACAAACTCTAAGCACCCAAACACCTTGCCTCCAGTGTGACTTTGCCTCAGCTTCTCTACACCTATCATGTACCTGATAACTCACTTTTTACTAAAATGTGTTTGGAGTGATCTTTCCATGTGTGAGACTTCAAAGTGTTCAAATGAGAAGCATATGTTAAAATGTTACCTTTTTATCTCATCCTCAGGCTATTATAGGAGGCCATTTTTTCCTGTTGTTTGGGCCCATTTAGGGGGATGCTTTGTCCCCTTGTCTTCTAAGGTCAACACTTCATGTTTCATTACTTATGTAGTAGGCTGGGCCTTGGAATACTCTTGTCTACTTGGAGATTAGAAGTTAGAATCCCACCATCAATCAAGATGGTACCCCAGGCTTTGGATATTCATCTGCAACATTAGAAATGGCAACAGGGAGCTGCATCTGGCCATTTAATGGCACAATTGGTATAAAATATGTTTTTCCTATTCCTTTACACATTGAACCTACCTTTTTCACTCAGGGTCTTTTATATGCAGACTCTTCTAATGGGACTGTTTTTCATTAGCTCTTAAGAGTTAATTACACTTAAAAGTTTTTTAAAATAGCACATATTAATTGTGGAAAAGAATGGATTTTATCATGACTTGCTAATGCAAATCTATGATGCAAATATGATGATCTTCTCCATCTCCTACTATTCTCTCTCAGTTTTCTTTCTTTTCTCCTCTCAATTGTATCTTTGCTCTTCCCAAACAGGCCCTTATTTTGTTTGCAAGTCTTATTTTACTCATTCTTTGAACTCTATATTTTGAATATGAATGAAAATATGCAATATTTGTCTGTTTTTTTAGCCTAAATTACTTAGGTTAACATGATGTTCTTTGGGGTTTCATTTCCCTAAATGACTTTTATGGCAGAATAAACTCCATTGGGTTCATATTCCATGTTTTCTTTATCCACTCATTTTTTTTAATTATACACAATTATTTATTTATTTATTTATTTATTATTTTTTACACTCCATATTTTATTCCCCTCCACACACTGCATCCACATTCTAACTGTTCCACATCACGTACTTCCTCCCCACCCTCCTGTCTCCACATGGATGTCCCCATCCTCCACCCTACCTGACCTCTAAACTCCCTGGGGCCTCCAGTCTCTTGAGGGTTAGGTATATCATCTCTAAGCACAGACTTGGTAGTCCTCTACTGTATGGGCTTTGGGGGCCTCATATCAGCACCAGCTGTATGCTGCCTGTTTGGTGGTTCAGTGTTTGAGAGATCTTGAGGATCCCAGTTAAATGAGACTGCTGGTCCTCCTACAGGATTGTCTTTCTCCTCAGCTTCTTCCAGCCTTCCCTAATCCAACAACAGGGTCACCTGCTTCTGTCCATTAGCTGGGTGCAAATAGCTGCATCTGACTCTTTGAGCTGCTTGTTGGGTCTTCTAGAGTGCAGTCATGCTCATTCCCTTTGTGAGCGTTCCATAGCTTCAGTAATAGTGTCTGGACTTGGGATCTCATATACATTTATGCTAATTCCATGTCTTGCCTGTTGTAAACAGAGGCAATAAACGTAGATGTGTGATATCTCTGTGGAGGGCCTAACTAGATGCTTTCTGTTATACTTCCATGGACGTTCTTGAAAGGTTAAAGGGTACAGTGAACCGAGATAATTTGTCCAGTGAGAAACATGCCTAGTGGTAAGATTACTTTGAAATAAGGGCAATGACATGAGTGTAACCAGACTTAGGTGGCTCTGGTCACAGTCTTCTTCCATCCTGGGCTCGTTGTTATCTTTCATAGGGAGATGAGTGGCAGTTTGAGCTATTTCCACATGTTCTGGATTGCCTTCCAGCCTGTCCAGACATCTTTCTCTCTAAATGCAATTCTTAAAACAAACTAAATTAAAGGCTCTGGTTAAGTTTCAACTTTTAAAAAAGTTCATAATTCTAAGAGCTGAAGGCCACTTAGCACTTTTGCATTGTTATCTTGCCCAATATGAGTTTGGAGAGAGGCTATTTCTATGTTCACATAAAAGTATATCAATGAGAGGAGAGGCCATTAGTCCTGTGAAGGCTCCATGCCTCAGCGTAAGGGAATGCCAGGTCAGGAAAGTGGGAGGGAGAGGTTGATGAGCAGGGAGAGGGGGATGGGATGGGAGTTTTCAGAGGGGAAACAAGGAAAGGGGATAACATTTGAAATGTAAGTAAATCAAATATGTAATAACAATAGTAAAAGTATTTTTGTGTTTTTACTAATTCAGAGAACTGCAGACTGGATTGATAATAAGGATTTTAAAAGCCAGGTTGTTTCCTAAAGCTAAATGGAATTTAGACCTTGAAGCTTCATCTTCAATGTTTACATTGAAGTTGTATAGAGAATCTTTCTTTTATAGGTCTCCATCAATCTATGTAACATGATGATCTATTTCAGGTGTCTTGTTCGTAAAGGAGACCAACTATTGTATATTGTTTGTTTTTAGTATCCAGTTGATAAATCTATATGGAGCCTTTTTCCCCTTCTATATTTTTTCACCAGAGGTTTCTGCATTTTTCTGTTTCTAGTTGTTAATGTCTTAGTACTGTGCTGTAAATATCCTTTGTTTCTTTCCTTTAATATTTTATGTCACTTTAGAGTCAGTTGTCCACTCTCTACATTTTTGTTCCTGTGGTGCTTAACACAATGCACTTGGCTAGTCAATGTTTCTATATGAATTAATGAGCAAATATGTAGTTGTATAGAGCAAATTTCTATCCACCCATCCATCTACCCATCTATCCATCTACCCCCCCATCTATCCACCCATCCATCTATCCATCCACCCACCCATCCATCCATCCATCCATCCATCTGTCCGTCCGTCCGTCCGTCCATCCGTCTGTCATTCCATCCACTCTACATCCTGATAGCAGCCCCTTCTTCCCTCCCTTACTCCTCAGAGACGTTGTAGCCAAGCCCTGTGCCCTGGGTACCAACTCACCCTGGCATATAGGTGCAGAGAATGTGGCTTTAAAGGTGCTAATTTGCCTCAATAAATAAGAGCTGCTGATGAAAAAAAAGTACAAAGAGCAAGATCCCTGACCACTCAAAGAAGCTGCTAAGCCATAGTGGTGTCTGGATATGTATGGTACAATTGCCACAAACTTCAACCTCTTTCTCAACCCTCCTAGCACCATCTGTTTCTGGGTACTAAAACCTTACTGAAAACATTGGCAAAAAAAATACCTCACAAACTCTGCAGTGGTGAATATACCATATTTGTTCCAAGCAGTCACATGGGCATTAAACTTTTGTTAGAGTTTTAGGCAAAGGAAACTTACAGGTAAAAGTCTCTCCATGGGAGTTTCCTTCCACTTTTCTCTTACTATTTGTCTGGTCTTCCTTTGGTGTTGGCTTTTACTTTCTGTGTTGATTTTATTATGATCCTGTGTGTGTGTGTGTATGTGTGTGTGTGCTTGTGTGTTTTAAAATATTGGCAGACTCGCTCATATTCGATTATCAGTTTTGGGTTTATATATTACTCATGTGAACTTAATCCTGGCAGTATAAAAGGTGCTGTAAAATGATAATGGAGTTTGTAAATTCTGGATATTCTTGTATTTATGTCTACTGATCTCTAACAAGAAGACTTTTCTCTGGTGGCCTCTGTGACTAACCATAGTGTCTGCCCACTGATAGATCTAATATATTGTACATGATTAATGCTGGCTTGGCTTTTGAGTAAGTGCAGTATTTATCATTAGATCCACTGTTTAATTACCCAACAAAACCACACAGATGTTTATAGACAGGTGTGGGATGAAAGATGTTCCCCACAGGTTCTTTTTTTTTTTTTGATAAAATCTTAGTAGGAAGCCATAAGAATTGCATCAATGTTAAAAAGACCCAAATGCATCTAGCAGTTTACTTACAGTGGGTAAATCAGGAGACAGTAGACCCACAGAAGCTTCTGTACATCAGTCTACTTGGAATCCATATTGTCCTTACTTAATGGGGGAGGTTTTAAATTATATTCAGATCATGCCATACAATACTTGTGATGTTAGAGAATTTCTTCAGGCTCAAATGTTGTCAAAATAGGTTTGTTACATTTGACTTACACATGCTCTGTTGGAAATCATAGTGATTTCAAAATGAATTACACAAGCTATTTCTTATTCTCCAAGCAAGGATTGTGTTTTTGTGCACCAGGATTTATAAGTGTTACAATTAGCATTTATAGAACATGTGACAGTCAGTTCTCCTAGTTATTACATGTAAGAAGATTTCTTATCTTTGCCAGGACCTTGTAATGTGAATGCTGGTACTATCACCTAAGTTTTACAAACCAGGAATCTGAAACAGAGAGATGTCCAAGGAACTTGTTCAGGTCAAGAAAATGGAAGCTGTAGAGTTTAAAACTGAACAAGTTCACAGCCAGAACTCATGCTATTAATCCCTTGTATAGCTTTGCTGCCATCCTTGAGACTAAACTGTGTCTCCAAGTCCATGGACAATAATAACTATCTATTGAATGGTGCTAAAAATTTGGATTTACATAATTGCAGAATGCAAAGTTCTCCAATCTTAACCCCCTGTATCTGCAGAAGTCTGTGCAAGATGAAAGATATATGAAAGATATATACATATATAAACATCTACGTGCATATATGAACAATACATGCCCATATACATATTTGTGTACAGAACTCTATTTCAGATCTGTGGGTGTTCTCTCATCCAAAATGAACCCTCACATTCCCTGAGATGAAGTGCCATAGATCCATCATGCGGCAACTCTAAGAATTGCCTGGATCATCTACGCCTGTCTCAAACTTTGCTTTCTCCAGAATGATGTTGTCATCCCTGAAAATGGGCACCATCTGTCTCCCCTATGAGCAGGCCTGTCAGATTTTATGTTTCAGTCCAGGCTAGTTATAATTACCTCATCTCCTGTTGGAGACATTGAGCTTCTGACCTGTCCTTTTTACCTTGTCCCATGATACTTTTCATAAATAGGCTCTCATTAAATGTTTATTGGGACACCCTCAGTTTTCTTTTATATACACCGCCCAATAATGATCTGTTTCTCAGATGTTTTACAATGTAAATGTTTGCTGGCATGTTTTTCACCAAGGCAGAATCTATATTTAAAACACAGGCTCCTCATCTTTATGGTTTTACCTAAACACTGAGACGTGTCGGTAACACTAATAAGGCTACTTGGAACCTAGAGACAGGACACAAACTACAAGAACACTTGTAATAATCATAACACTGAGGAATTTGACTTTGAAATTGAAAGGTAGGCTAACTATGAATATCTGTTTGATGGATAAAATTATATTTGTTTTCTTTGTAGATGGAAGGAATGTCTCAGACATGTTTAGTCCCGTAAAGTAATAGAAATGTTCCCCATTAGTGAAAAATTACACTTAAAATCCATTAAGTATACTCAATGCTCTGATTTGCCTTATTTTTCCTTGAAAAACTATTTCTAATGTATTTTATTAGAAACTAAAACTAATATATTTTATTGTTTATGCCCAGGAAGAGAGCTTTAACATAGTGATCTGCTTGGTGTGCAGAGCATCAGTCCAGTATCTTGGTGGATTTAGGGATTGAGGCATAGATCACATGGAAGATTTTCTTGAGGAGAGATAGCGTTGAAGTTACAAATTATGGTAGAGGGTGAGTTGTGTCGGGGTTGAGCTGCACTCACTGACTTAAAATGGTTTTGTCTGGGCTGGAGAGATGGCTCAGTGATCAAGGACACTTGCTTTTCTTAAAGAGGACCTGAGTTTGCCCAGCACCCATGTCAGATTGATTACAAATTCCTTGTTATCTCCAGCTCCTCCAGAGGATACATTTTTCTCTGATTTAGGATTGTCATTGATGTGATGAAACACAATGACCAAAAATAAGTTGGGGATGTAAGGGTTTATTTGCATATACAACTACATTGTAGTCCATCACTGAAGGAAGTCAGGACAAGAACTCAAGCAGGGCTGGAACCTGAAAGAGGCAGGAGCTGAAGGAGAGGCCATGTAGGGATGCTACTTACTGGCTTGTCCATCATGACTTGCTTATCCTGGTTCCTTATAGAACTCATGACCACCATCCCAGGGGTGGACCCACCACAGTGTACTGGGCCCTCCCTAATTATTACTTAAGAAAATGCCTTACAGGCCTGTCTACAACCTGGTCTCATGCTGGCATTTTTTTTAACTGAGTGTCCATCCCCTCAGATGACTTTAACTTGTGTCAGGTTGACAAGAAACTATCCAGCACAATCTTCTGGCCTATAGATGTACCTGTACACACACACACACACAAAGATTAAAGAATCTTTTTTAAAAATAGTTTTTGAACTTCCAACTTTGTAGTAGAATATATGAACACAAAAGAATTCTTGAAATGCAGTTGTTATAATAGAGTTGAATCTCAGAAATTGCCTGGAAGCAGAACCAATGCATGGTTTTTGTATTAGGTCAGTTATGCTTCAAAATCTTAATGGTTTTATGCAAATCTGTAACTTTCTGAAAGGTAAGGAAGAAGCCATAAATGAAGCTGTTGCCACAGCCAAGTTATTCCTGTGCAGTGATATTTGAACAGATTCTGGGGTTTGGGGCTTGGGAGACTTACTATAAACCACAATTTTGGTGAATTTCTTAAGTCTTTGACCTTTGAACCCTACTTTGCCAAGTTCAAGTAGTTACAGGAAAGCACATCCCAGGAGCTTTAATTTTTCATTTGATAAGGTAAAGGATGTCTTCAGATCAATGCTCTCCATTGGAAATACTGCTGAATACTTTTCATAGATTTAAGCATATGAGTAGATTAGTGTTTTTCAAGAAGCATCTGTTTTATTCCACAAATAAGACTATCAGGGGATAGTATGACTCCAGAACCACCACCACCCTCATTGGAACACAGACATATTGTTAGATTTCATTGTACTAGTCACTACCTGCAGCCTCTTATGGGATTATAGTGGGTGTGGCAAGCTCTTCTGGAGATAAATTGAGGGAGCAGGGATTGTGACTTCCACTGAGGATGAAGTTGGGGGAGCAGGGATGACAAGTTCTTCCAAGTACTTGTTTTCCCTTCTAAGTATTGTGGAATTGCTGCTGGGATGTGACCTAGCTCTGTAACTATAGATTTGCCAGTCCACACTTAGCCTCATGTATGGCCATGACAGCAAGTCTCATTTCTAGACCCAGCCCATAAACACTGAGCTCCTTCATGTTCTTCCTTCTGGTTGCCCAGAGATGTGATCTTGGAAACCATATGTGCAAGCCAGAAAATACTTTGACAGCTTGGCTCCTTGAAGCATAGCTATGAAAGGCACTCTACTGACCAGTTTATCAGCCAATGGCTATTCCTAAAGCTTCTCTTGCAATCAAGTCAGTATTTACTCAAGGACTTTTTGTCATAGAAGTCTGTAGGCATTTTTGATAGTTTCCGAATTAAATATGTTCCGAGCTTGGAGCACAACATTGTGTTGTGATGGAAGAGTAAGATGAACACACTTCAGTCTCTCACTGAATATAACAGGATGTTTGATGCTGGGTTCTCACTGCTGTGCTCCTTCCTTCCCCCCCCCCCCACCGCCGCCTTTTACTATCTGCTCTCTCAGAGATTGCTCAAGGAAGTCTCTGGGCTATCTTAAATTTTCTATCACACACAGTCTCATGTGATTTAAGTCAGGCCAATCATAAATCTTTTCTGTATGATGTTTCACATTTTTCATCGAAAAATTGCACCTGGACTTGGAAGTTATTAAAATAGTGAAGAAGACAAAGTAGGAAATGACCTTTAACACAGAACTTTACTGCCTTAATGAATCACACATTTTAGTGTTCAGGAAAAATTTAATTACACAAGAAACTGTTCAACGCATGGAAGTAGAATGAATAATTTTAAGCTCCTTAAGAAATTCTGATAGTGTATTTGTATGTGTGTGTGTGTGTGTGTGTGTGTGTGTGTGTTAGTTTCCTAGCAGATTGCCAAGACTTGCAAAGTAGCATTACAGATTCTACATAATGGTGAAGAAAATATTAGGAATGGACTGTAATATTGCACTTCACATCACAATGAATACATAAAGCAAGGCAATGATAATATAATCCCTCTTCACTATGGGAATTCTGAAAAGAAATGGGGACTTTAGGGCTTTGAAGATACAGCTCATTTACAGGGTCCTTGGAAATGCTTGGTTATTTGGCTGACTCTTTTTTGGGTTAATATCAAGTCTGACTTCATTATTTGACTTCTCCTGAACTTCCGCTTCCTCCTCCTCCTCCCCCTCCTCCTCCCCTCCCCCCCTCCTCCTCCTTCGTCCCCTTCTCCTCTTCTTCTTTGGCTTGGGTTTTGGTTTTTAGAGGAATGGTTTTCTATATCTCTCTGACTGTCCTAGAACACTGTAGACCAGGCTGGCATTGAACTCACAGAAATCTGCTTGCCTCTGCCTCCTAGAATACTAAGATTAAAGGCATGTACCATCATCTTTCTGCCTCTTATCAACTTCATCTTTCTAAATTCATGTCTGTGCCTTTTTCTTTCTCTGATGGAATCAGGTGGTTTTTATGCTGTTTATTGTTATTTTCCCAAAAACTCTACTTTTCTTGAAAAATAAAAAGAATTTGCTCAGTCATCTCTCTTCTTTCCCAATCAGAAGAATTTAACACCTTGTCTTTTACTGTTGTGTGTTGTTTTGCTTTTCTCCCTTTCCATGGATTTTTGTGAAATAAACAAGGTCTCCTTTTCTCCCCCAGACTCCAGATGAGTCAGGTGTTATTTTTTATTATAGAATTTGAAACAATTTAATTGCTGCAAGTATAAATCTTGGGGACCAAATCAAGAAAGAACCTTCTTCCCAATTTGTCCATTTCTGTTTGTAATCAATACATTATTGGATGATTTCTTATGAAAATGTCTAATAGCTATCTTAGCACATATCAGTTTGGGGTTTGTCTTAATCTGTTTTCCATTGTTATGGAAGTTTGCCTCACCCCAGGTAAACTATAAACAAAAGAAGTGTGTTTATCTCATGTTCTGGATTCTTGGAAGTCAGAGAGCATGAGTCCACATACACAACTTTCAGTGAGGGTGTTGCTGTGATTTCAGTATACGATGGAAGGTCAAAAGCACAAGGAAGAGTTGGGAAGCTGAATCCTTTCCTATCAATTACTCACAAGAGCAGGGACCCTTTAGCCTAAAAGCCTTATCTTAGGATCACTTTCCCCAGTTTTTAAACTGGGGAGTTAAAGTTTCATTGGGTGATCTTTTAAGTGACACATTCAAATCAGAACAGACTGTTTAAAATTCTATTTTTAACTCTCATCAAGAGGATTCCCATTTTGGAGGTAATGCTCCTTGAAGATCTCTTCATATAGAGCAAAAGTTTCCATCTTCAAATCTGTGAAAATCCTACACAGTGGTCAATAATCAGTTCATGTTGCAGTTAGCATCTGTGGAGGAGGGAAGGAAAGGGGGGATACTGATACAAATAAAGTCCACGCTGTACTTTCTGAAAGTTGATTGTGCATTGAGGAGGAGCATGCAACCATTCCAGTAATGGATGAAACAGTAGTTTGATGAATGAAACAGCAGAAAACTGAGTAGAACAGAAGGTGAAGCATTTGGAAGTAGGGCAAGAGGATGTGTGTATCATCAACAAAGAAGATATCCGCATCTGGTTCTTACTTGAACAATGAGGGAAGCTACAGAGTGACAGAGAGAGCTGCTTGCGGGGTGTTTGTGACTACTGTTATCAAGGCTGGGGGTGAAGTAGGTGAGATCTCAATTAAATAAAAATCTATCCATCTGAGGGCTTTCTTTCTTTCTTTTTTTATTTTCTATATTCTTTGTTTACATTCCAAATGCTTTCCTCTTTCCCAGTCCCCCTTCCCCATATGTCCCATAAGCCCTCTTTTCTCCAGTCATTCACCAATCACCCCCCCCCCTTTTCTCTGTCCTGGTACACCCCTACAATGCTGGATCAAGCCTTTCCAGGATCAGGGTCCTCGCCTTCCTTCTTCATGGGAATCATTTGATATGCTAATTGTGTCTTGAGTATTCAGAGCTTCTGGGCTAATTAATATCCACTTATCAGTGATTGCATTCCATGTGTATTCTTTTGTGATTGGGTTACCTCACTTAGGATGACATTTTCTAGTTCCAAACATTTGCCTAAAAATTTCATGAATTCATTGTTTTTAATTGCTGAGTAGTATTCCATTGTGTAAATATATTGCATTTTCTGTATCCATTCCTCCATTGAGGGACATCTGTGTTCTGTCCAGCTTCTGGCTATTATAAATAAGGCTGCTATGAACATAGTGGAGCATGTGACTTTATTGCATGCCGAGGAATCCTCTGGGTTTATGCCCAGGAGTGGTATAGCGGGTTCATCTAGAAGTATCATTCCCAGTTTTCTGTGGAACCACCAGATTGACTTCCAGAGTGATAGTACCAACTTGCATGCCTATCAGCAGTGAAGGAGTGTTCCTCTTTCTCCACATCCTTGCCAACACCTGCTGTCTCCTGAGTTTTTAGTCTTAGCCATTCTGACTGGTGTGAGGTGAAATCTCAGGGTTGTTTTGATTTGCATTTCCCTAATGACTAATGATATTGAACATTTCTTAAGGTGCTTCTCTGCCATCTGAATTTATTCACGTGAAAATTCTTTGTTTACCCCGTTTTTTATAGGGTTATTTGGTTCTCTGGGGTCTAACTTCTTGAGTTCTTTGTATATATTGGTTATTAGTCCTCTGTCGGATGGATGTAGGGTTGGTGAAGATCTTTTCCCAGTTTGTTGTTTGCCGATTTGTCCTTTTGACGGGTCCTTTGCCTTACAGAAACTTTGTAATTTTATGAGGTCCCATTTGTCAATTCTTGATCTTAGAGCATAAGCTATTGGTGTTCTGTTCAAGAACTTTTCCCTGTGCCTATGTCCTCAAGGGTCTTTCCCAGTTTCTTTTCTATTAGTTTCAGTGTGTCTGGTTTTATGTGGAGGTCCTTGATCCACTTGGAGTTGAGCTTAGTACAAGGAGATAAGAATGGATCAATTTACATTCTTCTGCATGCTGACCATGCAGTTGAACCAGTACCAATTATTGAAAAAGCTAACCCAGACTCAAAAGGTGAATCATGGTATGCACTCACTAATAAGTGGATATTAACCTAGAAAACTGGAATACCCAAAACATAATCCACACATCAAATGAGGTACAAGAATAACGGAGGAGTGGCCCCTTGTTCTGGAAAGTCTCAGTGAAGCAGTATAGAACAAAATCAGAACAGAGAAGTGGGGAGGGTTGGGTGGGAAAACAGGGGGAGGGAAGGGGACTGATGGGACTTTCGGGGAGTGGGAGTCCAGAAAAGGGGAAATCATTTGAATTGTAAATAAATATATCAATAAATTAAAAAAAAGAAAGAAAAGGAAAAAAAAAAAGAAAAGGCTATCTTTTTTTCCAATGGATGTTTTCTTCTCCTTTGATCAAGTGACTGTAAGTATATGAGTTCATTTCTGGGTCTTCAATCCTATTCCATTGGTCCACTTGCCTTTCACTGTACCAATACCATGCAGTTTTTAACACTATTGCTCTGTAGTATTGGTTGAGGTCTGGGATACTGATTCCCCTAGATGTTCTTTTACTGTTGAGAATAGTTTGAACTATTCTGGGTTTTTTTGTTATTTCATATGAATTTGAGAATTGCTTTTTCTAAATTCTATGAAGAACTGAGTTGGGATTTTGATGGGGATTGTATTGAATCTGTAGATTGCTTTTGGCAAGATGGCCATTTTAACTATATTAATCCTGCCAATCCACGGACATGGAAGATTTTTCCATTTTCTGAGGCCTTCTTTGATTTCCTTCTTCAGAGACCTGAAGTTCTTCTCATACAGATCTTTTATTTGTTTGGTTAAAGTCACACCAAGATACTTTATATTGTTTGTGGCTATTGTGAAGGGTGTCATTTCCCTTACTTCTTTCTCAGCCTGCTAATCCTTTGAGTATAGGAAGGCAATTGATTTGCTTGAGTTGATTTTATAACCAGCCACTTTTCTGAAGTTGTTTATCAGCTGTAGGAGTTCTCTGTTGGAGTTTTTTGTGTCACTTAAGTAGACTATCATATCATCTGCAAATAGTGATAGTTTGACTTCTTCTAAGGGCTTTTCACATTTTCATAGCTCCACTTTTCCCCTTCCATCCTTCAAATTCCAGCTGAGATATCATCCTGCCTGTTCAGTCTGCTCTGTACTCATTCCTCACCTTCTGAATGGCTGCCTGAGCTCTGCTGCCTCTCTGAGCAACGTACATCTCTACTGATGTTTTTGTTACAATATGTTTTAATTTATCTGTTAAAATAGCTTTCAAGTAGATATGCAGTTGATTAAGATACGGGGAATACTTACTTATGTCCTCGAAGTCAAATCAGGAGGAAAGAAGGCAATAAATGCTTTGAGGGTTTAATTAATTAACTCAACATGTTTTTGATTCAAGTTTAGTCCACCCCCAGGGTAGTAGTATTTGGTTAAATCTGGTAAAAATCCCTGGTGAGGCTTTTGGAAGGCTCCAGCACAAACTTTTAAAAATGCATCTTTGGTATTAGCATGAACTTTAAATGTAGGTTTGATATATAAGTATAAGTCATATTGCATAAAAGTATTTAATAATGGGATAGGATTTTAACAAGGATGTAAGTGGGCAGCTACAAACGATTGCATAGAAAATAACTAGAAATGAGGAATCTTCCCAAGGACTAAAAGTTACAGAATGACTCACCTAGAAGCTGTATAATTATTTCTGCTATTAATTTTTTATCTAAAGCAGTTTCTATTTAGAGAGCAACATATAGCAAAGAAACGTTTGCATAGCTAGATGAAACGGATACACAGTTTTGATTTGAATAACTTTATCCTTATTATTTAAATCTATTCCATTTAAAATGGCAAGGGGTGTTTAAGAAAACCAGAGGTTATGAGAATTAAACACTTTAAAGGACTAATTTCATGTTTGATGACTCATGAAGCTTTTAAAATAAATTTCCAAATAAATTATTAAGTCATTGAGTTTTGCCTTCATGAAGAACTTTGTTTCTCTCTCTCCCTTGGCTATTGCTGTCTATCTGTTTGGTTCTAGCAAATGCTTAATGACCCTCATATAGCAGTTGACACATGGAAACACAATTATTATAGTAGTCTTTCAGTATTGCTTTTAGACTAAGTAAATCAATATGTATGAAACACAAAACCTCTTGGTGATCCACTGTTGTGTGCAGAAAATGACTACCAAAGAGGCACAGAAATATACAGTGCTGGCCACCTATCATAAAGCAGAGGGATAATAAAAAGGGGATTATATTTAGCCTGGGTTAATAAAAAAAACCTGAGAACAGTCCACAGTGTGTAGCCTTGTCCTAGTAATTCTGAATAAGATGTTATGTCATTGAACTGGTTAATTTATGCTCTAGACAGACCAAATCTATGTCTCTAATATTTGCACATTCCTCTGTGCTGCATAGTTGTTTATTTCTATTTTCTCTATTTTAACAACAAAGCAAATATATGAACATGCCTGGTTATACTGTGAGCAGCTCTATCAACAGAACACATTCTAATAGTGAAATCATGGTTCCAAAATTCACATACATTAAAAAGTTTTGTGATGTATTAATAGTAGTACAAAATCTATTCATTGTCAGTCTCTTCATATCCGTGGTTATACATTGCTTTCTGTTTTGATTTTGAAATAGTGGGTTGAAAGACAAGAACACTGCATTTTTTTTCTTACATATCCTTTGTTAATAAATTTGTTGTCTTGGACTTAGGTGGTACATAGCTACACAGACATGTACACATAGACATAAGTGAAATAAACAAGACTTTTCTAAAAGATTATATTTGGAATATATATGTATACATGTATTTATACAATAACGATTAGGGCAGAAAGAGACCATGGATGTAAAGGAGACCATGGTTGGGTATGTAGACATGTTTGTAGGGAAGAAAAGGGATGGGAAAATAAAACTAAGCTATAATCTCAAAAATAAATAACAACATGAAAGACATATAATTTTTAATCAATATGTTTAGCAATTCTAATTATAATAGAAATGCCTGCATTGGAAAAAATTCTGGAGTGATGGTTGATCAGTTGAGGGCTCTTTCTTCTCTACCAGACAACATACATTGGGTTCTAAGCACCCATCTATTGTGGTTCATAGCCACCTGTAAAACAGCAACTCCAGGGCATCATACACCCTCTTCCTGCCTAAACACACACATGCACACGTGCCCATGCACACACATGCACATGTACACATATGCACATGCACACGCACACACAAACACACACATGCACACACAGACAGAGAGAGAGGGAGAGAAGGAAGGAGAGAAAGACGGAGACAGAGACACAAAGACAGACAGGGAAATGGAAGACATAATAAAAATTAATTTTTAAATACAAATAAACCACACAATGGAGTACTATTCAGCCATTAGAAACAATGAATTCATGAAATTCTTAGGCAAATGGATGGAGCTGGAGAACATCATACTAAGTGAGGTAACCCAGACTCAAAAGATCAATCATGGTATGCACTCACTAATAAGTGGATATTAACCTAGAAAACTGGAATACCCAAAACATAATCCACACATCAAATGAGGTACAAGAAGAACGGAGGAGTGGCCCCTTGTTCTGGAAAGACTCAGTGAAGCAGTATAGAACAAAATCAGAACATGGAAGTGGGAAGGGTTGGGTGGGAAAACAGGGGGAGGGAAGGGGACTGATGGGACTTTCAGGCAGTGGGGGTCCAGAAAAGGGGAAATCATTTGAAATGTAAATAAATATATCAATAAATTAAAAAAATAAACCATTTCTTCACTATAACTTACCTCTTTTTAATGTGTTTCCCATTTTTCAATTAGATATTTTATTTTATTTTTATTCTAAATATACAGCATAAATATGATTGAAACATATATCCACATTGATAAAAATGGAATTACAATTTTAGGCTATGAATTATATATCATTATAACTAGGCTCCAACAGATGTTCATTAATCAGAGTAAGATCCATTATAATCAACACATTGTTGCCATCAAGAAATAAGTATATTTATTCTTGTAATACAAAAATATATCTGAGCTTGGTGGATTTGAGGAACACTTGCAGAACATTTTGTGTATCCTGATGGTTATGGAAGCATTTTCACTGTATAGTTTTGGGGTGATAGAACTGGAAGTCAGTTGGCAAGAAGTCAGTTAGCTGTTGGTGGGTTAGGCACAACGTTATGCTTGGCCCAGTTTGTTGAACTTTCGAAACTCTGGCTGTGTGACACACAGTTAGGCTTCATGTGATGAACTGGCTCTTTCTGTTGACAAGAGGGGGGTTCAGAAAGTCCAGGTTTTTTTTTCTCTTTGGACTTGATTTCTTGTATTTTTATATATAGATGGACCTTTTTCCATACTTTTAACTGTATCTCCTATTAGATTTCTTTTTACCATTTCTGTATTATTACAGTATTGTTTGAATCAAGAAAGGTTAAATATTTATTTTGATATAAATTTACTCTATACTTATTGTTATATTCCAAATTTGATTGTGGGTGATGTAGAATCAATTCCTTCTTATCAATAAAAGCCTCCTCTTATTTTTTATACCTTGAATTTATTTGAATTTGTATTCAAGAACATTGAGCAGCCTTCTCGAAGAAATCTGTTATAATATCAGGGTTTTTGTTTTCCTCCTACATGTGTTGAGATTTTTTATAATCTTTTGAAATTAATCCTTCCTTCATGATTTTATGAGTTTCATTTCTGAGGATTTTATGACATCCATTCATCCCTCCTTCTTTGAGTCCCTTTATTCTTCCTTTCTTCCTTTCTTCCTTCTCCCTCCCTCCACCCCTCCCCCTCCCTTTCCCTCCCTGCCTGCCTGACTACCTATCTTTCTCCCTGCTGGACCTTAAAACCAAAGCTTCCAACATACTGACAAGTGCTCTGCCTCTGAGAGATACCTTCACCCTCGTGTTGTTGTTTTTAGGCTGTTTGTTGCTGCATGTGACTTTGGAACATAGCCAAGCTTTTCTGATTGTATTTTCTAATTCACTTTTACCCTCCTGTATTTTTTGGGGGTTTTGGGGAGTATTTTAATGTTATCTTCATTTTAGTCTCCATAATCATTATGATTAACTAATTATTATCATTATTTTGTTCAGTTAAGATTCTCTCAATATTGGTTTTCTCTATTTATTTTATCTATTTTATTTTTGTTGATTCCAACCTGGAAGTCCTTATTATCCTCTGGTTCATTTGCCTCCCACTGGAACATGGCACTTCAGAATAATTCAGAGAGATTAATTTGTTGGTAGAAAATTCACTCTTTTCTCTAAAACTACTTAGATTCTGACAGCATAGCAAAAAGACTACACATTTAGTAGAGTAAAAAGTATTCATTTTTGTAATGTAAGAATTTTATCATCCAAATCTGTTGTTTTTCCAGAATCAATAATAGAAACTATGTGATCAGCTCCCTTTTTAAGATTAATTTCATTTATGTATATGCGTCTTTTATGTGTATGGATACCTGTGGAGGCCAGAGATGGCATCATTTCTGGAGATGCAGCCAGAGTCAGTTGTACGTTGCCCCTGTGTGCGTACTAGGAATTGAAATTAGGTCAATTGAAAGAGCAGGGGACTTTCTTATCTATTAAGCCATCTTCATCCCCATTACATAGTCATCTTAATAATAAAGGGAAAAATGATGAAGTCTAGTGTTCTTTTATGGTGAAATATTTCAATAAAACACACGAAGGAAAATGTTTTCAAAATAATAACCACCATTTGTAAAATTCTTATTGGTGACAAAATAATCAATGGTATCAAACAGCTTTCCTCCATCCTTGAACAATCAGGGACATTCACTCTCTGTTCTCCTGTTCACCTCAGGGCTGGAAGAGTATTCAGTGAAGGTAAATAAATGAAACACATCTAAATTAGTAAGAATTAAGTAAACATTATGGAGATTATATCATCCTAATCACAAGTTGCAAATTCAAAGACAGACTGGACTATAGAATGGGTTCACAATCAGCCCAGCAACTTAGCTAGAGCAGGTTTCAAAATAGAAAATAGTAAAGGTGAGCTGGAAGAGGTAGACGGGTGCTTTCATAACATGTACAAAGCCTTGGATTCAGCACTCACTAAACCAAAGAACAAACTAAACCAAAACAACAAACCCCAAGGTCTACAAATGTGTACTAGAGTTATTATTACAAAATCAGCATACAGGACCACCATATTTTTAAAACCAGTAATTATCAACTGTAAAAAGGGAAGTTAAGAAGCAACCTTCATCTCTCTCCTCCATCTTTCTGATATTCTGTCTCTGTATCTTTCTTCTTTTGTCCTCCTTTGGTCATAATTTTTAATGTGTCCTGGTGCTGGAGAGATGGCTGGAGAGATTCATGTTTTTGAATATATTATTTTATTGCTCTAGTTTCCACAATTTCCTGATTTAGAATATAAATCTTTTCTCTCTAGCTAGCATTACATTTATTCTTTTTCTATTTTTTTTCTATTTTTCTTAAATTGTGCTTTGTCTTAATTCCCCCTGCATCTACCCCGCTTCCCACCATCAAAGCATTGTTGGTGCCTTTGTGCCCCTGTGCAGGTTCACCCTTACTACCCTGTCATACATGCATACATGATTTTTATTTATCTATACAAAGTCTAAGAATTACAAATAAGAGAAGACAAATGATATGGTCTACCTTCATTCATTTAATGTGATGTTTTCCACTTGCACTTATTTGTGATCTAACTTAATTTTTCTTTATTGATGAAAAAAATACCATTGCACATGTAGATCACATTTTCCTCACTCATTGATCTGTTATTGACATTGTATTAAAGTCAAAAGGTTCTTCACAGTAAAGGAAACTGTTAATTGTATAAATAGACTATTTACAGATAAAAGTCTTTGAAAACTATATGTCTGGTGGAGAATTAATAACATGCTTTTATGTAAGGTCAATTGTTCCTTCTGCTGTGCTCTCCTAGGGTCAGGATGACTATTTCTGAGATGCAAGGACAATGTGTTCTTCTGTGGTCTGAGATACAGGAACACAACTCTGTTGAAAATCCTATCAGACTTCAAATCTGCCCTTTCATCTTAAGGTAAGCCAAAAGTTTTGATCTTTGAAATAAAATGAGAATGTGGCTTGTTTATTGTGAGAACATAGGTAATCTGAAAAGGAAACACTTTTCAAATTAAAGATGGTATCTCATATATTGAAGAAAACAAGAATGTGAATACTGCCTGTGTGGCAGGCTGGGAGTTGGTGACTCTGGAAGGGGGCTGAGGTTTATTCATCTGTGAACCACCATGGTCTGCCTCAGCTTTTAGGGCCTCAGACTCCCAGTGTTGAGCAGGAATATAATTTTCTCATGGGATATAAAAGATTAGCTCAAAGATATTGTTTCTAAGTAGTCTCTGCCAGTGCTAGAGCACTGGATAATTGTGAAGGGGAGTCCATGCTTGCTGAAGGATGGATAATTTTGGCCAAGAGTTCTGATCCTAAGTCTAGAATCTGCAATTGTAAATGCTGGCTTTCTGTGGTTTAAACAGAAAAGGGGTGGGGTTTCTGCTACTCGCCCTCTCCCCACCTCAAAGGAGCCTTAAAATAGAGTTGGAAGGTTAACCTCATCACTTCAGCCCATTGCCACTTGCTTACTTGTGCTTATTTTATTTGAATGTACACGTTTGTTTGTGTACACATATTTGTATTGATGGGCATATGTGTACATGCTCATATATGTGTGAGCATACATATGAATATTTACAGGGCAGCTAGGTGTCCATGCTCTCCATCTCTTTTAGCCTCCGCCATTCTGGGACTTCCAATGTGCATTGCCTCACTGAGCTTTCTATGTGGATGCTTGAAGCTTACTCTTGACCCTTATTTTAGAAATCACAAATCTGAAATGTACCTGCCTTACTCCAATTCACACAGTCAATAAGCTATTGGACCAAAGCTTCTATAACAGGCTACCTAATTCTAAGCCATGTGCTGTCAGGGAAAAATAAGGTGGCTTTTCAGTCTCTGCCAACAGCAACTAGAAAACAATCAACCTGTGCATCCATAAAGATTGACTTGGGGCTTTGGAAATGGAGTACTTTACAAGGCTATTAAAGCATAATTGCTCTTGAGTTTGTAAACACTAAAGAGCATGAGTTACTTATCAGACAGAAACAAAATGCCATCCATCATTGCAGATGAGGAAGATTCAGATTGTTGGCAAAGTTTATGACTTTGAAGCATCAATCTAAATTGCAGCCCCTGAAACCATCAGGTTTTCAGAATCTGCATGGTCTGCAGTTTTATATACATAAACAAAATATGTTAAAGAATAAATTCTACTTTGAGGGAGCAAGTAGCAAGTGTCAGGCTACAGTTAGCTGTCTCAGTAAAATTTCAAATTGGGAGAAATTTAAAAGAGGTGTTTGAAATCCTGACTATTTAACCTATTCCTTAAAATCTTTAGTGTTATTCACCCTGCCTCTGTTTATATTGTGCCATAGACAAAGAAACATTACACAAGTGGATGGAAAGTTCATAAAGGCCATGGAAACTGGAATCTGAGACAGAGGATAAAATTATGGTTTCATGTTTATATGATTTATGACCTTTGATGTATTGTGTAATAACTGTGTTCATTTACTCATGCTCCCTCTCATAATTCACCCATAGGCATTGTTGTAAATGCATTGTGTGCAGGGCACTGTGCTATGAGTTATAGACGGAGTATCTGATGAGTGTGGCATAATGTTGTCACAGAGATTAAAGGCAAAATAGGGTAAACAATAAGAGAATGGACATTAAAACTCCTTTGCAGTCAAAAAGTCTTAAAATGTATTGGTTGTTCTCCTGAGATTGGACATCAGTTATAATAGTATCAAGATATGATTTCATAGAAACAAATTTTTGAATAAAATATAAATGGTAGAAATGGGCCTATAACAAATACTTTGTCTTGATGCTGCTATTACATGCCACATAAACCTGGAATATGCATAGGTTATTGGGGAAGATCATTAGTTGTTGCAGTGCTATGGAGAAGAGGGATATGTGAGGTTGTGCACATTAATGAAAGACTTGGTGCTATAAGGTATCATCCAACTGTCAAACTGTTCATATTTTGAAGGTTGCTGAACTCATGAACTATTAAGCAGGTTAGATTTCTTTAAGAGAATCATGAAGGTGTTGCACCTGAACTTAGAACCTAGGAGCAAGGAAAGTGACAGTAGAGAGGGATATGTAAGAAATGTGAAGTTAACAGGCTGGAAGAGAGTTGATACTGCTCTGCAAATTTTAGCTGGAGCTCATTCAGTCAGGCTCTGCATCAGTGTGATTTTGCTAAGATTCTTAAGAGATGCAAACTAGCTCATGCTCCGTGTCAGGTGCGGATCTTGGAAGCCTTGAGTTGAAACATGCTCATGACAAATGGATGAATGGAGTTAAAACTCTTGCATATACTGTAAGGAAATGCTGCTTTGGTTCAGATTTTATTGACCAAAATGTGTCACACAATTGAGCCCAATGTTCACATGACACAAAAAGCATAAAACTGAGTATAGTATAGTAAATAACAATTAAAAAATAAAAAACTAACATCAAGGTCCTACAGTATCAGAGGGATATTGCACAAATGCCTAAGCAATGTAGACCTGGAGGATGGAAACAGTCATCTAAGTCAGCAAGTATGATGGAGCTAGTAGGAATGACTGAGGAACATAAAGGAGGAAAAGATGGAACTTGAGATTGACTCATTGTAGGGAGAAATGTATACTTTATTTTCAGTCATTATTTCTTTTGTTAAACTCACTAATAATTTAGCCAGTTCTATGGGGTAGTGGCCATGGTGTAAAGGACAGATGAAGAGATAAACTAAGTGAGGGAAAAATCAGTAAACTTTTCAGGAAGTAATGTCATAACAAAATGAGTGTAATGAGTATCAATACATTTGTACTTGGAGTTTATTGTCTTTGAGTTGGGAATAACTTTAGTTTTTCATCTAATTAACATAGGTTTATGAAGAATATTAGTACAATAGATGATACGGAAATGGATTCCATAGAAACAATCTAGAAGGTTATCCGAACATTGTAGCTAATGATGACTTGGAGAGAAAATTTAACCTAGTGTAGAACTTCTGATAATAACTTGCAAGGACACAACATTTATGGCTTAGTTTTATTTTGATTTCTTCTTTTAAATTGATAGAGAGGTTCATGAATTATTAGTTATGAATGTTTTGCACACTATCCTTGTCCACAAGCTCCTTTTATCTTCTCTAGTTTGTGTGATATTACTGAGTAAGGGGTCAAAATGGATATCCAAATTTAATGACTCTATCACCTTTTCAGAAGTCAGGGTTATATAAATACTTAGTCTGAAGAGGTAACATAATGACCCATTCATGAACATTCTACTTTTCCTATGTATGGGAAATTATGTATGGGTCCTTAGCAATCTTTTATTTCTTTTTTTATGAGAAATGATTGTATTATTGATTAACACTGTGTCCTCTTCATCTGCTTGTTAGGAAGGGAGTACAGCTCCACCTTTAATCCTGGGACGACTTCATTGCATATGTCTTACTCATGGTCACTTGTTCCCTGCTAGTTCTAACATTTCCTGTCTTTCTTGACACAAATTATTCTTAAGATGTACTTGGATAAAAGCTTACTTATGAATTGCAAGGGTCATAATAAATATTAATTATTTAAATTTTATTTATATTTAAACACGCCTAAGTTAAAATAGAGATTTTCTCTGATATTTGCAGAGGTAGGGGAATTCTTATTTCTATTTTTCCTCCTATAACTTTTGGCCATAGAGATCAACAAGATTTGTCTTGTCTACATTGGGCTAGCCTCTGCATTTTAAATTCTCCAAGCTCATATTCTCAGTTCTGTTCCAAATTGTAGCAGTGTATTAATTATATACAAATAATAATTTACCATATATCATTAATAATTTGTCATATATCATTTATATCTGTACATTAGTAACAGATGTCCTCAGGCTTCTTACTACATAGCAGTTTAGGATACCAGTTTCATTAAAATTTTAAAAATCTTCATTAAAAAGACATCTTATTCTTTATTTCTTGTTGGGTTGGGTTTGTACTGATACATATCTTTTTCCTGGACTAATTCTGTATACTCTATTTTCACCTGCTTATGCTTGCTGGGAAAAATGATTTTTTATCTTTACTTGTTACCAGGATACACATAGACATACTTTTTAATGTCACAGAGAAGGAAGGACATTGGATTCTAGCATCCAGAGAGATGTGGGTACTTGTATGTCAGATAAAAAAGGATAGGAAGAACAACAATATCAACGAAACAGAACCCCCAGAGCTCCCAGGGACTAAACTACTAACCAAAGAGTACACATGGAGAGACCCATGCCTCCAGCTACAAATGAAGCAGAGGATGGCCTTAACTGGCATCAATGGGAGTGGAGGTCCTGCGAAGCCTTGATGCCCAAGTGTAAGGGAAGCTAGGGAGGTGAGGCAGGAGTGGGTGTGTGTGTGGGAGCTCCCTCATAGAAGCATGGGAGAGGGGATAGGATAGGAGTTTTGTGGAGGGGAAACCAGGAAAGGGGATAACATTTAAAATGTAAATAAAATATCTAATAAAAAAGAATTAAAAAAGAAGCAACTAATTGCTGATTCTTGCCGTCTTATCTTCTGCGTGGCATGTAAACCCCTTTATTGCCCTCTCTAAGGTTAGTTGTTTAGTTAGAACATGCCACATCTGCTCATAACTTAAGCATTGGGTGTTGAGATATCCATGTATATGTGTTCTATGTGTGTCTCCTTTTTACTTACAATTTAGTCAACACTGTTATTCATAAAACCTAAATTTCTGTTTTTATGCTGTCTGTGGTTTTTCTCAGCAACACTTTCACTGACTAGCTTTTGTACTAGTGAACAGGCACTATATATCATTCATATACATTCAACTCAAAGGTACAATAATAGAAACTTTTAAAAGTGTATATTTATATACACATACATAGTAAAGGGTATCTATATATGTATATATGTTAGTATGTGTGTATGCATGGATATATTTATCATCTATCTATCTATCTATCTATCTATCTATCTATCTATCTATCTATCTACCTATCTATCTACCTATCTGTCTGTCTGTCTTTCATCCAACTATGAAAACTTATATGTTAAGTAACCAATAGAAAGCC
This sequence comes from Apodemus sylvaticus, assembly GCF_947179515.1. NCBI lineage: Eukaryota > Metazoa > Chordata > Mammalia > Rodentia > Muridae > Apodemus > Apodemus sylvaticus. Next base: position 106,584,257 of record NC_067477.1, on the reverse strand, counting down.
ATTGAATTTTAACTCTTTTATGGTCTGTATTCCAGAGTTGACATCTATGACAACTAAAAGCAAGTTTGACATTTGATTGCAACTTTTCTAACAATTAACTCTAAGTTAAGGGTACACTTCCCAGAATGATTGTGTATTTGAATTGTTCCTATATTTGCTTTATTTGCTTAATAATACACAATATCTTTCCTTAAGATCAAGGGTAAGGTTTGGTATCAGTGTCAGAGTCATTTACATACTCCAGAAGGAAAGCAGAGAAAAAAGAAGCCCAGGCTAATCACAGTTCTACAGTGAGCGTGTGTTCTCTGTGTTCAGTGCAGACTTGGGCAGGACTCCATGTCTGGGGCAGTCTGCTATGTTCTTCCTCTTTGAAGGTTACATGGTACAGTCATTCTCCACTTCAAGTTGTTATGCTTTCTCATTATCCTCATTCTATGCTATATCTTTGTGCCTGACTCTATAATCCTTTCACTTTTTCAAGTCAAGAAAAAAGATAGCGTTATTAGTGTCTCATTACTCCTGTTCCCTTCTCAACTTCCAAGTTCATTCAATATTTCTTCCAAAAATTTGAATCCACATTTCTGTTCACCCTAATGTCATTTGGAATCCCATATGAACTTTGTAAGAATATTCCTAAAAGGTCACAATCTATTTTTAATTTCTCATTACATATGTTTCATAATATTCTATACTGCATAAAATGGTCTTTATCTCAAAATAGAGAAAATGCTCCTCAGAGATAAATATATTACTAATATTTTGGTATGCCCTTGATGTTAATTTTGGTGCTAAGGCCATACATAAGTCAACTGGAAGTTGAAAGGTGTTGTAAATTATCTGGGCCATTTTTCTTCTTCATGCATTGGTTCAAACCTTTAGTACAAAACTGAAATTGGGCCCATTGGCTAAAAGAATGTGTGTAACTGTAAAACGACCTTTTTGTAGTCTTGTCATGCTTTGACAGCTAGGTAATTTTAAAATGAAACCAGAGACATCCAACCTTAACTTTCACTAAGACCACTGCTACTCTGGTGGGTATAATATCTCTCTTCATCTAAAGAAGTTTCCTCACATGCTTAATGTACTTACCATGTACTTTTATTAGAATGGATAGCCTTTCCCTTGTAAATGGATTTCATTGGAAATTCAATTTCTTTTAAGGCCAGTGGGAGAGGTCATAGAACCATAAATATTTTTTCTTTGAAGTGTTTATACCTAAAATGACATTGCAGAAGAGGGTTGAAAAATGCCTTGCTGTGTGTTGAATTATGTGTGGGTCCTTAGCAATCTTTTATTTCTTTTTTATGAGAAATGATTGTATTGTTGTCTATTAACACTGAAAAATGTTCATGTGTATCTAAGTGGATGGATGACAATGCCTATGAAGAACAAAAGGAAGAGAAGGTGAAGGAGGAGGAGGAAAGGGAGGAGAAGGTGGTGGTGGAGGAGGAGGAAGAAGAAGAGGAGTGGGTCATTGTGTACCAACTCTTAGTCCTAGCCCTCATCCTACAGTTGGGAAAAAGCTCTGTATGCTTCCCTCATTGTTTCAACAAGTGCGAAGGGTGAGATCTGGTCAGAACTTACATTGGTTTTGCCTTGTACTTTCTCCTCATTGTGTCTATGCTGAGGAGGGGAAGAACATTTTTTTTTAAATATTGATTTCTTGATTGAAATATAAGGTTCAGAAAGAGAGAAAGTGGCAGACATTTTATCTTACTGAATACTATATTCCAGTTTACTCTAGTGACTAAATCTATAAATTGGATCATTACAACCAATTTCTATTCATACCACTTCACCCCGGAATACATCTCAATCAATGTCAGTTGGCTTTTTTTTCCACTTTTTTTCATAATTCTGTAGGTGTCTCAGTGATATCTTAGGGAAGGTTTAACTGGCCTTAATATTCTTGAGGACACTATTATGATATTACATAAAAGTTGATTATTTCTTGTCAAAAACTCTGAAAAATATAGTCTCATCTCAAACAATGTTAAGGAACAACCAAATTCAACAAGAAATCAGTGTTTTCTCTGACAAGAAACGAGAACAACTGGGTGCTATAGAAATGTTTAAAGGGCTAGGAAAAACTGGATTCTTCCTACTGAATTTTGTTACAAGACATGAAAACATTTATAGGGAGTTAAGAAATTTCTCTGTTTTCAAAGGCTTGGTAGTTCAGTAAACAATCATCACATTTTGATGCTAGCATCCCAACTCTCTTTGCATTGTTGACCACCTTCATGTCTTATGTATCTTAAACAGTTCAATAGAACCATGGTGTTGAAAGGATGCATTGGATGCTGGCCCCAATGAAATGCATTATGATAGTGTATTGAGTTTGAAGCACTTTGGTCCATGATGTGGCTATCTTTTAGTGTCTACTACTGTGTATATGTGTGGGCATGCACATGTGTGTAGGTGTTCATAGAGATGAGAGGTATTGGAAATGGAGTTATAGGCTTCCCAAAGTGGGTGCTAGGAACTGAGCTCTGGTCCACTACAATAGCAATACATGGTCTTTTTTTTTTAATTATTTTCTTTTTTTTTTTCAATTTTCTATATTCTTTGTTTACATTCCAAATGCCAGTTCCCTCCTCTCCATATGTATCATAAGCCCCCTTCTCTCCACCCATTTCCCAATCACCCCCTCCCATTACTCTATCCTGGTACTCCCCTACAATGCTGGATCAAGCCTTTCCAGGACCAGGGCCCTCTCCTTCTTTCTTCTTGGGAATCATTTGATATGCTAATTGTGTCTTGAGTATTCAGAGCTTCTGGGCTAATTCATATCGACTTATCAGTGATTTCATTTCATGTGTATTCTTTTGTGATTGGGTTGCTTCACTTAGGATAATATTTTCCAGTTCTAACCATTTGCCTACAAATTTCATGAATTCATTGTTTTTAATTGCTGAGTAGTATTCCATTGTGTAAATATACCACATTTTCTGTATCCATTCCTCCACTGAGGGACATATGGGTTCTTTCCAGCTTCTGGCTATTATAAATAGGGGTGCTATGAACATAGTGGAGCATGTGTCCTTATTGCATGCTGAGGAATCCTCTGGGTATATGCCCAGGAGTGGTATAGCAGGGTCCTCCAGAAGTGCCATGCCCAGTTTTCTGAGGAACTGCCAGACTGATTTCCAGAGTGGTTGTTCCATCTTACAATCCCACCAGCAGTGTTCCTCTTTCTCCACATCCTCACCAACACCTGCTGTCTCCTGAGTTTTTAACCTTAGCCATTCTGACTGGTATGAGGTGAAATCTCAGGGTTGTTTTGATTTGCATTTCCCTAATGATGAATGATATTGAACATTTCTTAAGGTGCTTCTCAGCCATCCGAAGTTCTTCAGGTGAAAATTCTTTATTTAGTTCTATACCACATTTTTTAATAGGGTAATTTGGTTCTCTGAGGTCTAACTTCTTGAGTTCTTTGTATATATTGGATATTAGCCCTCTGTCAGATGTAGGATTGATGAAGATCTTTTCCCAATTTGTTGGTTGCCATTTTGTCCTTTTGACGGGGTCCTTTGCCTTACAGAAACTGTAATTTTATGAGGTCCCATTTGTTAATTCTTGATCTTAGACCATAAGCTATTGGTGTTCTGTTCAGAACTTTTCTCCTGTGCCCATGTCCTCAAGGGTCTTCCCCAGTTTCTTTTCTATTAGTTTCAGTTTGTCTGGTTTTATATGGAGGTCCTTGATCCACTTGGAGTTGAATTTAGTACAAGGAGATAAGAATGGATCAATTTACATTCTTCTGCATGCTGACTTCCAATTGAACCAGCACCATTTGTTGAAAAGGCTATCTTTTTTCCAATGGTTGTTTTCAGCTCCTTTGTTGAAGATCAAATGACCTAGGTGTGTGGGTTCATTTCTGGGTCTTCAATCCTATTCCATTGGTCCACTTGCCTGTCACTGTACCAATACCATGCTCTGTTAGTATTGCTTGAGGTCTGGGATACTGATTTCCCCAGAAGTTCTTTTATTGTTGAAAATGGTTTTAGCTATCCTGGGCTTTTTGTTATTCCAGATGAATTTGAGAATTGCTCTTTCTAACTCTATGAAGAACTGAGTTGGGATTTTGATGGGGATCATGTTGAATCTGTAGATTCCTTTTGGCAAGACAGTCATTTTAACTATATTAATCCTTGAGCATGGGCGATTTTTCCATTTTCTGAGGTCTTCTTCGATTTCCTTCTTCAGAGACCTTCTCATACATATCTTTCACTTGTTTGGTTAGAGTCACACCAAGATACTTTATATTGTTTGTGGCTATTGTGAAGGGTGTCATTTTCCTACCTTCTTCCTCAGCCTGCTTATCCTTTGAGTATAGGAAGGCTACTGATTTGCTTGAGTTGATTTCATAACCAGCCTTGTTTATCAGCTGTAGGAGTTCTCTGGTGGAGTTTTTTGGGTCAGTTAAGTAGACTGTCATATCATCTGCAAATAATGATAATTTGACTTCTTCTTTTCCAATTTGTATCCCTTTGACCTCCTTTTGTTATCTAATTGCTCTCGCTAGAACAAGTACTATATTGAAAAGATATGGAGAGATAGGACAGCCTTGTCTAGTCCCTGATTTTAGTGGGATTGCTTCAAGTTTCTCTCCATTTAGTTTGATGTTGGCTACCGGTTTGCTATATATTGCTTTTACTATGTTCAGGTGTGGGCTTTGAATTCCTGTTCTTTCCAAGACTTTTAGCATGAAAGGATGCTGAATTTTGCCAAATGCTTTTTCAGCAGCTAACGAAATGACCATATGGTTTTTTTCTTTGAGTTTGTTTATGTAATGGATTGCATTAGTTTCCCTGTTTTCCTGTTTAGTTTCTGTTTTCCTGATTGGTCCAATGAGGAGAGTGGAGTCTTGAAGTTACCCACAATTATTGTGTTAGTTGCAATGTATGCAAAAATACTAAATAGCATTCTTGCAAATAGAATCCAAAGAACACATCAAAACAATCATCCACCATGATTGAGTAGGCTTCATCCCAGGAATGCAGGGATGGTTAAATATAAGGAAATCCATCAATGAAATCTACTACATAAACAAACTCAAAAAAAAAAAAAACACATGATCATTTCATTAGATGCTGACAAAGCATTTGACAAAATTCAGCATCCTTTCATGCTAAAAGTCTTGGAAAGGACAGGAATTCAAGGCCCATACCTAAACATAGTCAAAGCAATATACAGCGAACTGGTAGCCAACATCAAACTAAATCAGGGACTAGACAAGGCAAAACATGCTCTTAACCATTGAGCCACTTTTACAACCCTCAGTTTCTTCTATTTGTAAAATAAACATGGCAATACTGGATCCATGGATGGCTGTGAAAATTAAAAATTATTTTTACAAAGCACTTCCCATAAATACTTGGAGCCACCAACAGAACTATTTTATACATTGAATCACCACCACCACCAACAACAACACTGTTATCATCATGATATCATCATCAACACCACCACCACCACCACTATTACCACCACCACTACCACCACCACCACCACCACCACCACCACCACCACCACCACCATTATCACCCCCAACCCCCCACCAGCACTACTACTATCACCACCAAAAGACATCTTCCTGTCAGCAGCCTCACGAATAATGGTACCACAAAGCCTTTGTTTTGCTTCTGAATCTTTACTGGGATGTGTTAATAAATTTCTTCCTATATTTGTATTCTTCAGTAAAATGAGAAAAATAGTAGTAGGCCCCACCTCACAGGTTATTATTAGAATTAAGTAGATGAAAGATGTAAAAACTTGACAATACTCATAACTTAGTAACTACACAATAATTATTTTCATTGCTTGTTAATGTCTGTTTTATTTAACTTGTAAACAATATCACAGGTTTTTTTGTAGGAATTAGAGGCTGTATTTATGTCTTCAAGGCTTCAAGGTTGATACCTCTGATGTCTCTATAACACAGAAAAGTCCTAGTACCTCTCTGTGAGAATTAGAATCTAATTATGCTTCGCATTAATCTTCCTTTATATGTAGCTAAATTTAGAGAGTTGTGTGGTACAAAAGGGTTTCTGAATTTCCACAGAGAAGGAAAATATACTCTGAGTGACTAAGATGACATTTTAAACAAGTATTTATGAAGATCATTTTATGTGATCAGTTCTTCGTTGGGTTACAAGGACTGAGAAGTAAATCACACCGTGTCTTTGTTTTACTTTTCTTTTCTGCTGCTGCCATAAAGTATTTTTGACAAAAGCACATTCAGTAAAGGGTTTATATTGGCTTACATTTCAAGATACCATCCAGTTGTGTCTGGGAAAGTCGTGGTAGGCAGATCCTGAAGCTATTTACCACATCACTATCTCAGTTAGAAGTAAGAAATATACCGCTGTTCAGTTTCTTGTTTCCTCTGTCCAGAAATTTGTCTCACTTATGAGTCTTATGAGCCCCCTCAACACAGTCAAGATGATCCCCCCAGGCTTGCCCAGAGTCCTATCTTTTAGATGGTATTTGATTCTATCAAGTTAGCAATTAACATTAGGCAGCACACTCCTCAATGGGCTTCAAATTCTGGCTTGAAAAGGTTAAGTGCAATGTAGGACTGGAGGTGACATGAAAATCTTGCTCCTGCAGTTTGGCTTTGATACAACTTAAGCGTTCTGATCTTTGATGGAAAGTATGTTCCACATGCTGCTCAAGCTTTGTGTGCAAGGAAAGAATAAATGAATCAATTTCCCCAGCAATTCTTCTTCTCATAAAGCCATTCATTTATAATAGGGAGGCCCTGTTAAATTGTTGACTGTATAACTTCAGGTCATAATTTTTATTATTTTTGACAAAGATCTATAGGTCAAAATGGGTAATCCCTAATGTAAAATCAATGTAGTACAAAGCTAAAGAGTATTTCTTAGAGTCACCATGGATAATACATCTGGTTAATTATGGGAAAGAATCTTAACAGCAATACATCCTTCAGTCACTTTCACTTACACGATTAAGATAATTACAATTCTGATTTTATAGAAGGCACAATATATAATGATGTGTGTTATCCACATGTTTGTATGAATAGTTTCAAGTTTTTTGATAGTATTGTTCCTGTGTAAATATAAATATTTGGTTAACATGAATATAGTTTCTATTGGGTATATATCATTTGGATATAGAATTGTTACACCATGGAGTATCATTTTAAATTTATTAGACAATCCTAAACAGCTTTGGAAAATTACTCTACCTGCTCATATTTATAAACTTCCTCACCCATGAATGGTATTGAATTTGGCTTTATACACTGGAGTAGATGCACAATAGGCCACCAAGGAACAACCATTCTAAGATGAAATCAAGACAATCATCTAACTTAAACACTGTAATGTGTTACTCAAGTATTGGAAAGAACATTATACATTTTATTTTGATCTTAAAAGATATCTTGTTTAACTGGATCATATGAAAGACACGGGCAACAAGTACATAAGAGCTAGATGTAGTGATTTGAAATCTTACAGCATCTGCTAGCTATGACAGTGCTCTTAGACATATGAATTCACAGTAGCTATAAGCATAGGCATAAGACCTGGAGAACATCAACATAAGGAAAATCTCAATCAGGAAGTGGATAGACTGGGTGTTAAGTATATCTTATATGTTATAAATTGCATAATGGTAATAGTTGTGCTCAATTTATGTAAAAGAAAAAGCAGCATTTTAATTGGACAAAAACAGGAAAATGTTGTGAATTTCTCTAGTGCTATTTGTATTTTGATGCTAAATCTGCTTCCTCAAGAGGGGCTGCACTGACAAGGAGGAATGGATCATGTACTCAGGTGATTTAATGTGAAACTTCTCCCCATTTTAACTGGTTAGAACTTGTGATTAAACGGTGGAAGGGAAAGGTTGGGCTAGAGATTCTAGAGACAGGAGAGAGGAAAGAAGAGAGAGGGATGAATGGATGGAGGAGATGGAGGAAGATGGAAAAGAACCATATGGCCTTGTGGAGATGCAAGTAGCAAGGGATCTCATAGCTGGGGAATAGAGTAATGTAGTGTATATCTGCCCAATCTAGGTGTGCAGCTTATAAATGTAATTGAGTTGTGTATTCTTTGCACAGGCTTATTGGGGTTGGAGATTTACCACAATGAACTCTCATGCCTGGCTGAGGAATTATTAACAATTGGTACCTGCTGGGAGATGGAGAGTTGATTTTCTTCAGCATTATAGTCTTTGGGAGGCTATCTATGTTTGAGTAGATGGTCCTAAACCCATGCATAGATAAATAGTACTTAGTGGAATCAGTGGCTACCAACATCCACAAAAGGTCTCTACAGCCACTTTTAATTCAAGTTTCAGGGGATCCAATTCCTTATTCTGTACTTCAAGTACATCTGCATGTATATGCTGCAGATAGGTACTCACATACATATACACATACACATAAAATGTTTAAAAAGAGCACATGAACATGCAAATTAAAAGTGGTATAATAATCAGCAATAGATTGGAATAGAGGACATGAGATGTATATTTGATTACAGTAAACTATATGTGTGTATGAAGATCTCTAATAATAATTTGAATTACTATTAATAATTCAAATTATATTAGTATTAGTAAATTACTAGTATTAGCAATTAGAATTGTGCAAACAGTAATATCTTGTCAAGTAAAATGTATATTTGAATCATTACCTATTCTTTGATGACTGTTGAGGTACAAGTGACTTTTCTTTTGATTTTATGATGTATAAATTTTTTTCTCTTCTTTTTTTTTATTCAATATATTTTTTATTTACATTTCAAATGATTTTCCCTTTTCTAGCCCCCCACTCCCCGAAAGTCCCGTAAGCCCCCTTTTCTCCCCCTGTCCTCCCACCCACCCCTTCCCACTTCCCCGTTCTGGTTTTGCCCTATACTTCTTCACTGAGTCTTTCTAGAACAAGGGGCCACTCCTGCTTTCTTCTTGTACCTCATTTGATGTATGGATTATGTTTGGGGTATTCCAGTTTTCTAGGTTAATATCCACTTATTAGTGAGTGCATACCATGAGTCACCTTTTGAGTCTGGGTTACCTCACTTAGTATGATGTTTTCTAGCTCCATCCATTTGCCTAAGAATTTCATGAATTCATTGTTTCTAATGGCTGAATAGTACTCCATTGTGTAGATATACCACATTTTTTGCATCCACTCTTCTGTTGAGGGATACCTGGGTTCTTTCCAGCATCTGGAAATTATAAATAGGGCTGCTATGAACATAGTAGAACATGTATCCTTATTACATGGTGGGGAATCCTCTGGGTATATGCCCAGGAGTGGTATAGCAGGATCTTCTGGAAGTGAGGTGCCCAGTTTTCGGAGGAACCGCCAGACTGATTTCCAGACTGGTTGTACCAATTTGCAACCCCACCAGCAGTGGAGGAGTGTTCCTCTTTCTCCACATCCTCTCCAACACCTGCTGTCTCCTGAATTTTTAATCTTAGCCATTCTGACTGGTGTAAGGTGAAATCTCAGGGTTGTTTTGATTTGCATTTCCCTAATGACTAATGAAATTGAGCATTTTTTAAGATGCTTCTCCGCCATCCAAAGTTCTTCAGGTGAGAATTCCCTGTTTAACTCTGTACCCCATTTTTTAATAGGGTTGTTTGGTTTTCTGGAGTCTAACTTCTTAAGTTCTTTATATATATTGGATATTAGCCCTCTATCTGATGTAGGATTGGTGAAGATCTTTTCCCAATTTGTTGGTTGCCGATTTGTCCTTTTGATGGTGTCCTTTGCCATACAGAAATTTTGTAATTTTATGAGGTCCCATTTGTCAATTCTTGATCTTAGAGCATACGCTATTGGTGTTCTGTTCAGAAATTTTCTCCCTGTACCAATGTCCTCAAGGGTCTTCCCCAGTTTCTTTTCTATTAGCTTCAGAGTGTCTGGCTTTATGTGGAGGTCCTTGATCCATAAGTCACAATTACACTGATACCAAAGCCACACAAAGATCCAACAAAGAAAGAGAACTTCAGACCAATTTCCCTTATGAACATCGATGCAAAAATACTCAATAAAATTCTTGCCAACCGAATCCAAGAACACATCAAAACGATCATCCACCATGATCAAGTAGGCTTTATCCCAGGAATGCAGGGTTGGTTTAATATACGGAAATCCATCAATGCAATCCACTACATAAACAAACTCAAAGAAAAAAACCACATGGTCATTTCATTGGATGCTGAAAAAGCATTTGACAAAATTCAGCATCCTTTCATGCTTAAAGTCTTGGAAAGAACAGGAATTCAAGGCCCATACCTAAACATAGTAAAAGCAATATACAGCAAACCGGTAGCCAGCATCAAACTAAATGGAGAGAAACTTGAAGCAATCCCACTAAAATCAGGGACTAGACAGGGCTGCCCCCTTTCTCCTTATCTTTTCAATATTGTACTTGAGGTACTAGCTCGGGCAATTTGACAACATAAGGAGGTCAAAGGGATACAAATTGGAAAGGAAGAAGTCAAACTATCATTATTTGCAGATGACATGATAGTCTACCTAAGTGACCCAATAAACTCCACTAGAGAACTCCTACAGCTGATAAACAACTTCAGCAAAGTGGCAGGTTATAAAATCAACTCAAGCAAATCAGTGGCCTTCCTATACTCAAAGGATAAACAGGCTGAGAAAGAAATTAGGGAAATGACCCCCTTCACAATAGCCACAAACAGTATAAAGTATCTTGGGGTGACTCTTACCAAACATGCGAAAGATCTTTACAACAAGAACTTCAAGACTCTGAAGAAGGAAATGGAAGAAGACCTCAAAAAATGGGAAAACCTCCTATGCACATGGATCGCCAGAATCAATATAGTTAAAATGGACATTTTGCCAAAAGCAATATACAGATTCAATGCAATACCCATCAAAATCCCAACTCAATTCTTCACAGAGTTAGAAAAAGCAATTAACAAATTCATCTGGAATAACGAAAAACCCAGGATAGCTAAAACTATTCTCAGCAACAAAAGGAAGTCTGGGGGAATCAGTATCCCTGACCTCAAGCAATACTACAGAGCAATAGTGTTAAAAACTGCATGGTATTGGTACAGTGACAGGCAGGCAGATCAATGGAACAGGATTGAAGATCCAGAAATGAACCCACACACCTATGGCCACTTGATCCTAGACAAAGGGGCTGAAAACATCCAATGGAAAAAAGATAGCCTTTTCAACAAATGGTGCTGGTTCAACTGGAGGTCAGCATGCAGAAGAATGCGAATTGATCCATCTTTATCGCCTTGTACTAAGATGTATAAATTTTTATTACATTTTCAGGTTGCATTTTCAATTTTTCTCTGATACTGTTTTCAGTATCACATAATTTGTCAATTGTCAATTAATGGCATCTGATTTTACTTTCTATTTTGCACTTTTACTTTGAGTATTATATGTATGAGGGTTATACCTTTGTTAGGGTTAAATTTACTACTATATTTTCTTATAAAATGTATATAATTTTAGCTGTTAAATTGATATTTGTGATGTATTTGATACATTTTGGATGTTTTTATTTAGAGAAACCAAAGAGTCAAACTCATTCTTTCATATGTAGATATCAATATCCAGGTGGTCAAGTTCTATTTGCTTTGCTAAAAGTTTTGCTCTTTCTACAATGAGTTTTCCTGACAGCTTTGTTGAACATTGTGACATCAAATATGTTGTAAAGTAGAATTAACCCATGTTTATCCCTTTGCAAAACTACAATTAGATTGTTATACAAGAACTAAACTAGCCCAGGAGGTCTAAAGGTTTCAATTAAGAACTTCAGTTATACAGTTAGGGATAAAAAGAAACGTTTATGGCAGATGCAAAGATAACTTTATGGCATAACCTTAGAGTGAGACATCTTGAAATAAATAGGAAATTGATGGAAGGCAAAAAAGGAAGGGAAGGCAATATCAGTATTGGACATTTAGTGTCCAATACTGTCATTACGGTGTCTAGTGTCCCACTCTACAGAGATTGTATCAATATTCTTCTGTGAGATAATGCCATCCATAACAACTACAGACTCCTAGATATACTGCTGTGCTCCATACCTTACCCTTTGAGGCAACAGGTCATTGTCACATGACCCTGGGACTACCACCATTAAGATCTTCATTCTTGTAAACTCACTGGGACAGGACTGTGATTCTCTATGCATACCTGCACTTTCAATGCAAACTTGCACCTCATATGTAAGAGTCATTGAGAGTTTAGGGTAACATCATCCTGAGTCCAGAACAGCTGTTTTCCTGTGTATGCCTATGCTTTGGAACAAACTTTCTCTAATGTTCCATGAACAAGCATGATTCAGATATCAGGGCCATGTCAAAACAAACTAACATTGGTTACTCCAAGACTCTAAGATCTAATCATGGGCTGTGATGCACTTGGGGTAGTATGAATGAGATACTCTGTCACTGTCAACACTGGCACTACCTTTTAGCTTAAACCATAGTGAAGAAAGATGACTTTCATAATGAATTCCCCATTGAGAGACAAGGAAATTCAGAGCACCCCAACATCTTTCACTGTTGAAATCCCCCCAAAGCTTTGTAGGCACTATAGATACCATAGCTTTTGAGGCTGAGGAACACTGTGGATTTTGGAATATGCTAAGATCAGCTAAAAGAACTACACTGACATTATGCTGCTGTGTGCTTTTATTACAACCATAACTGTTCCTTTTTCACAGAGTTCAGTCTGCAAATTCTTGAAGAATTTATAGCTCCATCAAAATAGAGACAATCGATTCAAGGCAACAAGGATCCTGAGGACAAAAGAAAGACACCATCAAAACAAACCAAACAAAATAACAACAGAAATTTAGCAAAGTACAGGAAACTACCAAAAGGACCCAATATTTTGTGAGTAACTGACCTTCATAAAGTAGTGATTAATGAATTACCTGACAAAGCATTCAAAAGAATTCCTCTAAAGACGCAAGCTATAAGACAATAATGGTAGATAACAAATAAGCCAGGTAACCAATATACAGAGAAAGCAAAAGTTCACAAGATATCACAAGATATGTGTGTGCGTGCGTGCATGTGTGTGTGTGTGTGTGTGTGTGTGTAAAGAGAGAGAGGGAGAGAAAGAGAACCATCCATATATTCATCCATCTATTTATCCTTGCAGAGATAAAGCACAATACTGAGATGTAGAGTACCAGCACCATAAGGCAAAACTAAACCAAACAAATCCCCATATGTGTACACACAGCCTTTCTCATGCTGGGTGTTTATGAAAGCTAAGAGGACCCAACAGAAATACTGACTAAAGGACACAATTAGCAAAATGAAACATACAAATAAGAGAATCAGCAAAAGAAGCAATGAAGCAGAAGAATCGGTAAACTCACACCAAGTTGTCGGCAAATTTTCTGTCAGAGGGAAAAAAAGTATGCAGACACATCTTGAGACTCATCAGATATCACTAATACAGACAACATTTGTATTTAAGCATTTTAAAAAGAATACTGGGGAAAACAAATGAAGTTTACTTTAAGTAAACAATTGGTGAAAAACCATGGGTTCCTCAAACTTGAACAAGCATTAATATTAAGGAATAGGAAGTTATGAACTTATTGTAGATCAATTTAGGAATTTTTGATTTTATCATAGTGCCAATGTGATAGACATTTAGGGGAACTGAAGCTTTGATATTTGATATTTTTCTAGGGCAACGGTGTCTTGTGATAGGCAACAACACTGATTTATTATATATATATATAGAACCATCTATATATAGAAAGAGAACCATCTATATATTCATCCATCCATTTATCCATGCAGAGATAAAGCATATAAATATGATAAAGATCATATTTAGCTATGCAGCTTTAAGAGTAAATTATTGGCACCCCACAGTACCTTATGTTGATAAGCTACAGTGTGCAGTAGTGTAGGTTACTTGAATGTATTTTCACTTCCTGTAATCTCACTCTACAGTTGGTTGGGATGCAACTCAAGAGCAAGTTGAAGATGCAGCTACATGTAATACTCAAAACTTTCTAACAAAGTTCAACTTTATGAATATCTTAAGGCTTATTGTAAAAAGAAGTTTAAACCTAAAGGCAAAGAATATTGAATAAAGGAATAGAAAAGATGTTCCTTTTATGTAGACTCTGAGTAACTTTCTCAATACAGAATTTGTAGGGCTGGTGATAGCATGGTGAACTTTTTTTTTAAGTTCCAGCCAAGAATATCATACCTAGAAATACATTCCTTAAAAACAAAGAAGAGACAGAAGCTTTCTCAGACAAACAGAAGCTAAAAGAGTCCTCCACAAATCCATCAGCCTTGTAAGAAAATGCTAATGGAATTTTTCTACTTGAAGTGAAAGGATACTAGTTTATTTATTAAGAAAAAGAAAGTACATAAATCACTGTTCAAAACTCAGGATATATTCATATTTAAAGTTCTGATTACTTAAGTCATATATATCTCGGTGCAAAAGTTAAAAAATAACTACTAAAACTACTATTACAATGATTAAAAGGTCTGGAGAAATGAGTGAGTCACGTAAGGATGAGTCCTTGAGTTCATATCCCCAGCACCTGTGAATGCTGGGTGATGTTTTATGCTCACAATTCCAGTACTGTAGAAGAAAGAGAAGAGTATCCCTGGGGTTGGCTCACCAATGGATTTCACTGGTGGACCCTGCTTCAAAAACAAACAAACAAACAAACTAACTAACTAACTAACTAACAAATGAATGAATGGATAGATAAATAAGCAAAGAAAGAAAGAAAGAGAGAGAGAAAGAAAGAGAGAGAGAGAGAAAGAAAGAAAGAAAGAAAGAAAGAAAGAAAGAAAGAAAGAAAGAAAGAAAGAAAGAAAGAAAGAAAGAAAGAAAGAAAGCTGAGAGCCATTGAAGAAAACCCCTTGTGTTCACCTCTGGCCTTCACAGTCACACTCACATATATGTGTATGGCCACCTGTTCACATGAGCATGTACTCACATAATTTATTAATGAACACATGATCTAAAAAATATAAAGTATGATATCTAAACCTAACTATGGGGAGAGGAGAGTAAAAATGATTAGTTTTTGAAAGGATGAAGTTGAGGCTGTTAGATTAGCATTAGGACTTTACAGCTCTGCATAATATTTCAACATCTTAGTAATCCCTGAAATATAACATTATGCACATCCAGAAAAGATAACCATGAAGGGTCAAAGCACAGCAGAGTGGAAGATTATCAGTGCTAAGAAACACAGCATAAGAGGATTAGAAGGGGATAAAGAGTGAATGATGTTGTCAGAGAGAGGCCTCATTTACCAACCATCATTTAAAATGCCAGGTGATTCACCTGGCCACACAATTACTTTAACAGAACAGATAAATAGATTTACAAGAAAGATACAACTTCATATTGACTCTAGAAATCTCTCTTTGGTTTTAAATATGAAGCTGTGCTAAGAGCTATTGCTAGATATATTTTGTTTTCTGGAGAGAATAAACTTTAAGCCTAAATCTATCACTAGACACAGCACCATTATGCAACAACTAAGAAATAAGTTCATCAAGCAGATAAATATTGCAATTATATTTGTAGTCAACATGGGAACACCCCAATATATAAAGTTAACATTGTCATTCTAAAGGGGCAGACAAGAAAATAACAACACTAGGTAATGTTCATCTTACACTTTCAGCACTGGATAGATCATCTGGACTGAAAATCTTTCGGGGATATTGGAATTGAACTCTACTGTAGACCATATGGACCAAAGGAGCATAAGCAGAAAGTTTTGTCACACAATGGCAGAGCCCAAATTCTTTTTTTTTTTAAATTCGATATATTTTTTATTTACATTTCAAATGATTTCCTCTTTTCTGGCTCCCCACTCCCCGAAAGTCCTATAAGCCCTCTTCTCTCCCCTTGTTCCCCACCCACCCCTTCCCACTTCCCTGTTCTGGTATTGCCCTATACTGCTGCACTGAGTCTTTCCAGAACCAGGGGCTACTCCTCAGTTCTTCTTGGACATCATTTGATATGTGGATTATATCTTGGGTATTTCAAGTTTCTAGGCTAATATCCACTTATCAACGAGTGCATACCATGATTGATCTTTTGAAACTGGGTTACCTCACTTAGTATGATGTTCTCCAGCTCCATTCATTTGTCTAAGAATTTCATGAATTCATTGTTTCTAATGGCATAATAGAACTCCATTGTGTATATATACCACATTTTTTGTATCCATTCCTCCACTGAGGGTCACTGAGGGTTGTTCTTTCCAGCTTCTGGCTATTATAAATAGGGCTGCTATGAACATAGTGGAGCATGTTTCCTTATTACATGCTGGGGAATCCTCTGGGTATGTGCCCAGAAGTGACATAGCAGGGTCCTCTGGAAGTGACATGCCCAGTTTTCTGAGGAACCGCCAGACTGATTTCCAGAGTGGTTGTACCAATTTGCATTCCCACCAGCAGTGGAGGAGTGTTCCTCTTTCTCCACATCCTTGCCAACACCTGCTGTCTCCTGAGTTTTTAATCTTTACCATTCTGACTGGTGTGAGGTGAAATCTCAGGGTTGTTTTGATTTGCATTTCCATAATGACTAATGATGTTGACCATTTTTAAGGTGCTTCTCAGCCATCCAAAGTTCTTCAGGTGAAAATTCTTTGTTTAGCTCTGTACCCTCAGAGCCCACATTCTTTAGTGTACTTAGAATGTTCTGCACAATGGAACTTATAAACACCACAAAACAAGTATGATATGATAGATCATATCAACTATATTTTAGTCCAAATTACTATCAAACTAAATGTCAATGACAAAAAGATTTTTTAAAATTGTCAAACACATGTATATTAAAACTCATTTTCCTGAACAAGAAATAGGCTATTCTTTACAATTCTTTGGTTTTGTTTTAAGAAAAATGATATCTGCTATAGGTTACTTATCTGTGATAGTTATCCCCCACTGGATTAACTAAAATTAGATAATGTGATACATGGTTGACAATATATTTCACATCCTTAAATTAGATCAGGAGAAGAATGGGGATTGGAGAGTTCTGGAAAAGGACTGTGGCAGAGCTATTATATTCCTTCAGTAAAACAAACAAGGCATCCACATTAAGTGTTATCTCACTGCAATTGCTTCCCTTCATGAATAGTTTGAATCTCTTTGACTTTCAAAGACTCACAAGTCAATAAATGGTATCTCAATAAAATTAGATTAATCTGTTGGACTGGACACCCTACTTTGAGGTACTTCTGGGTGTTCTGGAACAGAACTGGAGAATCCTTGTGCATCAAGTTGTTTTAAAAGCAGATGTGGGTAGAAAACAAGAAATGACCATGAAAAAAACTATCATTTTTTCCAAAGATAAAATTCTAGTAAGACTAAAATACTCAAGTTTAGAAAATGATAACAGAACAAAACAATATTAGCATATATAAATCTGGTCATGGTACTATGTATTTCACAGAGGATGCGATAGGTATCAAAATGTCCACAGTACCCACCATAGTGTAAAAACTAAAATATTTTAAAAGGTCCTATGAAGACACAAAAGATCCTTAATAATGGTTATAACAATCTTGTGGAAGCAAAAGAGGAAGGTATTACACTTTTAGATTCAAAACTACATTAATAATTTATAGATACCAAAACTATGTAACAGGAGAGACTGACAAAGAGACTAATAGAACAGAACAGACAGTAGGAATAAGCCGTGAAGAAATAGTAAACTGATCTGACCAAAGTCCAAAGAACATACACTGAGCAAAGAGTAACCTTGGAGCAAATGGTGTGGGCCAACATGTTTCCCCAGAGATTTATTATTGACTATTCAGCTCATGCAAATACACAAAATTTAGCTTAAAATGTGTTAAATATCAAATCTAATAAACTCAAATTGTAAAGCACCCAGAAAGAAGTAGAAATCTTTCATTACATTTCATAACAAAGGACAAAATTTCTTTCCATGTGACATTAATGTAAGTAGCAACAACAGGGAAAGTAAATGGATCTATATCAAACTAAAGTAAGAACTTCTTTGTAACATGGGTGCAATGCCTATAATAGAAATATAGACCTGGAAAATACATCATACAATACAATAGCATTAAAGATTGGGGGGTTAAGTACCTGATTAGACATTTCCCTAGTAGAACAAGATGGCCAACAAGTGTATGAAAGAGTACTCAACACCATCATTCTTCAAGGAAATGCAAATTATAATCACATCAGATATCAACTGACAAATATCAGAGTAAGAATTATAAAAATGTGAAGAGAGTCCAAGTGCCATTCAAGTATTGAGAGAAGGCAATCTGCATATATTACTGTAAGAATGCAAACGGATATATACCTTAAAGAAAAAATATCATATAACTTTTTTAAAAGAAAATAAATAGAACTGTTATATGATACAGAAATCTCCCCTTTGAGTGTATATATTTAGTCAATTTCTTTTTACTATAGAAATATCTAAAACTAAGTAACTTCACAAAGAAAAACATTTGTTTGGCTCTAGGTTCTGAAAGTTTAAGTGTTTGGCATCAGCTTCAACTTGGCCCTGGTGAGCATGCTATGGTAGTATCACAGTGTTAGACTCCTGTGGAAGAGGGAGGAGTCAAACAGCAAGACACAAAGCCACAATGTGCCTCAGAGGTCATGCTCAACCTTTCACAGGGACACATGCTCTGGGGCTAAGTCCAGCTACCACGAAAATGACCTTAACTATCATCTGAGATTAGAACCATTAATAATCCAAGGATCCTTCATTAGATCTTTCATTATGAGTCCCTAGTAGCTCGACAATCCCACACAGGAAAAAAAGTTCTCAATTCTTGAGCCCTGAAGGAACACAACCAAATCACATCTGTTTCATAAAGGCACATAGCTGGGCTGAAATGAAGCCATACATCTCTTATGAGTATATGAACTCCACATCCATTGTAGTAGACTTAAACTTACTGAGCTATGGGATAATATTTAACTATCTCGATGACTAAATATATTAGTAATTAAGATTTTGATTGCACACATAAATATAATTCAGCCTGAAAAATCAAAGGAAACCCATAATTTCTATCAACATAAATAAGAATGGAGTATATACTGCTATATAAAATAAGCCAGGAACTGATAAATGCTACATGGTTTCATGTGTAGAATCAATAAAAGTTAAAATTATAGAATTAGAGTGTGGCTAGGTAGTGATTAGGGGCGGGAGTGGTGGAAATATTTAGATATTGGTTAAACTCAATAAATATGTATTTAGAAGATGAATTAGTATGGGGTGACCAAAGTACAACAAAAATTTCTATACTTCATATTCTCTAAGAGAAATTATCTTGAGTATTCCTGTCACAGACACACTTAAAATACTGTCAGAGGATAGAAATGCTAATTATTTTGATTACAGTAATCATCTCACAATGCAGACATATCAAGTCATCATGTCATACACTTTGAATATGTATTCTTTTTTGTTCAATTCACACCTCAATAAACTTTAGTTCTAGGTTTTAAGTAGCATTCACTGATCCAGTTGTCTGTCAAGAGGAAACTGACAAGCTGCCTTGATTACTCTGTAGTTTTCTAGTACACTTTTTGAGGGGATTTGTACTACTATTCTTTTTTAAAATTTCAGGGATCTTATTTTTGGCCTTCTGCATTTCATATTGTTTGTCAATTTCTCAAACAGCTAGCTGATATTTTTTAATCTTCTATTTGTTTATTTCATAATAAACTTTCCAACAGATGTGAAATGATATCTTTTCGTTCTGAGCGGTGTTTCTCAGTTAATTGGTAATCCTGATCCCTTTTCTTTCTCTTTAAAAACAATTGATTTTTATCTTTCAGAGACGATCATATAATTCATCATACAATTCTGTTATCTCTACCTTTCCTTCCTCCAAAAACTTTTCATGCCTCCCCCATCCTTGTTGTTCTCTTTCAAATTAATTGTCTCCTTTTCCTTGAGTTATAATTCTCTCTCTCTCTCTCTCTCTCTCTCTCTCTCTCTCTCTCTCTCTTCTCTCTTCTCTCATATCTTCATGTATGTATTTAAATACATAAATACAACCTGTTCAGTAAGTATAATATTACTTATATATGTATAACATACATAGACCTCTAGTATAATTTAGATATGGCAAAAAATTATTCTTGCTTTATTCCTGATTAGGAACAATAGGTGCTAAATAACTGTGTAAGACAAGAATCAGTTTTATTGATGGAAAATAACTTGCAAAGAATCATCTATAGCAAAAATCAGAGTTAAGATCCAAATTGAGAACATTTTAAATGTATGTGCTCCCAGCTCCTATATGTCTATATATTTTGTTTACAAAGATGATATTCATGATGACTCTAGTAGTGTTCATAACCAAATCTATTTTGTAAGCTGAGAATACTCCTAATGATAACTTGGAAACTTTGAGTTTGAAATTAATATTTATATGTTTCCCTAAGCAAGAATTGTCATGTTTAAGCACTTAGAAGTCAGAGAGATGAAAGAAGCTGTTTTTAGTTTTTCTTTTTACTTCTTAATTTTGAAATTTAAAGCTTTTGTTCTTTGACAGTTTCATACCCTACAGAATGAATTGTAGTTGCTCCCTCTCTTCCTGGATTCCTTTCATTCAAGGAGCCCTGAATTCTGTGCCTTCATGTCTTCTGTTGTGTATGAGTCACAATTTAATTAGAGTTTCTTGTCTGAGCATGGCTGGAAGGTAATTCACTGGAGTAAAGACAACTTATCCCCAGGAAGGAACTGATTATATAAACCCAGTTCCCATGGCTAGGGAGGTCAAAGGCTCTATGGTGGGAAACTATTGGTATTGTTTTGGTACATGGACATGTTCTCATACTACTTTCTAAATGCTCACGTTTATTCCTATAGATTAGTTCTGTGCCAGCCCACATAACAAGAATTCCCTGCTGCAGTGGATAGTGGGTAATACAGAAACCTGCAACTGTCCAAAAGGCTGAGAGGAAGTATCATGGAGATCTCAGCCCTAAATGGGACAGCCTGTTTAGTTTTGAATGAAGCTAGAGATGCAAATGATACAGGAATAGGACTTAGTTTCCTACAAGATGCAGGATGGATGGTGGCAGGGAAGAACAGATGCTGCCCTGCCCCACTTCATAAAGCAGCATGCTTTTGAAATGGCATACACTCTCCTAAGGATAGAGGTGTGCATTAAATGTTGCAAGGTGGAGAAGCAGATCTCTGGTTTTTATAGCTCTGAACTACTCTAAGGATTTTAATTTCTGTTTCAGTTGGCTGAATGAGTGTTTGCAGTGGGAACTACTGACTAATCTAGGCACAGACAATGAGAAGCCCTCTGGAGTTCTCAGAGAGGAAGGGTAATGGAGTGACCTGGTGTTACTACCCTGCTGAGCTGGAAATGAGGCATTGGGGCTTAGCCAGACCCAGAACTGCAATGGTGTTACAGTCCTCTGGTAAACGTATCTCATCTGCTGGGTAATTACAGCTAGTAGGATACAGAATTCTAAAGGGAGTGACAGTATAAGGGACTGGCAGAAGAGTCTCAAAAGCACCTGAACTTAGGAAAAATGGGCCCATCATGAGGCCTGAGCATCTATTGCCAGCCTTCTCTAAGAGGATATTTAATAGACTTTCCTCAGATAAAAAGGCTATCTAAAGAGGTCACTTTCTTAAGGTTACTGCAGTGGTTAAAAATAATGAAATAAAAAAGCTGGAAATCAGGGGCACACAGGAAATTAGTGTTGAAGGAAACAGTGAGATAGGCACAAATGAAGGATATTTGCCAAACTCTCTTGTTCAGGAGGATGGTACAAGAACTTGTTATTATAATCCTCCTGTTTTCATTATGTCATGCCAGGCAACAAATTAAAGAAAATTTCAGAAACTTAGCAGCTCAAAAAGAGTTCTTATTTATGTGGTTATTCTGTAGGTCATAAGGATAAATGTGGATTCTCTGAGCAGGGTTTTGGTATGATAGGACTCTCCTGGTGCAGTTCTCATCTAGGACTTGTTGTCCCTTCTACACTGGTCATTGGAGGAATATATTCCTTTTTCTCTCCTTTTTACCCTGAGCCATTGATAGCAGATCGAGTCCTTCCTGTGCATTCCCTCTCTGATTTCCCTTTTTTATTAGTCTGACTCTTGGTCATGTTTTTACTCTGAGCGCCCAGTTGATTGATACGGGTAGTGCTGTTATTTTAAGGCCAACTGATTAGGGATATTAGTTACTTTTGCAGATCCCCTCTGATTTTAATGTTGCATAACTATGGGAATAAAATGAAAGTAGAGCTCAAAGCTGATGTGGGCCAAGACTTTTTATACTATGAATTTTTTGTTGAAATTAAAATGTATATATATCATTTAACGTATTCCCTTTCCTTTCTCTAATCCCTCCCATGCATTTTCCACCACTACTGTCTCAAATTCAATGCATCTGGCCTCTATTTAATGTGTGTGTGTATGTGTGTGTGTGTGTGTGTGTGTGTTCATTTTAGCAGTTAGAATTCCAAGACCTGGGAAGATTAGATAAGTAGTCAATGGCATGCATATAAATGATGAAACTCTTCTCTTTTTACCTTCTTCGAATTTCCTGGTGTTTGGGATATGGTATTTTCCTTGAAGACCTTGTATACTGATATTCATCAAACGGTTACTCTGTATCTTTAAATAGTGCTATTTTAATCTTTATAAATTCAATATGTGATGTTTTATAAGTGAAAAAAGGTACTTCAAAAAGAAGTTCAAAAAAAGGATGTTCTAGATTGTATGCAATAGAGCAGCTGGCAGAGAGCAAACAGGCTGGATTCCATAGAAGAGGGAGAAAGCTGGAAGCCAACAATGAGCCAGCAAACTCACACTGACGCCATATGTATGATGACCATTGGACAATGACCTCAAGCTTTCTTTAGGGGAATGGAGTGTGCATGTCATAGACATCACGAATAAATAGCTAAAAGGCAAGTTTTCCAGATGAGAAGTTATTGAATAAGTGTTATGATAGAGCATTCTAACAGAAATGGAAGAATAATACATGGGATTTTATTCCCAATTGATGACAACCATTTCCAGAAACTGCCTGGCTTACAAATGACAAGCACATAATTAAGTTGAATTGAATCTTGAGTTCCAAAGTAAGATGTCCAATTAAACTGTTGTATGACAAATTTAGTAAGACCCCCTTCTGCTGGACTTTAAATGTGCAAAAGTGGGTGTAAGACAGAGCACAAACACAAGACTCATTAAAATAAGAGCTAGAATTTGGATGAGCTCATAATGGCACTTGATGTGGAAAATACAGAACCGTGTGGAAAAGAAAGGTTTCAGAGAGTTGTGACACCCTCATGGGATCAGCTCTCAGGGTCAAATGTAGTTGGTTATTTAATCACATTAACTAGTTCCTGCTAGATCCTGAGAGATCATACACTCTCAATTTCTTCCAGAGTCATCATCACTAGTCAATCATCATCTGTCAATTTAATTCCTCTGAATGTTTGTTTGCCTTGAAAACACAGTGGTGTTTCTATTAGAAGTGAAACTTTTATGTGTATATGCTCCATATACAGTTGGAAGCTCAGAATTAAATACTAATATTTGCCAAATTCTTCCCATTTTATATCCAGATTACTTTTATAAATTGAAAGGGCAAATGGTTGGAACTGGAAAATATCATCCTGAGTGAGGTAACCCAATCACAAAATAATATACATGGAATGCAATCTCTGATTAGTGGATGATTAATTAGCCCAGAAGCTCTGAATACCCATGGCACAATTAGCATAACAAATGACTCCCATGAAGAAGTAAGGAAAGGGTCCTGATCCTGGGAAGGCTTGATCTGGCATTGTAGGGGAGTACCAGGACAGAGAAAAAGGAGGGAGGTGATTGGAGAATGGGTAGAGAGAAGAAGGCTTATGAGACATATGGGGAGGGGGGAACTGGGAAAGGGGAAATCATTTGGAATGTAAACAAAGAATATAGAAAAGAAAAAAAAACAGGCCAATATCTACATAACTGAAAAAAAAGAAAACGTGTTTCTGAATCTCTATTGCCTTATTCTCTAATAGAAGAAGGGAATTTATATAAAATTACAGTGAGATAATTTTATAAAAATAGCCAGAGATTCATGGTGATGCAATGGTTATCTTGTGAGTCTCTTTCAAATACCCAAATGCTTTGGTTTGCCATTCCTTTTCCTCTTTGACTCAATCTTTCCCATTTTTGAGCCTCTTTCCCCATTATCTTCTTTCTTGTTCAAAACAACACATGGCAGCCAAACTCCCCATCTGTGCATCTGCCTCTCTGAGCATATTTGAAACTGTGCAAATTTTGGGGTTCTTGAGATCCTGAAAGCTTGCAAAAGTGTAGACATTCATTTCCCTTAGAGTTTCCCAGTCAGTGGAGAACAGAACTTCTGGCTAAAGTGATGAGACCATCTGTAATTCAAAGTGCCAGGGGTCAGAGTACACATTGGGAAATAGAGAATTCATTATGTTGGCATA
Source organism: Apodemus sylvaticus (assembly GCF_947179515.1). Lineage (NCBI taxonomy): Eukaryota > Metazoa > Chordata > Mammalia > Rodentia > Muridae > Apodemus > Apodemus sylvaticus. The sequence goes on along the minus strand of NC_067477.1, from coordinate 106,559,762 downwards.
TCCCACTGTCACAACATCGAGTTGATTTCAAATGGCTAAGCCAGAGGAGATTCGTCTTGCTTAATCTGGTCCAAGACTTGGATTTACCCAGATTCTTTGCAGATAAACATTTCATATATATTAAACAGTTGGACAACCCCATGATACATGCTACCTGTCATCTCTTTTGCTTTTGTATAGATTTTTATCTTTATGAAAAATAATGATTAATATTCAAATGATGTCACTTTTAATTGATTAACTGATTAGTTGCTAGTAGCTTAGCAATGACATTAGAACTTTGAGATCTTTTTGGTAGGGTGGAAGGAATGTGTGGTTTGCAAAAACTGCTGGTTGCTCTACAGATTTTTTGATCCATAACACATCAGAATGGCTAGACAAGATGATCATGGTCTTAGACTCTTAGACTAGGAATTGGGTTTTAGCAAAAATCCAAAATGGTACCCATCTTCTTCAGAGTTTTCTAACAGAAGTGTAAAAATTGTGTAGGTATAGTGTCTTCTTAGGAAAAATGTTTTCTTCCTGTTCGTTTTAAAATGTGGTTATTTTATCATGTTTATTCATGTATTTGTACAAACATCTATGAGTGTCTATATGTGATAAGTCCTTTGTTCAGCCCAAGGATGTTGTCTTGTAACTAAATTTTGAATTAGTTAGAGCGCCCCTTAATCTGTCTAGTGTGCTTTTCCCCCAATGATTCTCTTCTTCCCAGTACCATGAGGAAAGCAGGGTATACCTCTCCCACTTCATTGACAGTACACTTGGCAGAACTAGAGAATTGGGTGCATTCTTATAGATAGACACACATTATGATATTAACTGGACTTCTAGTTAATATCAGTGTAAAGTAAAATCTAGTCTCCCTCCACCATCAAATGTGCTGACCACAGAGATGGTAGTAAGTGTGTTTTTCTAAGACTTAACCATTTTCTCTACTTACATTACTGCAATATTTTTTAAATTATTACATTTATTTGCACGTGTATGTGGTTGTGTGATTATATGTATGTAGACATGAGCATGTCACAACATGAGTGGTGATGTCAGAGAACAACTTACAGAAGACAGTTCTATGTATCCACTATGCAGGTTGTAGTAATCCAACTCTGGTCTTCAGCCTTGGCAACAAGTGATTTTTCCCAGTGAGTTGTCTCTATGACTGATGTCTCATTATTTTAACTCACATAGAACTTGTTCAAGCCTCCCTACATTTGAATGATAGGTAGATGTCTTTGGATATAAAGGGCATCTTTATTAAACCCATGTTAAATCTAGACTTCCTAAGAAAATGTTGAATCAGAATAGAAAGTCATTCATTTGGATCAGAACTAAAGTGTTCACAGGCAATTTCTTTCCCAGCTCAGACCAAAAACTGTCTCCTTATAATCCTCATTTTTTCCAAGTAACTGGATCTGCTTAGACTTCACTATTCTCCTTCCTAGCACCAGCTCAGCCTTGTCTAGGGAAAATCACATCGCATCCTTGGAACAAAGAGGAGAAAGGGGCCTCAGAGATTAAATTTAATGATTATTTGGATTTAAAGTTATCTTGACACAGTCTAGAGGCTCCTTGATTTGTGAGGAGTTACTAGACTTAAGATCTAAAATAGTCATCATTTGTTAAACACAATGGGCAGAATAAATTTTTTAAAATGCATATCCTGCTGAAGTGAAGGAATTAGATCTTATATTTGGCAAGTCGTTTATCCACTCTGAGCTTTTATTGGTGTTGTTTTATGCAAACCAAATGAATCTCAAGGTCAAAGTGGAATTGTTACACTTCCAGACCCTTTAATGATCTCACAGGGGTTTCTAAAGTTCTGCATGGTACATGCCACATGTGCAAGAGCCGTTTCTTCTCCCATCGGCCTCCGCAGAAGCTGTAGTGCTCTGTCTTTGCAGATGGCTACTATTAGCTCTGAGGGAGTCAGCCATGTACCAGTGCTACACTTCATCTGTTATTTCTCCATTAGTCTGCAGAGGCTAGTCAGCCTCTTCAATGAGCTTTTATTAAAACATTATAGATCACACATGTAAACACAATCTGGAGACTTGTTTGCAGTCCTGTATCCCATTCCTGAGTTGAGATTACTGGGGTACTCAATAATAGATGCACGGTGACATAGAACAATAGGTATTCCAGTCTAGATCAACTTGCCCCTTGGCAAAGCATCAGAGACTGACCTCAGTACCATTGTGTTGTCTATTGTCAGGAAGCATGTAACATGTTCTACACAGTCTAATTTTAGACAACATGTCATTTCCTCACTTAATACTTTCATAATATTAAACCCAACCTAAGGACTTCTTTCTAGGTATAATTAGAAATAAGTAAGCAGACCTTACTCTTAGGGTTATAACTCTACAGTTCAGATCATCAACCTCTTTATTTACATTGCTATTTCCAATCAATTTATTTCTAGCTAATTACACAATGGATCACGCAAGGTAGGATATTAGAAATATGTAAATGACTTTCTTAAAACTAATAAGTAGGAGAGACAGAACTAGGAAAATACCTCTTATTCCATGGTGAAGGTGGTGTTAATGACTAATAAGGGAAGGAGAGGAAAATAATGGGATGATGACATAGGCAAGTAGCACATGAGCAAGATGTTAAACCTAACCCTAACCCTAACCTTAACCCTAACCCTAACCCTAATCTTAACCCTAACCCTAACCCTAATCTTAACCCTAACCCTAATCCTAACCCTAACCCTAACCCTAACCCTAACCCTAACTTTAACCCTAACCCTAATCCTAACTCTAACCTTAACCCTAATCCTAACCCTAACCCTAACCCTAACTCTAACCCTAACCTTAACCCTAACCCTAACCCTAATCTTAACCCTAACCCTAACCCTAATCTTAACCCTAACCCTAACCCTAACCCTAACCCTAACCCTAACCCTAACCCTAACCCTAACTCTAACCCTAACCTTAACCCTAACCCTAACCCTAATCTTAACCCTAACCCTAACCCTAATCTTAACCCTAACCCTAACCCTAATTCTAACTCTAACCCTATCCCTAAATCTAACCCTATCCCTGAATCTAACCCTAACCCTAACCTATATATACAGAAACAAAAACTAGAGTGAAATTCCATAGTCTAGTGACTTTGGAGAATATGTAGTAAAATAGACTTCAGTGGAAAGTTTTGGTAAGAAGTATAAGGAATAAGATAATATACTAAGAAATAAATCAATGTAAAGGTTTGCATTTAGAAAGCAAGAGCCAAGTTGATTTTTCTAGAAAAATTCAATTCTATTCCAGCAACAATCAAGCAATGGTTAATAGTTGCTGGGAAGCCTTTCTGTAACTTTCCCCCTTTCCTGCCCTTGCAGATTTAAATCCAAAACATGACCATGGAGTAATCATCAAGGCAGCAATGACCCTGAGACGATACCATTAGAGGCACAGTGGGACTGTGGTGGTAGGAGGGAGGTGACCCAAAACTCAAAGCCAAGGAAAATCAATGGCTGTAAGCAACTGCAGCCCTATGGCTGCAGATTGCTCCAGTGGCTGCTTCATCGATTTCAACTTCAGCTTCTAATTGCTGCAGCAGGCAAAACAAATGCCGCATTTTAGAGTGTTTAAGGCACCATAGATTTTTCTGGAGAAAGAGCTGGGAAACTTTCAGGAGACATATAAAAGACAGGTGAGGCAAATCACACAGGGCAAACAGCAAGTAAGAAATGATTGCATTGGAAAACAAGAAGAGCAGAAAGTATAGAGTATAAATGGTGCAGGGAGCAGCAATTTCGTGGTGTAACCTAAAGGAAAATTATATTTCTACCTTGCTCATTTAAGCAATGCATTAAGCCAAAACTTGTTTGAAGCCTCCCCATATCATGTGGCATGTGTTTACTAGAATATAAAAGTTGATTTCAAGGACATTGGTGATGTTTAGATGATAGTGCTTATCCCACAGGGTCAGACACATCTGAGGGAGCAATCCCTGACAAACTGGTGCTAATTTAACTACTATTCATTAAGTATGATTACTATAACACACAAATATATTTAAAAGGAAAAATGTATTTATTGATTTGGATTTGTAAAATAATCATTTATGGGCTTTTTCTTTAGTTCTCATCCATATTTGAACATTTTAAAATATGCCTTGACATCATTGCAAGACATTACTTTACTTAGCTAATCCATCTTCACAGGAGACTGTAGGTTTAGATTTTTAAAAACCATGCCCCCAGAGCTCCCAGGGACTAAAGCACCCACTAAAGTGTACACATGGAGGGACCCATGGCTCCTGCTGCATATGTAGCAGAGGATGCACTTAGTCATGTGAAGGATTAATGCCATAGCATAGGGGAATGCTATAGGGCAGTGAGGTGGGAGTGGTTGGGTAAGGGGAACACCCTAATAGAAGCAGGGGGAGTGGGATGGGAGAGTATATTTGCAGAAGGGAAACCAGAAAGGAGGATAACATTTGAAATGAAAATAAATGAAATAACCAATAAAGCAATAAAAAATAAAAATTATATAAATACCTACTTTAATAAAGGTTCTTAAATGTTTCAACCTCCCGATAGCCTACCCACCAAAGGTGAGGGAGGAAGATGGTTAATAGGACAAGGGGGATATGGACCTGTACAAAGTAGTTTTGGGGGGGCAATTCCAATCTTCATTGTCAGGATATCAGCAGTCAAGTCCAAATCATTAAGCATAAATCAGTAGCAATGGCTCCATTCAGAAGAAAATTTGAGGCTCCGCAGAATAGGCGTATGTCTGTAGAAGCAGCAAAAAATAGCCAGAATACCATGACAAGTTCTTTGACACATGTGTCGCTATGAAGTCAAGACAAGCAGAGATCACTGAAGACCAACAAAGCATTGCAAGGCATATCAATACAAGACCATCATCAGCAAAGACCAGTAAAGACCAGCGAAGTGTTATAAGGCAAACCAATGCAAAGGAGGTCCTCTTACTATCTGTGGGCTATATTTATATTCTTTATAAACATCATTCACCCTCTCAAGCATCTGCTCCAGTAAGGTAACACCTGTCCTTTCATAAGACAACTTCTAGAAAAACATCATGTGTCTGCAAAACATCTCATAAGACAGCTTCCAGAAAAACATTCCATAACACAACTAAATCTCGAAAGAAACCAGAAACTGCTGCTTCAGGAGACTTACTAAATAAACACAAAGCACTGGTGATGAGAAATACATACACCATACTCAGTAGGGTTGCACATATTTGAGAATTTTATCTTCCTTTTATATAAAATATTTTTGAATACTAAACTTTTTATAGTGGCTTAATAAGGTAACAGGCTAATAACTATTCTTGTCATCTCAATGGGAATTATAATTACCATGGAAACAAACCTCTGGTCATATCTCTGAGGGAGTTTCTAGATTAGGTTAATTAAGATGGGAAGATCCACCCTAAATGTGAATGGCATTATTCCATGGATGGGGTCCTAGACAGGATAAAAATCAGAAAGAAGAAAGAAAACTGTACAAGATCATTCCCCTCTCACCTCTCTCTGCTCATCCTGACTTCCTGACTACAGATCTCATTAGCAGCTGCCTAGTTCTCCTGTCACAGTGCCAATGTTTGCTCATCATCACAATGAGCTGTACCTTTGATTCGAAAACCAAATCAAACTTCTCATTAAGTTTGTCAGATAATTTGTGCCAGCAATGTGTAGAAGTAACTAATATGCATACTCTGCACCTCGTATCGCTTTAAAACCAGATATGAGATATGAACTCACAACCATGATTGATTAAATAAGACAGACAAGGTTTGATCTCAAAAGTTTTGGCCATTAGTACTTCTGTAGTAAGTGGTGATGGTAGCAGATAGGGATGGCTTTAATCTGCAGTCCTGTATAAAGAAAGTAGTTCTAACTTTAAGGAGCTATTCATTAAAAACTAGGAATATAAAGGCAAATTCAGATGCTCATAATTATATATCCAACTGGAAAACCCAACAAAACAGGTCCAAAAGGCATGGGCATGATATCAACTCAATTCTTATATATATATATATATATATATATATATATATATATATATATATATATATATATATATATATATATATATTCTATATTCTTTGTTTACATTCCCCTTTCCCAGATCCCCCTTCCCCATATGTCCCATAAACCTTCTTCTCTCCATCCATTCTCCAATCACCTTCCTCCTTTTTCTCTGTCCTTATATTCCCCTCCAATGCTAGATCAATCCTTTCCAGGATCAGGACTCTCTCCATACTTCTTCATGGGAGTCATTTGCTATGCGATTTGTGCCTTGGGTATTCAGAGCTTCTGGGCTAATTAATATCCACTTATTAGAGATTGCATTCCATGTGTATTCTTTTGTGATTGCGTTACCTCACTTAGGATAATATTTTCCAGATCAACTCAATTCTTAATCCAATATAATCCTTCCTTGTGGGGAGCAGGCACGGCGGCCAGTCTAAAAATGGCGCCTGGGCTGGTTGCCAAGTCATGACTCAGCAATGCTCCCCCACGGTCCCCTTTGAGAGTCACATACTCACCGGAGAAATGCGCATGCGCCCTTTGACATCATATCAGGCCACTCCTGGGCCATCGTCTCGATTCTATCACAAGCCTCCATGTAGCAGTCGCTGATTGGACCAGGCTGGGATATATAACTGGGGCAACGGGCTAGAATCGTGGGCTTCCTAAAGTAAGGTTTCTGAATAAATTGCGTCGAGAAGAGTCTCCTGGAAGTGTTGTCTCCCTTATTAGGCTGGACGGATTTGGTAGCAACACTTTCTCAAAGAGTCTTGAATGTTCTTGAATAAACATATTTCTTTTTTATTGATTAGATATTTTCTTTATTTACATTTCATATATTTTTATCCTTTCCAGGTCTCCCCTTTGGGAACCCCCTATCCCATCCCTCCTCTCCTTGCCTCTATGAGGGTGCTCCCCCCACCCACCCACCCACCCACACCCATAAACCCACACAGGCATTTCCCTACACTGGGGCAGAAATACCCTCAGGCCCAATGGCCTCTCCTCCCTCTGATGTCCAACAAGGCCATCCTCAGCCACATATGTGGCCAGTGACATGGCTCCCTCCATGTGTATTTTTATGGTTGGTAGTCCAGTCGCCAGAACCTCCTGGAGGTCTGGCCTGTTGATGTTGTTCCTCTCTCAATGAGGCTGTAAATCCTCTCAGCTCCTTCAGTGCCTTCTCCAACTCCTCCACTGGGGACTCCCAAGCTCATTCCAGTGGTTGGCTGTGAGCTTCTGCCTGTCTTTGTCAGGTGTTGGCAGAGCCTCTCAGGAGACAGCCATATCAAGCTTCCATCAGCAAGTACTTCCCATCATCCACAATACTGTCTGGGTTTGGTGGCTGTATATGGGATGGATCCCAAAGTGGGCAGTCTCTGGAAGACCTTTCCTTCAGTCACTGCTCTACACTTTGTCTCCATATTTCCTCCTATGACTATTTTGTTCAGCTTTCTATAAAGCAATGAAGCAGCCACATTTTAGTCTTCCTTCTTAGGCTTCATATTTTGTGAATTGAATCTGGTGTATCCAAAACGTTTGGGTTAATAACCACTTATCAGTGAGTATAAACTGTGTTTGTTCTTTTGTGACTAACTTACCTCACTCACTCAGGATTATATTTTCAAGTTCCATCCATTGGCCTTTGAATTCATTGTTTTTAATAGCTGAGTAGTATTCCATTATGTAAATGTACCACATTTTCTGTATCCATTCCTCTGTTGAGGGACATCTGGGTTCTTTACAGATTCTGGCTATTATAAATATGGCTGCTATGAATGTAGTGGAGCATATGTCCTTATTACATTTTGGAGCAACTTCTGGGTGTACGCCCAGGAGTGATATAACTGGGTCCTCAGGTAGTACTATGTCTAATTTTCTGAGAGCTGCCAGACTGATTTCCAGAGAGGTTGTATAAGCTCCCAATCCCACCAGCAGCAGAGGTGTGTTCCTCTTTCTCCTAGGCAGCATCTGCTTTCACCTGAATTTTTCATCTTAGACATTCTGACAAGTGTGAGGTGGACTATCAGGGTTGTTTTGATTTGCATTTCCCTGATGACTAAGGATGTTGAACATTTCCTTAGGTGCTTCTCAACCCTTCAAGTTTCCTCAGTTGAGAATTCTCTGTTTAGCTCTGTACCATGTTTTTAATAGGGTTATTTGATTTTTTGGAGTCTAACTTCTTGAGGTCTTTGTATATATTGGATATTAGCCCTCTATCAGATGTAGGATTGGTAAAGATCTTTTCCTAATCAGTTGGTTGCCATTTTGCCCTATTGACAGTGTCCTTGGCCTTACAGAAGCTTTGCATTCTTGTTCTTATAGCATAAGGCATTGGTGCTCTGTTCAGGAAATTTTCTCCTGTGCCCATGTATTCAAGGCTCTTCCCCACTTCCTCCTCTATATGCTACAGTGTATATGGTTTTATGTGGAGGTCCTTGATCCACTTGAACTTAAGCTGTGTAAAAAGGAGATAAGAATGGGTTCATTTGCATTTTTCTACATGCTGACAGCAAGTTGATCCAGCACCATTTGTTAAAAATGCTGTCTTTTTTCCACTGGATGTTTTTAGCTCCTTTGTCAAATATCAAGTGACCATAGGTGTATGGGTTCATTTCTAGGTCTTCAATTCTATTTCATTCATCTTCCTGCCTGTCTCTGTACCAATATTATACAGTTTTTATCACTATTACTCTGTAGTAGAGCTTGAGGTCAGAAATGGTGATTCTGCCAGTTCTTTTATTGTTGAGAATAGTTTTTCACTATCCTGGATTTTTTTTTTATTCCAAATGAATTTTCAGATTGCTCTTTCTAACTCTATGAAGAATTGATTTGGAATTTGGATGGGGACTGCACTGAATCTGTAGATTGCTTTTGGAAAGATGGACATTTTTACCATATTAATCCTGCCAATCCATGAGCATGGGAGGTCTTTCCATCTTCTGAAATCTTAGATTTTTTTCTTCTGAAGCTTGAAGTTCTTGTCAGACAAATCTTTCACTTGCTTGGTTAGAGTCACACCAAGATACTTCATATTGTTTGTGACTATAGTGAAGCATGTCATTTCCCTAATTTCTTTCTCAGCCTGTTTATCCTTTGAGTATAGTAAAGCTACTGATTTGTTTGAGTTAATATTGTATCTGGCCACTTTGCTGAAGTTGTTTACCAGCTGTATGAGTTCTCTGGTGGAGATTTTGGGATCACTTCAGTATACTATTCTATCATCTGCAAATAGTGATATTTTGACTTCTTTCCAATTTGATACATTTGGCCTCCTTTTGTTTTCTAATTGCGCTAGCTAGAACTTCAAGTGCTATATTGAATAGATAGGGACAGAGTGGGCAGCTTTGTCTGGTCCCCAATTTTAATGGGATTGCTTCAATTTTCTCTCCATTTAGTGTGATGTTGGCTGATGGTTTGCTGTAAATTGCTTTTACTATGTTTAGGTACTTGCCTTGAATTCATGATATTTCTAAGACTTTTAACATGAAGGGATACTGAATATTGCCAAATATACTGAATGATCATGTATATTTTATATTTTTATGTTTGAGTTTCTATTTTATATGATCTGATTTTTCTCATAATAGGCTAAAAAATCCTAAAGTACCATAGGTTCGGAAAGTAGCTTCCTTGGTACTACCACTCTGGAAGTCAGTCTGGCGGTTCCTCAGAAAACTGGGAATGATACTTCCAGAGGATCCCACTATACCACTCCTGGGCATTTAGCCAGAGGAGTCCCCAGCATGTAATAAGAATACATATTCCACTATGTTCATAGCAGCCCTATTTATAATAGTCAGAAGCTGGATAGAACCCAGATGTCCCTCAACAGAGGAATGGATACAGAAAATGTGGTATATATACGCAATGGAGTACTATTCAGACATTAGAAACAATGAATTCATGAAATTCTTAGACAAGTGGATGGAACTGGAGAACATCATCCTAAGTGAGGTAACCCAGTCTCAAAAGAACACTCATTAGCATAGAAGCTTGGAATACCCAAGACACAATGGTGCCCAAGAAGAAGAAAGGAGTGGCCCCTGGTCCTGGAAAAGCTCAGTGCAGTAGTGTCAGGGAATACCAGAACAGGGAAGTGGGAAGGGTTGGATTGGGGAACAGGGGGAGGGAAGAGGGCTTATGGGACTTTCGGGGAGGGAGGGATCCAGGAAAGGGAAAATCACTTGAAATGTAAATAAATAATATATCAAATAAAAAAAATTAAAAAAGAAAGTAGCTTCCTTTGGGTGATTGAATTAAATATCAGAATAGATACATATGGCTTTGCATCACTTGCTTAGCATGTCTGTATGCAGTAGTGTATTTTCAATATGATTAGCAGAGTTTCTTTCAGATGTGATGAGAATTATAAAACTAGCTAGATCTGATTAACACTTGTACAGACATTATGAGATATCCTGGAAACTCAGGTAAGATTAAAGAATTATCTCTGAATTCATCACTACATGGGTTGTTTCCTTAAGCTTGATTTTTTTAATTCACTAATCTAAATACTTATCTCACATCTAAAATAAATTAGACTGAATTTACTCAAATAATAGGAGAAAATTGGTGCCTATTTCAAAAAGATTTTTCAAAAAGGGCTCAAATAACTCAGTTTTTATTATGGTGTTGTTGGTCCTATAAGACAAATCCTCTGGAGGCTAAAAGGTGGCCAGTCAGTAAGAATCAGCCAATCACAGAAATATGATATACTGTGGTATCCATGAGATCAGAATGCCCCAACTACATACATAGAAGAACTCACATGAACTATATAAACTGCATAAAATTTCTATTGTTAATTACATAAAGAGGGACAGATTCAAGATAAGAAGCTGCACAAGCAAAACATAGAGACAGAGAAAGTTCAGAAGATTCATATAGCTCTATTTTCACTGGAATGTAGTAAGTGAGATCATCAGGAAAGGAGGTGTGGGGTCAGACTGTGCCTCCATGTGGAAATTGGATTATCTATGATAAGCCACATAAGTATTTGGAACAAGGTGAATCTATGATGGCTAGTGTGCTTAGATACCAATATGATTCATTTTTATTCATACTCAAGTGTGAGTTAATATTTTGAGGATCCAAGATGTTTGAACTCTGAGTAGTCTCTTAGAAACAGTATACGTGCAAATGTCAAATTGCAAACAGGAATTTTATTCTATTTGCTGTTAAATCATTCCTAATATCCACAACAGGTTAAATGTTAGCATGTGTCTTGTGAGTCCTTTTCTGGGGAGACATGACATACATGCCTACTTATGCCCAGACAAGGGACCTACCACAAAACAAAGTAACAATTACAATGAACTCCATCTTCATTAATCACTGATTTTAATGGTGCTACTTATAGGGTTAGAGGTTGCTTATTGGAACAGGAATGACTAAAATTCAGCTACAACATGGAAAAGCCTATCCTGACACAGGTAACTCACAGAAGGTGTATCCCTGGAGTTCCCTGCCCTACGTATAAACAGGTCTACATTTAGGCCATCTCGTCTAGGCAGCTCAGCTGGTCAGAGCCTCCTTCTTGAGTGTTCGGTTGTGCTTCCTTGGCCTTGTGGCCAGGTTGTGCAATTCTGGCCCCACCTTGTGATTCTTGTAAGCTTCAGCTTCTCCAGATTTGTGAAATCCGTTTAGTTTCCCATTCTCATGAGCTTTAATCCAGGATGCAATGTTTCATCCCTGAGGAAATTGCTATGGTGTCATATTGCTTGAAATATAGATTCATAAAAAGATGATTTAGTAGATGAATTTATGCTTAAGTAGGATTATAATGGAAGTTTTAGTGATGTGTTTTCATGCTGCATTTAGAAAATGGCTTGCTTTTACAGACTATCATACTGCTAATGAGTTTGGTCACTTTTGTACCATGAACCTAATCATCTGTGTAAATTCTTTAGTGTTCAGCAGCAAAATTACTACTCTATCATAAGACACTACTCATTTGTAAAAATCATTTCTTTTTTTCTGATTATAGTAATTCTACTTTGAAACTGAAGTGACTTTCAATATATCACTTTCCCATATTCAACTTACTTTTATTTTTACACACATTGTAGCATTTTCCAGACCAGCATTTCTGAATGAACATTTCTGATTTATTTGTGCTGATAAGGGTTCATTTTCTGACACCAATTCATTTATCTCTAAGAGTAAATGGAATTTCCCATTGAGGTTTCACGTTAAGAGTAAGTGCCTATTTAGTCAAAGGCTATGTTGATGACTGAACTTCAGTCACAGATGAGAAAAATGTTTATAAATGCATTTGTTTCTGGGCATGTGTTTTGGCTAGGTGAGGCCTTAAAATGGCAAGATAATTGATCAACAATACTATGAATTATATTTTAAATGCAAATGGAATTGTAAGACTTAAGAATTGTTTTACTTTTCTATCGGCAGGATTAGTGAGGCTGATAGAAGGCATTGTGATGAAGTTATGACATAATCTAAATTCCATCTTCCTTTTCTAAGTCTTCATCTACTTAAAGGTGGGCTTGTTCCACAATTCCTTGTTGGAACTGCAGATAGAGTGATTGTCCTAAATATGAACCACTGTGACTTGGGTGCAGTTTGTCACTATATGGTAGCAGTATATTCCAACAACTGAGAGGATTCTTATGTTGCCTCTTAAGGAGTCTCTCTTTTTTTTTTTTATTCAATATATTTTTTATTTCCATTTCAAATGATTTCCCCTTTTCTGGCCCCCCATTCCCCAAAAGTCACATAAGCCCCCTTCCCTCCCCCTATTCCCCCATCCACCCCTTCCTACTTCCCTGTTCTGGTTTTGCCCTATACTGCTACACTGAGTTTTTCCGAGCCAGGACACTCCTCCTTTCTTCTTGTACCTCATTTGATGTGTGGATTATGTTTTGGGTATTCCAATTTTCTAGGCTAATATCCACTTATTAGTGAGTGCATACCATAATTAATCTTTTGAGACTGGGTTACCTCACTTAGTATGATGTTCTGCAGATCCATCCATTTGTCTAAGAATTTCATGAATTCATTGTTTCTAATGACTGAATAGTACTCCATTGTGTATATATACCACATTTTTTGCATCCATTCTTCTATTGAAGGATACCTGGGTTCTTTCCAGCTTCTGGCTATTATAAATAGGTCTGCTATGAACATAGTGGAGCATATATCCTTATTACATGCTGGGGAATCCTCTGGGTATATGCCCAGGAGTGGTATAGCAGGATCCTCCGGAAGTGATGTGCCCAGTTTTCTGAGGAACCGCCAGACTGATTTCCAGACTGGTTGTACCAATTTGCAACCTCACCAGCAGTGGAGGAGTGTTCCTCTTTCTCCACATCCTCGCCAACACCTACTGTCTCCTGGGTTTTTTTTTATTTGATATATTTTTTATTTGCATTTCAAATGATTTCCCCTTTCCTAGCCCCCCCCCACTCCCAGAAAGTCCTGTAAGCCCCCTTCTCTCCCCCTGTCCTCCCACCCACCCCTTCCCACTTCCCGGTTCTGGTTTTGCTGAATACTGCTTCACTGAGACTTTCCAGATCAAGGGGCCACTCGTCCTTTCTTCTTGTACCTCATTTGATGTGTAGATTATGTTTTGGGTATTCCAGGTTTCTAGGTTAATATCCACTTATTAGTGAGTGTATACCATGATTTACCTTTTGGGTCTGGGTTATCTCACTTAGTATGATGTTCTCTAGCTCCATCCATTTGCCTAAGAATTTCATGAATTCATTGTTTCTAATGGCTGAATAGTACTCCATTGTGTGTGGTAAGTCTCCTGGGTTTTTAATCTTAGCCATTCAGACTGGTGTAAGGTGAAATCTCTGGGTTGTTTTGATTTGCATTTCCCTAATGACTAATGATGTTGAGCATTTTTTAAGATGCTTCTCAGCCATCCAAAGTTCTTCGGGTGAAAATTCTTTGTTTAGAACGCACTTTTTAATAGGGTTATTTGGTTTTCTGGGGTCTAACTTCTTGAGTTCTTTGTGTGTGTGTGTATATATATGATATTAGCCTTGAGGAGTCTCTCTAAGCATGCAATAATGCCTTGTGTACTAAGATGCCAAGATTTTTCTAAGTATATTTTCCAACACATATTAATAAATGCCTATCATATGGTAGGCCCTCCAGTCTCATGCATTACCTGAATGTCTTGAGAGAAGCAAGGGGAGAAATAAAACATCAAATCATAGTAATTGAAAGAATCTGTCATTATAACTGCTAAAAAAATATTATCAGAGTTTATAGCTCTCTCCCCTGACTATAGGGAGACAGTGCACATAAATCTTTAGGTTTTTATTTTCTGTTGTAATAAAATAATTACCATATCATTTGAGTGAAAATATCTGAGTGCCACTAAAAAGAAAGAATCAGGAATCCTAGTTGGTCACCTTCTAATGTGGTTTATATTTTCACCTTTGGGATGTATAATGGGCATCTTATAAATATTGTTGTTTGTTGCAGTAGCTTGAAGCTGCATACCTGATACCTTAACTTTGGCTTGAAGAGCTATCCATAAAGACACAATGAAGTTGTCCCTTTGTTCAGAGGATGCGGAAGTAGGAAAGACTGCTCAAATGTATCTGAATGTGATTGGGGACTTAGTGATCCCATTGCATCAGCAGATATGATGAGCACTTAATCCCCTGGAACAGTGCTGCCTTCCTCCCCCTCCCTGGAGTTTAAGCAGCACGTGAAGCTGCAGAGGGAGACAAGAAGGACGCATTGCTTCTTCACACCCTAGCTGCACATCTGCCTTGGGTTAGCAAAGCTGGCCTGAATCCAAGTGCTTTAAGTAATACATCTCTTTAACATCGGCTTAAAATTAAATCCTGTTTTGTTTTTTTTTTTAACATCCCTGAAGGTACAGGCAGTGGAGAAAATAAGCAGAGTGTGTGTGTGTGTGTGTGTGTGTGTGTGTGTGTGTTATTTGTAAAATAGATTCATGCTGTTTTAAGCATCCTTAGAAGATTCCTCCTTCTGCCTCTTTTGTTTTGGGTGTGGGGAGTAACTGAAGCTCAAGTAATTGAGAGGCTTATATTTTTAGTGATGTCACTTAACTAAAACATTGATGGCAGAAGCAGAATTTGAATCTTTGTTCTTTTTGTTTACACATATGCACACACACATACACACACACAATATCTGAATGTCACATTGTGGTCTGCTTGTACAAGCACTTTCTTAATATATGCTATGTGCCTAGTTATACATATCCATGCATGTGCTCATTGAAATACATTATACCATGCCCTATTAAATGTGTATTAGGTAGCAGGACCATCTCTACCCAAAAGGGTTGTTTACATGTTTCACCCTCTCTAACTTATTCTGTGGATGGCGTATTCATAATAGCAAATGTTTCCTTGGACATGCTTAATTAGCCGTTTTATGCTGGAATGGCAGGGATTCTATTCTGCAATCTCACACTCTTATCCATCCAGATACATTTTCATTCTTCTTCAATGTTTCTTTCCTGGCAGTTTCAAAAATACTGCTTTCTTCACACAAACAAGCAGAAGCCTCTAGAGAATCAATTCCACCCACTTCCTTCACACTTAAATATTAAAATATCTTCCATTCTTTTGACTCAGAGGAGCCTCTGACTTCCATTTCCAAGGTGAGCAGGTGCCACTGTTGTCTCTTCACTATGGACCCCTACATGCTCTTTGATCCTTGATTCATTGATCTTTACCTCCTCTTATTGGTGGTTTTGTCTGTACACAGAAACAAAAATACTTAAGGTTTCCCAATTCCACAAACACCTCCCCTAACTTTTCACTTAAGTTACTCCAGGAAATAACTGTTTCCCACTCTAGTTATAGGTCTACAATTTCCACTCTTACTACCCTCATGTGCAGTCTGTTTGACCTTAGATATCCCTAGTTATTGAAAGTTTTTGTTGGCTAAATCTAGCAGTGTTTTTCATTGTAATTTATTTTGAATTTACTAATTTATTAATTTTTATTTTCTGAAGCTCTGAAAATTATTGATAGTCCCCCCCCCCATATTCTACAAAAGTTTGTAACATTTTTGGTCATTTGACCATGTTGAGTCTTGAACTAGTCTACATAAATTGCATTCTAGTTTCTATCCACTGATTAAGGTGTTGCCTACCAAGGTTGTGACATTGACCAGGACTTACCCAGGAATTTGCCTATCTCAAAGGTTACGTGTGATCTAGGAGGTGAGTGAAAATAGTCATTTATTGAGTGAGATTTATTAAGTAATTATTTTCTCTATAATTTAGTTTTTTGTAACTGAAGTAATAATAATAGTTCATATTTATCTAACATTTACCAGGTCCCAGGCACAGTTACAAACAGTACATTCTGTTAAAACCTTAAGTAATTATTATCAGAATGATAAAACACAGAAATGTTTAAATGCTATGCCCCAACCAGAGAGTAAACTACTGAGCCACGATTGGAGATCAGTTTCATATGTTCATTGCTATATTTTTCTGCTGTTTAATATCACTATTCTTTATTCATAGGATTTGTATGCAACTTGGATAAGAGAACTCTATGAAACTTTCAGTATAATTAATAGCATAAATTAGATTATAAGCTAACATTAATAGTTATTTTTTCTCCTGATCTTAATAGCAATGATATTAGATTATCTTCCCTTTTCCAATAATTCTTGTCTCAGAAAATATCTAACAAGTTGCAAGACAGGAACTCTTCTAGTCCAGGATGGCCTCTAATTTTTTATATAGCCATAGAAAATCATTAACTTCTGATGCTCCTGCATCCACATCCTGAGTGCTAGAATCACAGGAGTACATCTCCAGGTTAGTCTTTTGAGGTCATCTAACTAATCTATATTCCAAGATCCATGCTGTGTTGTTCTTTGCCTCAGGAAATGGTTCCATCATCTTCTGGACTCCAGAAACCTTAAAACCACAAATGTATTTCTACCTAGCCCTTTCTCTTTATTAGCTATCAATATATAGCTAGTTCCAGGTAATTGTTACTCTGTGTTGATTTTTTAAATGCTCTCATTTCTGCTTGTACCAATTTCTCTAAGGATTAATCTTGTCTTGTCTGGATTATTACATCTCTTAAGGCATCCCTGTCTTTCTAACATTTTCTGTTTAACTGTAGCAGATAGACATTTCCATGTTAGAGAGGTACCTCAGCAGTTAAGAGCATTTAGTACTCTTGCAGAAGACTTGAGTTCAGTTCCTAGCACCCAGGTTAGGCCGCTTACAACCTCCTATGACTTCAGCTATAGGGAATATAATGCCACGATTGTAGCATAGTTGTTGACTTTGAGTTCCATGTGGCCATATGGCATTGATTTGTGAAGATGTTAGTTTATTTTCAGGTGGTAATAAAAAAAATACTGCTCGCTTGGTAACTTAATAATGAGAGAATTGATTTTTCTCACAGGTATAGAAATAAAAGTTTAAGGGTTTGCATCTGGTAATATTATCCTTGTTGGCAGAGTCCTGAATATGCAGGGACTCTCAGGGATTCTCATATACACAGACAGAGAGTTAGGTCTGGCCTTTGTCCCCCCCCCCTGCATCAACAGCATGCAATAACACATCCACTCTAATGACCTTGTCTAATCTTAATCACTTCTAAATAATTTTTCATCAATTAATACATATAATGTGTGGTTAAATTTCAAACCCTTGTGGGCACTCAACATAATAATGGACTTTTAATTTGTATGAAGTAAGACCGTGGTACAGATTTCTAACTTTAAAAGAAGCTGATCATTGTCTACCATCTCTAATTTTGACTTTAGAATGATTCATATTCATTTTCCTTCCATATCTAAGAGACTGAGGGGAGGGGACTGACTGATAACAATTTTGTGGGGCTCAAAACTTGCCTATGTGGTGATCTTCATTCACAAAATCATATAAAATGAGTTAAGAACATAAATATCAATTCATAAGGAAAATCAACATAAAATACATATTTTAAATTTTGTAGTACAGTGCCATTACTTTTAATGGAAAAATATGTTTCTTAAGAGAACATGTACTTTATCACAGGGCATGGAGAAATCAAGTTGGTACTGACAAGAAATAGCCATCTGTATTTGCTACATGATTTCACAATATGGTACATAGGCTACTAGGGGGTGTGGGTCATAAGAGTCTTACCTAGCAGTAAACCCTATTAACTACAATAATCACTAGTGTGGTAAGATACATACATGGGTTCAAGAGTGGAACAGTTGTTACAGAGAAAATATATATCATTTACTGATTGGGCTTAAGGCCCATTCTATAGGGAGAAATGAATATCTGATACTGTATATGGCCAAGATCCCATTCTTAGGTTTTAGTGGTGATGCTCTACTATTATTCTGCTAAATGGGCACAGCGTCAAACTACTTTATAAATTCATATGTCTAAACCTATAGATTAAGGCAGGTCTGAGATCTCAAGAGAGACATTTCTTTATGTGCTGAATGATAGTTATCAAGAGTAAATATCAGGGGAGTGTTCTGCCACAAATAGAATACCTATACCACCTGCCTTTGGTAGCAGAAGGGAAATCAGAATGATTATTAAGAGCCATATGTTAAGAACTCACAGCAACTAAAGTTGCCCGACAAAGACCCACACAAGTCGATGGGCAGCATAAACTGGAATTGGTGGAATATTGGGGGTGGGGGGAAGCCATACAAAGTTGGAAGGATGTGGAGAGAGGGTCTCTTTCTGAGAGGAATGAGGGAGGGAAAGAATATAATTAAAGTAAATTGTATGTTGTCTTAGGGTTTCTATTGCTGTGAAAAGCCACCCTGAGCATTGCAACTCTTATAAAGGAAGACATTTAATCGGGGATGTCTTATAGTTTTAGAGGCTTAGTCCATTATCATCAGAGCAGGAAGCACTGTGGTGTGTGATCAGGCATGATGCTACAGAAGGTGCTAAGAGTTCTAAGTCTGGATTGGCAGGCAGCAGGAAGTGAACTGTGAGCCACTGAGCCTAGGTTTGAGCTTCTGAAACCTTAAAGCCTGCACCCTAGTGATGCACTTCCTCCAACAAAGCCCCACCTACTCCAAAAAGGCCCCAGTCACTATAGACTAAACACTCAAACATAGGGGTTCATGGGGATCATTCCCAGTCAAATTAACATACGTCGTTCTTAAAGAACTCAGATAAATTTCATATAAAAACATAAAAGATTTGAAATATGTTATATTTATAATTAGCTGTCATATCTCTACTATAACATTTTCTTTATTTGGTTAAAACGATTTGACTATTTTGTCTAGGATATCATTTTATATTCATTTATAAGAATAAATATGGCTTTCAATATTTATGATAAGCTAAAGTATGGAAGTATATACAGGATCAAAAAGTTCCAACTGTTTATTGTTTTTAATTGAAAACATTTTTACATACAATATTTTAATCATTTTCTTCTCCTTCAGTTTTTTCCAGATCATTCCCATATTTATTAATTTTAAACCACAGAAAAATTGTTACTAATTTTTATTTTCCCTAAAGTGGCAATATTATGAAATACTCATTTTGTCCTTATTTTTTTATTCATCCCAAGATAGTTGGAAAATCAAAGAACAACAACAAAAAAAGGAAAATAATGCATAGCCTCCTGAAGTATTATGCATATTAAGGAGCTTAGCAAAATAACTTTTATAATGATTATTATAAAATTAATTTTTTAATGCATAGTTAAATTTTAAATTGCTCAGAAATAAATTTTTAAGATAATTTTCAGGTTTAAGAAATGTTTAGCAACTTTGTAATGAGATCTGAGGTTTTCTGCAGTCTAACTGCTCTATGTCGTTCACTCTTACTGTTCCTCATTTAGTTATAGTACCAGATGCTCTAGGACTTGGTTTTCTTGACACACAGTCTACCCTAGACTTTCCTGCTTAGCCATGAGGTCAGCTTCACACTATCCCTGGGGTATGTTCTCATAAAGGCATTGTCTACTTTGACTGTGCATTGGAGTAATAGAGAGCTACATCAATTTACTTCTTTAAGCCCAAATTGTTTCTCACATTTCCTCTCAGTTTCTATCTCACAAAGCAGCGACAAGATGAAGAGGAAAGCCAATGGTCTTGTCTATTGCCTAAACACATCTCTTCAGCAAGTTTTTTGAAATCACATAACCCCTGGGATACATTGTTTGTCTTCTACAGAGCCTTAAAGGACCCAGGCAAATGAGAGTTCAAAAGAGTTAACCCCACAGCAAAACTGTTTTTAAGTGGTATATCTTATTATTGCAGAAACCAAAACTCTTTCAGGGCATGATTGTAACATGAAAAATCTGTTAGAATTTTAACTGAAGTAGAAGCTATGTGTTTATTTTTAAATCAAGAATGTTCTCAAATGATCTACTGTTGCACAGACACAATTCAAGGAGGAGCTTTAAGTTCCTAAGATAACAATAGCAGTCACTATAGATTAATTAGCTTAGTTGCAGCAGCATTTAGCACATGTGGGTTTTAATCATACAAAACCACATGAAATGAGGAGAGCAATGCAGGAACAGAGCTCCTCAGTTGTCACCCTCACTCTCTAAGGCTCCTGTCTAAGATTCATGGAAGTAGATGGTGCCTTTATGCAGTGCTTCATTTGAATGTCAATGGTAAGTTAGACTCTGAAAGCAGGAATAGATAAATCATTTTCTAGAGAACAGTAATTCAGGGTAAGACAAGCTCCCAGGTATCTTAAAATGTAATAGGAAATAGAGTTCAAATCCAGCACTGTTTTTCATTGAGGGTAAGGCCAGACACTAGTTGCAATGACTTTGTTGTCTGTGAGATTAATATTGCATATGTTTGTGTTTTTGTTATTGTTTCAGAAATCTGGAATATGAAAATCTTTCATTTGTGCCTCTTAGCCCTCTTCCTTCTAAGAAAAGCTTTTATTCAGTGTTACATATATAATTTGGGCCCCAGTATATACAGCTGAGGTATACAACATGGTACTTTGATATAAATATCTATTGTGTAATATTTTAAGCTAATTATCATATCCATTATTTCTATGGAAAAACACAGATCTCAAGGGCTAGGAAGGTTGCTCACTCAGTTCCATGTCTGCTGTGCAAACTTGAGGACTGAGTTTGATCCCCAGTACCCATGAAACAAAGAGTGGTGGTAACATAGGCAGAGACAGGCAGACCATACATATTTGATGCCAACTAGCTTAGCCTAAGCAGTGAGTACCAGAACTGAGTGGGAGACCCTATTTCAAAACAACAAGATAGGTCTTGAAGAATGATACCCAAGGCTGAAATATGATCTATACACGCGCACGCGTGCACACACACACACCACACACATACACACACACACACACACACACACACACACACACACACACACACACACACAACTCAACCACCGCCTCAGCTTTTTCACCTCATAAAGTATAACTGATCATTTATTTTTGAGTCCGGCCGGCATGATTGAACATCATGGCTCAGGAGCACAGCCTCAATATCACATTCTAAAGTGAAACAGTTCCATGAAGCGTTTATGCTAACAGAACAAAACAGCTATGAGTCAAGGCAGTTTTAAATACACTGGTAGAAAACATCAAGCAGGGAAGTTGTAACAAGTAGGAAAATCTCTGTTCAGCAAGTTTCAGATGCGATTTGGGGGCATTCCTAACCTTTGCCCTAGGGTCACCCCAGAGGAGTGACCTAATGTCTTTTAAGACTTGACCTTTTACTGAACTCAGAAATCTGGCTCCTTATTATCTAGGCTAGCTGGTCAGCCAGCTCCAGAGGTCAGTTTCTTTCGATGCTTCCAGTGCCAGGGACACTGTTACAACCATGCCTGGTAAATGTCAGCCTGCTAACATTACCAACTGAACTCATGTTTCATTATTTTTAGTATCTCTACCTGTTAGAGTAATAGAAATTCACATACAAGCACTAGCTAAATATCCACTCAAGAAACCATTCATTTATTCCTGTGTGGAGTAAATCAAAATTAAGGAATGTCACTCACTAAAGAAAGACTACATAGATAATTCCTTGAAGTAACTTAGGTATCAGTAAAGAGTCTATAATTATTTTTAGACAGCTACTGAGACCAACTCTAATCCTTCGTCTCCTTTTACTGCTTGCCTTAAAAGCTGACTTTATAATCACATGGCTGCTTGTATCATGGTAAATACAGTGTAGGGATTTGGGCGCAAAACTTAATTTCCCTAGAAATTCAGGGTTCATATTAAAATGTAGTTCACATCTGTTTCCTCTTGGAATGATACTATTAGTACAGGCTAGAATGGTGTCTAGTTCTAACAGTCACCCACTTTAAAAGCAGGAAGAAGGCTCTTGGCAGTAACCAAGATCTGTTGACTCTTAGATCTTGACCCTACCAGTCTCCAAAGTTAAATATTTTCCACTCCAGAGAGCTTAGTGATAAAAGCTCTACAATGTGAAGATGATGTGACCTTAGGATGTAGTGACAAAGTGGGGACCTTTGAGGATAAGTATATTCTCCCCACTTCCTTAAAGGAAGAAGGTGATATACCCTGATTAAGTGGCTAAGTTATAGACACTGAGTGCTAAGTCCATAAGGATAGAGGTTTTTAGTTTTCACATAGAGGACTATCTGTGGTTTTAAATAAAGACATTCAGTTGGACAGGGAGACAAGGAGTTTTGAAAATTTCAGAAGAGTGATGTAGAACCTATGTACCAATTGGAAGTAATAATGCCAATATGTGGATTACTGGTGGCTAAATCAATGTATAGGAGCTGAGTACCAGTGAGTTTTGGTTGGCTATTGTTTCCATAATGACTCAGTAAAACTGGCTGTTTTAACACAATGGAAACATATATCTCAATGTTCTAGAAGCCAACACTCAAGAGTCCATTTTTTATCAGGGCAATGTTTCCCATTACATTCTTAATTTCTAATAGCACATTGGCTATTTGCAGTATAACTCTGACTGGCTGGTTATCTCATTAGTGTGCCTCTCTCTTACATGGTTTATAATAATATTCATGTTCCTGCATTAGGGGTTGCTTATGCCTTCCAGAATTTGTGCATTGAAATTCTTATTCACAGTAGGAAATTATGAGGAAGTGAAGACCTTGGAAAGTGATTGGGTCATAATGATAGAACCCTTAGGATTAGAAACAGTACTTTTGTAAGAACCAACAATGGAGTGTATTTCTGCTCCTGATCTTTCTGCTCCACTGTATGAGGATATAATCTAAGACTATTCATTTATAAACTAGGAAACACCTCCCAGATACCAAATTGGCCATGACATTGATAGCCTTCCTAACCTCTAGAGCTGCAAAAAATAAATGTTGTCATCAAGTTGTGGTAACTGGATGGAGAACGCTGACCTAAGATGAAATACATCTAACATCAGCTTGATCTCATTTTAACCATTTCTGTGTATAACTACTGTATTCATCAATAAGGCCAGACCATACTCTGTCCAATATAGGATTAGGGCCATCAGGACTTCAATGTATAAATTTTTGAGGAAACCTAGTGTATTTATAGCTGTGAAACTTCTTGAATATATTTCTTAGGCTCCATAACTGAGAATTTCCCTTCAGTAGGCACTAAAGCATGAGTTGCTAGGTTAGTCGTGGATGATAGAGAAAACACATGTCCAGATGGATCAAAAACATGAAGCCAGAGATAGGTATGTGTTTATGCCCTAAAAGATGGCAGCTAATCTCCAAGGGGATGCTGGAGCATCACCTTGTCTTCAGTAAAGAAATTCACTAGAGGAAAGAGTGGGGAAACACCATGTCTTAAGTGGAATATTATATAGTATTGAGGGCTAGAATAATAGACAATGTAGCATTTGGCAACTGGATAGTCACCAAAGTGTCACTGGGGAGACCATTATTAGTAAAGTTTTACTTTAGAAAATAAAAATAAAAAGGAACTCATGCTCTAGCTTTTATAATTTTGTCTTCCTTCTTTTGATGGCTCCTCAGGCTATCTCAGTAAACTGCACAGTCTTATTTGAAAAAAAATAAGGGTATTTGCTTTTATTGTAATTCTTTAAAAATGTTATTAAAACATTAATTTTGTTGATCAGTGGATATATTGTGCTTTAAGAGTCATACATGCTGTGGTGGATTTTTTTGGGTCACTTAAGTGTACTATCATGTCATCTGCAAATAGTGATAATTTTACTTCTTCCTTACCAATTAGTATACCTTTGTTCTCCTTATGTTGTCTAATTGCTCTAGCTAGGACTTCAAGTACTATATTGAAAAGATATGGAGAGAGAGGGCAGCCTTGTCTAGTCCCTGATTTTAGTGGGATTGCTTCAAGTTTCTCTCCATTTAGTTTGATGTTGGCTACCAGTTTGCTGTATATTGCTTTAATTATGTTTAGGTATGTCCTTGAATTCCTGAACTCCTACAGCTGATAAACAACTTCAGCAAAGTGGCAGGTTATAAAATCAACTCAAGCAAATCAGTTGACTTCCTATACTCAAAGGATGAGCAGGCTGAGAAAGAAGTTAGGAAAATGACACCCTTCACAATAGCCACAAACAATATAAAGTATCTTGGTGTGACTCTAACCAAACAAGTGAAAGATCTTTACGACAAGAACTTCTGGTCTCTGAAGAAGGAAATCGAAGAAGACCTCAGAAAATGGAAAAATCTGCCATGCTCGTGAATTGGCAGGATTAATATAGTTAAAATGGCCATTTTGCCAAAAGCAATATACAGATTCAATGCAATCCCCACCAAAATCCCAACTCAGTTCTTCACAGAATTGGAAAAAGCAATTCTCAAATTTATCTAGAATAACAAAAAACCCAGGATAGCTCAAACTATTCTCAACAACAAAAGAAATTCTGGGGGTATTAGTATCCCAGAACTCAAGCAATACTACAGAGCAATAGTGTTAAAAACTGCATGGTATTGGCACAGGGACAGGCAAGTGGACCAATGGAATAGAATTGAAGACCCAGAAATGAATCCACACACCTATGGTCACTTGATCTTCAACAAAGGAGCTGAAAACATCCAGTGGAAAAAAGATAGCCTTTTCAACAAATGGTCCTGGCTCAACTGGTGGTCAGTATGCAGGAGATTGCGAATTGATCCATTCTTATCTCCTTGTACTAAGCTCAACTCCAAGTGGATCAAGGACCTCCACATTAAACCAGACACACTGAAACTAATAGAAAAGAAACTGGGGAAAACCCTTGAGGACATAGGCACAGGGGAAAAGTTCCTGAACAGAACACCAATAGCTTATGCTCTAAGATCAAGAATTGACAAGTGGGATCTCATAACATTACAAAGTTTCTGTAAGGCAAAGGACACAGTCAAAAGGACAAAACGGCAACCAACAAATTGGGAAAAGATCTTCACCAACCCTACATCAGATAGAGGGTTAATATCCAATATATACAAAGAACTCAAGAAGTTAGACCCCAGGGAACCAAATAACCCTATTAAAAATGGGGTACAGACCTAAACAAAGAATTCTCACCTGAAGAAATTTGGATGGCCGAGAAGCACCTTAAGAAATGCTCAACATCATTAGCCATTAGGGAAATGCAGATCAAAACAACCCTAAGATTTCAACTCACAGCAGTCATAATGGCTAAGGTTAAAAACTCAGGAGACAGCAGGTGTTGGCAAGGATGTGGAGAAAGAGGAACACTCCTTCACTGCTGCTGGGATTGTAAGATGGTACAACCACTTTGGAAATCAGTCTGGCGGTTCCTCAGAAAACTGGACATGACACTTCTGGAGGACCCTGCTATACCTCTCCTGGGCATATACCCAGAGGATTCCCCAGCATGCAATAAGGACACATGCTCCACTATGTTCATAGCAGCCTTATTTATAATAGCCAGAAGCTGGAAAGAACACAGATATCCCTCAATGGAGGAATAGATACAGAAAATGTGGTATATATATATATATATATATATATATATATATATATATATATATAATATAGTACAATGGAGTACTATTAAGCAATTAAAAACAATGAATTCATGAATTTTTTAGACAAATGGATGGAACTGGAAAATACCATCCTAAGCAAGGTAATGCAATCACAAAAGAATGCACATGGAATGCAGTCATTGATAAGTGGATATTAATTAGCCCTGAAGCTCTGAATACTGAAGATACAATGAGCATATCAAATGATTCCCATGAAGAAGGAAGAAGAGGGCCCTAATCCTGGAAAGGCTTGATCCAGCAGAGTAGGGGAGTACCAGGACAGAGAAAAGGGAGGGGGAAATACAGGAGAATGGATGGAGAGAAGAGGACTTATGGAACATTTGGCGGGCGGGGGGGGGGGGGACTGGGAAAGGGGAAGGCTTCTAGAATGTAAACAAAGAATTTAGAAAATAAATTTAAAAATTTAAAAAAAATTAAAAAAGAGTCATACATGAGGTAATCATATGCAACCATATTTCTTCATTACTTACCTCTTACATACTGATGTTATGGCAAAAATGCTTTATTGTGGTTAGATACTGTATTTTCTTTGTCTTGTCTTTGTTGTTATGCATATAAGTTCATTTTATATTTTAAAAATTTTGGCTGTCACCATAAACATTAGATGCAGACATTTCTTCTGAATGCCAATTTTAATCCATATATTCATATATATGCATTAATAGATAGTTAGAATGTACCAAAATTCAATAATTGCTTTTTCCAGAAATTTATTTCCTATGACTACTATGTTCAATTTACATTTCCTCAAGGTGTATGTAGATTCTTCTCACTCTCTTTGGTGTTTGCTATTTTTTAAGTTGTAAATGTATTTTTATTTATTAGTGTGTTCATGTGTTCATGCACATGCATGCACGTGCATGTGCACATACATTTTATGGCACACATAGATATCAGAAACAATTTGCAAGATTTGTATATCTCTTCCTACTATGGAGACTTGGTATGAAACTCCAGTCATCAGGCTTGGTGGCAGGTATCTTTACCTACTCAGAGTGAAGTGTTATTGAGAAATGTTCCCCATAGAATTATTTATTGGATACTTGGTCTCTAATTAATGGTATTGTTTGGACGGTTATGGAATCTTTACGAGTTACAGCCTAGCCAAATGAAGTACATCATTAGGGACAGGCTTTGAGAACTTATAGCCTCTTCCAATGTACTATTTGTTCTCTCTCTCTCTCTCTCTCTCTCTCTCTCTCTCTCTCTCTCTCTCTCACACACACACACACACACACACACACACACTCACAGAGGCACACATTCTGTGTATAATTGAAATGTGGTCTTTCAGCTTCCTTCTTTTGCTACCATTCCTCAATCTGGAATTGAACTGGAAAGTTCTGTGGTAGATAGCTTTGAAAATACTGCAAGTTGCTATGATGGTTTTAGGGAAAGAAAATGTATAAGTTGTCTTAAACAGAAGTGAACTCTGGGGACTACAATGTTAACATGTCAGGTAAGGTGTGCTTATATGTACCATACTGGTACCATTGTTTCAGGGTTAACCATCTGTTCTTTGACTGGATTTGGGGCCTGCCACATAGAATGACTCCAATATTTGATGTTCCAAACATGGCCAAAAATTCATGCCTCCATGAGGCAGCAAGGTAGTTCACTGTGTAAAAGTATTGGCAATCTGAGTTCAATTCCTGGGTCAGCCCCACATGGTAGATGTAACTAATTGAGTACTGCAAGTTTCCTCCTGACCTCCATATGTACACTGTGGTGTACATGATGACACATACATACACAGACAGATAAATGTAATAAAAAGTTAAAAATAACTGCCTTGAGAGGCCTTAGGCCCTAGGTGAGAAATCACTACTGATGTTTAGCTAAACGGGTACATTGTCAAACTATCTTCTAAATTTTCTTTAGTCAAAGGCGACTCTCAACTCTAATCAAAGAAGCTTCTTCTTTCAGTGAATGGTAGTAAAGGCAATAGATTCAGCCCATGATGACAAGAATAAGAGACAGTTAATGGATCCTAAATAAGTCATTTATACTATACTTTCTAAAGCTCAGGGAATATTGCAGAAAAGGGGATGGAAAGAATGTAAGAGTCAACAATCAGGAAGAAGAGCAATGGAACCCATCCCCTAGACATGATATAGCCAGTGCAATCACAACATCCTAGATGCTGTGATTGCTTGAACTAGGGCTGCACAGCCTGGCCCTGTCAACAGTAAATCATGGAATGGTGAAGAGGTTCATGGAAGAGTAATGCTTATTGCTGAACTCAGAGGCTTCTGATGACCTCTGGAAGAGAGAGGGCTGGTACCTTCTGTTGTGTGCCCACCATGCCTCAGCAGATCATTCCAATCCTATGGCTATGCAAGCAACGCACGTGAAACCCAAAGAAACACAAACAAAGCAAAAGACGTGAATTTTGAAGAGAGATTAGTAGGGAAGTGGCGACAGGCAGACAAAAGAGAAAAGGACAAGAAAAGACGCCTTGAGAATAATCAGCATGCAACATGTTGCTGAAGAAAGTTCTCCCCAAATGAACTACTTATTAGAACGTAATTTCATGACACCCAGATTACACATTATTTTATGCTTTGCAGAAAGTGAATATATAATAGAAACAGGTTTAGCTGAAGAGAAGTTTAAGATTACAGTGGAGGGCTTAGAATTCTGGAAGTTATCATCTTAGCTGTGGTTTGCAAAGTTTACAGCAATGTCAAATATACACTACCTTTGATCAATTATGGATCCTATTTCATAAAACTGTGTAATCTTTCCAAAGTCGTGGCCTTTAATTTCAAAATGAGTAGCATGCCATTCTTTTCTATAGAGCAATGTCCTATGAGAAAAGCTTGAGACCCCAGAATGCAATCATGGGGATTTTAATTTGGGGGAATCTGTGGGCCACAGTATTCTGGATTTACTCTATTCTTTGTACTTTTTATACTCAATTAGATCTGTTACAGAAGAATTGAAAATGAGGACTTTATAATCACCACCCTATAGAAGTTTCAAAAGAAACCCTCCTTGTCTCGGTATTACATAGGCTAATGTAGCCTTACTCAATGCTTTTGAGAACATGAAAATCTACACTTACCCCTTAAGGTAGCTAAGAGGACGGGAACTTCCTAGAAGGGGTAGGGGCACATGCCTCTGTATTTCAGGTTAATAAGAAACTGGAAGCTTATGCAGACAACATGATAGTCTGCCTAAGTGACCCAAAAAACGCCACTAGAGAGCTCCTACAGCTGATAAACAACTTCAGCAAAGTGGCAGGTTATAAAATCAACACAAGCAAATCAGTGGCCTTCCTATACTCAAAGGATAAACAGGCTGAGAAAGAAATTAGGGAAATGACCCCCTTCACAATAGCCACAAACAGTATAAAGTATCTTGGGGTGACTCTTACCAAACATGTGAAAGATCTGTATGACAAGAACTTCAAGACTCTAAAGAAGGAAATGGAAGAAGACCTCAAAAAATGGGAAAACCTCCCATGCTCATGGATCGCCAGAATCAATATAGTTAAAATGGCCATTTTGCCTAAAGCACTATACAGATTCAATGCAATACCCATCAAAATCCCAACTCAATTCTTCACAGAGTTAGAAAGAGCAATTATCAAAATTCATCTGGAACAACAAAAAACCCAGGATAGCTAAAACAATTCTCAGCAACAAAAGAAAATCTGGGGGAATCAGTATTCCTGACCTCAAGCAATACTATAGAGCAATAGTGTTAAAAACTGCATGGTATTGGTACAGTGACAGGCAGGAGAATCAATGGAACAGGATTGAAGATCCAGAAATGAACCCACACACCTATGGCCACTTGATCCTCGACAAAGAGGCTGAAAATATCCAATGGAAAAAAGATAGCCTTTTCAAAAAATGGTGCTGGTTCAACTGGAGGTCAGCATGCAGAAGAATGTGAATTGATCCATCCTTGTCTCCTTGTACTAAGCTCAAATCCAAATGGATCAAGGACCTCCACATAAAGCCAGACACTCTGAAGCTAATAGAAAAGAAACTGGGGAAGACCCTTGAGGACATCGGTACAGGGAGAAAATTTCTGAACAGAACACCAATAGCGTATGCTCTAAGAGCAAGAATTGACAAATGGGACCTCATAAAATTACAAAGTTTCTGTAAGGCAAAGGACACCATCAAGAGGACAAATCGGCAACCAACAAATTGGGAAAAGGTCTTCACCAATCCTACATCAGATAGAGGGCTAATATCCAATATATGTATAAAGAACTCAAGAAGTTAGACTCCAGAAAACCGAACAACCCTATTAAAAAATGGGGTACAGAGTTAAACAAAGAATTCTCACCTGAAGAACTTCGGATGGCGGAGAAGCATCTTAAAAAATGCTCAACTTTATTAGTCATTAGGGAAATGCAAATCAAAACAACCCTGAGATTTCATCTTACACCAGTCAGAATGGCTAAGATTAAAAATTCAGGAGACAGCAGGTGTTGGAGAGGGTATGGAGAAAGAGGAACACTCCTCCACTGCTGGTGGGGTTGCAAATTGGTACAACCACTCTGGAAATCAGTCTGGCGGTTCCTCCGAAAACTGGGCACCTCACTTCCAGAAGATCCTGCTATATCACTCCTGGGCATATACCCAGAGGATTCCCCACCATGTAATAAGGATACATGCTCTACTATGTTCATAGCAGCCCTATTTATAATTGCCAGATGCTGGAAAGAACCCAGGTATCCCTCAACAGAAGAATGGATGCAAAAAATGTGGTATATCTACACAATGGAGTACTATTCAGCCATTAGAAACAATGAATTCATGAAATTCTTAGGCAAATGGATGGAGCTAGAGAACATCATACTAAGTGAGGTAACCCAGACTCAAAAGGTGAATCATGGTATGCACTCACTAATAAGTGGATATTACCCTAGAAAACTGGAATACCCAAAACATAATCCACACAGCAAATGAGGTACAAGAAGAAAGGAGGAGTGGCCCCTGGTTCTGGAAAGACTCAGTGAAGCAGTATTCGGCAAAACCAGAACGGGGAAGTGGGAAGGGGTGGGTGGGAGGACAGGGGAAGAGAAGGGGGCTTATGGGACTTTTGGGGAGTGGGGGGCTAGAAAAGGGGAAATCATTTGAAATGTAAATTAAATTATATCAAATAAAAAAATTAAAAAAAAGAAACTGCAAGCTTAAACTCCAAGCTTTTACCTCCCTCCCTTTTATTGTTTATTCGAACTGTAATTTCTGTTTAAAATAGGTCTCCCATAAGTCAAAGATATGTGTACTACAGCTCTTTATGACCCACTATGCTCATGGGTCCTTTCTTCACAGAAAGCATGTTACTGGTTTCTGGTAACTGGTTCCCAGAGGCATTCTGTAAAGGATAAGGGAAGTTTCAATGAATACTTTCCCTGAACTTTGGCCTATAAGATGAGCAGGTACTTATCAGGCCAACAAGAGAGGTAGAATAGCGTAAGAAAAACATGTCAAATTCTGCAATACAGTTGCCATAGTTACACACATAGCAACGGTAGATCTTCGGTATTTGTTCTACTGGGAAAATGATCTTTCTTTTGCACAGCTCTTACATAGATGAATTTCGCATGCTCTTTGATCTTTCTGTTTACTTCATGTTGTGTCTCTGAGATTTTGCTGTCATGTTTAGTAGCTCATACTGCAATATTGTGCATATTAAAATTTATTTCCAATTTTCTGGTATTAGTATATACATTAGAACTTCCATTTCACATCCCTGAATTAACTACCTCATGTTTCTTTCTCTCCCAGATCTTGCACACCTCCTGAGAAGTTATTTCTTGCCAGAGAATATAAGATATTAGTAATTTGGAAACGTGTGCTCAAATTTTATTATCATTTGTTTGATCCTAACAATTATTGTGGCATAGGAGATATGATCTATGATAATAATTTTTATGACATTTATGCTAGTATTGTCTACCTATGCATATCAGCAACAACCAAATAAATTTTGCATCTTTAAGAATTTCATTCTAGTTTTCCGGCGGCGGCGGCGGCGGCGGCGGTAGCAGTGGCTGCTCCAGCTGAAGGGCCATCAGCGGTGGAACCAAGGCGACACAGGGTCCAGTTAGGCCCTGCGCCCACGACCACTGACCTTCGCTGACCAGCCGGGCGGCAAGCAACTGCGGTTCTGCGGAGCCTTTCGCTGCACGGAAGCCACTTCAGAACTGGGCTGCCCGCCAGTCAGGAGAGACTCACCGCCATCTTGATCCCGGGCTCCAGAGATCGGTCAGACTGAGGTACACAAACATAATCCTAGGCCCAACACCGCAGGGGTCTGAGCCAGACGGGCGTTGGCCTGCACCCAGGCCCTGGGCTGTTCGAGTGGCCATCGGGGCGCCAACCCAGCCAGGAGTTTTTTTTTTTGCCCCGGCCGGTGCACGCGCCGCCATTTTGCCTACAGGAGCCAGAGTGCTCGGGAGGGCAGAGACTGCTAACAAGCGTAGCCTGAGGCTAACAAAACGGGGGTCTAGGCCCCAAAAGGCACAGGACTGACCCCAAGAACTGGGCGGCTTGGTGGGCCATCTGTGTGTCAACCAGCCCAGGAGGTTATTAGCACAACAGACTCTCCCGGTGCTTTCGCGGAGCGCGGACGCGCACGCCCGCCATCCGGGTCACCTGGCGGACCCAAATAACAGACATAGCCCTAGGGGAACTTTGCTCGGACCTTGGCCTCCCAGGCGTTTGCCTGGACTCAGGGCCCAGGCGACAAGGCTAACCTAGTGTGCACCAGCCCGGTTGGGGAAATCGGCTGCCCAGCGGAGTGAGCGGAGCACAGGGGAGGTCACAGCAACATTCACCTTCGGAGCTCCCTGGGGGTGCACACGGGTTCCACCTGGTCCACAGACACAATCTGGGGCAAGGCCTCAGGCAGAAGCCCCCAGCTCAACTCTCTCCGCTTCAGATCAGCCTGGGTGGCCGCCACATCTCCAGGTCCCTCAAGAGGCTAGTGGGGGCTTCCGGGCGGCCAGCTGGGAGAAGTCGGTGTGCTCCAATAAATCCTGCGGGCCCCAGCGGGAGCCTTCAGGTGCCTGCTTCGGGATCTGAACAGCCTGGACAACAGCACCCTGTCTATAGGCAGTGCAGAGTGTAAGATGTGCACCAGAGGCCAACGGGGAAGGGGCAGCTTGCACTGGTGAGTCCAGCACTGACAAGACCAAGTAACACCAGTGAGAGCTAGATGGCAAAAGGCAAACGCAGAAACGTCACTAACAGAAATCAAGGCAATATGGCAACATCTGAACCAAATTCTCCTCTACCAGCAAGTCCTGGATACCCCATCACACCAGTAAAACAAGATTTGGATTTAAAATCACTGGTCATGATGCTGGTACAGGAACACATGAAGGACATTGAGGAGAAAATGGATCAAAAGTTAGAAGCCCTTGCAAGGGAAACACAAAAATCATTGAAAGAAATCCAGGAGAATACAAAAGCCAACAAGGAGGAAATGCAAAAAACACTTAAAGAAATACAGGAGAACTTTGCTCAACAGGCTGAGGTCATGAAAGACGAAACACAAAAATCTCTTAAAGAAATACAGGAGAACTTTGGTCAACAGGCTGAGCTCATGAAAGAGGAAACACAAAAATCTCTTAAAGAATTACAGGAAAACACAAACATGCAAGGGAAGGAGCTAAGCAAAACCATCCAGGATCTAAAATCAGAAGTAGAAACAACTAAGAAAACTCAAAGGGAGACAACTTTGGAGATAGAAAGCCTTGGGAAGAAATCAGGGGACAGAGATGCAAATATCAACAACAGAATACAAGAGATAGAAGAAAGAATCTCAGATGCTGAAGATTCCATAGAAACCATGGACTCAACAGTTAAAGAAAATGCAAAGTGCAAAAAGCTTGTAACCCAAAATATCCAGGAAATCCAGGACACAATGAGAAGACCAAACCTAAGGATTATAGGCATAGATGAGAGTGAAGATTTACAACTTAAAGGGCCAGCAAATATCTTCAATAAAATTATGGAAGAAAACTTCCCTAACCTAAAGAGAGAGATGCCCATGAATATACAAGAAGCCTACAGAACTCCAAACAGACTGGACCAGAACAGAAATACTTCCCGTCACATAATAATCAAAACACCAAATGTTCTAAACAAAGAAAGAATACTAAAGGCAGTAAGAGAAAAAGGCCAAGTAACATATAAAGGAAGACCTATCAGAATCACAGCAGACTTTTCACCTGAGACTATGAAGGCTAGAAGGTCCTGGGCAGATCTCATGCAGACTCTAAGAGAACACAAATGCCAACCAAAACTACTATATCCAGCAAAACTCTCAATCACCATAGATGGAGAAACTAAGATATTTCACGACAAAACCAAGTTCACCCAATATCTATCCACAAACCCAGCCCTAAAAAGGATAATAGGAGGACAACACCAATACAAGGAGGGAAACTCCACCCTGAAAAAAGCAAGATAGTAACCTTTCATCAAACCCAAAAGAAGTTAAGCAATCAAATTTAAAAAATAACGTCAAAAATGATAGGAAGTAACAATCACTATTCCTTAATATCTCTTAACATCAATGGACTCAATGCCCCAATAAAAAGACACAGACTAACTGACTGGATACGTAAACAGGACCCTACATTTTGCTGCTTACAGGAAACACACCTCAGGGTCAAAGACAAACACTACCTTAGAGTAAAAGGCTGGAAGACAATTTTACAAGCAAATGGTCTCAGGAAACAAGCTGGAGTAGCCATTTTAATATCAGATAAAATTGACTTTCAACCCAAAGTCATCAAAAGAGACTCTGAGGGACACTTCTTGCTGGTCAAAGGAAAAATACAACAAGAAGAACTCTCAATCCTGAACATCTATGCTCCAAATGCAAGGGCACCCTCTTTCATAAAAGAAACTTTATTAAAACTCAAAGCACACATTACACCTAACACAATAATTGTGGGTGACTTCAACACTGCACTTTCCTCAATGGACCGATCAGGAAAACAGAAACTAAACAAGGACACAATGAAACTAATTGAAGCTTTGGACCAATTAGACTTAACTGATATATATAGAACATTCTATCCTAAAACAAAAGAATATACCTTTTTTTCAGCACCTCATGGTACCTTCTCCAAAATCGACCATATAATTGGTCACAAGACAGACCTCAACAAATATAAAAAGATAGAACTAATCCCATGCCTCCTATCTGATCACTATGGAATAAAAGTGGTCTTCAATAGCAACAGAAACAACAGAAAACCCACATACACGTGGAAATTGAACAATACTCTACTCAATGACACCTTGGTCAAGGAAGAAATAAAGAAAGAAATTAAAGACTTTTTAGAACACAATGAAAATGAAAACACAACATACCCAAATCTATGGGACACAATGAAAGCAGTGCTAAGAGGAAAACTCATAGCCCTGAGTGCCTCCAAAAAGAAAATGGAGAGAGCATACATTACCAACTTAATGACACACCTGAAAGCCCTAGAACAAAAAGAAGCTATTTCACCCAGGAGGAGTAGAAGGCAGGAAATCATCAAACTCAGGGCCGAAATCAATCAAGTAGAAACAAAGAGAACCATACAAAAAATCAACAAAACTAGGAGCTGGTTCTTTGAGAAAATCAACAAGATAGATAAACCCTTAGCCAGACTGACCAAAGGGCACAGAGAAAGTATCCAAATTAACAAACTTAGAAATGAAAAGGGAGACATAACAACGGAAACTGAGGAAATCCAAAAAATCATCAGATCCTACTACAAGAGCCTGTACTCAACACAACTGGAGAATCTGGAGGAAATGGACAATTTCCTTGACAGATACCAAATACCAAAATTAAATCAGGACCAACTAGACCATCTAAACAGTCCCATAAAGCCTAAAGAAATAGAAGGAGTCATAGAAAGTCTTCCAACCAAAAAAAGCACAGGACCAGATGGTTTCAGTGCAGAATTCTACCAGACCTTCAAAGAAGAGTTAACACCAATACTCTTCAAACTATTCCACAAAATAGAAACAGAAGGAACACTACCCAATTCCTTCTACGAAGCCACAATTACGCTGATACCAAAGCCACACAAAGATCCAACAAAGAAAGAGAACTTCAGACCAATTTCCCTTATGAACATCGATGCAAAAATACTCAACAAAATTCTTGCCAACCGAATCCAAGAACACATCAAAACGATCATCCACCATGATCAAGTAGGCTTTATCCCGGGAATGCAGGGTTGGTTCAATATACGGAAATCCATCAATACAATCCACTACATAAACAAACTCAAAGAACAAAACCACATGGTCATTTCATTGGATGCTGAAAAAGCATTTGACAAAATTCAGCATCCTTTCATGCTTAAAGTCTTGGAGAGAACAGGAATTCAAGGCCCATACCTAAACATAGTAAAAGCAATATACAGCAAACCGGTAGCCAGCATCAAACTAAACGGAGAGAAACTTGAAGCAATCCCACTGAAATCAGGGACCAGACAAGGCTGCCCCCTTTCTCCTTATCTTTTCAATATTGTACTTGAGGTACTAGCTCGGGCAATTCGACAACATAAGGAGGTCAAAGGGATACAAATTGGAAAGGAGGAAGTCAAACTATCATTATTTGCAGACGACATGATCGTCTACCTAAGTGACCCAAAGAACTCCACTAGAGAGCTCCTACAGCTGATAAACAACTTCAGCAAAGTGGCAGGTTACAAAATCAACTCAAGCAAATCAGTGGCCTTCCTATACTCAAAGGATAAGCAGGCTGAGAAAGAAATTAGGGAAATGACCCCCTTCACAATAGCCACAAACAGTATAAAGTATCTTGGGGTGACTCTTACCAAACATGCGAAAGATCTGTATGGCAAGAACTTCAAGACTCTGAAGAAGGAAATGGAAGAAGACCTCAAAAAATGGGAAAACCTCCCATGCTCATGGATCGGTAGAATCAATATAGTTAAAATGGCCATTTTGCCTAAAGCACTATACAGATTCAATGCAATACCCATCAAAATCCCAACTCAATTCTTCACAGAGTTAGAAAGAGCAATTATCAAATTCATCTGGAACAACAAAAAACCCAGGATAGCTAAAACTATTCTCAGCAACAAAAGAAAATCTGGGGGAATCAGTATCCCTGACCTCAAGCAATACTACAGAGCAATAGTGTTAAAAACTGCATGGTATTGGTACAGTGACAGGCAGGAGGATCAATGGAACAGGATTGAAGATCCAGAAATGAACCCACACACCTATGGCCACTTGATCCTCGACAAAGAGGCTGAAAACATCCAATGGAAAAAAGATAGCCTTTTCAACAAATGGTGCTGGTTCAACTGGAGGTCAGCATGCAGAAGAATGCGAATTGATCCATCCTTGTCTCCTTGTACTAAGCTCAAATCCAAATGGATCAAGGACCTCCACATAAAGCCAGACACTCTGAAGCTAATAGAAAAGAAACTGGGGAAGACCCTTGAGGACATCGGTACAGGGAGAAAGTTTCTGAACAGAACACCAATAGCGTATGCTCTAAGAGCAAGAATTGACAAATGGGACCTCATAAGGTTACAGAGTTTCTGTAAGGCAAAGGACACCATCAAGAGGACAGATCGGCAACCAACAAATTGGGAAAAGATCTTCACCAATCCTACATCAGATAGAGGGCTAATATCCAATATATATAAAGAACTCAAGAAGTTAGACTCCAGAAAACCGAACAACCCTATTAAAAAATGGGGTACAGAGTTAAACAAAGAATTCTCACCTGAAGAACTTCGGATGGCGGAGAAGCATCTTAAAAAATGCTCCACTTCATTAGTCATTAGGGAAATGCAAATCAAAACAACCCTAAGATTTCATCTTACACCAGTCAGAATGGCTAAGATTAAAAATTCAGGAGACAGCAGGTGTTGGAGAGGGTGCGGAGAAAGAGGAACACTCCTCCACTGCTGGTGGGGTTGCAAATTGGTACAACCACTCTGGAAATCAGTCTGGCGGTTCCTCCGAAAACTGGGCACCTCACTTCCAGAAGATCCTGCTATACCACTCCTGGGCATATACCCAGAGGATTCCCCACCATGTAATAAGGATACATGCTCTACTATGTTCATAGCAGCCCTATTTATAATTGCCAGATGCTGGAAAGAACCCAGGTATCCCTCAACAGAAGAGTGGATACAAAAAATGTGGTATATCTACACAATGGAGTACTATTCAGCCATTAGAAACAATGAATTCATGAAATTCTTAGGCAAATGGATGGAGCTAGAGAACATCATACTAAGTGAGGTAACCCAGACTCAAAAGGTGAATCATGGTATGCACTCACTAATAAGTGGTTATTAACCTAGAAAACTGGAATACCCAAAACATAATCCACACATCAAATGAGATACAAGAAGAAAGCAGGAGTGGTCCCTGGTTCTGGAAAGACTCAGTGAAACAGTATTTGGCAAAACCAGAACGGGGAACTGGGAAGGGGTGGGAGGGAGGACAGGGGAAGAGAAGGGGGCTTACGGGACTTTCGGGGAGTGGGGGGGGGGCTAGAAAAGGGGAAATCATTTGAAATGTAAATAAATTATATCAAATAAAAAAAAAAGACAAAAAAAAAAAAAAAAAAAAAAAAGAAAAAGCTTTCCATGTAGCTTGCCAAAATGAATTGACTTAGAATAAAACATATTCTATTTCAAAAAAAAAAAAAAAAAAAAAAAAAAAAAAAGAATTTCATTCTAATAATCTAGAAAATCCAGGGTCAGTCAGTCTGTCTGTCTGTCTGTCTGTCTGTCTGTCTCTGCCTTTCTCTCAGTCTCTCTGTCTCTCTGTCTGTCTGTCTGTCGGTCTCTCTCTCTCTCTCTCTCTCTCTCTCTCTCTCTCTCTCTCTCTCTGTGTGTGTGTGTGTGTGTGTGTAGAAGAAATGTGTTAGCTGGCCATTATCATAACAAAATACCTGAACTCATCAACTTAAAAAGAGTACAAGTTTATTTTGGCTTGCAGTCATGGAGATACCAAACTAAGGTTGATTGGCTCTGTTGCTTGTGACTTTGTAACAAGTCAGCATATTAGGTTCTACCACTGAAAGACCCTTCCTTCCTTTCGTCTTTGGGGCTAGCCTTTTGACATATTGCCTTTTTAGACTACATTGAATAGCCAAAATATATAACATCAAATATATAGATGAAATAGCAATTTTTACATAGTTCTGAGGAAATACTAAAACCATATTGATATCACAAACTCCCCTTACCTCTTTATTCTGTGGTAACTAGAAGGATCACTTCTTCTGTCACAATGAAGGCCTTGAAGGATATCAGGAGTTATTACACTAAACCAATGTACAATTTTCTCTCCTGAATTCAGATTTACAACTCCCCACATGTAATACCTGCTGGATCTGCTAGGAGAAATTGTGGCTGTGTTTTAGGTTGAATTCTGCTACTTGGGAGTTCTAACGTGTTAACAGTAGCAGCTATGGTATGTGGGCCTGACATGGAAAATGATGTGTCTGCAGGGATCTCTGTTTGAGGCATTTCCTGAGCCGTGCCCTCCTGAAAAACCATAGCAGCTTTCTGGGTAGACCCATCCATCCTCGGAAATGCTTCTCAGCCTTCAGGACAAATCGAATTCCCTCCCCACTTCCTACAACAGCAGCTGAATGAATAAAAGCCAGGCCAGCTAGCTCTCCTCCTGCACAGTAAATAGCTGCAGACAGCAATGCCTAGGAGTTTATGCAAATTAAGCCACAAAAATATTGAAGTACAAAGTGAACTGGTGTGTTATAAAGCTCAAAAGGTCAGATCTCGATGGTGCAAGGAGAGCTCACAGAATTTCAATTGGATATCCATGGAATTCAATTAAATCCAGCAAATATTGACTCACTGTCTAGATCCATGGGAACACACTGACGGGAAGTGAGAGTCTGATGGGCAGGTTAAAATAGGAGATCAACAGGACACAAATCTCACTTTCAGGAAATTCTCAGGAAAGGAGAAGGGGTGTGAGAGGGAAGTGACCATGATAAAGTTTGTGGACAGCAAATACTACTGTGGCTTCCTGGGCTGGGAGGCTGATTTTGCTGCTTCAAGCTTGGGCGCAGTCTCTTGTCTGTAAGAAAGGGCATAATGGTGTTATACATCATGGTGTTGTTTTGAACCTTAAGCTGGATGACCTGTCCACAAGATTGGCTCTGACAGTTGCCACTCTGTACCTAATGCATGACACCTATGAAATGTAAGGTACCAAGAAGGGAAGAAAGGTCCCTAGAAGGTTTGAAATATATTCAAAAGTAGAAAGGAACATTTAGTAAAGGGGAATAGAACATGACTGTGGATAAAGGCACTTGATCTGTCTTTATAGGACTTATTGTATATGTGGTAATGTCACACTCACCTACACGCACCACACTCAACACCAAAGAGAAGCTAATTTATAGAACAATTAAACCACACTAATGAGCTTAAAAGAAAGAATGCTGCAAGGTGGGGCGGAACAGTAGCTTTAGAGCATCCTGAAGCAGGGATTTAATTGGTAGCCATGGGTGACACTGGAATGACAACACAGGGACTTTAAGCAAAAGACAAACTCTAATCCTGAGGCTGTAAAAAGTATTATGCTTGGATATCTGTTTGCTGGAATAATGGGCGAATTTTTAAAAAGTCTCTGAGCTACAGTATTGCCGAGTCAGATGAAATATTACTGAACTCATGTTTTATTTCCTTGCCATCAGTTATGTGCAAATTAAACATTCTCTTCTGCCTATAAATTACTTAAATGAAGTTTGGTCTGCAAAGGGTTGCCAATAGCTTTAGATGCTGCACTTTGAGTTAAAAGTAAGGTTGATATATTCTGAGAGGATGCTTTTCCAGAATGGATGAAGCCTGGAGCATGTAGAAAATCCAAAAATGCTTTCTACATAAAAATGGATGGATTGACTGGTCGTAGGAACTCAGAACTCAGGTGATATTTATCTTTCACTTTATCTAAACATCCTGCAAGTTTTGTGAGATATCAGAAAGCTCATGGAAGTAAGATGAACATTTCTCTGTTTTCACTTGTCCTCCCTCATATTTGACTTCTAGTATAAGGATTCCCTATCACAGCTATACAACATCCATAAGGTCAGAATTTCCTTCTGAGCCCTCTAGAACTTTCCCCACAATTACTAGCTGTGGGTACAAGATTTTATCTTCTAGCCATACAATCATCTTAATCTTTCTTCATCTTAAATTATTAGGTCTCTTTGATATGTTTGACAAATTGCTGGTACCTTACCGGTTTGAATTTGAAGTCTGGTTATAGTTTCTTATCTTAGCCAATAAATGGATATCTCTCTTGAATTGACTTGTTTGATGTGGGCTGTGTGTGTGTGTGTGTGTGTGTGTGTCTCAGTGTTTGACTCTTGATGTATTAATAGTAGACGTCCATCCAAATCTATGAGGAAGACTCTGATAAGGAGGTCAGAAGTATTTATCTATATGTTTATGAAGAATAGTTAGGGAAAATAAAATAAACAGATGTCTGGGATTCTTGAAGCTGAAAGAGCTATCTATGCTCTAGGAAATATGTGAGCTCATTCAAACATAGAATTAGCTCAGCTATTCTTCACCTCCTTGGACTTGATCTTGACCTTGATCGGATTTCACCTTCCAAGCCTCAGTTTCTTGATTTATATAGTTAATATGTTGACATTATATAATTACATTATCAATCATTGATGATTGGAAGGCAGGCATTGTTGATGTTGCTGGGAAAAGAGCCAAGGATAAAGATAAAATAGACAGTCATCATCTTTAAGGGATTGAGGTTTAAAGATGAAAGAGCCTTATGCAAACAATTGTTCAATCTGATGATGACTGAGGAAGAAGGAACAAGGGGCAATGACACAGGACATTGGAAAAGGTTCCAGAGTAGTCTGGGAGGTTAAGAAACTCTAATGTTAAGGCCTGGCAATACGAGAGTTGTCTTATGGGATTTTATGAAGATAGCAGATTCAATTTCTGGTACTGATCACCAGTGGTTCACCAGAGAACACTAATATCCCTTCAGATACTTCAAGATATTTAAAAGAATTCCTTATTTTCTTTACTTTCCCCAGCCTACATCCCTCTCCTGTGACAAAATATCTTATTTTCCAGGTCTATATGGCAAAATTCTTCCAAGATTAGTTATAACTTATTCAAAGACTATATGATGCTTTTCTGTTGCTGTGAATTTTCTGATAATCTCATAGACACAAGTTAATCCAAACCATGCTAAGCTGATGAAAATTGATATAACATTCCATGCTGAGATCATCTTTTATTAAATGGAGCCAAGAAAAGAATGATCAGCAAGAATGGAAGAAGCACCTCAGAGTGTGGGAGTGCGTGGGGGGCAGAGAATGTCAAATGCAGAAGCTGAGAGGCATTCATTGAAGGTAATAGAAAGATGTTGGGATGTTTGAAAACATGCCTGCTCCCTGACGAATTCTACCCAGGAAGTCTATAGGGTATCTAGTTCCCAATGACAAAGGTGATCTCTTCTACTTTCCCATTCTATTAAAAGCTCTTGTTTAATATGGTGTCTATGGTCCTTCCTAGGTCCTTGGGGGTTTCTAACTGCTTATGGAAGTCAGCCTTGACTGGGTCACTGGGCCTGGAGATCAGTGGAGATGAAGACCACACTCAGAAGATTATTTCTGTAGAATGTATACTTCTGGAACCTTTTTTTAAAACCTGAAAGGAAACCAGACTCCAGTTCCTTTCTTCCTTCCTTCCTTTCTTCCTTCCTTCCTTCCTTCCTTCCTTCCTTCCTTCCTTCCTTCCTTCCTTCCTTCCTTCCTTCCTTCCCTCCCTCTCCCTCCCACCCTCTCTCTCCTTCCTTCCTTCCTTCCTTCCTTCCTTCCTTCCTTCCTTCCTTCCTTCCTTTCTTCCCTCCCTCTCCCTCCCACCCTCCCTCTCTCCTTCCTTCTTCCCTCCCTCCCCTTCCCTCCCTCCCTCTCTCCTTCCTTCCTTTCTCTTTGTTTATTTCTTCTTCCCTCCCTCTTTTTTTCTTCCCCCTTCCCTCTACCCTCTCTTTTCTTCTTCCCCTTCTTCTTCTTTTCCACTGTTAAGTGCATTTACTTGTTTGTTCTACATCTATACTGAAATTTCCCCTCCTCTCCCCAGGCCCTCCCTATTACCATCCCTCAACCCACCCTTTACTCCATCCACTTCTCCTCCATTTCTCTTCAGCAAACGCAGGCATCCCATGAATATCAAACAGCTATGGCATATTAAGCTGCAGTAAGACTGGGTACCTCCTCTCCTACTAAGGTCAGATGAAGCAACCCAGTATGCGGAAATTGGTTCAAAAAGCAGCACCAGAGTCAACCTCCCCTCTCTTAGGAGTCACATAAGAAGACTAAGCTACACAACTGTAACATATGTGCAGAGGACCTAGATCAGTCCCATGGAGGCTCCCTAGTCTGTGGTTACGCTAGACTCCACTTTCAATTTCTTATTGATTTAGAATTTTAAAGCACAATATAATTCTTCATCTTGAAATAGACTTATTCTCCAAGGCATTCAGCCTTGTATTTTGATACAGCAACATATCAGGAGCTGTGACATTATATATTACAGAAAAACTAAACTGCTCTGGGCAAACTGAAATAGGAGGAATAGTAATAGAACAAGAAATGAAGTAGAGATGGTGGACATTTAAGTAGTGAACTACCAAAGATATTACACAGAAAAATGAAAAGTCCTATTTGCCAGATGGAGTGAACTAAACGCTGTCCAGATTCATTTGATTAAAGCAAATTAATTTTTAGATGCTTAGAGAGGTGTAGAGAGGTAGAGGTGTAGGTAGAGGAAATGTGGGGGGGGGGTAGAAGAGGAGCGGAAAGGAGAATGGATGAAAAAGGCAACACAAGGGAGGGAGGAAGAAAGGAAGCAAGCATAGGTATAAAGTTGCTGAGTCACAGTTGTTCCTCTGAAAGAGGGCTGATCAATATTTGCCAGTGGCCGAAAGTGTTCATGTGTCAAAGTTTAGGTGTGAGTCATAGCTCCATAGACTTGACCAAATTGTCATTATTTTTCTCAGCAGCATGGATGAGAGGTATTGAAAACTTACAAGAATCCATGCTATTGTATCTGTTCTTTTTGTTTAAAAAAAAAGAATTTCATGAATTCATTGTTTTTAATAGCTGAATGAATTCATGAAATTCTTAGACAAATGGATAGATCTAGAAAGTGTCATCCTGAGCGAGGCAACCCAATCACAAAAGAACACCCATGGTATACATTCACTAATAAGCGGATGTTAGCCCAAAAGCTCAAAATAAACAAATTACAATTCACCCAGCACAGGAAGCTCAAGAAGAAGGAAAACTTCAGTGAGGGTGCTTTGGTTCCTCTAAGAAAGGGAACAAAATAGTCACAGGAGCCATAAGGGAGACAATGTGTGGAACAGAGACTGAAGTAAAGGCCACCCACAGACTGCCCTACCTGGGGATTCATCCTATAAACAATGACACATGGTTCCAGCCAAAAATGTGGCAGAAGAAGGCCTTGTTGGGCATCAGTGGGAGGAATTGTCATTGGTCATGTAAAGGCTCTAACAGAGGCCCCAACAAAGGGAAACCAAGAGGGGGGGGAGTGGGAGTGTGCCAGGTGGAGGGGCATATACATGGAGGCAGAGGGAGGAAGGAGGGGTTGGGGGGGTCTTTGGGGAGGGAGGAAATCAGGAAAGGTTTT
This sequence comes from Apodemus sylvaticus, assembly GCF_947179515.1. Taxonomy (NCBI): domain Eukaryota; kingdom Metazoa; phylum Chordata; class Mammalia; order Rodentia; family Muridae; genus Apodemus; species Apodemus sylvaticus. The sequence continues at coordinate 106,515,124 of NC_067477.1, read as the reverse complement.
ACCATTGGCAATGTAAATGAAGATGATATTCAACAAAATAAAAATAAAAAAAGATCAACTTACAAGTTGATAAAGAACATTTGTATTCCAGCCTTTCCTTTGTGTTCCGTATGACCTTGAACAAGGTTCCTTACCCCTCTGGGTCTTTCTTTTTTTTCTTTTTTTTTTAATTTATTTATTTTTATTTACATTGCAAATGATTTCCCCTTTTCTGGGTCCCCACTCCCCGCAAGTCCCATAAACCCTCTTCCGTCCCCCTATTCTTCCATCTACCCCTTCCCACTTCCCTGTTCTGGAATTCCCCTATACTCTTGCACTGAGTCTTTCCAGAACCAGGGCCCACTCCTACATTCTTTTTGGACATCATTTAATTTGTGGATTATGTCTTGGGTATTCAAAGTTTCTAGGCTAATATCCACTTATCAGTGAGTGCATACCATGATTGATCTTTTGAGACTGGGTTACCTCACTTAGTATGATGTTCTCCAGCTCCATCCATTTGTCTAAGAATTTCATGAATTCATTGTTTCTAATGGCTGAATAGTACTCCATTGTATAAATATACCATATTTTTGTATCCATTCCTCCGTTGAAGGACATCTAGGTTCTTTCCAGCTTCTGGCTATTACAAATAGGGCTGCTATGAACATAGTGGAGCATGTGTCCTTATTGCATGCTGAAGAATCCTCTGGATATATGCCCAGTAGTGGTATAACCTGGGTCTTTCTTAGTATATAAAGAGGAGACCATTTTGTTGCGTGATCAGGTATCATTTAAACAAATCCCTAAAATGTTCCTCACTAGGAGGCACTGAAGGTATGGAATTAGTTACTGTTTTCTCATTATTTTTGTTTCCAGTTATAAATAAGTATTATTTTATATCTTAATCACTCTTCCTGTATAACCATTCTTTCTATTCTGTTTGTAAAATCTGGGAAGGATGTTGGCTCTTACCTTTCCAGGTGCTTGACCAGAACTGATACACTGTAAATTCTTGGTTATTCACCAACAGAAAACTATTGATGTATGAAAATGTGGACTAGGGCTTGGTGTGGTGAGAGATGTGTTTAATCCTAGCATCAAATGGCCAGAGGCAGGTGAATTTCTGTGACTTAGAGTCCATCCAGGTCTACGTAGGGAGTTCCACAACATCTAGTGTACACAGTGAGACTGCTCTCAAATCACCAAACAAAAAATGAAAACAAAACAAAACAAAACAAAAAAAAAAGAAAGAAAAGAAAAGGAGAGGAGGGAGAAAAGTCTCATTTAGTCCTCTGGTATAAAAATTTGTATAGAATATTCTATGAATCATGTATGAGTTACTATAACTTATAAGTTGAGGATCCAGATAATGTGCAGTCGTTAAAGAAATATGCAATCTTTGGACCTTTCAGAAAACATTTAATCTTGTATGTATTGCCAAAAAATGATGGGGTGTTACTATAAAAGGGGCTAAGATATCAAAGGCCCCTTGCATCATTTTTAATCACTTTACTGTAAAATTGTTTTGATTAAGATTTTCTTTCTAGAAGACTTCTAGGAGCTACACTCTTATTAAATATTTGGCAATTTTACAATGCTTAGACTTTTAATGGGTAGCATGTTTCTGATTCGGAACTCTGGGATTATTCACATCTGCTGATAGATGTCATGAGATTTTGTTCTTGTTATAGCTTCAGCTCACAAATTCTGTCCTAGATATGCCTGCCTTAAACTGAGTCATGGACATATTTGTGCTGATGGGAGGCCATGTTGCATATATTGTTTCTGAATATCATTATTGTCAGTAGACCTCTTAGTTTTCCTCCAGTTGTAACAAAATACTCTCATGAAAGCAACATAAGAGAGTAAGAGTTCATTTTAATTCACAGTTCAAGGTGCAGTCCATCATGACAGAGAAGTCAAGGCAGCAGGATCACACTGTATCTACAATAAGGAAGCAGAGGTGGATGAATGTATCCTGTGAGTCAGTTCCTTTTATCTACTTATAAGGATTCTAGCCAGGAAAATGACATCACTGCAGTAATGGATCTTCCTTCTTAAGGTATATTCAAGATGATTTCTTAGAGGCATAGCTAGATACTTATCTCCTAGGTGGTTCTAGAGTGTCAAGTTATCAGTTAACACTAACCACTGAAGTAGTTGCATGGCCTTTGCCATTAATTGAGGTTACAAGTAGAGCCATACATAAGAAACTTAGTAGTCACTAAGCAGTCAGTAGTCACTGCTGACTGATCATCTATCACACATATGTATATGGAAGATGTGTGGTTTTTTTTGTTTTTTTGTTTTTTGTATTTCAAGACAGGGTTTCTCTGTGTAGCTCTGGCTGTCCTGGAGCTCACTCTGTAGACCAGTCTGACCTCGAACTCAGAAATCCACCTGCCTCTGCCTCCCAAGTGCTGGGATTAAAGGCGTGCACCACCACTGCCGAGCTGGTATTCTAATTACTAGTGTTAACGACTTCTGGTGATGACAACTGTAGTAATATTATGTTTGGCAATGCCTTCCACATTCTAGGGGCTCTATAGCAGGCTCTGAGGTTTCCCTTTGTGGTAGATTTAGCATCTTAGAACAAAAGAGAATCCTTGACTCAGAAAGATTAAGGGGTCAATAATGGAATTGGTAAACAGAGCTATATAATATAATTCAACCCTAAATCTGTGTGTTCCCAAAAATCATTGTTCCTTCAAATAAAATGAGGGGAAGAGTAAATAATATTTTTCAAATGCCTCTCTTTCTGGAAGAAAACTAAGATTTATTTTATGTAGATGAAAGTTTAAAGGATTGTTACATTTATTATTTTAGAGTCGTCATATCCTTTCAGTGCTATGAAATTTGATGTGACATAGAAGGAACCAATGTCATCCCACATAAGGGGGTGCAAACATGTTCAGAGAGTGTGCAAGACAGAATTCCAAATCCCAATACTTAAATATAAAATGTAAAATTAGGCTTTTGAAATGCCCTTTCTTCTGTGTTTTTTTTAAGTCAAAGAAATTAAATTTGTTGAACATATAGCACAATGCTTTAGAAAGGGAACAACCTCACCATTCGCTTTTCTACAGAGAATAAGCTGAGAGTTGGGTGAGAATGTGACAACCCAGCAACCGGCAAATCACAGCCAGCAGGGAAAATCTACTGCATTGCAGAGTCTGCTACTGCAAGGAAAACAAGAGCGGAAGGCTTGCCAGGCTCTGCTGGCAGAAAGGGGAAGCTCAGCTGCAGTACCGAGCTACAAGGAGACAGGAAGCAGTGTTCTCTGCTGCCAGAGGACATCTGCAGCATCTAATAGGGTGGACAAGGAACAGCCCTCTTATCAGAAAGACTTCAGACAGAAATTGTCTTGTGGCTATAAATAAAGTAAAATGTAACTTGTGTAAGATAGTCAAGGGGCTGTCTGAATGTACAAGGAATGCCCTTACAGAGAATCTGCTCATGCAGTGGTAGCTGCTAAACAGAGTAAGAAGCAAGGGTGGAGGATGGCACATGAGTGATGGATTTTAGAGGTATCTGAAAGCTGGTGTTTTGTGAATATTCACTGTTGGAGTCATTTCTCAGGCTGCCAAATTTGTATTACAGTCCTTTGAGGATTCAAATATAATTCCTGTGAAGCATCATGCTGTGAGACAAAGAAAATTTAAGTTAGCGGAATTGGTCTTATTCCCTGGACTCCCATATCTTCTTTTTGGCCTCAGTTTCCTCAGTGTCTAAGGAAAGGGGCACATACATTTGTGTTACCCTCAAAGTCTACTCTATTTAGGAATCACTTGCAAATTTCAGCATCTCTGGATAAGACTCAAGAATTTGCCTTTGTCAATAGTTTCCAAGTGACCCTCATGATGCTATTCATGGTTTTTATTGGCACAGGGTCTTTGAGAGGAATAACCTCAGGAGCAAATAAAATGAGGTATATTGTGGGTCACTAGGTACTGTATCACCCTGAGCTTTAGATCTCTGGTGGTGCAAACCGCCAGGGGTCTGCCTACACTCAGGAACTGAGCACATAGGAGGTTTGTCTGCCAGACCACCAGGAGTGGGGCCTGTGTCCTGCCCAGAGAGCAGCAGAAGGAGAGAAGCCCAGCGGCCATATTTGCTGCCTGCCTGGACAGAAAAGGGTCACTAGGTACTGTATCACCCTGAGCTTTAGATCTCTGGTGGTACAAACTACCAGGGGTCTGCCTGTGCCAAAGAACTGAGCACATAGGAGGTTTGTTTGCCAGCCTGCAGGGCGTGGGACCTGTGTCCTGCCCAGAGAGCAGCAGAGGAAGAGATTCCGTGTGGCCACATTCACTCCCTGCCCGGACAGAAAAGCGTCAATAGGTACTGGATAACCCTGAGCTTTATATCTCTGGGGGTGCAAATCTCCAGGGGTCTGCCTGCACTCAGGAACTGAGCACATAGGCGGTTCATCTGCAAGTCAGTCCATCATGGGACCTGTGTCCTAGGTGAGAGGGAGTGACCCCCACCACACCATCTTCGCTCCATAATAGAGCAGACAGAGAACACCTGGTTGACCTTGACAACCTAAGTATAACATCGCTTGAGGCAAGACTGAGCAGGGCTCCAAGGCACAAAAGAGGAAGGCAGCATATCAGTAATCTATGCCAGAGGAAACCCAGTCATCCAGTGTTGCAGAAATAACCTTAAAGATCCACAGTAGGTTGAAGCACCAGCCAGTGACAATAAGACCATCTAACACTTGGGAGAACTAGATGGCTAAAGGCAAACATAGGAATGTTACTAACAGAAACCAAGGGATTATGGCAGCATCTGAACCCAATTCTCCAACAATAGCAAGTCCTGGATACCCCAACACACCAGAAAAACAAGATTTGTATTTAAAATCACCGGTCATGATGCTAGTACAGGAACACAATAAGGACATACTTAAAGAAATTCAGGAGAAAATGGATCAAAAATTAGAAGCCCTTACAAGGGAAACACAAAAATCCTTGAAAGAAATTCAGGAGAATACAAAAGCCAATAAGGAGGAAACACAAAAATCACTTAAAGAAATACAGGAGAACTTTGATCAACATGCAGAAGTCATGAAAGAGGAAACACAAAAATCTCTTAAAGAATTAGAGGAAAACACAAACAAACAAATGACAGAACTGAGCAAAAACTTCCAGGATCTAAAAACAGAAGTAGAAACAACTAAGAAAGCACAAAGGGAGACAACTTTGGAGATAGAAAATCTTGGGAAGAAATCAGGGACCACAGACGCAAATATCAACAACAGAATACAAGAGATAGAAGAAAGAATCTCAGATGCCAAAGATACCATAGAAACCATGGACTCAACAGTTAAAGAAAATGCAAAATGCAAAAAGCTTGTAACCCAAAACATCCAGGAAATCTAGGACACAATGAGAAAGCCAAATCTAAGGATTATAGGCACTGATGAGGTGAAGATTTACAACTTAAAGGGCCAGCAAATATCTTCAACAAAATTATGGAAGAAAACTTCCCTAACCTAAAAGAGAGAGATGCCCATGAATATACAAGAAGCCTACAGAACTCCAAACAGACTGGACCAGAGCAGAAATACCTCCCGTCACATAATAATCAAAACCCCAAATGTACTAAACAAAGAAAGAATGCTTAGGGCAGTAAGAGAAAAAGGGCAAGTAACATATAAAGGAAGACCTATCAGAATTACACCAGATTTCTCACCAGAGACCATGAAAGCTAGAAGATCCTGGGTGGAGCTTATGCAGACTCTAAGAGAACACAAATGCCAGCCAAGACTACTATACCCAGCGAAACTCTCAATTACTATAGATGGAGAAACCAAGATATTCCATGACAAAATGAAATTTTCACAATATCTTTCCACAAACCCAGCCCTACAAAGGATAATAGGGGGAAAACACCATTACAACAAGGAAAACTATACCCTGGAAAACGCAGGATATTAAGATTCTTTTATCAAACCCAAAGAAGGTAACCACACACGTATGAAATTAAAATTAAAATAAAAAATGATAGGAAGCAATAACCACTACTCCTTAATATCTCTTAACATCAATGGATTCAATTCCCCAATAAAAAGACATAGACTAACAGACTGGTTACGTAAACAGGACCCTACATTTTGCTGCATACAGGAAACACACCTCAGTGTCAAAGACAAAAACTACCTTAGAGTAAAAGGCTGGAAGACAATTCTACAAGCAAATGGTCCCAAGAAACAAGCCGGAGTTGCCATTCTAATATCAGATAAAATTGACTTTCAACCCAATATCATCAAAAGAGACATGGAAGGTCACTTCTTCCTGGTCAAAGGAAAAATCCAACAAGAAGAACTCTCAATCCTGAACATCTATGCCCCAAATACAAGGGCGTCCTCATTCACAAAAGAAACTTTACTAAAGCTCAAAGCACACATTGCACCTAACATAATAATTGTGGGTGACTTCAACACTCGACTCTCACCAATGGACCAATCATGAAAACAGAAACAAAACAGGGAGACAGTGAAACTAATTGAAGCTTTGGACCAATTGGAGTTAACAGATATATATATAACTTTTCATCCCAAAGCAAAAGAATATACCTTTTTCTCAGCACCTCACAGTACCTTCTCCAAAATAGATCATATAGTTGGTCACAAGACAGACCTCAACAAATATAAGAAGATTGAAATAATCCCATGCCTCCTATCAGATCACTATGGAGTAAAAGTGGTCTTTAATAACAATAAAAACAACAGAAAGTCCACATACACATGGAAACTGAACAATACTCTACTCAATGATACCTTGGTCAAGGAAGAAATAAAGAAAGAAATCAAAGATTTCTTAGAATTTAATGAAAATGAAGGCACAACATACACAAATTTATCCATAATGCTATCCACTACATAAACAAACTCAAAGAAAAAAACCACATGATCATTTCATTACATGCTGAAAAAGCATTTGACAAAATTCAGCATCCTTTCATGCTAAAAGTCTTGGAAAGGACAGGAATACAAGGCCCATATCTAAACATAGTAAAAGCAATATACAGCAAACCGGTAGCCAACATCAAACTAAATGGAGAGAAACTTGAAGCAATCCCACTAAAATCAGGGACTAGACAAGGCTGCCCCCTCTCCCCATATCTTTTCAATATAGTTCTTGAAGTCCTAGCTAGAGCAATTAGACAACATAAGAAGATCAAAGGGATACAAATTGGAAAGGAAGAAGTCAAACTATCACTATTTGCAGATGATATGATAGTATACTTAAGGGACCCAAAAAACTCTACTAGAGAACTCCTACAGCTGATAAACAACTTCAGCGAAGTGGCTGGCTACAAAATCAATGCAAGCTAATCAGTAGCCTTTATGTATTCAAAGGATAAGCAGACTAAGAAAGAAATTAGGGAAATGACTCCCTTCACAATAGCTACAAACAGCATAAAGTATCTTGGGGTGACTCTAACCAAACAAGTGAAAGACCTATATGACAAGAACTTCAGATCTCTGAAGAAGGAAATTGAAGAAGATCTCAGAAAATGGAAAAATCTTCCATGCTCGTGGATTGGCAGGATTAATATAGTTAAAATGGCCATCTTGCCAAAGGCAATCTACAGACTCAATGCTATCCCCATAAAAATCCCATCCCAGTTCTTCATAGAGCTAGAAAGAGCAATTCTCAAATTCATCTGGAATAACAAAAACCCAGGATAGCTAAAACTATTCTCAACAGTAAAAGAACTTCAGGGGGATTTAGTATCCCAGACTTTAAACTTTACTACAGAGCAATAGTGATAAAAACTGCATGGTACAATGTCAGGCAAATGGATCAATGGAATAGGATTGAAGACCCAGAAATCAACCCACACCTCTATGGTCACTTGATCTTCGACAAAGGAGCTGAAAGCATCCAGTGGAAAAAAGATAATCTTTTCAACAAATGGTGCTGGTTCAATTGGAGGTCAGCATGCAGAAGAATGCAAATCGATCCATTCTTATCTCCTCCTACTAAGCTCAACTCCAAATGGATCAAGGACCTCCACATACCTGACACACTGAAACTAATAGAAAAGAAACTGGGGAAGACCCTTGAGGACATGGGCACAGGGGAAAAGTTCCTGAATAGAACACCAATAGCTTATGCTCTAAGATCAAGAATTGACAAAGGGAACCTCATAAAACTACAAAGTTTCTGTAAGGCAAAGGTCACTGTCAAAAGGACAAAACTTCAACCAACAGATTGGGAAAGGATCTTCACCAACCCTAAATCCAACAGAGGGCTAATATCTAATATATACAAAAAACTCAAGAAGGTAGAACACAGAGAACCAAATAACCCCATTAAAAAATGGGGTATGGAGCTAAACAAAGAATTTTCACATGAAGAACTTCAGAGGGCTGAGAAACACCTTAAGAAATGTTCAACATCATTAATCATTAGGGAAATGCAAATCAAAACAGCCCTGATATTTCACCTCACACCAGTCAGAATGGCTAAGGTCAAAAACTCAGGAGACAGCAGGTGTTGGTGAGGATGTGGAGAAAGAGGAACACTCCTCCATTGCTGGTGGGATTGCAAGATGGTGCAACCACTTTGGAAATCAGTTAGTGGTTCCTCAGAAAACTGGGCATGGCACTTCCTGAGGACCCTGTTATACCACTCCTGGGCATATACCCAGAGGATTCCCCAGCATGTAATAAGGATACATGCTCCACTATGTTCATAGCAGCCCTATTTGTAGTAGCCAGAAGCTGGAAAGAACCCAGGTGTCCTTCAACGGAGGAATGGATTAAAAAAAAAAATGTGGTATATTTACACAATGGAGTACTATTCAGCCTTTAGAAACAATGAATTAATGAAATTTTTAGACAAATGGATAGAGTTGGAGAACATCATACTAAGTGAGGTAACCCAGTCTCAAAAGATCAATCATGGTATGCACTCACTGATAAGTGGATATTATCCTAGAAACTTTGAATACCCAAGACATAATCCACATATTAAATGATGTCCAAAAAGAATGGAGGAGTGGCCCCTGGTTCTGGAAAGACTCAGTGCAAGAGTATAGAGGAATTCCAGAACAGGGAAGTGGGAAGGGGTAGATGGAGGAACAGGGGGAGCAAGAGGGCTTATGGGACTTTCGGGGAGTGGGGACCCAGAAAAGCGGAAATCATTTGAAATGTAAATTAAAAGTATATCAATAAAAAAAAATAAAGCAAAAAAAGTATATTGTGATCTCCCTATGGATAGAATTGTTAAATTCTTAAACATTTTAATGTTTTAACATTTTCATTCATTTATTAGTTTTTTTAATTATTTATTGGATCATGACTATGTCATTGATAATCTTCTAGACACCCTGCATACAGTGTAGAAATCTGTGGCAAAGATCCCTGCTGGCCTGAGAGCTTAGAGGAGGGAGACAAGCAACATATATACACAAATAAATTAATGTCAATTAGGGATGTATTTTCTGGATTTTTAAAAGGGCCTTGGCCTCAGTTTCTATATCCTAAAAGAGCATCTGCAATATGGTAAGTGTTAAAGATGAGAAAAAAATCACTTCTATTAGGTGTTATTTAAAATCAAAGTAAAATTAGGCAGTGAAACTCAAGGAGTATGGAAAAGCAGTGTGAGCATTTCAGGATAGTAAGCAAAGAATCCTGAGGAATGGTGGTGTTTGAACTGAGGATTTGATGACCACAAGAGCTGACCATGTGTATATTGGCTTTTCAGACAGGAAGTGGTGAGAGCAAAGGCCTTAAGGTGGTTGTCTGGCACATTCAAGACTCAACAAGAAGACGCATGATTTGAGAGACTAATGAGGACTGCCTAAAAGGTCAGTGGAAAGAAACAAAAATTAGAAAGAGGTGGGTTGGGCAGATTTGGGAAATGTCTTGTTTATCATGGTCATAGATGAATTTAAATGCAATGGAAGATCAGAGATGCTGCTCAGTTAACTATAGACATGATTTACTGTTACAAAATCTCTAATCTATCTGTAAGAAGTTATTGGGATAGAAGAACTGAAGAAAATGTCCCTCAGTTATTCCAACTGGAATATATTCCTATTAAGGGAAATGTTTCTGTTTGGAAGAATATTCTCCTCAAGAGACCATTCTCATTATATTAGTTACTACAATAGGTAGACTATTCTAATTGGAAGCTTATTACTATTCTCAATGTAAGAAATGGGGATAGTTTTGTAGGACAGATAAAACAAAGTAGTGCAAAGTAGTATTTTAAAGGTAGATCTTAAACACTTGACTGTCACTGAGACTAGAGGCAGGGTGGCATGGGGAAAAGAAATAATCAAGAATTTCTCCTTGCCCAACCCCTTATGATATATAGATTTGTATGAATACAATAGTTAATCTTTGTTTGACAACTGACTTATAAAGACAATTTCTATATGTTTTGTTTAAACCTCTTTTTGTATTTTTTAAAACTAAAGATTGGCTTGGCTGTTATAACTAGAGATATGGCAGTTTGAATGAGAATGGCGCCAATAGGCTCATGTGTTGAATGCTTTGTTCCCACTTGGTAGGCTAGATTAGGAGGTGTGGTCTTGTTGGCATAGGTGTGTCATTAAGAGCTGATTTGGAGGTTTCAAAACCAGCTATTCAAAACTATGTATTCCTAGTCTCTCTCTCTCTCTCTCTCTCTCTCTCTCTCTCTCTCTCTCTCTCTCTCTCTCTCTCTCTCTCTCTCTCTCTCCCTCTCCCTCTCCCTCTCCCTCTCCCTCTCCCTCTCCCTCTCCCTCTCCCTCTCCCCCTCTCTCTCTCTCTCTCTCTCTCTCTCTCTCTCTGTGTGTGTGTATCTGTCTCTCATTCTCACTCTCTCTCTGTCTCTCCTTCCCTCCCACTCCCTCCCTCTTTCCCTTTCACTATCTTTCTTCCTCTCTCCCCCTCTGTCTCATATGTGAATCAGATGTCAGTTCTTAGCTACTGTTTCAGAGCCATGCTTGTCTGCTTACCTGTCTAGTGCCACGCTCCCCATCATTATGGTAGCAGACTCTACTACCTCTGGAACTATGAGTCCCAAAATAAATGCTGCTTTCTTTTATAAGCTGAATTGATCATAGTGCCTTATCATAGCATAGTAGAAAAATAACTAACACAAATTAAGTCTGTTGCCCCCTTTCTTCCAATGACTTCCCAACTATTATCAGCTAGAGATGATAAATTCCCTTCACACAAATTTGCCTTCCTACAAGATACAATGGAGAGTCACGTGATCCTTTTGTGTCAGGTACAACTTGACTTCTGAGACAACCTTGCTACATGAGTTATAATCTCTTTAAGGTCCATGCTTTCTGTTCACTTGATGATAGCAAATCTGGATATATAAAGAGCTGAAATCCCAGGGCTGGGGGAGGCGGCTGAGTAGGTAAAGCACTTTTCAGGCAAGCCTGAAGGTCTGAGGTGGGGACACCCAGCACCAAATTAAATGCCAAGTGAGCATGTTGGCTTACCTGTTCTCACAGCACCAAGAATGTGAAAGTATGGCATTCCTATGGCAAATAGACTAGCTAGCCTACCTGAACTGGCAAACTCTACATTAAAACAAGAGACGTTGTCTCAATATTTAAGATGAAAAATATGTAAAGAACACTCAGTCTGACTTCTACATGAACAAGCACATGTACAAATGTGTGCTTCCACATGTGAACATATGCATGATCTCCATCACTACACACATAAACATGTGGAAAAAGGAGCTGAAATTCTCAGTTTCTGCCTTAAAATAGTTCATCCCAAGGGACTCACCTGGTGATGTTTTAAAAGTACAACTATCTGAACTCCATTCTAAACAAGCCTGCTTTGAGGAATAGCTCACTGAGCAACTCATTAAGCATTCTATAAGCTCCCCAGTAGACTGGAACATACAAAAACATTTGAGGATCAATGCTGTTGAGAACTTTGGTATTCAAGTAATTGTCCATAGAGTAGTGGCATTTGTAGCATCTAGTTTTTTTTCTTTTTAGCTGTAAAAGAAATTGAGCCTTTTCTCATATTCTTCCCTTTTGGATGATGATCTGCATTTAAATATAAGCTTTAAGTAATGTCGTTGAATATTATAGTTTTGGAAGCATTTGTATAAATCACTGGTGTTATATTTTGGCTGCATTCTGGACTTCTACTGATTTCTAGTCTCCTCCAAGAGATGCTGATGTAAGTGCTCTATAGAATCTATGTAGGCATCAGAAAATTTAAGGACACTCTGGGGAGGAGGGTACAGACCAATTAGAACCACTCTTCTCTCTTTTAAATCTGTTTAATTAAGATAGTCACCTTGAGCAAGCTACTTATTTTCTTCCATGGTTTTTTCTTTTATAAAACAAACGTGGTTCTGGCACAGTGGACCAAAAAATAGCAAGAAATTAGTGCATTTCTCAGCCTTGGTTCCCCTATGGTAATATAATTAAGAATTAAGCTATTCTAATATTGAAGGAAGGCTGGACCTAGAATATGAATTATGAGTTACTACAAAAGTGATAGTTTGTGGTGAGTCACAGAGTTTAGATGCCCTGAAATGTGGTTTAATAGATGTTGAGCAACACGTCTCTCTCTCTAGCTATCAGAGGAATGGGGTAGCTGAGACAGTCAGAGAAACATTGTCTTGGTAGCAGACTGTATCCTTATTATAACAGAGCCAGTCGACCTTGATACAGCTTGTGTAGGTTAACAGAGCCTGATGAGGACCACTCTTCTGATAATAGGCGTTTTGGCCAGGAGATATGTTTGAAGGCCTAAGGTCTAGAGGTGAGAGTGAAGGGAGGGGCTGAAAATTTTCACACCTGAAAAGTGATCTCACCTTGAAGTGATGTTAAGATCTTCTGAAAGTCTTATGACAGAGATTGTCATTACGGTTGCTCCTTCCACTTTGATATATTTCAGATCTCTGGAGAGAGTTAGTAGAGACAATCTAATCTCTTATAGACCTTTTCTCATCAATCCAAATGCTTTGTTTTCTCTGCTTTTCCTTAGAGATTATAATTCCCTTCTAGTTGTAAGAAAACTAAAAGAGCAGGTGCCTTCTCTTCATGAGTACTTGATGATAGCTTTGAATGTGATCCCAGGACTTCACCTCCCATTCAATGAACTTCTGAGTTCTAAGAAATAGCTCTTGTTTTATTCCTTGCTTGTCAACATCTTAGGGATTTAAAAAGGATGAACCTAGGACTGAAGGACAACCTTCTAGCTCATCTGTGGTTGTCTAACTCTGATCTCTTAGACAGCATACTGAATGTCAGTTTGGCCTCTACCTTTGTTTGTAGGTATAAAGATTCTATTGGAGAATCTGAAAAATATTTTGAAATAAAATATCAGTGACAGCTACATGGCCTAACAATGATTATACCAAAATTTTCTGAATTATATGCTTTTTATGGTAGGTGAACTAGATATCAATAAAATATTTGAAGAAATTGATATTGATAGAACTAAACAGATCAACAAAGAAATAAAAAAGGCTTGGAAAACATACACAAACTAGAACTTTAGCAGGCATCTATGGAATTATTCATCTAAAACATCAACTTTTACCATCTTCAGGAGGAAATAAATATACAAATCAAATATTGTTGGCCACAAAACAAGATTCAGTATTTAAAATGAATGTTTAAGTAGTATATATATATGAATATAGGAAAGGGATAGAAATCAACAACAAGAAAGAAACTTGGGGACTAGACGAATTGGTAAAGTGTTTGTCACATAAGCACTAGACCCTGAGGTCAATCACCAGAAGCTATGTTAAAAATCTAGGCAAGATGGCTGTAGACATTTTGTTATAATCCTAGTGCTGGGAAGGTAGAAATAGATGGATCCTTGAAATTCCTTGGCCAGCCATCCTAGCCTAATCAGTGAGTAGCAGCCAGTGAGAAATCTTGTCTCTGCAAATGAGATAGATGAAGCCTAAAGAATGAAAAACAAAATTGTTTCCTACCCTCCAAATACTAGTATACATGGGCATGCCAAACATACATAGCATGTGCCTGCAAACACATGGGCATACACACTGTCACATTCATGCACACATAAAAAATAAGATTTGAAAATCTTATACACATGGATATTAAACACACAGAATTCAAAGACGTCATGAGGAAATTTGAAATATTTTGATATTAATAAGACACAGAACTCAACAAACCAAAACAAATGGGATTCAGTCCTCAGAGGGAAATCTGTAGCTATAAATGTCTATGCTAGAAACAAATCCCTAAATAATAACCTAATCTCACACCCCAGGACACTGAAAGAAATCAGAGCAACTCAGGGCAAAGGCAGAAACCACAAAAGAAATAAGCATGGCTAGAAAAAAAAATCAGGAACAGACTGAAAAATCAGACAAATGTAATTTATTTGAACAAACAACAGAATCGACAAACTTTTAGCTAGACTAAGTTTTTTGCATTGGGAGTAATCTTTTCTAAGATTCTCCAAATAAAGGTCAGATGATTCCAGAATGTCACAGATTATTATTATAAAACTCCGACATTTGTTAGTTACAGGGGAAAGTAGGACAGTACATGTCTCCAAGCTCATTCCTCATTGTGTGAACAGAGGAGAATTTTTCTTAAGCTGAGGTCTGTTCTAACTCCAGGGAGCACATGAAAAAAATGTACTACAAGTACAGTTGACAAGTATAGTGGTTCCACAGGTAAATCTAAAATAAGGAATCCTATAGCAATGGAGAGGCACCCATAGTGAATAAATAGATAAGGATGAAAGCAGAATTCACAAGGGGCAGAACGTTGTAGTCTGGGCAGCTTGACTTATTCATTATAACTCTCCATGGCTGCAGTCTGGAAAGAATACATCCTGTTCTGCCACAGCTATGAAAGTTTTCACATCAACACGCTATAGACACTAATGCTGGCTCAGGTCCTTACCAGCGGATGATGTGAGGAAGATAAATGGATTTTTCTAAGACCCCCAACTGTATCATGTGAGAGAATAGAGAAGTATCCACCCAGGACAAATATGGTCATATTATCTCTCTCAGTTTAACTCCCTCAGATTGATCATCCGTCCATTTTTTTCTTCATTTGTAACTTTATTCATTCAAGTACTGAGCATGTGCTGCATGCTGAACACTTTGTTCTTTATAGGGATGAAGGGGTAAGTGGATAAGCAGCCCAGTGCAACTGTGTTCAGTTCACAAAGGCTGTTTTATAACAAAAGGGACTTTTTCCTCCTCTTGCATCTCACTTTGCTTTTCTATATGTGCTATGGGACCCAATGCTTTTGTGGGCATCCCACATGAAAGATCACAGAGTTACCCCTGTGACACATTGGAACCTCTCTGTTTCCTGGGAGGTTCCACATTCCTCAATCATTAATTACCCTCTCGTAGATATCTGTGCTAAGCTGAACCCTTCTTGGAAACCTGGACATCCTTCCTGAGCCCAAAGCTTTGAGAATAATAGTTAAACAATGTAGTTTTTACATGGGATACATGCTATTCTTTGAATGTTTGTAGCCATGTGATCCTTGACAAGTGATTTAATTCCACAGGATCTTAAATTGTTCATCAGTATGACAGGGATGAGGCAGTACCTGCCTCATCAGGTTACTGTCCTAATCAAATGTGATTATGTGAATACACTTAATATAACTGTGTCTTACCATCATTTCCTCTCTAGGAGCCTTAATCAATTCATTTCTTTGCTCATATATAATTAAGTCCAAGCTAAATCTGTTCTTTAAGATCTCTCTCACTTGTACAATCCCTTATTCCTCGTAAATTCTTAGGACTCAGACCTACTGTGCTCACTACTTCTCTGCAAACACATCTGTAGCTCTGAATTTCCTGCTTCTATCCCACTTTCAGGGCTGCCTTTTCTTCTGGCCTGCCTGACATGGCAATTACATAAGAGTCAAGCTGATAACAGCTTCTTCCTGTAGTATAACTAGATGTTCCTGTTAGAACCAACACTTCCTTCTCAAACCTTTATCTCTACAACTCCTTCTGCCTTTAAGGACACAGATGCTTGCATATCCTCATTGGTCGTGAGATTTCAGAGTCAAGTATTATTTATTATTTTGACTTTTAAATAAAAGGAAATTATGTACTCTAACTGTATCAATACCAAAAAGGCACAATCTAGCTCAATAGAAGAGAACACTTCTCTTCTATTAAGCTATCTATCATATTTATAGTATCTGATTTTACATATGTCATGAGATGATGGGTATGTAACATAGCATAGGGTTTTCTGATGGTTAATTCTTTTTCATGTATAGTCACTCTAACCATATAAGTTCTAGGGGGAAGACATTTGAGGATGATTTCTGCTTGAATGGCAGGCTCCAGGCTTACTTAAAAGGGGACACATTGTGACAACACTACCTTTAGTGGTTTAGAGAATGCACACCTCTGGGATATCATAGGTAAATCTCTGCATTATTCAGTACCATGCACTGGAAGGAAAAGGATGGACAAGGATGTCAATAACTGTGCAGGATAATCAGCAATAAGGCCAGGGCTCTTTTACATTTGTCCATAAAGAGAAGATTAATCATTAGCTTTCTTGATGAGAAAAGATTCTAGAAAAAAACTAAAGGGGTTTGTGAGAACAGGTTTGAACACACCAAAAATAAATTATGTACATTTACCAGTGCCTAAGCAATTCCATCCCAGTGTAGAAAATAAGCAGCTAGTTGAAAGGGAGATCTTGTGTGTATAAATCAAATGCATTGGGTGGCTGCCAGGTGGTGCCCTGAACCTAAGTGATGGCCAATAACCTTTAGGAGCAAGAAAATAAAGAAGGTTTCTCTAGCCGAAAACTAATATCCAAGAAAAAGTGAGTCTAAATTGAAATCACAGTGAGTATCTCCTTAAGTGTTGAGTGATAGAGAACAAGCTACATTAGTGGTTAAGAACATGTACTGCTCTTTTGGAGGATCTAAATTTGGTTTTGAGCACCCATGTTGGGTGGAAAACAACTTCCTGTAACTCTAGATCCAGGAAATCAGGTATTCTAACCTCTACAGGCATACTCACTCATGTATTCATGTATATAAACACTCACACAGACACAGACACAGACACAGACACACACACACACACACACACACACACACACACACACACATACTTAAAAATAATAGAAATAAATCTTTAAAAATAGTGAGCAATAACCTTGAAGCCACCATCTGTGGGATATATGCATGCTTCCCATACCGAACCAGGGCTCTTCTCTTCATGGAGACAGTACTATAAGGTTGTGACTTAATCATATGATGATGCTAATTAAAGTTCTTTCCTATCTTGTCTGACATACAGTGAGTGGGTGCCCAAATGATGGGTGCTAATTGCCTTCCCTAGTCACCTGACCATCATTATCTAAGCCATCCGTATTTCTAGAGGATAAATGACTGATACCAGAATCAATACAGTGCCAGAATCCCAGCAAATTGTTCACTTTTGAACCAACATAGGGCTGAACAGGAACAAAGAAATTGCCTTTAGATTAATGATATGTTCTTCTTTTAATAAATGTAGGAGTCAAGTGCCAAGGAACCACTCAAATGATGTGGACAGCCTGTAGGATAGGCACTGCCATTCTATGTCCTTAGTTGTGTGTTTTCTTCACTGGTGACCTTGGTAAGCATTGCCTGTGCAGCCTACATAACCAAAGCAGAACCAGAAAAGAGACTGTTTTGCTTACAAGGGAACAAAGCAACACAACATACCTCCTCCCCCTTGTTCTTTGGAAGACCACATCAGCTCACCAATGCATTCATCTATGGGTAATAGTTGGATTGTAAGTGGTATCCAGGGATACACCCATCTAAGATGAACAAATGATGACATAGAGTGTTCTGACATGTCTTCACTTATTAAACTAAGGTGAGAGGAAGAAGTATAAACAAGAATACAATATTCAGATAAGTTCACCTGACTGCTTCAACCTCCCAAAATCATCAGTTGCCATAGAGAATGCAAGAAAAGCAGCAAGTTGTAAAGGAGAAAGTGTTATCACCTGTCTGGACAAGAGAAAACTACTTGATTTTGACAATTCTCTACAATGTTGTTTTTATTTATTCACTTTTTATCCCAATACCAGCCACCTTTCCTCCAAGTACCCTCATCATGGAGAACCTCCCCCATTCCTCTCCCCCTTCTCTTTTGAGAAGGGAGAACTCTCCTCTAGGTATCATGCCTCCCCACACACACATACATCAGGACTAGGCACATCCTCTGCCACTGAGGCCAGGAAAGCTGGCCTGTTCAGGAGAATGGAATCCACAGGCAGACAGCAGATTCAGGGCAAACTCCCACTCCTGTTGCTGTGGGTCCCACATGAAGAAGCTGAAGTACAACTACCAGTAGAGGAATAGCACACACACAACATCTTCAACCTAAAATGTATCCTGGCTATAAAATGTATAGGGACAAAGATAGAGCAGAATTGGAGGGAATGGCCAATCAATTACCACTCCCAACTGAGACCCATCCCAGGGGCAAGTACCAACACCTAACACTATTAATGATACTCATTTATGCTTTCAAACAGGAACCTAGCATAACTGTCCTCTGAGAGGTCCCACCCAGTAAAGAAGCAGAGATCCACAGCCAAATGTTAGATGGAGCTCAAGGAGTCTTATGGAAAAGTTAGGGGAAGGACTGAGGGACCCAAAGGGGACAGGCACTCCACAGGAAGACCAGAAGAGTCAACTAACCTGGACTCTTGGATTCTCACAAAGACTGAACTACCAACCAAAGAGTAAGACAGGGTCGACCTAGGCCTCCTGCATATATGTAGCAGTTGAGAAGCTTGATCTACAGTATTTCTTAAGCATCTGCAAAATTGGGAAACTTAGGTTTAGGAGAGAGAGATGGGCAAAGAGAAATGGGGTTGTTGTAAAGGTGGTAGACCATGGACCCCATCTCTCTCCTGAAAATCTTGTTTTCCCAGCTAGTCCCCTCTCTATTTTCATGTTGCATATGGAGCATGGGTAGAGTGTTATTTACAAAAGCACAGACTCCATAGCAATAGCTCTACCACTAAAGACAATGCCTGTTCCTTCCTCATCCCCGCAGCAGGCTGCAGTCACATGAGCCTCTCATTTTGATTTTGAGATGTTGGTTGGCCCAATATTGTACAGGGAATCCCAGAAGTTAAGAGTTCAAGAGTACAGATGAGTATATGATACCTCTAGTAACTTATAGTAGCTAAAAGTAAAGAAATCAAACTGCGATGCTCTCGGGAGAGAGGTTAACTATCAGGAAATTGGATTCTCACAGCACAGTGAGAAGGAGAATTAAATAAATAACAAAAGAAAGCCAACCAGCTGTGACACACCAGTATAATCAATATCACCTTCAGAATGAGTATAAAATGCAATGGAAACCTTGAGGCCATGACACCAAATGGTGATTTTCTTTTTTCTTTTCTTTCTTTTTTTTTTTTTTACTTGATTCAGATTCTTAAACAAATTTACTGAACAGTAGTTTGTTTAAGGGGAGTTTTGTAATTTCTAAAGCTGGGTCTATTAAAATAGTGCGTAAACAAAGAAGAAGGGTATTTGCGCTGAGTAACGGAGCTCCAGCTGAATGCTTCATCAGATTTTCCATTAAAAATCACAATTTGTAGTCAGCTTAATACCACAGAGAAAAACACTGGAAATGCTTAATGTTTCAAGCTTCCACAAAGCTGAAACTCAATGATTTTCCATTAATAATAATTTGATCTCTGCCATCAGCCTGCAGCAGCTTGTATTCATTCTTTCTTAGTTTGTCTTTACAGGTGCTCCCAGAGTCTGGAGTTAACACTGAGATTCCTAATTAAAATGCCAGGGCCATTGATATCTTCAGGGCAGTATTTGTATCAAATAGAGGTGTGTGCACACAGATGCTTGTAAGTAGATGACTATTCCAGTAAAGCAGGGAATTGGGTTTTTAATGCATGAACATCAACAGTCTCTGTGCTGTCATGTGTAAATCCAGGTGTTTGGCAGTTTCAAGACTTCGTATCTGCTTACCTCAACCCTCTTCAGTTTATGCAAAACATTTCATCATCATTCAACAACTCCTCCAGGTGGCCCAGTCCCTCCAGCTCTTCTAACCAAATGCTGGTTAGGAGACTGAAAGCACAAGGGAACAATCAAGGGATTCTGGGGGAAGACTGTTCTGTTCTTGATACCCAAATCAGGAGGGTGAGGAAACAAGAAATCATTAAAAGAGGTATGTCACTGACTGTCTCAAGCTGAAATATGAAGCAAGCAGGTGCTCCTGTTTGAGGTACTCCTGTCAGTCCACCTGTTAGGGCAACAAACCACTGGGTTTGTTTCAAGCAGTTTGTTCATATGCACAATTATGCACTTAGTACATTCACAGAGACACAGATGGATGAACATAGATATGCACCTGGCATATAACTCAAAGTAAGGTGCTGTAGTTATAAACAACAGGCTCCTAGCTTCTTTTTGGATCTTCATCAGCACTAAAGTAAAAAACAAATTAGAAGAACTGTCCTGGGTCAGGAGATGGCTCTCCAGGTAAAAATAAAAGCCTAGTCACCCAAGTTCCACCTGCAGAACCCACTGTGGAAGAACAGAACTAACTCCCAAATGGCTTCTGACATTCTTAGTTGGTATGGCATGGCATGAGGCATGCCTGTCTACACATGTATACACTCATGCTTGTGCACATGTATGTGTGTATATATATACACACATAAGGAGGAGGAGGAGGAGGAGGAGGAGGAGGAGGAGGAGGAGGAGGAGGATAGGAGAAGAGGAGGAAAAAGAGGAGGAGGAGGAGGATAAAGAGGAAGATCTGGCATTCCACTACTCCCCTTCCCCTTTTACTGCTACTTCAAGGGTGACTCTGTGGAACTCTCTTTTTGCACCTCGTGTCTGCTGTGATGCTTAACATGGTTGTAATGTCACAGTCAATATTCACCTTCTCGAGTAGCTGACTTTTCCATGTCTTTCTTGATCTCAGTGGCTGCACAGTGAGCAGTAGCTCTCCATGTCTGAATTGATTGATGAGTACAGCCGCCTTACATGTCTGTGGAAACTGTAAAAACAAAGAGACAAGGCCAAGAGTCATTGATTTCTCCCTCATCAAACACCACAGCTCCTGCTTCTGAGCTTCCTTTGCTGGCTGCTCTGTGCAGACAAGTCATAAGATCTTTGATGACTATCAAAGGAGAGGCTAAGACCTTGACTTTCTTCCAAGGTTATTTCAAGTTTTATTCACCAGTGAGAACATAAATCCTTTTGCAAAACATCCATTGGAGTGACTATCACATCTCTCTTCCCATTTATAAGAAAGGATCTGGTATTTCATTTGTACTTCTGAAAAAAAACCAGATAAGAGAAATGCATTTACAAAGGAAGGAATCATTTTGTTTAAATGTGTATACAAGCAAACATTTCCAATAGAAGAGCCACACCATGGAGAAATATCTAGGAGCTAAGAATTGTGTCTACCATGGTTGTAATGATAGAGGTCTTAATCCCAGTACTTGGGAGGCTAAGGAAGGAGGATAGTGGATTCTAGGCAATCCTGAGAAACTCTGTCTAAAAATCAAATGTAGTATGAGGGCACCTTACTAAGGGTAAATCTGTCAAATTGTCAAGGGTAGAATAGGTGAGAAGTTGGACCCATTGGATCTTAATATTGTAGTGAAGAAGCAATACAAACAGTAATCATCCCTGTGGGGTCCTGGGAGGCTCTTGCTTTCCTGGCATCTGGGACTTTCTGGTTGTTACCACTAGTTCCCCATCCCCCATTGCTAGATACCTTTGTTCAATTTCTTGACCCTCTGTATATCTCCTCCATCTCCTCCCATACCTGATTCTTCCCCCTCTTTTCCCCCTGCTCCTCTTCTCCTTACAAGTTCTTTCCAACCTCTACTTCCCTTGATTATTTTGTTCCCCCTTCGAAGTAGCAATGAAGCATTCACTCTTTGGTCTTCCTTCCTCTTGAGCTTCATGTGGTCCATGAGTAGTACCATGGATATTCCATGCTCTTTGCTAAATACCCACTTATCAATGAGTACATACTATGTGTGGTCCTTTGTGACTGGGTTATCTCACTCAGGATATTTTCTAGATCCATCCAGTTGTCCAAGAATTTTATAAAGTCACTTGTTTTACTTGTTTTAATAGATGAGAAGTACTCCATTGTGTAAATATACAACAATTTCTATATCCATTCCTTTGTTGAGGGACATCTGGGTTGTTGCCAGTTTCTGGATATTATACATATGGCTGCTATGAACATAAAAAAGCATGTGTCCTTGCTGGAACATCTTTTGGGTATGTGTCCAGGAGTTGTATAGGTGGGTCCTCAGGTGACATTATGCCCAATTTTTTGAAGAACCACCAGACTGATTTTCAACATGGTTGTACCAGCTTGCAATCCCACCAGCGATGGAGGAGTATTCCTCTTTCTCCACATCCTCACCAGCATCTGTTATCACCTGAGTTTTTGATCTTAGCCATTCTAACTGGTATGAGGTAACATTTCAGAGTTGTTTTGATTTGCATTTTTCTGATAACTAAGGATGTTGAACATTTTTTAGATGCTTCTCAGCCTTTGAATATTCCTCAGTTGTGAATTATCTGTTTAGCTCTGTTCCCTATTTTTAATAGGGTTATTTCCTTCTCTGGAGTCTAAGTTCTTGAGTTCCTTGTGTATATTGGCCCTCTATGAGATGTGGGATTGGTAAAGATCTTTTCTCAATCTTTTGGTTGGTGTTTTGTTCTATTGACATTGTCCTTTGCCTTACAGAAGCTTTGCAATTTTATGAGGTCCTATTTGTTGATTCTTGATCTTAGAGCCTAAGCCATTGGTGTTCTTTTCAGAAAATTCCTCCCTGTGCCCATATATTAGAGGCTTTTCCCTATATTCTCTTCTACTAAATTCAGTGTATCTAGTTTTATGTAGAGGTGGTTGATCAACTTGGACTTGAGCATTGCACAGGGAGATAAGAATGAATCAATTTGCATTCTTCTACATATTGACCACCAGTCGAACCAGAACCATTTGTTGAAAATGCTGTCTTTTTTCCACTGGTTTATTTTAGCTTTTTTGTCAAAGATCAAGTGACAAAAAGGTACATAGGTTCATTTCTGCATCTTTAATTCTATTTCATTGATCTTCTTGCCTGTCTCTGTACCAATATCATACAGTTTTTTTTTAATCACTATTGCTCTGTAATACAGCTTGATGTCAGAGATGGTGATTCACCCAGTACTTCTTTTATCATTGAAAACTTCATCCCAGGGATGCAGGGGTGGTTCAATATATGGAAATCTGTCAATGTAATCCACTACATAAACAAACTAAAGGGAAAAAAAGAACACATGGTCATTTCATTAGTTGCTGAAAAGGCTTTTGACAAAATCCAGCATCCCTTCATGATAAAAGTCTTAGAGAGATCAGGAATGCAAGGCCTATACCAAAACATAATGAAAGCAATATACTGCAAACCGGTAGCCAACATCGAGTTAAACAGAGAGAAATTTGAAGCAATCCTACTAAAATCGGGGACCAGACAAGGCTGCCCACTCTCTCCCTATATATTCAATACAGTACTTGAAGTCCAAGCCAGAATAATCAGGCAGCAAAAGGGGGTCAAAGGTATACAAATTGGAAAGGAAGAAGTCAAAATATCACTATTTGCAGATGATATGATGGTATACTTATGCGACTCCAAGACTTCCACCAGAGAACTTCTAAAGCTGATAAACAGCTTCAGCAAAGTGGTTGGATATAAAATTAACTCAAGCAAATCAGTCGCATTCCTCTACTCAAAGGACAAACAAGAGGAGAAAGAAATTAGGGAAATGACACCCTTCACAATAGTCCCAAATAATATGTTATGCCTAGGTGTGACCCTAACGAAGCAAGTGAAAGATCTATATGACAAGAACTTTAAGTCTCTGAAGAAAGAAATCTAAGAAAGTCTCAGAAGGTGGAAAAATCTCTCATGTTCATAGATTTGCAGGATCAATATAGTAAAAATGGCCATCTTGCGGAAAACAATCTACAGATTAAATGCAATCCCTATCAAAATCCCAAATCAATTCTTCATAGATCTAGAAAGAGCAATTCTCAAATTCATCTGGAATAACAAAAAAACCCAGGATAGCAACAACTATTCTCCACAACAAAAGATCTTCTGGGGGAATCACCATTCTTGACCTCAAGCTCTACTACAGAGCAATCATGATAATAACTGTTTAGTATTGGTATGCAGACAGGCAGGAAGATCAGTGGAATAGAATTGAAGACCCAGAAAAGAACCCACACACATACGGTCACTTGGTATTTGACAAAAGAGCTAAAAACATCCAGTGGATAAAACACAGCATTTTTAACAAATGGTGCTGGATCAACAGGAAATCTGCATGGAGAAAAATGCAAATTGACCCATTCTTATCTCCTTGTACAAAGCTCAAGTCCAAGTGAATCAAGGATCTACACATAAAACCAGACACAATGAAGCTTATAGAGGAGAAAGCGGGGACGGATCTTGAACACATGGGCACAGGGGAAAAGTTCCTGAACAGAACACCAATGGCTTATGCTCTAAGAATAAGAATCACAAATGGCACCTCATACAACTGCAAAGCTTCTGTAGGCAAAGGACATGGTCAATAGGACAAAACAGCAACCAACAAATTGGGAAGAGATCTTTACTAACCTACATCCAATAGAGGGCTTATATCCAATGTATACAAAGAATTCAAGAAGTTAGTCTTCAGAGAGTCAAATAACCCTATTAAAAATGGGGTATAGAGCTAAACAGGGAATTCTCAACTGAGGAAGCTCGAATGGCCCTAAAGCACCTAAAGAAATGTCCAGCATTCTTAGTTATTAGGGAAATGGAAATCAAAACAACACTGAGATTCTACCTTACCAGTCAGAATGGCTAAGATGAAAAATTTATAAGTGAGGTAACCCAGTCTCAAAGAATGCTCATGGTATGCACTCACTGATAAACGGATATTAGCTTAGAAGCTTGGAATACTCAAGACACAATACACATATCAAATGATGCCCAAGAAGAAGGAAGGAATGGCCCCTGGTCCTGAAAAGACTCAGTGCAGCATTATAGGGAATATCAAGACAGGGAAGCAGGAAGGAGTGGACTGGGGAACAGGGGAAGGGAATAGGGCTTATGGGACTTTCAGGGAGGGGGGAATACAGGAAAGGGAAAATCACTTTAAATGTAAATAAAGAATATATCGAATAAAAAAAGTAAAAAAAAAATAAAAAGAACAATTCAGGGGACAGCAGATGCTGGAGAGAATGTGGAGGGAAAAGGAACACTTCTCAATTGTTGGTGGGATTGCAGGCTGGTAAAACCACTCTGGAAATCAGTTTGGCAATTCCTCAGAAAATTAGACATAGTACTACCTGCTGACCCAGCTATACCACTCCTGGGCATATACCCAGAAGATGCTCCTACATGTAATAAGGACACATGCTCCACTATATTCATTGTTGCCTTATTTGTAATAGCCAGAAACTGGAAAGAACCCAGATGTCCCTCAACAGAGGAATGGATACAGAAACTGTGGTATATATGCACAATAGAGTACTATTCAGGTATTAAAAACAATGAATTTATGAAATTCTTAGGCAAATGGATGGAACTAGAAAGTGTCATCCTGAGCAAGGCAACCCAATCACAAAAAAAAAAAAAAAAAAAAAAAAATCACATATGGTATGCACTCACTAATAAGCGGAAGTTAGAACAAAAGCTCAAAATAAACAAGTTACAATTCACCCAGCACAGGAATCTCAAGAAGAAGGAGAACTTAAATGAGGGTGCTTTGGTTCCTCTAAGAAAGGGAACAAAATACAAGAACAATAGGGGAGACAATGTGTAGAGCAGGCGCTGAAGTAAAGGCCACCCAGAGACTGCCCTACCTGGGGATTCATCCTATAAACAGTCAACAAACCCCAACACTACTAAGGACAACAAGAAGTGTATACCAAAAGGAGCATGCAATGGTTGTCTCCAGAGGGGCCCTGCCAGAGACTTACAAATACAGAGGCAGATGCTAGCAACCAACTATTGGACTGGGCATGGGGTCCCCAACGGAGGAGCTGGAGGATGGTCCAGAAGAGCTGAAGGGGCTTACAGCCCCATGGGAAGAACAATGATTTCGGCCACCCAGATGCCCCAAGACTCCCAGGGACTGAACCATCAACCAAGGGTCACACATGGTTCCAGCCGAAAATGTGGCAGAGGAAGACCTTGTTGGGCATCAGTGGGAGGAGTGGTCCTTGGTCAGGTAAATGCTTAACAGAGGCCCCAACAAAGGGAAACTGAGGGGGGGAGGTGGCAGTGTGTCGGGTGGATGGGGCATATATGTGGAGGCAAGGGGAGGGAGGAGGGGTTGGAGATCTTTGGGAAGGGGGGAAATTGGGAAAGGTTTACCATGGCAATTTACAAAAGAATACACATGGAATACAATCTCTGATAAGTGGATATTAATTAGCCCAGAAGCCCTGAATACCCAAGGCACAAATTGCATAACAAATGACTCCCATGAAGAAGTATGGAGAGGGTCCTGATCCTGGAAAGGATCGATCTAGCATTGGAAAGGAATATAAGGACAGAGAAAAAGGAGGGAGGTGATTGGAGAAGGGATGGAGAGAAGGTTTATGGGACACATGGGGAGGAGGGAATCCGGGAAAGGGGAAATCATTTGGAATGTAAACAAAGAATATAGAAAATAAAAATATTAAAAAAAAAAAAAGAAAAGAAAAGAAAATAGTTTTTGCTATCCTGGGTTTTTCGTTATTCCAAATGAATTTGCAAATTGCTCTTCCTAACTCTATTAAGAATTGAGTTGCATTTCCTCTGTTCTCTTTCTTGGAGGAACCAAAGCACCCTCGTTTAAGTTCTCCTTCTTCCTGAGATTCCTGTGCTGAGTGAATTGTAACTTGTTTATTTTGAGTTTTTGTGCTAACTTCCGCTTATTAGTGAGTGCATACCATATGTTATTTTTTTTGTGTGTGTGATTGGGTTGTCTCGCTCAGGATGACACTTTCTAGTGCCATCCATTTACCTAAGAATTTCATAAATTCATTGCTTTTAATACCTGAATAGTACTCTATTGTGCATATATACCACAGTCCCTTAGATTTCACTTCACACCAGTCAGAATGGCTAAGGTCAAAAACTCAGGAGACAGCAGCTGTTGGTGAGGATGTGGAGAAAGAGGAACACTCCTCCACTGCTGGTGGGATTACAAGATGGTGTAACCACTTTGGAAATCAGTCTGGCGGTTCCTCAGAAAACTGGGCATGACACTTCCGGAGGACCCTGCTATACCACTTCTGGGCATATAACCAAAGGATTCCCCGGCATGCAATAAGGACACATGCTCCACTATGTTCATAGCAGCCCTATTTGTAGTAGCCAGAAGCTGGAAAGAACCCAGGTGTCCCTAAACAGAGGAATGGATATAGAAAATGTGGTATATTTACACAATGGAGTACTATTCAGCCTTTAGAAACAATGAATTCATGAAATTCTTAGACAAATGGATGGAGCTGGAGAACATCATACTAAGAGAGGTAGGTAACACAGTCTCAAAAGATCAGTCATGGTATGCATTCACTGATAAGTGGATATTAGCCTAGAAACTTTGAATAGCCAAGACATAATCCACATATTAAATGATGTCCAAGAAGAATGGAGGAGTGGCCCCTGGTTCTGGAAAGACTCAGTGCAGCAGTATAGGGAAATACCAGAACAGGGAAATGGGAAGGAGTAGATGGGGAACAGGGGGAGGGAAGAGGGCTTGTGGGACTTTGTGGGAGTGGGGATCCAGAAAAGGGGAAATCATTTGAAATGTAAATAAAGAATATACCAAATTAAAAAAAAAGAATTGAGTTGGAATTTCGATGGTGATTTCATTGAATCTGTAGATTGCTTTAGGCAAGATGGTGATTTTTAGTATATTAATTCTGCCAATCCATGAGCATGGGAGATCTTTCCATCTTCTGAGGTCTTCTTTAATTTCTTTCTTCAGAGACTTGAAGTTCTTGTTGTACATATGTTTTAATTGTTTGATTAGAGTCACATGTTTTATATTGGTTTTAGCTGAAATACCCCACAAAGTGGAGGGAGAACCCGTTGAGACCCTTTCCAGAGGTTTGGAATACCCCCCCTTGTTGAGGGATGAGCCACCCACTCACCCATTTCCAAAATTTTAACCCAGAATTTCTCCTGTCAAAAGGAAATACAGGGACAAAGAGGAGAGACTGAACTAAAAGCCATCCAGAGACTGCCCTACCTGTGGATCCACTCCACATGTAGAACCAAACCCAGACACTATTTTTTTTCTTTTTTTTTTATTCGATATATTTTTTGTTTACATTTCAAATGATTTCCCCTTTTCTAGCCCCCCACTCCCCGAAAGTCCCATAAGCCCCCTTCTCTCCCCCTGTCCTCCCACCCACCCCTTCCCACTTCCCCGTTCTGGTTTTGCCAAATACTGCTTCACTGAGTCTTTCCAGAACAAGGGGCCACTCCTCCTTTCTTCTTGTACCTCATTTGATGGGATTATGTTTTGGGTATTCCAATTTTCTAGGTTAATATCCACTTATTAGTGAGTGCATACCATGATTCACCTTTTGAGTCTGGGTTACCTCACTTAGTATGATGTTCTCTAGCTCCATCCATTTGCCTAAGAATTTCATGAATTCATTGTTTCTAATGGCTGAATAGTACTCCATTGTGTAGATATACCACATTTTTTGCATCCACTCTTCTGTTGAGGGATACCTGAGTTATTTCTGGCAATTATAAATAGGGCTGCTATGAACATAGTATGAGCATGTATCCTTATTACATGGTGGGGAATCCTCTGGGTATATTCCCAGGAGTGGTATAACAGGATCTTCTGGAAGTGAGGTGCCCAGTTTTCTGAGGAACCGCCAGACTGATTTCCAGAGTGGTTGTACCAATTTGCAACCCCACCAGCAGTGGAGGAATGTTCCTCTTTCTCCACATCCTCTCCAACACCTGCTATCTCCTGAATTTTTAATCTTAGCCATTCTGACTGGTGTAAGGTGAAATCTCAGGGTTGTTTTGATTTGCATTTCCCTAATGACTAATGAAGTTGAGCATTTTTAAAGATGCTTCTCCACCATCCGAAGTTCTTCAGGTAAGAATTCTTTGTTTAACTCTGTACCCCATTTTTAATAGGGTTGTTTGGTTTTCTGGAGTCTAACTTCTTGAGTTCTTTATATATATTGGATATTAGCCCTCTATCTGATGTAGGATTGGTGAAGATCTTTTCCCAATTTGTTGGTTGCCGATTTGTCCTTTTGATGGTCAGACACTATTTTTCATGCCAAGAAGTACTTGCAGACAGGAACCTGATACAGCTGTCTCCTGAGAAGCTCTGCCAGATCCTGACCAATACAGAAGTGGAGGCTCAAAGCTAAGCATAGGACTGAGCCAAGCACAGGGAGTCCAATGGAGGAGTTAGGGGAAGGACTGAAGGAGCTGAAGGGGCCTTATCTGTAATCAATGGTAGAGGAAGGTTTTGGCCCTATGAAGACTTTATGCCCCAGTGTAGAGAAATGCTAGGCTAGTTAATTGAGCATGGGTAAGTGGGTGGGGGAGCACCCTCATAGAAGCAGGGTAAGGAGGAATGGGATAAGGAGTTTGCAGAGTGGAAAGTGTATAACACTTGAAATGTAAATAAATTAAAAAGAGCAGTAATTATGGTGTATGCAGTCTCCAAAACTTTAAAACTACCAACAAATATTATTTGTTAATTAACACAATTGGAAAAACTTAAGCAATTCTTATACAGTATAACAGGATTTTTATATATTATCCTTCATAAGTCCTGGTTGGCCTCTGACTTCCAGGCTACTTACTTCTCCTTTTTTTTGGCTTGTGACCTTTTCTTCATTATACAAGTCAGTAAAGACTGATCTACCATAACATGGATTCTTAAAACTCCTTTCTGGTCCTACAGTTTGAGAAAACAGAGTTCAGGGCTGAAGAGATGGCTCGATGGTTAAGAGTACTAGCTGTTCTTGTAAAGAACCTGGGTTCAGTTTCCAGCACCCATATGATAGCTCACAGTCACCTGTAACTCTAACTTTAGGGGTCCAGAACCGTCATTTGGTCTCCATGGGCACTTCATTCACAGGGTTTGCTTACATACATGTAAGCAAATCACTTACACACATAAAAATAAAAATAGCACTTATTTTTAAAGAAAAAAGTTCCAAGAAGACAATATTGCTAGACTAGAAATTTCTGGCACTCCTAGGACTCATCTTAATGAAGTGACAACAGGAGATGGTATTCATGTTTCTTCTTTCCCTATACTATTTATGGTTTCCAGGAAAGGCTGCGGATCTCAGAGTCAACTGTTCTCACTGTGCCAAATAATTTCCTATTCAGTAGGAGATGTTAAGAAAATCATTTCCCCATCACCACCCTACAGTGATATCCAGCTTTTCACATGACAGATCCTGGAGCCCCAAGGAGATAACAGATATAAAACTCTCTGAAAGTTTAGAGTTTAGCTGGATATATGTGTGTAAATAAATAAAAAGGTAGATAGATAGATAGATAGATAGATAGATAGATAGATAGATAGGTAGGTAGGTAGATAGATAGATTAAAACTGCTTTGGGTTTGTGATTGATAAAGTGAAATGTTTTTAGATAGAATTTGTAAAGTGTTCTTGGCCTGTTTACATAAACATGTTTTCTTACAGATTTTTGCATAAACAACATCTCATTTTTTAGTTGATTTTACTTAATCAGAAGAGCTCAGATGAGTGGTCACCATCTTACCCTAATATGACTAATTCCTAAGAAGGTCAAAATTTCCCTTCAGTCCAATCCTCATGTAATTACTACTCCTTATTCCCTAAATAACAAGCTCTATGAGGGGAGGGTAGCTTCCGGCTTATTTATCTTGAACCTCTCTTTAAACCTTTACTTAGGAGCTGATTAGTAAGTCTAGTCTCATTAGGATAAATTTTGTTTAACAATTATTATGTTTCATATGCCCTTTTTCTTTTGTTATCAAAATTCAATGCTCTTGTGTTCTGCTTTTTCTTCCATAAAACTTGCATGTTCGGGCCAGTTTAAGCATATGAAAGAAAGAATATTAGATATGAATGAACTCAGGAGAGATAAAACCCTGGTGGGAAAAAACATTTTTATATTCTATTTTTCCACAAAAAAATGTGCATAGAAATGCACAAATTCTCTCTACAAAGAGCTTTTCTCTTTCTTAGGTTTATAGAGTCCACATCATTTTTTTAAGGTGAAGACATGTGGATTTTTTTTCCTTGAATGATCAGACCTGTAGATGCAAATCCCATTGCACCTAGAATTCAAGTAGATTTAGAAAAGAATGAAACAGAAGAATCAACTGTCATTTATTTATCCCCTGTCATCTACAAGCTTTGTGGGCTCATGTTAGCTGGCTGATGATTCTGGTCTTCGTAAAGTATGACATCTGGATGATGGCATCCTGTATGTTTTACATTTTTTCCAGCTGTCTTTCCCTCATGTCTTCAGCTCACCATCTTAATCTTATCTCATTAATCATGTATCCGACTGAGTACTTATCAACTACAAGCTCCTTATCTTATTCTAGGAAGTGATTATGAACAAAATGGCATATGTGCTACAATGTGGTTTTATATCGACTTGACACAAGCTAGAGTCATCTGAAAGGAGGGAGCCTTGACTGAGAAAATGCCTCTGTAAGATTTAGCTGTAGGGCATTAAGATTCTTAGTTAGTGATGTTGGGGGAGGGCCCAGGTAGTGATGCCATTCCTGGGTTAGGGGCCCTGGGTGCTATAAGAAAGCACACTAAGCAAGCCATGTGGAGCAAGTCAGTAAGCAGCACCCTCGATCGCCTCTGCATCAGCTCCTACTACCAGGGTACTGCCATATTTGAGTTTATAAACTGATTTCCTTTGATGATGAACAGTTATATAGAAGTTTAAGCCAAATAAACCCTTTCCTCCCCAAGTTGCTTAGGTCATATTGTTTCATTACAGCAATAGTAACCCTAAGACAGAAAACTCCCTGAAGTGAAAATTGTATCTCCCTGGTTTCTCTCATGAATTTTTCTTAGCGAACATTTATGAACAATAGGGGATTTACAATGGCATAGAAACAAAGGCAGATATCTACCACATAAGTGATGCTGTGAGGAGGTGGCCTATCACAGCTTCTACACAACCTGGCTTGTTGCTTCCTGCTCCATCATGTTTATCTGATACTCAGAAGTTCCTCCTGGCCATAATTGGCTAAAATCAGCAAGATCTAAATAGCTACCTAAGTGACCTCTAGAAGACCTCACACTCCTTTATTTAATTAGCATATAAAATGAGGTGTACATCAGCTGTCAGGACATGAAATCCTAGGCTATAAAACTTGCAACCAAAACCAAGAACAGTGACCTGAATTCTGAAAATTTTTCACCTGGTCTACAAAAGCATAGACAAAATACTTTCTTTGTCCTAGCCTAACTGCACCTTGCTGCCATTTACTTAATGCCTCAGCATTTTCTCACTTCAATGAGTTGAAAAGTTGATTGAAAGACTAGACCATCACTCTCCATTGTTAAGTCAGTGAGTAAACTGAATTTGTTGGCTTTCAGCCTCAGTGTTTTCAGTTGGCTCAAGGACAGCCAACTGAAATTCGAGGATTCTCTTTCTTAAGGCTGAAGAAGGGTTAAGAGGGGCCAACAGGGGGGTCAACAGGGGCTAACAAACTGTTGGTAACAAGCACGTATGTGAAATCCTGGAAAAGATTGAAGAACCTGAATTCAATGTTAGATTTTTAACCCATTTTCTCTTCCTTCTGATGTAATCTATACTATTTTCTTTTGTTGTTTTCTGATGTGTCCACAGTTTATATATTTCACTCTTTAATTCAGTAAGAATTTATACTAGTAAATTGCTTCTCAGATGTAGTAATTTGATAAATCTTTCTGTACCTTACTGATGTGTAGGGTCTACCAAGTTTATATTGTGTTTATGTGGAGAAAAGTCAGGTTCTGCTAGAGTATTGTATCTGTTCTCTAAGAAAATCTGCAAGTTAGGTGCCAGGGGCAGAGCTTCATAGGTACAGTTCTTGTCCAGCATGCATGACATTAGTGTACAGTCCATAGCACAGGGTAGTCCACAGTAGTGCTGCACTTTTGATCTTTATATAAATTTAGTATCCTTAGCATTCATCCTCAGTCTTGTCAGTTAGCTCAATAACACCAATTACCATTCCAGGTAAAATGTATGCATGTAATACCAGCACTGGAGGTAAGTTCTAAACTGTCCTCAGTTGCAAAGTGAGTTGGAGGCCAGCCTGGCTACATGAGACCCCCTCCCTAAAGGGTGGGTGTTGGAGGAAAATCTATGAACTTGTTCTCCAGTGGTACATTTCAACTTCCTCCAACACAAGAATATAACCTAGGATGATTTTTCTTATTTTTTTTAAATTACTTATTTTAGATGAACTTATACAAGTTTCAGGTAATTAGTCAAAGTGGTAGAATTTTGGTTGACTACATATATTGACTGTCCTGAATTAATTTCATAGTATTAAACTTTGTTTTAGATGTTTGATATTTTTTCATACACACACACATGTTCATTTATCTGATTTATTACTTCCAATTAGAATGTGCACTTTGAGTCCTATTTGATTCTTGTTCATTTTATTCATGAATATTCTATCTCTCTCTGTTTCTTTTACTTCAAAGAGATAGCAGAAAGGAAAAATATGTTTTTTTAGACAGCTTGACAGGAAACATAATTTTCAGACGTTTCAATTAGAGAAACTCAAAATATTTCTTTTCTTAAGGAATACTTGAAATAGTTTGAAAATATTTACCCAACTAATTTTGTCTTAAACCATTCAGTTAATATTTTGGCAGTCCTTCTATTATGCACTTATTATTTTTGAATAGAATTCTATGAAAGACATTTAAAATATATTGGTAAATAATAGTGTAAAAATGGCCTAGGAGTCCTTGTTGCTGCATGGCAGAATGACTGAATGGTTATTTCTTCTTATACCTCAACTGTTTTTAAACAACCCCAGTTAATGGAAGGAGAGTGCCTGACAAGGTGTTTTTAACTGACTAGTTACTAATGATAGCAGTCAATCACTGACACCCTTTGCAGAGGGATTAGCACATCACAGAAAGTCTTTTAATTCTTAGAGCCCCTGAATTAAATGGAAAAGCCGCATTTTTACATAAGAGCACATGGCCCAAATCACCCAGCACAGGGTTCACAAAGCCTGTGCAGGTATCCTCCGAAGACATTGCTTCCTTAAAATAGAAAGCCAGTGAATGGACAGGAAAGGCTGAAGAATGAGGTCATTAGCAGGTGTTGCCAGGATCCAGTTCTTACATGCAGGGGAGGAACACATAGGTCTTTCTAGATAAGAACAGCAAAAAGCATCAATAGCTTGTGTACCTCATTTATACTACATTTGAAAACTAATTTAAAAATAAATGAGAAAATGTAAATCTCTCCTATATCCTTTACCCTCTCTTTAGTAGAATCTCTTAAGATACACACACACATACACACACACACACACACACACACACACCACAAACGTGGAAATATACACAGTATATTAGTATTATAAAGGATCTGATTGCTTTTCCAAAGTCAGATGAATAAACTATGTTAACTTTATTTAAAATTAAGTGCTCTTTTGCTTTCAGATTTCTAAAGCCAGCAAAAGTGTTGTTATAAATCAAAGCTGTTAATTTCTTAAAATGCTTCCTCAAAACAATTGTTTAAAGAATTAAGAAAAGTGTTCTGCCCCACCCTCAAATAGGAATATGAATGTAACTTGTGTAGGTTCCACTAAGACATATGGAAATGTCTGTTAGGACAAATACCAGTTCCTATCCACAGGATACTGTACTATGACATAATCTGATGATATTGTCTTGTTTCTTACTTCTATAAAATAACTGATTTGGGTTGTGGTTAAATATTTCTTCTTAGCCTTCCCTATCTGTATTCTGAAAACCACTTTTGAGACTGTATACTTGTTTCACAAAATTAATTTTATGTTAATATAATTAATTGTCTACTACAAAGTTCACATGTATGGGTCTCCATCTAAAGTTTCAAGTTACAGCAGAAGACCTGGTTGACAATATAGGCAAATGAATGTTCCATTGTTTATTTACAACTACATAAAATAGGTAACAGTAAATAAAAGCTATCAACTGAAAAAAATTAGTTATTAATATATTTTCATAGTCATGTAATATTAGCCCAATACAGTAACTATTAAGAGATTATTGAATTCAATTATTTGAATTATTAAGATATGGAAAGCATTATATGGGACTACATACGTTCTCAGATTATTCTCAAATGGAGGAAACCAATCTACTTCTTTAGCCATTGCAATGAGAAGCATTTTGAGATATTCCCTAAATGAAACAGTGAGCATTCAAAGGAAGGATTTTTCTGAATGAATGATGGTTCTTTCACAACAACAAACAAATGGACACTCAAGAAGTAACTATTTTAGCAGAAACTGATGAATTGGAAGTGTAAAAACACAAGCTATGAGTGTACATACATGTAACATATGCATATGTTGTAAATATGTACACAGAAAAATATAATGTTCAGATACTTAAACACATACATGGTCCCCTTTAGGAAATGTGCAGGTTTGAGTTATTATGTTGCTTCACCAGCTGAGATTGCTAGGTCAAAAATATGATCCTCAAATCATACATTTTGGCTTTGTACTGTTGACATCTCTCTACTTAAGATTCAATACACCAAAACAGAGCCTCATTTCTTTAAACAGGGAGAGAGAGAGAGAGAGAGAGAGAGAGAGAGAGAGAGACGGAGACAGGGAGACAGAGAGACAGCAAGCGACAGCAAGAGCCACAGAGAGAAAGAGAGTCTGAGATAAAGAGAGAGAGAGCAAGAGATGCAGAGAGCTTAAGAAGTAATTCTTAAACATAGCAACACAAAATTGCTAAGCAATAGCTAGGATAAAATAATGAATTCAAGTTCATAACATGAAGACATTGGATATGAATTGGTCCAGCAATGACAATTTTTCTTTTATACATGGATCTTTGGGCTTTCTTTACCATAAATATTTCCATGTTACTGGTTGTTGACACAGTTGTTTTGCTTCTTGCTGCAGAATAATTGATCAGTACAGTGATTTATAAATGTCTTTACATACTACCACAATGCAGTTTCTTAAAAGTCTATGGTGAAGAGACTCACAATTTTTTGTCTGCAAGAGTCATCTCCCTCATTTCTATTCACAAAATCCAATAGGGAAGTGGGAATCTTGTAAATGGGTTGGCGACATAGTCCTCTGAGCTGTGAAAGGTTGTAGGGTAGCTTCTAAAGCAACTGCGGAATTAAAAGGCTCTTTACAAGCTCAATCCTTCACATATATTCCACCTGGAATAGTTGCAGCCCCTTCCTCTTTCAATAATTTTTATATTTTTATAGAATTTCCTAAACGTATACAACATGCTTTGATCATACCCTTCACTGGCATCCACTATCCAACTGTTTCTAGATGCTCTCTACATCTTCATTCTAAATGAATGCTTCCTTATTTTAAGCTGCCAAGTCCAATTAGTGCTTTCTGCACATGCATGGTAGCAACATCCCCTCAAGAGAAACCAAGGACAAAGAAAAAGAATCCCAGGAATTTTGAGAATCATCTAAACCAATATCACAAGAACTTAAATTTCTATGAGGAAATTGGAATGGCGATACCCTACCTCTGTTTACTAGGATTTCAGTTGATCATAGGGGAATGTAACTCTCTGTTGATGACACTTAACTTCAGGAAAAGTATACACAGAACCCTGAAAACAGAAGACCATATTTAATACCTCAAAGGTAACCTGCAAGTAGATTTGGATCTTACTCTAATTGTAATTTTAATACAAAACTTTAAAAGTATAATTAGACAACTTAACTTTGTCATACCTAGAAGTTAGCACTTCCTACTTCTTGTTATCTTCTGATCCTCACATTCTGTATCTGTTCCTTTTCTGTTGCTGTGATAAAATTCTACAGTCAAAATGAACTTAAAGACTAGAGCTTATTTTGGCTTAGGACTTAGAGGGATAAGAGTCCATGATGAGAAAGCAGAGACAATGTCATCAAGCGACAGTCATGGCAGTAGAAGCCAGAAGCTAAGAGAACATCTTGAAATGTAAGCATGAAAGAAAGAAATAGAATTAGAACTGTAGTGGAATTTTTGATTCTCAAAGCCCACCTCTCAGAACATGCTTCTTCCTACAAGAGTCCACTCCAAAACTCCCCCAAGCATTGGGTACTGGGGACTACTTATTCAAATACACCTCTCCAGTCCTTTCTCATTCAAACAACCACACATGCATCTGAATTCACCATTGCTCATTGCAGAGAGATTTTTCTAATTTTAAAGACCAAGAGTTGTAGAGCCTGAAGAAATAGCTCAGTGCACTGCTCTTCTAGAGAATATGGATCTGGTTATCAGCATTTATATCATGGTTTGCAAGTTCCTTTAGCTCCAGCTCCAGCAAATCATCTGGTGTCTGTGGGTACTACATGTATGTAGTACACATCCATGCACTTAGATACATACAGATACACACAATAGATAAACAAACAAACAAAAGGTATTAGCATTAGGCACGGCATGGTATTACATTCCCAAAATAAGGGTGGGTGACAATAATTAAAGTGCAAAAGTGTGCCGTGTGTGTGTGTGTGTGTGTGTGTGTGTGTATGTGAGTGTGTGAGTGTGTGAGTGTGTGTGTGGTGTGTGTGTGTAAAATGTGTGTAAAAGAACACATTTAATTAAGATTTCAACAAATTAGAAGGCAAATCAGCAACACCGACTTACTGTTCTTTCACTCCCACATCAGTTTATTGGTGCAAAAATTAGCATAACTATTGTGGAATGCTTCTACTAAAAAACAAAACAAACAAACAAACAAAAACACTTATATAGGCAGAGGCTGTGCAAATGAGCCCTGTTCACTGCACCCATCAGGTATATTATGAGTTATTTACTTCTTTTGGGAGCTCTGTTTTGACCATTTACTTAGAGTTTACATGAGGTGATTTTTGTTCTTTCTACCTTACCATAGAGAAGTTTATCCTGTAGGCTTGTCCTCACAGATCTGTTAAATCACCAAGGATGGAGGCACTGATGAATGGGTTTGTATGTGATGGATGCCCCCTGCTCATACATGATGCTCACTCAGTGTGAGAAGGCTAGGCTGACCCCATGACAGGTTTCAAATCGGCAGTCTAGGAGACTAGGCCTATGAACTGGGAAAGTCAGTTTTTAAAAAAAAAAAAACCCTATGCTTCAGGCAACTAGTCAGAAACTAGCAGGTGCCCAGCTGCCTATCCTCAAGCAAGGACAATGGGTTAGCACATTTCTAGACCTCTGTGGAAATAGATTCCAGCTCCCAAGCCCCAGTCATGGAATATCCATAGAGATGGAATAAGATAAAGGCCACCTACCCCAGACTTTCTCAGTAACAATTTCCAGTCCCCATGCCTCAGTACTGGAATAACCTTAGAGATAGAGTAAACCAGAGCTCATGTACCCTGGAATCCCCTAATGTGCTTTAAATCTAGTCTTTGAACTCATTTGGTTCTCTCTTTCTATCTTTGTAATGGATAACCCCAATGTACTAGACTGCTCCAGAATAAAATATTCTTTGCATTTACTATTATTTGAGTTTGGGGTGTCATTCTTTGGCTAATCATGGACCCTTACAAGTGCATATGGGGTGAATGAATACTTAGATTCTGACCATCGACAGAACACATTGGACCTTTTTCTCAGCTTTGGGAAAATAGTATTTTTCTTCTGGAGTTCATTCTGAGACATAGTTAAGTCTGCATGTGGGAGTAAAGAACAGCCTTGTTCCAGCCTGGGATCTCATGTCTAATCCCTGATCCCTGAACCACTGAACTGAAAAGAACGCCAACTTGCTGTGAGCTACAACAAATTCTCACTTCTTTTACTAGACCTTTTCCAAGGAAAGAGACAACAATAAGCCTTTCTGTGTCTCCATTTTGCTCTCTCCGATATGAGTGTTACCTCTGATACAGAGGGCTGATGTAAAGACTGATGGAAATAGTATGTTGAAGGTACATGTCTGCTTCATGGCAGCTCCCCATCTCCAGCAAAGCATATTCCTAGCATTATATCATATAGTGTCATATTGATGTTATGGGCAACATTTTATGTCACGAATGCTTCAGGGTTATATGATGAAGGTGGTACTTTGAGTTAAAATGGTCTTAGAATAGGACTGAATCTGTCATATGTATTGATCAAAAGACTTTCTGATTCCCTGAAACATATCTACTACTACCACTACTACTACAGAATCAGTGCCTTCTTCTCCCAGTGGGTGTGTACCAGAAGTACATTAACACAGTGTGCAACATAAATGGCCTTTCTCCCCTTGCAGAACGTTAGTACAGAGAGAAAATCGTGGAAAAGCTAGCTCCGCTGTTTTCACAACCTTTCTTCTTGTCAGTGCTTCTTCTGTCTTCCCTCCTGAGCTATTTTGAGCTGCAGCGAATCACATTATTTCAGCAAGAACAAGCTTTCACCCTAACATTTCAAAAAGATTGATGTTCATATTAATTATGGGCCAACTCTGTCTCTCTTCTCCAGCAGCTCTTTTATTATTTCGTTTCCTGCTGCAAACGTCTTTATTCATTTTAAAGTCACCTCTTCGTCAGTTTGCGGATTGTAGACAGTTTCTGGAGGTAGAGAGCAAATTGTGGAAACTGTCACTGACACAATATAAACTTTCAGTGACTTTTTTCCACATCAGATTTAATGACAGTACCATTTCACATGTATGCTGTCATAGAACCTGCTGGTTAAATCCAGACACATTTCATGAATATGTTTGTAAACATATAGTTATTTGTGCATTTATTTGCTGATAAATGGATACACCATTACAGGTTTAGCACCATAAAGAAGTCTAGGTCTCTGCAGTTTTGTGTCATTTGCTGTCCATCAGTCCTTTCTCAGCACTCTATGGACTTGTACTTACTATTCTTTGACTTACAATGTTCTTTCTATTGCCCTGGAAGTGTCCTCCCCATAATCAAGTCAAAGACCCACTCAAGACATTATTTGCAGTCATTTCCATATCTTCCTTGGTAATCTTTGCAATAACCTTATTGGTTCCAGTTGCAGTTATATTTACAGAGGCTTGATTTTACCCTGAAACCACTATGGGAAGATAGTGACCTGTCTGGTTTGTTTATATTGCAGCAGAGAATGAATGGCCAGCGATGTGTGAAAGGACACGGTGTGTTTGTAGCAGAGAAAGAAACTAAAGTTGAGTCAAATGAATTGATTTGTAGCTAGAAGGGGTCAGTGGCAGGATATTGGGAGGGAACAAATAGGTGGTTTGGGGAACTGTTGCAGAGAATGTGATTTCCAGACAGAGAAGGAGGAGATAGATGAAGATTCAAGAATATTTGTCAGGATGTTAAGTGTTGCTATTTGAAGAACAGCCGTATCCTTTCCTAGGTGCAGAATTTATGGTGATAAAGACAGGAAGTGTGTTGAAGTCTGAGAGGAAGGAGTTCCTTGCTCCTGGGTGGAATTAAAAAAAAATGTTTAGTTGTGCGTCATGGCACATGTCTACAACTGTAGATTTTCATGTCTGTGTCCACCGTCATCATGATATCCTATTCATATCAGACTGATACATTTACTTTTATTTAAACTATGTGTAGATGGGAAATATTGCCAAAATGACAGCTCTACAGCTATCAGCTATGATTTTTTTCTGAAAATAATATAATTTGCATTCACTGCCCTTTCTAAATGTTAACCAACCCTCCCTTGTTCCTGGGATAAATCCTGCTTGATCAGGAGATATTATCTTACTTGGTTTTCAGTTTTATTATCTTCCTGTTTTCTGAGAATATCTTAAACAGAATTCTGAATACAAATTTAAATGTTACAACTCTAAGAATAAGAAAACGGGGCTAGTAGAGACAATAGTCTCTAAGGGAAATAAAGATGAGATTCCTACTTCTCATTTCTACAGTTGTGAAACATGAAGTATAATAAATCATCATATGGATGAATCATTGGATTAAGCATGAAGAAATAACAGAAAAATTAAATTAGTAGCATAAAGAGTAAATTGTATAAGAGAAAAATGATATTAAATTAGCAAGTATTTAAAATGAAAATA
The DNA here is from genome assembly GCF_947179515.1 of Apodemus sylvaticus. Taxonomy (NCBI): domain Eukaryota; kingdom Metazoa; phylum Chordata; class Mammalia; order Rodentia; family Muridae; genus Apodemus; species Apodemus sylvaticus. The sequence continues at coordinate 106,473,900 of NC_067477.1, read as the reverse complement.
AAAAGCTGATACTTTAAAAGATAGTTATCACTTAAAAGTTGAGCCATGAAAAGCCAGGTGTGGTTGTACACATCTTTAATCATAGCACCTGGGGGGCAGAAACAGGTGGATTTCTGAGTCTGAAGTTAGACTGGTCTACACAGTGAGTTTTAGGACAACCAGAGCTACACAAAAAATCTGTCTTGAAAAACAAACAAAAACCAAATAACAACCAAACAAAAACTTGAACAATGAGTTTATCTTTAAAAATGTGGGGAACTATCAGATTATTAAAACAAGGCCTCTGATGACAGTCTTTGTATCTCATGAATGAGGCCCTGGGTTGAACTCCAAAGACTGTTAAAAATTTGCAAACAGTTTTAAGAGAAATTAAATGACAAAGGAAATTAACATGTAATGAATTTGGGAGATATACTCTCAATTCTTTTACAATTCTATATGGATTAATTAATAATCATGAAAATATTGCTTTATTGCATTTAGATATTTAAAATCCGTTTTCCTAGCACCTCTATATCATTGCCCACTACATATTTGTCATTTAATTCTTTTTGATCATCACAACATTTTAAAGATAAGTTTTCTTAAAAGTAATTTCAGAACATCTGCATGTTTATCTCTTCAAAGACATAATCCATCCCAGATGTTTCTGTCTGGCTCTGAGCCCAAAGATATTAATGCAATTATAATGAAGGAGGTCTTGAACAAACATATTTGCCAGTCTAGCCATGCTTCCCATCTTGCTTTCACTGAAAGCAATGATAAAGTGCCATTAAGCAAGACTGCCACGGGGCCTCAACCACTTATCTGAACATCTGCTTGGTGCTATTCTCTTCCGTTCCTGCCTTAAGAGCCAAGTTTGCCCTGAGTTCATATTCTACTGTAGCATTATATTAAGGCTGGGTTTGTAGAGTCCTGTATCTCCCTATGTATCATAATGGTTAGTATCTCTTGGGCTATTGTATTCCCAGGCTTGGTCCTCTTCTGATGTACTTGTTAATACATCTTTAATCATTTCTTCAACCTCAGTATGATCAGTGAAGGGAAGAATTTAATTGCTGAAAATGTATTCCAATGTTTATCAAAGAACAATGAGAATCGGTTTATATCATTCAAATTTGACATGTCTTACATCTATGTAATATTCACTTATTACTTTCATCCCCAAGTTTCATACCTCTATCCTAGCGCTATCTAATCTTACTCTTTTCTACAAGCTACTTTCCAGTATTAATGTGTATTTGTTTAATTTCATGACCCATTGAGTTTAACTGCAAGTTTGGAGGCATTCTTAAGTGATCAGTGGTACATAATAAATACAATGACTCCCCCTCTCACAGAATCTCTAAATAATTATTAGGTTGACAGGAAGAACTAGGGTTTCCCTTCCATGAATGATTGTTGTCAGGGCTATTCTTATATAAGTAACCATAGGCACTGTATGTTCATGATTCTGTCATGACTTGAAGATGGTATTTTGAATGCTTTCTCCCTGTCTTCTGGGTCTTACCTACTTTTTGCCTCCTTTTCTGAAATATTTCCTGAGACCTGGAGAGGGTAGTACAAATGCTCTCACATAATTGGGTTGCTGATACCAATCACTTGATTGTCTTCCTATGAAGCAGCCCACAAATTCAATCAGAGTGTGGGTGGTTACCTCAAAAATAGTAGTGTCACTAATGCACAGATAGGCACATATTATCTTATAGTTTGGAAGGTTTGCAATTGGTTTAGACCATTGATGCCTTTGCTCCCACAACATTTTGCATAGTACCTTCCAGCACTTTGAAAGTTAACCAGAGTAGACAACATAGCCAGTGCACAAACCATATTAAGCTGTATTTACTTCTAAATTTCACTGCTCTATTAAGTTATCTTATAGCAACTTAACTTTATAGGGTTTTGTTAAAATAAGATTCCTGCACATTGGTGGTGGAAGTTTCAAAAGTGCTCCCGAGAGCAGGTAATAGCAAAGAGAGTTGGGCCGTGGCTCTTGGTGTTTTTCTCTTTTAGTTCTGTCCTTTTAGGGGGATAAAAATTCTTTAAGAACACAAATGGACTCTACCTTTTCCTTGTAAATCTTATAATTACTTTGTGTGTAGTTCAACTTCTGGAAATGTTAATACTGAGCTCACTTTATACAGCTAAGGATATAATTGACTTTGAGATTGGCTTGATTAGTATATATACAGAAGCATAGATACTTCCATTATCTTTAAAAAGTTTTGGACTTCAAGTTTTTATTTTACGCTTACATGTTTGAAAAAATATAGAACCTTCATAACTACAAGGAAACGTTACTTTTTAAAAGAGCTTAATTGCTTAATTTCTGTCTACTTCAGACATATGAAGCTGCAAAACTAGCACATGGCATATATATATATATATATATATATATATACACATACACACACACACACACACACACACACACTTGGATAACACACTCTAGAAAACATGCATTGTAGACCATGAAGTTTTACATATTTTCACCAGTAACTGAGTAAGGGATGCTTATTCCTTTGTACATAAAGGGTCTTTCTCTCCATATCTATTGTCATGTAGCTTATCTCTGAAATCCCAGTAGAAAAATAAATGCACCAATTTCCAAAAAGCAAAAGGGTCATTGGTAAACAGCCTCTGGGTAATTACAGTAACCATAAGGCAGAGGAGCTAAGATTATTATAATTAGAACATTAAATGATCCTGCAGAAAAAGTAGAACACATGCATAAATACCTGGGGAATCTTAGCAAAGAAAAGGAAACTGTAAGCAAATGTCAAATGGATGGGAGGAATTAAAATCCAGCAGTGGGAATAAAGCATGGCATTAAATAATTCATCACTAGGCTCTCAACTTAAGGGCTAGAACAGTTCATAAATAGCCCAATTTTAATTACTTAAACTGAAATGTAGTTTGAAAAGAAAATGAAAATAAAAATGAACAAAGCATCACAATACTGAATAATAATACCTAAGGGTCTAACCTTTATGTGATTTGTGTGATTTCCCTCAGAAAGAAAAAAATAATAATAATGGATCCTTAGAGTACTCAGAGAGATAAGGACTGATAATTTTCCAAATTAACAGCAAATTGTATAAACCCACATATGCAAACAACTCAAGGACTGCTAGAAAGATGAAAATATTGACACACATGTACACATGCATGCACATGCATGTGCACATGTGCACAGACCATGTTCAACCTGTTTCTTTTCTAACTTCCTGTGATGATGTGTGGTTTCCACACAAATTTCTCTGTCATGATGTGTCTCCATTCATGGTTGTCATCAGAGGTTAAAGTCGCATGACCCTCAACTCTTTCACCTCTTCACATCTTGAACTTTTAAGTCTCTAAAATTGCGTACAGAATAAGGGTATTAGTTATGATGTTAGATGCTTTAGCTGTCTTATTGCAGTAATGCAAAGTTGACTAGCAGAGATGAGATGTGAAGAGTAGTAGAGATTATACTGTCCTATCAGAAATGGAGATCTGGCCTGAGAGAAGTTAGGAAACTAATGAGGAAAAAAAGAGCACATACAAAGGCAAGTTGGTGATGTTAATTCAAATATGGAAATAGCACCTTTTTGTTGTAATGGCCGAAATTTACAACTAAAATACAGAAACTGGAAGTTAGAATAACCAAAAGACAACCCACCTATTTATATTTGTTTAAAATCTTATTTTAAATATGAATACAGAGGTAGGATAACATTCAAAAATGTAAAGAAAGAGATGATGATACCTACATCACATAAAGAAGAAAGATAGTTCAGGTTATAGATATCACTCAATGGTAGAACATTTCCCTAGTATGCTTAAAGGCCCTGGGTCAGGGTATTCTCCTCTCATACACACACAAAAATAAACACACATGTGTATACTCACATCCCCCATGCGCACACACACACACACACACACACACACACACACTCATGCATATGCATACAAACATACACACATTTATACACATACACACACCTGCATGACACCTGGGCTAGAAATGTCACATAATGATAAAGAAGTCCGCTGGTCTAGAAGGCATACTCTGAGTGTAGACTTATCCAGACTTAGAGCTTGAAGTAGAAAGTGCAAAAAATGAAAGCTGAAAGAAAAGCCCACCATTTAAATTAGAGATGTCATTTTATGATTTCTCTGCAAACCAAGTGGAAAGAGAATTACTTACAGTACAGTACACTTGAATGACACTATCAATCAACATGCTCTAAAAGATATATGAAAAATTCAGTATTCAAACATCATCAGGAGACTCAGTCTTCTCAACTGAAAAAGCAACATTCACCGAATGAATTGTAAACTAAATGATAATACATTTAATAGAATTGAAACAATATGTTTTCAAAACTTGATCATATATGTGGATTTATGTACAAACCACTAATACCAGTTATATGGGAAAAGCTCTAAATATTATAAAATTAAAATTCTAGGCATCCTACAAAGTAAAAAGATAAAACAAGAAACATTAAAATATTTTGATTTAAAGAGAAATAAAACATCAAAATTTCTGTTATTAGATTAAAACAATACAGGAACAATTAGGAAAATGAGAACATATTTTATATTAAAAAAAGACAAATATCTCCTTTAACATTTTCCAAAAGAATCAGAAAAAAATACAGTCAGACCAATTAAAAGGGAAAATATAACATTTAAGGTAAACTTTAATGAAAATGAAAACAAGGAAATTTTTCTCCTCTTATATACACACAAACATAAACACACAAGTGTATACACACATCCTCCCATGCACACACACACACACACACACATTCATGCATATGCACACAAACATACACACATTTATACACATACACACACCTGCATGACACCTGGCCTAGAAATGTCACATAATGATGAAGAAGTCAGCTGGTCTAGAAGGCACACTCTGAGTGTATGAGTGTAAAAACAAAACAAAAAAATCGAACCAACAGACCAAACCAAAAAAAAAAAAAAAATTTCAAAACAATGAAGTTGAAAACTGACTCTTAAGAAAAAATCAGAAAATTTAGTAGACCATAAAGTAGAGAAAAGAACATATAATCATCAACAGGAATGTGGGACGAGACAGGTAGTAGTTAGGTAGTTGGCGTGTGCTATAAATATTTTTGTGTCCATGAAATGCAGATACTAGAAAATTCCTTGAAGAGTAAGTTCCTTTTTTTTAATTGAATATCATCTTCATCTTCATTTACATTGCCAATAGTAAAACCTTTCCCGATATCGCCCCTCTCCTAAGACCCCCAACCTCAAGGAGCTAAAACCATCCAATGGAAAAAAGACAGCATCTTTTTTTTTTTTTTTTTTTTGGTTTTTCAAGACAGGGTTTCTCTGTGTAGCTCTGGCTGTCCTGGAACTCACTCTGTAGACCAGGTTGGCCTCGAACTCAGAAATCCACCTGCCTCTGGCTCCCAAGTGCTGGGATTACAGGCGTGTGCTACCATGCCTGGCAAAAACCAACATTTTAAACAAATGGTGCTGGATCAACTGGAGATCTGTGTGCAGAAAAATGCAAATCGAACCTTCCTTATCTCCTTGTACAAAGCTCAAGTCCAAGTGGATCAAGGATCTACACATAAAACCAGACACACTGAAGCTTATAGAGGAGAAAGTAGGGACGAATCTTGAACACATGGGCACAAGGGAAAAGTTCCTGAACAGAATACCAATGGCTTATGCTTTAAGAACAAGAATCGACAAATGGGACCTCATAAAATTCCAAAGCTTCTGTAAGGCAAAGCACACAGTCAATAGGACAAAATGGCAATCAACAAATTGGGAAAAGATCTTTACCAACCCTACATCTGATAGAAGGTACATATACATATATCCAATGTATACAAAGAACTCAAGAAGTTAGTCTCTAGAGAGTCAAATAACCCTGTTTAAAAATGGGGTACAGAGCTAAACAGGGAATTCTCAACTGAGGAAACTCAAATGGCTCTAAAGCACCTAAAGAAATGTTCAGCATCCTTAGTTATTAGGGAAATGCAAATCAAAACAACACTGAGATTCCACCTTATACCAGTCAGAATGGCTAAGGTGAAAAACTCAGGGGACAGCAGATGCTGGAGAGGATGTTGGGGGAAAAAGGAATACTTCTCTATTGTTGGTGGGATTGCAATCTGGTAAAACCACTCTGGAAATCAGTTTGGCGATTTCTCAGAAAATTAGACATAGTACTACCTGTGGACCCAGCTATACCATTCCTGGGCATATACCCAGAAGATGCTCCTATATGTAAATAAGGACACATGCTCCACTATGTTCATTGCTGCCTTATTTATAATAGCCAGAAGATGGAAAGAACCCAGGTGTCCCTCACCAGAGGAATAGATACAGAAACTATGATATATATACACAATGAAGTGCTATTCAGTTATTAAAAACAATGAATTCATGAAATTCTTAGGCAAATGGATGGAACTAGAAAGTGTCATCCTGAGCGAGACAACCCAATCACAAAAGAACACACATGGTATGTGCTCACTAGTAAGTGGATGTTAGCCCAAAAGCCCAAAATAGACAATAGCCAGAAGAAGAATAAGTTTCTAAAGGTCGCTATCAGGAGAGATTGTTGTATAACTTTTGAATGAATAGGATTCCCCATTTATGATGAAAAATAGATCATAGTTGAGAGTGAGATTCCTGAGGTAGATGGTATCAGTGCTCTACTAGGCTAGAATTTGAAGAAGAAATAACATTAATTTTTCTATTTTTTTTTTCAAAAAATTTAGAAAGAACACTTCTCCATTCAAACGATCAAGATTAACCTAAATACAAAACAAAACATCATGAGAAAACAAAAGCTTTGTGAAGAGGCAAATTTCTTAATGTTTTTGCATGCCAATGAAAATAATGTATTAGTGAAAATATGCTCTCTTGTGTTTATTCCAGCAATGTTAGGTTATTAATTATTCAAAAATTCAATCAATTTAATTCATCATAACACCAGTACAATAATGAAAAGTCTTGCAATCCTCTTACAGAGGCACAGAGAGTATTTGTCACTAACCAATATAATTTCATTGTAAAATCTACCAAACTAAAAATTGAAGAGGATGTTCTTAGTTTAATAAACCATCTATATAATACCAATAACTAATATGGTACCAGTGGTGATGGCATGAACACAGTATCTGTTATTAGGATATAATGTTAAAAACTCTTATTGTGCTAAACAATATACTAGACGTCTGTGATGGCTTCACATTGACAATCATCGTAGACTCAGTCATCTTAGACACATCTGGGTACATCTGAAATGGAATTTCTAGGTTAAATTATGTGGTATGAAGACCCACCATATGAGCATGTATTGCCCTGTGCTTACTATGGATGTAATATGAGTAGCTCTTTGGTTTCCTGCCTCCATGTCTTCACTCTCCCATAATATTCTCTACCTCAAAGGGAAATAAGGTCTCTTCCTTCCATAAATTGATGCTGTTGGGAATTTTGTTAAAGCAAAAGAGACCTACCTAACTACTAGAAAGTTTTAGACAGTTAAAAGAGGGGTAAAAAAAATAAAAGAATTGCAAAGCACACAGAACCCAATCTAGTGATAAAGCTATTCTTGTTTTTAAATGCCTTGATTATTCATGGAGAAAAATTCTAAAGAACCTTTTAAGTATATAAGATTTGTGCATGATGTAGAATGTGTAAAGTCAACAAAATTAATACATAAACATTGATAGTACTTCTATATGCTAGCACTGAACAAGTAGATATGGACCTAAAAGGATCATTTACAGTAGCCCCAACAAATATTACAATATGTGGGTAAAAATGTTATTGGTTTGTGTGTGAAGTATAACTTAACTAAATCACCCAAAAATATTAAAACTAGTGGTGTGTTGTATCATCTTTATATATCAGAGAGTTTATTGTTACTATATCAAGCTTCCTAAAACTTATCTATAGATTCAATGCAAGCCAGGTCCACAGTTTAGGAAAGAAATTATTGTCAAAGTTTCTAAACTCATATAAACATATATTTGATACTTAATTTTTCAAATAAATATAACAAAATTATCATATAGGATTGTGGGCATTACAGTAGTATCAATAGAATAATGAACACACAGCTCAAAGGAGCATAATTCAACATTCAGATTATATATGTGTGTATGTGTGTATATGTGTATGCATGTATGTTTATTGATATTAGGATATTTGAAGTTAGAAATAAGTACAAAGGAAAAAAGAATAAACAAATGCAATAATGATCATGAACTTATAACCAAAGAGCAAACACAAAAACTTCATCACTCATACATCATATGCTCACCTTAATGTAAAATAGATTATCATTCTATTATAAAACATAAAATTATGAAAGGAAAGAGAAAACTCTTTGTACTCTTTGGCTGTGTAAAATTTTTTTAGATATAACACCCAAAACATGACCTGTAGAAGAAAAGAAGTAGAATTCAAAATCAAATATTTGGATTCTTTGAATTTTTCATGTAAGAGTTTGAAAACTAAGAGACTACAGTAAAGCATTCTTAAAAGTTCTTTTTAACATTGAACTTGTTTGTGGTGCAGAACTCTAAGACCGTACTTAGAGTTTTTAATTGTTGGCACATAAACCATATATAATCTTTTCTCACCGAATGCTGAAAAGAGCTTTCTGGTATTTATAGGACAATAACTTCATTGGTGAGGCTTCATTCAATAAAAAAAATATGGTTGTAAGTCCCTGGTTTGTTAATCCATCTTAGTCTAGAGAGTGACACTCCTTCTTTGCAGGACACAGCTCTATTGTGAGAGAGGCATCTGTTTGGAACCTGAGTGTGGCCCCTAGGAATGAAGACCAACCTCTGTTCAAGAACCACTAGAAAATTTGGCCTCATTTTGTGTGTAGCAACAAGCAGCTGAGATCTGCCAACAACGGGCAGAAACTTTGAAGTGATCACTGAGCACCAGGAGGCCAGAAGAGAATATGACTTGGTGACATAGCAGATTAATCTTCTAGAACTCTATGAGGAGAATTCAGAAATGTTGCCTGATTTCTGACACAGAAGCTGTGATAATAAATGGGTATTGTTGCAAATTATGAAATTTGTATTAATAGCCAGAAAAGTAGGGAGTAACAACCCCAAATACATTCACATTCCAAATTCAATATGAATGAAATAAATGACCTAATTTAAATTTCTAAAACAAAAGAGGAGGGGGAGGAGGAAGAGGAGGAGTGGGAAGAAGAGGAGGAGGAAGACGAGGAGGTGGAAGAAGAGGAGAACAGCAAGGACAATCAAGAAAAGATGGTTTACCCTTCATCTAAACTAGCCGATCCTTAGAATAACAGCAATGACTGAAAAATTCCCTGTCAGTACCAAGTGCTTAAGACATGACAGTTGGGATTCTTATGTATGTGAAAATGCAAAACAATGAGGTCATTCACTTTGGGGAAATTATTCTTTTGGTAATTTCAAATTAATTAAATACATACTTAAACACTCTAGCACTTTCACTTATGGGACACCAGGCCTCAAGTTCCTATACATGTACTAGTGGCTTATGACTTGTGAGTAAAATGTTACTTATAGGCTCATATGTTAAAATGCCACACTTAGTTGGTGGAACCAATCACTGAGAAAAAAGGTGACTGAACCATGAAGAGTCCACATTTATCAATGCATTAATCTGTAGGATTTATCTGACACCATTCTCAAGAGATCCTGGATATCTCTTAAGATGAGGGCCTTACGTTTGGAAACGTTCTTGGGGGCTACACTTGATTTCTGGCCTCTCTCTCTCTCTCTCTCTCTCTCTCTCTCTGTCTCTCTCCCTCCCTCTCTCCCTCATCCCTCTTTCCTTCTCTCTCTCTCTCTGTCTCTATCTCTCTCTGTCATATTGTTCATATATGTATATTTCTGAACACTTTTCCCCAGACAATGGTGCTGTTTTGTAACACTGGAGCTATCTGGAGACAGAGACTCAGTGGAGGGAGCAGGATGTTGAACGTGGGCATGAGGATTTTTTTTTTACATTTTTATTATATATTTTACTTTAATTAACATTTCCTACTTCATGCGTCTTACCTGCTTTCCTAATGAGATACAGTATGACCAGCTACTTCAGGTTCTTGCTTCCATGCCTTCTCTGCCATGATGAACTGTATTCCTTTAAAATGTAAGCCAAAATAAACCTTTTTGCTCTTATGTTACTGCTTGTCAAGTATTTGGCAACAGTAACAAGGAAAGTCACTGATGCACTGAATGTAACTCTACTACACATATTTGGCGATATAGAAAAGGCAAGACTTCTAATCTGGATACTAGATCAGTGGTTCCACAGAGCTGGGGACTGGGTAGGATATGACAGCACGAGACACAAAAGTTCTTTAGAGAGATGAAATTGTTCCATATTAGTTTGATTATATTGAGAAGACCCTGTGCACTTGTCAAATCTATAGGGCAGTACATTATTTTTTTAAGATTTATGCTATAAATATGGGTATTTTTCCTGCATGTATAACTGTATACCATGTGTATGTCTGGTACACATAGAACAGATGGAAATAGGTATAAACATGAATGGCAAAATGGAATTCCGATGGAAGGATTGTGGCTTTCGTTCTATCTTAAGCCATGTGTGTTTGTGTGTGTGTGTGTATGTGTGTGTGTGTGTGTGTGTGTGTGTGATGTGTGTGTGTGTATGTGTATGCCTATCTGTCTATCTTTCATCTTCTCTCCCTTTTAGCCCATCAAAACTGTGTAAGGAGGAAGAGTAGTTTATACATTTATATTATAACTGAAGAAAATGAGGCCAGATATACCAAATAATGTTGTCTATCTCTTAGACAACAGTCTCTTTCAACTCCACCAAAACCAAATTCATTACCTCTGCTCATGTCTGGCATTAATTCTTAGGAGTAGGAACAAAGTAAATTAACTGTCCTTTCTTTAGTAGTTAGTGAAGTATGGAAGTGATGGTGTAGAGTTGGCGCAGGCATCACTGGAACAAGATCAGGAGGTATACAAGGAAGACAGTAAATAGATGTTTCCTGTTCAAAGACTTTCAGAGCCTTCACAATATTTGCTTGCCTCATTTGTAGAAGAGATTTGGGGTTTGTACAAAAGGACCAGTTTGGGCATAGATAATGATAACTTTAGGCATAGATTCAAGTTAGCCAAATGAGGTGTCTTAATTTCAGAACTTGGGGGAATGGTTTGAGCAATAATTACAAGAGCATGTGTTTAAAAAGCTAATGACTTGCTCTGGAGAAAGTTTGAAAATTACAAAAAGATTTATACTTTTTTTTTCAAATAAATTCACCTGTTAGAACAAAGGCCTTTCCTGTCCTAGAGAGATAGTGTCAACATGGTGCGTTTCTATGGAGATTTTCTCTTTGATATGCAAGGCTTGTTATAGAGAATCTCCTGGCTTATGTTAGACACATCTAAATGGCATTTCTTTAAAGCTCATTCATGGTCCTTACTGAAAGGAAGCTGAGAAAATGATCTTGTACATTTTACTGAAATTGGTGATTATTTTTAGAAAAAGTCAGGAATTAATGACGCAGTATTGAAAAACTAGTCTTTCATAAGCTGAGTGTAAAATGCAGCACAGACCACCCCTTTCCAATGTCAGCACTGCAGTCGACTTTCACATTATGCATTCTGCTTTTCAGTTAACATGGAAAAATGACATTTTCAAGACCAGAAAGGATACCATACCATTTTCTTATGACTCAACTTAGAAAAAGAGGCTAAGGTGACCTGCTTGAGACTTCAGAGAAGCTAACACAGATCCCCTGGTCATTCAAACTTTAACTAGCTCACGTGGTCTAATTTTAGTACTCTTAGTAATGAAGACAGCTCTCTTTTATATATTCAGTGAGCAAGCCATGATCTGCTCACTTAGTTTTAAAAATTTACATTTCTTCATAAAGTTTAAAGTCCATGTTTCAGAGTATAATATAAACTTTGAAATCAGATAATAAACATGTTATCATTCAGCACTAGTAAGCTGATAAAGAAAATCAAGATATGGTCTGTGTATGTATGTGTGGAGAATTTGTCATCTTTTATTGCTAATAGCATTTGGAGCTCAGAAAAGATAACAGCAAATTTTAGTTTACCAATGGATTTTAAGTGATGCTTCAAATTTCTAATTCCAGTTGACTAAAACAAATTAATTTATGCACTTGGATGAATCTGTTTTCAAGAATGTAGCAGACAAAACTGTAGCAACCAGGTGCCTGCATTTTTTAATAAACCATTCAAAGTGTTGTTTTAAAATCTATATTGTGCTCTTGGTCCTTTAATGTAATACAAAAATTAGCCCTATTGAAGGGAATGATTTTTAGAAAATGCTTGTACTATAGCAGCTTCCAACTTCTTTTCCAATGACAGAATCTCTTCTAATGGTATAGAGAATAACAATAAACAAAGATCCCATAGGAGTTAATGAAGAACCTGGCTTTGGAAGAGCCAGGAGTTCTTCCTATAAGCTCCTCTTAATCAGAGGATCGGGATTAACTCATTATGACATGAGGCTTATTATATGTATTATAATATACACTGGGAGGGGGGTTAAAAACCAGGGCAAGATCAGGGGTCTTTGTTGGATATTTCAACAGCTTCTCCCATTCTTACTGTCATTTCAGAGAAAGGGAATAAAGCTACCAAGATAAATAAGTTTGGTGCCAAGTGTTCTCTGGCCCACTGGCCATAGAGGAGAGGAATGAGCCAGCGCTGAGTGTGAGTCACACCTGTCACTATTTTGCACATAGAGCGAGACTGTCTCACATCTCTTTGTCATAATAGCCATACAGTATATTTGTTCAAATTCAAGTTTATCATACATTTGAAGTATTCAGTTATGACAGGGATTTGGAAATCATGCCCAGTTTTATGTTGGCAAGGAGAGTTTGTTCTACTGTTGTGGACCAGAAGAACTATGTTCTATGTGTCATTTGCTCTAACATCTAACAATCCATCCTAGACTTCTTAGAAGAAGTCATCCCAAGGCATACCTATGCAGCTTCTTTTCCCTGAAGAGGCTTCAGACACACTTTCCATCTTCCTATCCAGCTCACAGAGGATATGACTCCTATGCCCTGGATACTAGACCTAGAAGTGTGTCTTGATCATAGATAGTATCAGGAAGTCAGCAATGTATTACCATACATGGCTTCTTATTTGGAAACTTCCTGAGTTTTCACATGATCTAATGAACTCAAGTCCTATAGCTTGTCCTTCCTTTATTTTCAGATCAGCTGTTCGAATGTCTCATACTCTGGCTTAAACATTTAACTCTCTTCTATGGAGATTCTATGTGGGATTCTCTGGACTTGGAACACCCATGCTATTGCAGGATTCTGGTTGCTCATAATTGCCCCTGAAGACATGTGCTTTCCCAGAACAGTGTTCCTTCTTGCTTTTGTCTTGTGGGTAATGTGGGACTGCCCAACACCCCATGTAAAATATTCACAGACACCTACTTACACTCAGCTAAATTCTTTCTTCCACCCATTGTTTTACTTCTGTTTTTATCAAAGTACTTACATTGTTCTGGATCTCTAGAATATTTCAGCACTGTTCCCCACTTGCAGATCTGCCATTCATTTTTACAGTACCTATCTACACGTCACTTTCCCTAGGAAGTCTTTACTTACACTACAACACAGATTTGGCAATTCCCTGCCCCCACCACTTGGAGGTTCATGGTATGTAGAAATAATAACCTCTGTTATTAGGGCTAAGTCCTTCCTTTATATTTGATATTTTCCCTCTAGATTGTGAGGACAGTTTCTCTTTTTGTCCATTAATTTATTTATTCACTTTATATCCCAAATCAATCCTCCCCTCTCCTCCTAGTCCTCCTGTACACAGTTCCTGCCTCCATCGCCCCTCTTCTCCTCTGAGAACACAGTTTCCCCACTCACCTCTACCAACCCATGCTGGCACATCAAGTCACTGCCAGACTCGGCATATTCTCTCCCAATGAGGCTGGACAAGGCAGCCCAACTAGAGGAACAAGATCCACATGCAGGCAACAGAGTCAGAGACAGTTTTCAGTTGTTGGAGAACCCACATCAAGACCAAGATACACATCTGTTACACATGTGCAGGAGACTAGGTCCAACCTATGTATGCTCTTTGGTTGGTGGTTCAGTCTCTAGGAGCCCCAAAGGGTTCAAGTTAGCTAACTCTCTTAGTCTTCCTATGAAATCCCTTTCCCCTCTGGGTCCCTCAGTCCTTCCCACCACTATTCTATAAGACTCCCCAAGTTTTATCTAAAGTTTGGCTGTGGGTGTATGAATCAGTTTTGGTTGGCTGCTGGGTGGAGCCTATCAGAGGACAGTAATGCTAGGCTCCTATTTGCAAGCATAATAGACTATTATTAATTCTATCGGGGATTGGTTCTTGCCCATGAGATAGGTCTCAATTTGGGCCAGTCATTGGATGGCCATTCCCTCAGTCGCTGCTGCATCTTTGTCCCTTTCTTCTTGTAGACAGAACAAATTTGGGGCAGAAGGGTTTGTAGGTTGGTGACAGACAGTTTTTTCCTAAGTCATTCTCTCTTCCAATGACACAGCCTCGTTATGTCTTCCTGATAGTAAAATTGAAAGTATACTCTGGTCCTCAACTTTTTATTAGCCATATATTTACCTAATTATCTCAAGCATACGATCCTAAACTTTTATACTGGTGGTACCGTATGAGTCTTAGCCTGTGTGTAATCACATGCAGCTCAGGTTCAAATGCCTTGGGCCAAAGTCACACTGACGGTTAACTCTAAAGTGACAGGCAGTTATTTGTTGCCCGGACTAGTGACTTTGACAAAGGAAGTTTGTCTTACACAGTTGCCCAAATAAAGGAATGGCTTCATTTTCTAAGGTATATGTTGGGAAAACAAAGGATCAGTTATGATCTTGTGAATGAAGTTGGAGTCAGCTCAACTTTCTCTCTAGGTTTATATTTCTAAATTGTGTGATTTGGACACACAAGTTGGAGATTTGACAGTGTTTTTTCTATGCCTTTTCTACACTCTGATCCCATTCAGGTATAGGCCAATCAAGCAGGGATATGTTTTTCTTTTTCTCGTGGTTTTTGTTAGCTACACCTATAGAAGGAGAGCTAAACCTATTGCTAGTTCTCATTGTAGGGCCATTTCTCCTTTGTTTAGAATAGCATCCAGTGTAGAAGAGCAAATAAATTGATCTGCTCTATCTTCTGTTGGTTTAACGAAAATGAGAAGACAAAGGCAGCACAGGCTGCAGGGGCAGCCCATTCTCTGTGTGGATACTGATGAACTCAGTCTCTTCAGGTGTCTTATTGTTCATAATACATTCTGTTGGAGGAAAAAAAAATCTCACTTTGATTCAATGCCTTAGAATTATCCTGTAAAGATTTGCCACATAGTACAAAGAGAGTCCAGGGCAGAGGTAAATAACTTGGAACCCTGATTGCAGTGAAGATTGTGATCTAGAAGTGAAGCAAGTTACCAGTTCTGTTTAGATTTGTAGGTCAGGACACAGGCTGTTAGGAGAGAGAGGAGCTGGGTGAAGGACCTGAAACACAGACGCATTTTATATGTGGAGAGATGTAAATTATACAAAACTCAGGCCAACGTAAGATTCTGCCTTCTCTTTTGGCATGAGCTGAAAGGATGGCCAGCCCATGACCACACTTTCTTCCCATCAATGGGTTCTTGCTCTCTAGGATCTAGAGCTTTGCCTTGTTCTTTGGAATTATTCCAGTTTTATATAACACATGTTTTTACTGTAGGACTATTCTATAAGAAGAAAAGAATTCTCAACAGTGAAGCAATGATTACATTGGCCTGAGAGCTGATATTTTATCATGTCATGGAGTATCATGTCATGATCATCACCTTCTGATCTGTGAAACTTAAGAACAAGACACAGATAACCAATCGGTTCATCAGACTACAAACATAACAGGCCAGTAGCAGTGTCTACTATGAAGCTTTGATAATGATTGAAGGAGAGCAAGTAAATTGTGAAGGCAACTATCCTAAATCCTATAATTATATTTTTCTCCCCCAAACACATAGTATATTATTATGAGATGGTGGGATACATGCCTTTGTGAATGTAAAATTTCCCTTCCAATATTTTTCATGTAAAACTTGAGGCCTGCAAATGTTCATGAGTGCATGTGTTACCATGCCATGAAAGAATAATGTAGATTTATAGACTTCCTGGTAAAATGAAGCTTGACTTATAGCTATAATTTCTGGCAACTATAAATCTATAAGAGATATTTTTAAATAAATCAACTTCTTCATGTTTTTGTAGTATATGGACTTCTTCTAAATATGTTCTGTGAATCTTAGCAATTAGAAGAAAGAGAATTTACTCTAGAATGAGTGTTCATTTATAAGTTACTTCAGATTACTCATAAACTTTTATTACATAGCCTTAATATTTCACATCTGTAAAACTTTACTTAAAATATATACCTAAAAATAATGGCCAAGTTTTCTGATAACAAGTCAGAAATTTGGAGTTTGTCTTGTGGTTTAGGTTGTATCATTGTAAAGATCTGTTGGTAACATATGCTGATGCTCAGAAGGTAGACCAGAAGAGAGTTTAGGGGAAGAAATCCTAAAACCACAATTGGTTTATTGTTGTAAACTACAAATTGTTTGTCAACTACAAAGGGAGAAATCACTACCTGTTAATATGAGCAAAATTATGGAGAAGCTAAAGTCATAAACGCATTGTGGTGCTTAAGGAATATCTCGATTGGATTGAGAGATGCCTGGGAGATTGATGATTCACAATTCTTAGGGTGTTTCCATTATTACTGGCAGGTAGGACAGCTACTGAGAGGGAAGAGCAGTCTGGGATATGGACAGAACTGTCCAATACACTGAGCGTATGCATGGAACAAAGGTAGAGGAAGGAGAGAGCAATTCCGTGTATTTAAGTTCAGTCCTTTCTACATGATTCCCTTTATTTTTGTTGTTGTCAGTCATAGATATCTGAGTCTACATTGTGAACACTTACTAACCTTCTCTCCAGGGACCTTCCAGCCTTAGACAAACACAGCATCTTTAGAGTTCCTTGTTCTGAGACTCCCATAAACTTGCCTTAAACCCTCTCTGATGCTCAGACATGTAGACTGCCAGTCTGGGACTATCCAGCTTCCATGTATGTAACCTGTTATACTATCCCAATAAACTCATGGGTATCTTGTACCTTTAGAGATTCTACAAAGTTATAAGAAATCTCAGTTAGGTATTTAACATTCAAAGTTTATAAAATGAAAGATCTTATTTTATTTGTATTGTCTTTTATATTAAAAGTTTAAGTAACATACAGTATCTTAGGTGAAGATTGGAAAAGAAAAATTGAAGAAATATTTGTTCACATTCTTATTTTTAGATGTAGTTCTGGGGATTTAGAAAGATGACTCTCCTTCTAAATTTCTTTTCTTTCTGATTAGAATAGAAAATGGGGCTGTAGAAGCAATTAGTTCTTGCTTCTAGAGTATAGAACTTTAGAAAAAAGTGACAGTAAACCTCATGTGAGACCATACTAAAGCATCTAACTATGTCTTCTAATACATAGAGGGAGGTAGTGTATATTGAACTTGTCTTGTATGATCAATTTTGAATGACAAATTATCAACTTAAGAGTCTTTTGAAAATATTCTCAAAATATATTAATACCATCATATTTAAAGGAAAATGCTCAAAAAAACCATCTAAAGCATCAAAATATATTTTGGATATTAAAATAATTGAAAAAGAAAATTATAAATTATAAAACATATATAATACAATGAATCTTGTGAGGAGACCAAATATATAAATAAGAAGATGGCCAGCCAACACTAATACCTTTGAGTAGATCATATTTTAAAAATAGCTTAATGATACTTGTATCAAATGTGAGTAATATATTACCATATTTTCTTTGTGAGGTATTCTTATATACCAATACTAAAAGCACTAAAGTTGGAATAAAATTGTGGTAAATAATTTATAGCGAATAAGCACTGTTAATGAATGCATTTTTAACTATTACCAATGTATTTCATGAAATAATACTATTTTTTTTTATGGTGCCTCGGCATTTGTCAGAGTTTAACCTGTAACTAGTTTCCTTTGATTCTAATCTCATTTGAGTAACATCTGGCTTGACTCCTGAGTTACAAGTAGCTGCAGCTTTCTGGTACTTTATAAGTAGAGGTGTTTACAGGATAAGGAAATACTGTGGGTGTGCTCTGTAGCATAGCACTGAACAGATTCATGTCAGGGTGGCGAGAACACTGTGCACCAGTAGTGAGCCAGCTATAATGCATTCTGTGCACTAACGGTGAGCCAGCTATACTGCATTCCATTTTTTTTTTTTTTTGCAGATGTGATTGAATTTTATTTTTTTTTGTTTGATATATTTTTTATTTACATTTCAAGTGATTTCCCCTTTCCTAGCCCCCCCACTCCCAAATTTTATTTTTTTTGTTTGATATATTTTTTATTTACATTTCAAGTGATTTCCCCTTTCCTAGCCCCCCCACTCTCCTGAATTTTTAATCTTAGCCATTCTGACTGGTGTAAGGTGAAATCTCAGGGTTGTTTTGATTTGCATTTCCCTAATGACTAATGAAGTTGAGCATTTTTTAAGATGCTTCTCCACCATCCGAAGTTCTTCAGGTGAGAATTCTTTAACTCTGTACCCCATTTTTTAATAGGGTTGATTGGTTTTCTGGAGTCTAACTTCTTGAGCTCTTTATATATATTGGATATTAGCCCTCTATCTGATGTAGGATTGGTGAAGATCTTTTCCCAATTTGTTGGTTGCCGATTTGTCCTTTTGATGGTGTCCTTTGCCTTACAGAAACTTTGTAATTTTATGAGGTCCCATTTGTCAATTCTTGCTCTTAGAGCATACACTATTGTTGTTCTGTTCAGAAACTTTCTCCCTGTACTGATGTCCTCAAGGGTCTTCCCCAGTTTCTTTTCTATTAACTTCAGAGTGTCTGGCTTTATGTGGAGGTCCTTGATCCATTTGGATTTGAGCTTAGTACAAGGAGACAAGGATGGATCAATTCGCATTCTTCTGCATGCTGACCTCCAGTTGAACTAGCACCATTTGTTGAAAAGGCTATCTTTTTTCCATTGGATGTTTTCAGCCTCTTTATCGAGGACCAAGTGGCCATAGGTGTGTGGGTTCATTTCTGGATCTTCAATCCTGTTCCATTGATCCTCCTGCCTGTCACTGTACCAATACCATGCAGTTTTTAACACTATTGCTCTGTAGTATTGCTTGAGGTCAGGGATACTGATTCCCCCAGACTTTCTTTTGTTGCTGAGAATAGTTTTAGCTATCCTGGGTTTTTTGTTGTTCCAGATGAATTTGATAATTGCTCTTTCTAACTCTGTGAAGAATTGAGTTGGGATTTTGATGGGGATTGCATTGAATCTGTAGATTACTTTTGGTAAAATGGCCATTTTAACTATATTGATTCTACCGATCCATGAGCATGGGAGGTTTTCCCATTTTTTGAGGTCTTCTTCCATTTCCTTCTTCAGAGTCTTGAAGTTCTTGTCATACAGATCTTTCATATGTTTGGTAAGAGTCACCCCAAGATACTTTATACTATTTGTGATTATTGTGAAGGGGGTCATTTCCCTAATTTCTTTCTCAGCCTGCTTATCCTTTGAGTATAGGAAGGCCACTGATTTGCTTGAGTTGATTTTATAACCTGCCACTTTGCTGAAGTTGTTTATCAGCTGTAGGAGTTCTCTAGTGGAGTTTTTTGGGTCACTTAGGTAGACTATCATGTCATCTGCAAATAATGATTGTTTGACTTCTTCCTTTCCAATTTGTATCCCTTTGACCTCCTTATGTTGTCGAATTGCCTGAGCTAGTACCTCAAGTACAATATTGAAAAGATAAGGAGAAAGGGGGCAGCCCTGTCTAGTCCCTGATTTTAGTGGGATTGCTTCAAGTTTCTCTCCATTTAGTTTGATGCTGGCTACCGGTTTGCTGTATATTGCTTTTACTATGTTTAGGTATGGGCCTTGAATTCCTGTTCTTTCCAAGACTTTAAGCATGAAAGGATGCTGAATTTTGTCGAATGCTTTTTAAGCATCCAATGAAATGACCATGTGGTTTTTTTCTTTGAGTTTGTTTATGTAGTGGATTGCATTGATGGATTTCCGTATAGAAATAATACTATTTTTATTTAATAGTGGGAAGAAACAATACAAGGTAGATAATTTACAAAGAATTAGATAAGTTGTATTTAATTATTGTTGTTGCAATAGGATATATCCTTTCAAGAAAGTATTTGGAATTCAGATAAAACCTTAAAGTATCTATACTGTTTTGTATTGAACTATTATCTAAGGATATCTCAGGAGAGAGATATTCAAAATGCACCCACAAATTGCATTGGTTTTGCCATAGGAAGATGTGAATAGGAACAGTCACTGGCAAGCTTTATAGTAACAAAGACTAGATAGATGTCTTGATGAGTTTGAAATCAGTGAGTTTTATTCTGGTTTTTTTTTTTGTTTTAGATTCATTTATTTATCTTTATGTGTATGTGTGTTTTGTCTGTCTGTGTTTGTGTTTTTGTGTGTGTGTGTTTGTGTGTGTGTGTGTGTGTGTGTGTGTGTGTGTGTGTGTGTGTGATATGTATGCCTGGTACCTTTGGAGACCAGAAAAGTTAGGGGATCACGTGAACAAGAGTTACAAATGGCTACAGACTACTGTGTGGTTGCTGGGGATTGAACCTGGGTCTCTGGAAGAACAGCTAGTCCTCTTAACCACTTAGCCATCTCTCCAGCCCCAGAATTTTATTTTTAAACACTTGAGATATATAGTCAGGGTTAAATCACCAGGAAATTCAGAGTATCACATGAAATCTTCAAAGCAAGGCAAGATCTAATGCCAAGATAATTAAGGATATGTTGCCCAATATAGGAGACAAGCAAAAGCAGAGACACAGCACAGGCCTGGTTCTGCTCCAAGTCAGCCTTGAGTAGGAAATGTGTAAAAGTTAGTGAGGAATCAGATTCTAATGCAAAGCCTTCAGGAAATAGGTAAAGACCACATAAAGGTCGTGTGATGACTAGTGGTAAAAAAAAGCCCTATGGATATTGGCTTAAATCTACATCATTATTAGATTTTCAGTCTATATGTATACAGTACAAGAAATGCATATGGCTGTAAAGAGCTGCTTAACTGAACAGTCAGAAAATTAATACATTTGTTTATGTTGTCATTTAAATTATCAGTCTGGTGTTTTGCTAAATGTTTTTGTTAAGGCTCCTTCACAAATAAGATTCATTGAAAGAATTCATGCTGTAGCCCAAGGCAGTACTCACAGGAAATCTTCAGAGTAGATACATTTACCCAGTTAGCAGAAAGACCCAAAACAGCCAAATGCAAATAGGAAAAGAAAATGAATTTACTGTCTGTTTTATCATTTAAGGACCCCAGTCTGTCTGTCTGTCTATCTGTCTGCCTGTCTCAAACAAAAACTCACACATACATTCACACATACATTCACACATGCACACATATTCATAGCTTCATATATATATATATATGTATATATATATACATATATATATACATACACACACACACACACACACACAAGCACACAGAACAGACATTTTACACATCAAAGTTTCATTTGTTGCTCAAGCCATACCCCATATTTTGTTACCTGCTTTCCTCCACTTTGAAGCTTCAGTCTACAGAATTCTGCTGCTTCCAAAGATAAGAGGTGATTTAGCGTATGTCTGTCTCTCTAGTTTTAGTGTTTTGGTTTCTTGCCTATATCATAAACCCCTCTTTTCTTTATTCCCCTATAGACTCATTCCTCCTTCTAAAGGAATTTCACCTTACACTGAGGATTTTCATATTTTTATCTTGCAACATGCTTTAGGGATTTTAGGCCATTATCAAATTGCAGGAAAGTTTCTCCTAGAGCTGTGTCTAATGTCCCCTAACCTCAGGATCTAGGACAATGTTTGGGCTGCATAATTTTTTAGTAACTAGGATTAAGTAAAAATTTGAATTGTTTTCATTCCTATCCTGTGTTTATTAACTGAATTTATTATTTATTATCCTGTATAATTAACTGACCCATTTCTCAAAAGTGATACTATCCTCATTTTTATCTGAATACTCTTTTGTGGCTGGAGATGGTTTTATGTTTTAGGATATTTAGAAACTTCCCTTTTACCAACCCAAATTGTGGCATTCAAAACTAATCTAGACACTATAATCTTCCCCTGGGAGAAAATCACTTACGATTGAGAACTATGTATATTTGACTAAATTAGAAATGATCATGTTATGTTAATGAAAATTATATTCTTGTTTTTGAATAACAGATTTTTAACCAAGATACTTGCTAAGTATGGTACAATGAAGTTACCTACCATCAGTCTTCATTTGACATATCACTGAAGAGTGCAAGAGAGGTTCCCTCTTGATGTGGTTAAAAACACAAATTAAATGAATGTTCTTCAGTATCTTTCTTCCTTCTTCCATTAATCTGGGTGACATTTTCTACCTGCTTTTCAGAGACAGTCAACTTCATCTACTTTGACTTTCCCAACACAAGTCTATCATGCCCACAAGAAAATCTGTATCCTACTTGAATAAAGCAGATGAGGCCCATTATATGGAAGAGAATAATAAACTCTGGTAACAACAGAAATGAAAACTCTAGTTGTGAAAACACTAGAAAGCCCCATTAAGGAGGTTTATATAGTTCATAAAAGAGCAACTGAATGTCTACCTAAACAGTATCTCTCTTTTCTTACACTGCACATCACTTAATTTCTATTGACTGATATTTTTAAACCTATCAATTATTTAAGGACAAGGAAAGCATTATGAAGGATATGTTGAAAGATGATGGCTTTTACAGAAAGAATATCCCATTCTGGGATCTGAGAGAAATCTGGCAAACAAGAACACCTTCCTTCGAATAGATTGGCTATCACAACACTATCCATATTTATTTCAATAAGCAAACTTCAGTTTGTTATGGAAACACCACGATGCACAGGGAAGTTATCTCTAGGAAGATGAAGTTAGGATATCATAGAGCAAAAAGTCGCAGTTTAGAATTGCCTAGGGTATCAGGCATTACTGACACTGATTGGTTTTATACCATGGAAAATTGACACTGATGTTATAGGAATGACACCCAATGAAGTAGACCTTTTCAACTTTCCACTTTGATCTGTTCTGAGGACATTACACAGGAGGAGGCTGAGATAGATTTATATAGAAGACAAGGTAAGGGGAAGAGATACATTTCACCAAACTCTCAGAGAAGCAATTGATACTGCATAAATACCAGTTTATTTGTGGAAGATAGAGCACATGTCCACGCAATGTCACCAAATCAGATAAACTTCCAGAAAAAGTGACTTTATATAAATCAAATGTTGTAACTTATCAATGTTTTTATAAGCTTGTCATTAATGCTGGAGTAGTCCATATCATTCCAGTGAATGCAGGACTAGTTTATATCAAAGCTGTTGTTGATTCTCAGTACTGGAAGACAGAGAGATGCACCTCAAATTTACCATATATCAGTGTTTTTTTCTGAGCCTGCTTCCTCTCAGATCTTCTCAGATTGGCATATTTTTTATCTAACATGAAAAGTGTTTTCTTTAAAGGAAATATAAGAGCTTGTCTTAGGAAGGGTGTGCACTATGGCTTTTTTCATACTCACTGGACTTCAATGACATAAGAAGAATGAACTTTTTATCAGCTTTTTGAAGAACTGACCCTGTTTTTTTTTTCATTTCATGAGCTAGGAAGACCAAAAGATTTCTAGCTAACATTTAATGGCTGTTTTTAGTTGGACACACACACACACACACACACACACACACACACACACACACACACACATACACACACACACACACACACACACACACACTTGTACACTGTTTTGATAAAACATATGTCCTTGCTGTTTCATTTAATACTTTAAATGTCATTCAACACATATTATTATAGCATGTCACTAGATGAAGATGCAGGGAACTTGAATGCCAGTAGCATTGTTTACTGCCAAGATAAATTATAGCTAGCATTATGATGTGGATTTATGTAAAAGACTAGTTTCAAATTTATTCTGAAATGTCCTCTGTCTCAACCCTGAAGTTCTTCGGGTTTCTCAGATGTAGCAAAAGAACAGAATAACAATCCAAACATCAGCACAAATGCTTAGTCACAGACATCTGTGGTTTTATTGATTACCCAATATATAAAATAGAATAAGTTCTATTTCTTTCAAAATACTAACTATATAGACAAACAGGGTGGATAGATTAGTCTGAGCCACACTGTTTCTCTTTTGCTTTGATTCTACTGCATGCATCATGAGGTAAATGAAGAGCCTGTTGTAGCATTTACTTATTTTGAGTATCAAGGGACTATAGCAATATTTATGATGCTGCATTGTCTTAGAATTAATGTAATAATGAAACATACTATATTACCTATATTTTTAATAAAAGCTTCGTAACAAAGCTATGTTGTAAACATATGATGGTATCTATGCAAAAGTTCAATAAAAAGGGGGTCATGGAAACAACGATTTAACAAGGATGCTCTGGATGGCCAAAAGAGGACAGAAAATAACTTTGTATCCTAGGCAGGAAGTGACCTTCCAGAGGAAGGAGTGAGCTGGCAACCATTAGAGGTCATGAAGTCCTCTTTGGGAAGGATTTTGACATTGGTTCCTCAAGTGAAAAATGGAAAAGTTATGCTATATTTCTCATATAAGCCACACCATTGATGGATGAAAGGGAACAGATAAAGATTAAGGCAATTTCCCCTTACAAGATATAATGACTTCATTCATGAAGATATACATTATTCATTAATGGCTGCTAATGTCATCACACAATTTACAACAGAAGCTTAAGAAGAAAGAAGACCAAAGTGTGGATGCTTCAATCCTAATTAGAAGGGGGAAGAAAATAATCATGGAGAATAGAGGGAAGGAGGATCTGGGAGAGAGAAAGGAGGAAGAAGGAAAAAAGGTGGTATAGGATCAGGTATGAAAAAGAGACAGGAGAGAAATACAGAGGGTCAGGAAATTGAACAGAAATATGTAACAGTGGGAGATGGGGAACTGAGAGTAGCTACTAGAAAGTCCAAGATGCCAGGGAATCAAGATGCTCTCAGGACCCAACAGGGCTGACATTGGCCAAAATAGCCAATGAAAGGGAGATAGAACCTGTAGAGACCATCTTCAGTAGATAGGCACAGCCCCTAGTTGAGGGATGAGGCCACGCATCTATCTCAAAAAAGTTCCTATCTAAAGGAAATCCCAGAATTGTTCCTATCTAAAGGAAATGCAGAGACAAAAAAAAAAATGGAGCAGTGGCTGAATTAAAGGCCATCCAGAGGCTGCCCCATCTAGGGATCCATCCTACCTGAAGACACCAAACCCTGACACTATTGATGAAGGCAAGAAATGGTTGCTGACAGGAGCGTGGAATATCTGTCCCCTGAGAAGATCTGCCAGCACCTAACAAATACAGAGGTGGATTCTATCAGCCAACCATCAGACTAAACCCAGGAATCCTAATGGAAGAATTAAGAGAAGGACTGAAGGAGCTGAAGGGGCTTGAAACCCTGTAGGCAGGACAACAATATCAACTAATCTGAACACCCAGAGCTCCCAAGGATTAAACCACCAACCAGTACACATGTACACATGGAAGGATCCACGGCTCCAGCTACATGTAGCTGAGGATTTCTTTATCTGGCATCAACGGGATGGGAGGCCCTTGGTCCTGCCTGTAGAGGCTTGATACTTCAGTGTACAGGGAAGCTAGAGTGGTGAGGTGGGAATGGGGTGTGGTGGGGGAGCACCCTCATAGATGCAAAGGGGAAGGGGGTAAGTGGAGGAGAAACCTAGAAGTGGGACAACATTTGAAATGTAAAATAAATAAAATAATCAATAAAAATCAATTGATATGAGCAGTATTTAACCTCATAACCTTTGTTTTATATTTATAACATGGAAAAAGTAGCTGATACCTGTTAACATTGCTGAAAATTGAATGAGGTGATGGTTCAGGTAGTGCTTACAGAGCTTGGAAAGTTGATTTTAGTGAAATTAAATATCCTTCCTAGAGAAGGGCTTATACTCTGCATTGCATTTCCTGAGCATATTGACTTAATGCTTCAAGCGCTACACTCCTGCCCATCAGAGTCCCAGACTCAAGCCTTTTGACGTGTACTTTCAATTCCTCGCAGAGTTTGGAGACAAGGAATCAGTCCATTCCTTTGTAGAAATTTAGAATCTGGCTGAACTTATAGTTTCAGTTTAAATCACTCCAAAAGTAGAGGCAAAGAGGTTCCCACAAGGCAGTGCTCCTCTTCAATCCTGAGGTAGAGCTGGATTCGATTCTAAAAAGGAAGCCATAATTAACAGCGAGATCAGGTCAAAGCATATCTTATGGAAGCTGTCATGGAGAGCATGTCAGTGTTGTCTCAGTATGGACATCAAGACAAAAGGGATGCTCTGTGTAGCTAAGTCTGTAGGCAAAGATCTGGGAATAGGTCTCAGGGGTCAGGGCCAAGGCCAATTTCATTCACTGTTTTGAGCAGCAACATAAAACATTTTTATCTGTGGCTGAGGATGCACAAGGTCCCAACTTGCATTCAATCCTACTGTAAAATGCTTGCAGCTGGCTTGTCACAAACACGTCAAGGTCGTCTGATTTTCAGCTAGAACACAGAAAGTGGGAGGAACCCACACTAGCAAAGATAAAAATGTGGTTTCATTCATTAATGCATTTACTATCCACTAAATTCTCAATGAAATACAGATATGAATGCACTCCAGCTAACATATAGAGCCTTTGTTCCATGAGAATGCAATTTCATGAGGCAGGTACATCAAATTAAAACATAGGGCAATCACCAGATTATGCAGTTTAAATTGTTTTCTTTTATTTTATTCTAGAAATATCTTTGATGGTATATTTAATCCTAAATTTAAAACAACCCATGGTCTTCGTTATATAGTCTTTCTAGATACATTTATCATAAGATGTTATTGGAAAGTGTTGATTCCCATAAAGAAATGAGCTGTATGATGAGGTTAACCTATTTCCTTTTCCAAATGGTTCATGCTGATTCCACGGGTATTGACACTTCTTAACATTTTGTGAGCAGCGCAAGAATACATTTGAGTGTATCAGGCATCATAGTCTATACCAAATGGACACATCTCCCCTGATTCCATATGTTGGATGACATTATATGGTATTTATAGGTTGAGAGTTTGTTGAGTTATGGAGGTGGAGCCCACATATATGGGGTCCTTTGCATCATTATTAAAGCTCTTCTTTCATGTAAGGGCACAAGAAAAAGGGTGCCCCTTTTTGCTGTGAAGGGGCCCCCACCAGACATGGAGTCTTCCAGATTCTAGAACAGCAAGAAATAAATTTCTAGTATCTACAAGTCATTTAGCCAGCCAATGGTTTTCTGTCATAGCAGTCTGCATGGACTATGGCAGATCCTAAGCTGGGTAATGTCTAGTTGAAATATTGATCCTATAAGCTAAAGAAACATCAATTTCACTGATATGCTGAGCAATAACAAGAGGTTGGCAGGCTTCTTTCTACAACTTTCTATTGACTGAGTTATTTTTTTTTTCCTGGCTGACATTAAAGGTGAGTACTTAGGTAAGGGGGGGCCCTATTGCATATTCTAAAATCCCTACAAAAAAATAAAAGAAAATGAATGAAACTCTGCCTAACATTCTACAATGGATTCTGTCAAACATCTCAGGAAATTTTATTTTCAAAATACATTCTGTGAGAAATTTCAGGGCTCCTTTTCTCTGTCAAAGTGAAACTATTTGGGTATTATGGGTAATTTGGGTTACTATTATGTCTCTCATGAAGGATCAAGTTTAAGGACGTGTCTGTCAAGTCTATGGTGTGTGTGTGTGTGTGTGTGTTTGTGTGTGTGTGTGTACCAGGCATTGGGAGGCCACATGTGGGAGCCAAGGGAAGCTAGCAATGCTGTGTGTATTTTGAGTTGCTGCAGCACTTGACAGAGGACTCAGAGATAAACAGGATGTAATCTGATAGAACCAGGAAAGGTCCAGTGAGAGTTGAGGACTGCCTTGCCCTCTTGCTGGCTTCTCTCAGCACTTTCTCTCTTTGATGACTTGTTTTCCATGGAGCTAGCAGCTGCACTGCTCTGAGCATACACAGCATCTACTTCCAGAGACCAAGCCACACCAGAATCAGAATCTCTGGACAGGACTCCACAAATCTAGGAAAGTACTGAAATTTATCCAGATTGTGTTCACTATCTAGCCACAGCTATGCCAATCTTAGTCATGGGGATGAGACTTTCTATGTGACCAGACTGTACAGAGAGTACTTAAGTCCTAGGGGAAAGAGAATCTTTGATGATACCCTAAAAGAGAATGTCATAAAAAACTGTCTACATTTTCAATTTTTTTGTCATTGCAAGAATTGAACTGGGGGTGGGAATTTTTTAGTGTAATCACCACATAACAATGTTAACGATATGAATTACTGTGGAGTAAAATCAGTCTGGTTTTCAGCAAGGACACAGGAAGAAAGTGGGAGACCCCACACTGGCCAAATATGATTTCATTCATTCAAGGATTCATCATCTGGTAAATCTTCAATAAAAGACAGGATTGCAGTCTATGTATCAGATAGAGTCTCTGTTCTCTGAGTATGCAACTTTATGGAGGAAGCACAGCAAACTAAAACATAAGATATAGGTAGATATGTAAATGTATATATAAATATAACACTGTGTATGACATGTATACATAATTATATATATACACAAACAAATTACTATTTATATATGTATATAATACATGCATATACAAATTATTACTTAATGATTAAAATATATACATCAATAAGAAGAGTTAAAAAGAATCTTTAATTCTAAGTGCAAAAATAATTTCATTGTGTGATGGTTTGTTTTAAGTTTGGATTGTCAACTGGACACAATCTAGAGTCGTCTGGGAAGAGATTTACAGAGTCTCAATGAGGGGTTGTCTAAATCAGAT
This sequence comes from Apodemus sylvaticus, assembly GCF_947179515.1. NCBI lineage: Eukaryota > Metazoa > Chordata > Mammalia > Rodentia > Muridae > Apodemus > Apodemus sylvaticus. The sequence continues at coordinate 106,444,810 of NC_067477.1, read as the reverse complement.
TGGCCTGTGGATGTCTGTGGAGAAAGGGTTATCTTGCTTATGTTAATTTATATGCAAATTCTCAGCCTACAATAGGTGGCACCATTCCATAGACTTATGTCCTGGACTACATCAGATGAAATGTGAGCTGTGTGTGGTCAAACATGCATTTCATTCTCTCTCATTCTTAACTGTGGATGTGACTAATTGAGGTTCCTGCCATTTTGGCTTCTCTGCAATGATGGACTGCAATCTGTAATTGTAAGACAAATAAATCCTTTCTTCCTTAAAGTTACTTTTGTCAAGCTATTTTAGTCATAGCAACAGAAGCCAAAATTAAAACATGCAAATATATCTTGTTCTGAAACATGGGTAAGTACATTAGAAGATAATGGACACTAGCTTTTATGTTTAACTGTTTGAAATATAGTCAAACTAAACCCGAGGTTATGAATAAGCTGCTGCTTTTATTCTTTGAAAGAAATGCCTGCCATGTGCTCATCTTCAAGCAATATCATTGAGATTACCTTTTGATGAGACTTTCTGGCAGAGATGACTAAATTAAGCTCCCAAAAGATATTAGAGGCACAGTCAATGTTCCCTCAGCATGGTCTAGGCACACAAAAAGCCCATTCACTGAACATTGAACAAAGTTATTGTACACCTATTGAAATTACATGAGTTGTAATAATTTTACCATCTCATACGACCTGTACCAGTAAGTTATACAGTTCCTGTGAACTTGCCCAAGGCCAGGCTTCTCAAATCTGTGACCATGTTTACACTCATATAGACCTTATCATAGCTTGCCACAATTTCCCGAGAAGGGGAAACCATAATATTGCATCATTGTTGGTGTTGGCATTTGCTTGTTGTTTGGTAATAGCATCTAGTTATTATGGTTACCAAGAGAAAGGTTTTGGAGAATTTAGGCTAAGTTTTAGCCAGGTTAGGTGCTGTATTTGTTTAATCAACTTAATAACTTTCTTTATTGTGCTTCTTTCCTCTTTTCCTCCTCATTCCTTTTTCCTTCTCCTGTCCTTCCTCATTTTCTTCCTCTATCCCCTTTCTCTCTGGGCCACACACATAGTAGGCAAGTGCTTTATCAAAAATCAATATTATTAGTCCATGTTTTCAATAAAGTTATTTATTCTCAAAATTTTAGTATGATTTTATAATATTTTATATTGTCTTGGAGTTATGTGTATGTATAAACAGTGGGTATGCTTGCTTTATAATATTTGTGTTGGTGTTATATACAAGGTTGTAATGGAGAGATTTCCTTTTACCCAATATCTGAAATGTTTCTTTTTTATTTTCTTATACTTATTTTTTCCATATTTTATATTACCCAGTATCTGAAATGTTTCCTTTTTTCTTACTTTGTTATTTGAGAATCTAATATACACACATACTACATTTTGAACAAATAGATCCTTTTTTCCCCTTTCAATTTCTCTGTTCCCTCACCACTCTTTGTTTCCTATTCCAAATGTTTAAAAACAAGCAAACAAACAAACAAACAAATCAGAGTCCACTTACTCTGCACAAATGCCAATCTATTGCAGCATGGTAGCAGCTCAAGAGCTGCAGTCCTGAAGAAATCTTACTCTCCTTTCCTGGAAGTCATCATTTACCAACAGCTCCTCAACAAGTGATGGAGCACAAGTAGCCTCTCCCTGGTCCATGCCAGGAGGCTCTTAGCTGGCTTGATCTTGTGCATGTTTTCTGTTTGCAGCCATAGCTGTGATGAATTCATATGTGTCATGACACTGTAGGTCCCAGTAAATAATGTTTTACTTCATAATCCATTTCATTTTCTAAGATAACCCTTGGGGATTGGTGGTGCACCATATTGTAACAATTAGGGTTATATACTGTACAGGCTTGTGTTCTCTGCATGCTGACCAACAGTGGGTCTTTATACGAGTTGCCCTCTACTCATAAAAGTACTTGAACAAGTCTTTAAGAAAAAAGACTTGTTCAACAAAGATTGAGATAAGTTAATCTGTGGCTATATAATAATAACTTAGGTGATAGTTTACTACTATGTATATTGTTCACAATGGTATTAATTAGGTTCTTTGTTTATGACCTAGCTAGGCATGGATTCTGAGCCTAGGAAACCATACCAGCCATGAATTCCATCTTATAGAATAGTATTAATTAAATCTAATCATAAAGTAGACATTGACTTCTATAATATTCATGCCGCTATTTAACAAATGGCCCTGTATTGCCAGGCCAGGTGTCATTATGGTTTTCAGAAATCACACCTGATGATTGTTTTTCTTCCTAAGTGACATGCGAAGCACCTTTTAGCGCCATGAGAGCTATCTAGTAGAGGTGAAGCTTCCCGCTCTGGTCCACTTTGATTTTCCCATGTCCTATTTAAGTTTCATTTACCCTTATCTGCCTGGCATTCCTGAAGTCTCCCTAGCTATAATAAGGAAAACAAATTAGCATTTTACAACAGTTTAAACATTAGTTTTCATTTTTAAATAATTTATTTGTCACGACCCATTTATAAAAAGTGAATTTTAAAAATATTTTCTAGAGGGAGGAGTTTTGTAACCTAAAGGAATGCCCCTTTACCCTTCTGCTTAAAAATATATCAAGCATACTATTAAAACATTGCTCCTGTGTAAATTACATTGCCATATATAGAATAAAGTATGATTTTGGAATTAAAAATAAGTTATTATTAAATGTTTGAAAGAAAACATGGAAACAGAAGGCACTTTAAAAATTTATTTTATTTATATTCCAAATGTTGCCCCCATTCCTAGTTCCCACTCCAAGAGTTATTCATCCCATACCCCCTTCCCTTTGCCTTTAAAAGGGTGCTTACCCACATACTCCTGTCACCCACTAACCACTCAACCTCATGCCCCCCATAATCCCCTACCCTGAGATATCAACTCTTTACAGGATTAGGCACATCCTCTCCCACTGAGGCCAGACAAGGCTGTCCTCTGCTACATATATGCAAAGGCCACAGATCAGCTCACGCCTGCTCTTTGGTTGGTGTCTTAGTCTCTGGAAGCTCTGAATGATCCAGGTTAGTCCATGATGTTGGTTTTCCTATGGGGCTGCCATCCCCTTTAGCTCCTTCAATCCTTCCCATAACTCTTCCATGGGGGTGCCTGACCTCAGTCCAGTGGTTAGCTGTATCTTCATCTGTCTCAGCCAGTTTCTGGTAGAGCCTCTCAAAGAACAGCCATCCTCATGGTTGAATTTATTTACTTCCAGCAGTTTCTGCCCTCTGGCTGAAGAAGATGAGTCTTCACAATGTGATAAGAGTCTTCATTTGTCACAACATTCTCTAAGATAATATTTGGATAATATAGCAGGGAACAGCTTTAAGGGTAGCTCCCATTGCAGGTTTTCAGGATCCACATGAAGGTCAAGCTGCACATCTTCTACATATGAGTGGGGAGGCCTAGGTTTTGTGATGAGCTTTTTAATTGGTTTAGAAATTAGAAATCATGTTTAGCATCCCTTGGCCTTTATCTTCTTCTCCGTTGAACTCATCCACAAGAGTTCATGGCTATCTATTCCTTTGCTCCTGTCCTCAGGAAATGGACCATATGCACAATTGCAAACCCCTCTTCCATTTGTTTTCCGGGCACCACTTCCAGTGAGTCATCTTTCTCTTCTTACTGGAATGAAATCCCTCCTTTCTACCTTTTTGTCTGGTGTTTTCTGAATTCCTGCTTTCAGATCCCATTTCTCTTCTGAGCACCATTCACTTTACTAGACATGTATCTTTCCCATATCTGGATAACACACAGACATCTCCTGTCAACAAGCTCTCAGCCATTTTCACATCATCCTGCCCAGATCTGCCTTCCTCCTGTGCTCCCTAACTCAGTGAATGACACCCACTGTCATTGACACAGCTCAGCTCTGAAACTTTATCCCCTGTGATCTCTTCATACTCACCACAAATAGCCAACCAAGCATCAAAATACCTTCCAAATGTCCTTGTGATCCATTTTTAGCCACTACCTATCTGTCTTCTGGTTTGTAGAAAAGTGCCTTGGCAAGCTAATTTCACTGGTCCCCGCCTTTGCCCTCATATCTACCTAACTTCACTGAAGCTAAGGCAACAACACAAAAGCATGATGCCAGACTTCTGCTTAAATCCCTTCAAACGCGTTCAGGCATGCAGCATTAAGTTTGGGTTCCCTGGCATAGATTATACAACCTTAATCTGGCTTTTGCTTGTATTTCCAACTCCATTTCCTGCTAGACCCTCTGCTTTCAGCTTTAGTTATGTGGCTTGAAAGACTACAGATCTCATTTGGTTTTTATCTCATTCCCATCTCTTTAGTCCCTAACAGTTCCATTTTTGTCTAACAGATTTGCAAAAGCAAAATAACAAGTGTGAGCCTCTGAAATGTAATCGGGTTCTACATGTGATATGCTTGTGCTTTTTATTTCTCTGCTCATCTTGATGCTGCCTAAAATATAATCCAGAGACTGGGGACTTAGCAGGGCTTAAAGAAGTGAGCTATCTTCATAGCGCAACAAGTTCCAATGCATGTGTTCTTTTTGTCTTATCTGGTTTCATATACATTCACTGGCCAGTCCATATCTGTGATGATCATTCCTTATCAACTTGCTTACATAAATATTAGTGTTTAAGTTCATTTTATTTTGCCTATTTAGTCTCAATGTGTAGAATTTCTACTGAATCTCAGGCTTTTCCCTTCCAAGTCAGTACCTGATTAGATCTCTGAGATCCAGATCCAGCTCACAAATTCTCTCCTCTGTGCAATCAATCTCCATTGCCATGTACCCTTTTCAAAGATAATTCATTTCATCTTCTGCAGCTTACACAGTACAGTAGATATCCCTCGATACTATTTGAAAAACAATAGGAACTGAAATAGCACCTTGGAGCAATGTGTTTCTTCCTCTCATACTTGTCTAAAATCTATACAGGTTGTCAGAGGCTTGGCCACTCCTGTGATTTCAGAGTCTAGTCTTGTGGTGGGTAATTGCTCACTAAATCTTCAACAAATAAGTCAGCCATAGCTCCTTAGGGAAAATAATAGAACTTATTAGTTGCATTGTTTCTATTATTTATAAGACCATTTATAGACTCTCAGGGCATTAAAATATGAAACAATTTTTGAAATCGCTGAGAGTAGTGGTAAAAATTTCCCAGAAAAAATTTCTCAGTTAAGTTTGCATGGATAAATAAAAGGAACTTCTGGAAGATTCCATTAGAATCCAGTCTGATTTTTCCAACACAGATCTGATAATAAACTCTGAGCCTGAAACTGACCTCTATGGGGGGGCGGGGAGTGTTCTTAAACTTGGAGAAATTCTCCAGGCCATTGTCAGCAGGATACCCTTTGTATCTGCTCCATTCCCAATCAAGCCAGTTTTTTTGGAACTCTGGTTCTGTTAAATGTCTTCCCATTTTTTCAGATGGCAGCTGGTCACTATTGCAATCCTACATGTCACTGAGATTCTTCACTCATAAGCTTGGAGATGATGGTGATGATGATGATGAAGATGAATGAGGTGGTGGTGATAGTGGTAGTAGTGATGATGTTTGTGATGGTGATGATGATGGTGGTTGTAATAGTAATGATGATGGTGATAATAGACCTAGTAGTGGTGATGGTGATGACAGGTAATCCAAAACCTGTCAAATAGTCCAGCCTAGCCCTACTCCAATCACAACCTCCTGTCTATAGTCTAGAACTACCCTGGCACACCTGCTCTTCCAGGAGTCAACTTTTAGCAGCATACCTCAGCACTGACTTACTGCTAATTTCAGAGGAGGGTGAGTCCAAGTTGGTGCTGATGAAGAGACTCATTTCCTCCTCTTTCTTAGCAGTAAAATTACTTCCAATTTCCTATGCAAGAGGCGGCACTGTTTTTCTGAGTGCATAGATCCGATGTAAAAGAAGGATGTGTTTAAATATCAGTATCTAGCACAGAGAAAGGCTACTTATTCCTTCTTTCCCACTACTTAAGGGTGTAGGAGGTGATTACCAGGCCTCTCCCTTATTTCTAAGTGTTGCCAAATCACTATCTAAATATGTATGTTTATACCCAGAGACCTGGGCCATTATCAACTTTTGTCAGAGAAGCTTCTTTGTGTAGGTGAAAGTCAATGCAGGTAACCAACCAGCCAATTTGTTAAAAAGAAGACATCTTTGCCAACTACCCCTTTTACTAGGGCTCAGGAAATATCATAGAAGAGGTGGGAAGAGCATAAGGGCCCAAAGATGGAAAACACCGTGTTTATGATTCTTCTTGTTATGATAGGCTGCCACACCATGCACTCACAATAGCTGTGCTTATCTTCACAAGACTAGCCTGCCAAGAAGTGCTCTTCAGCTCCAAGTCTTCAGTGGGAATTTATTGGCAGCAGATCGCTGCTGTAGAAAGGAGACTCATTTTTATTTCACAGCATGGCTACTTGTAGTTTCCTCATGCTTCAGTGAATGATACAACACCCACACATCTGTGAACAATATTAATTGGACTTAGTGGGTTATCAAAAAACAATAAAGAAGAGTTGAAATAGGAAGAAGGATTGTGGGGGAAGGCTACAGACAGAGCAAGAAGAGTTGAAGGAGTGAAATGAGGCATTGATTTGATCATAATTCATTGTATGCATGTATGACACTCTTAAATAATAAAGCATAAAATTAATTAACTAGTAAAATTTCCTTCAGGTTCAGCCAAGGAGTGACCTCAAGCTTTGAACTGTATTTCAGGCTTCAAAAACGTTCATATTTAATGAAAAACTTTTTACCTTTGTCATATGAGTTCTTAAAACCTAAGCCACCCTAAGCACCCTGTGTGCCCTTTTTGCCTCACCTCCATTGTTCTCTGGCCCAGTGCAGAGAGACCTTCATCCCCAGAGTGTGGGAGTGCTTGATGGAAATTACTCAGCATTTAAATGTCAAGATAACTGAGACTACACCTCCATAAATAATTTATGTAAAGGACAGACATGAGGCATCTTCAGTGACCAGGCTACCAGAGACCTTAAGGGATATGATGCACGCCCACTCTATCTGAGAAAAAGAGCAGGGAGGAGAAAGAACTGGCCATCCCCATTACCCGTAGCAGCTCTCTCCATCTCTCCTGATGTCTTTTCTATACCAGACAGCTAACCTTTCTAGTGAAATTACTTTTCATTTCCTCCTGTTTATAGGACAAAAGGGAGAGGGATCCTAAGTTTCAAAGAAATATTCCCATGCTCATTGCATCCTGAAAAACCAGCAACTCTCACTCCTGTTTTCTCTAGGTAATGCCAAGTATTACCTAGATTTCTAAAGCCCAGGAGGAAATAGATGGCAGAGATAAGAAGCTTCCTCAAAAAAAATTTTTTTCAGGTCTTTCCAAAGGACTGGGACCTGATTTCCACCGTGGAATAATATTTTGATTTGCTTCTTAGCATAGCAGAAGAAGCAACTGAAAATTTTCAAGCCATAAAGCAACAGAAAGAATAAAAACACAGGCCCTTTCCTGCACATTGGAGAAAGGTTATTTACCTTATTCATATTTTGAGAGAGGTTGACGTGAAGACAAATTAATCTCCCAGCCATTTCTCTTCACAGAAGTAATTTTCCCATTGGTTTCTTTTCGACACAGAGTTGCCCTCTTCCTAATTTTTAAAAGCTAAGCCAAATGCAATGTGTGTGAATGCATTGCACACACACACACACACACACACACACACACACACATACACACACACACATTCATACATACACAAACATATACACAAATATTCACATATACACATGCATGTACATATATACACTTTCACATACATGCATACACATGGATACACATACACATTCTCACATAGATAAATACATTTATTTGGTAATAGTAGTTGATGGAGCTTAGATTTGTGCTTGTAGGGCAGTCTATCTATCCTACCAACAGGAGGGCCACCTTTGTGTAGGCTCAGACTGAGGCCAATAACCTAACATATAAATGGGTCTATGATACTGGGCTGCAAAGAATCCAGATGCACTATGCAGTTATAGACATCAACCAACAACACATCCAGGTGGTCTGTGCAGTTGCAGACAGCAAAACCTCAGCATAGTAATGAGTCAGATCTAGAAGTGGAGAAGTACATATAAATAAGACATCTGTGATTTTGCCACAAGCTTTTTATCCCTTTATTGTCAAGACAGAAAGCACTCTAGTTCATGCAAATAGATATCAAGGGGGTTTTATGGTAGAATGTCTCTTCCTTTGAGCTACCAAGTCATCAGGCAGACCTTTGCGTTAGATTATTGATATATGTCCTGTGTTTTGCCGGTGTCTTACTCCTCTTGACCTAGCAACAGAATTTGAGCTAGTGGATAACTTGTCTTCCCCAGTATTATTTTCTTTTGGTTTGTCTCATTCTGTCTTGCATTATTCTTCCTCCCTAAGTTATCAATAAACTGGGCTCTAAACATTACAAACCATGTATGATCAGTATTTAGACCTGTAAGTTTCCTCACTGATGAATGCCAGGAACTGAGATCATAGAATTTAGTTTTTTTTTGTTTTTGTTTTTGTTTTTGTTTTTGCTTTTGCTTTTGTTTTTTGTTTTTGTTTTACATAGAACACTTGAGACATATGCTCTGAAGCTGTGTGGTCCTCAGCATGATTGCAGACTGGCTGGTGCTGGTCTGTAAGCATCAGTCCATGATAACACAAGGAGGAACAGAACCATTTAAGAGCATTTGGAGCAGGAATCATGGGTCAGGTATAGATAATTGGGGCACTGCTGAATTATGCTGAGTCACTTGTTTTTGGAAGCTGGGTACCAGGCAGACATAAGACAGTGTTGCAATGGGTGGCTGTAGTAATTTACTTTTCTATTGCTATGATAAAATACAACCAAGAGAATTTACAGGAGGAAAGATGTATTTTGGTTTATAGTTACAGAGTCATAAGAGTTCATCACTATTGTCTAGAAGTAACAGGCTGAAGGCCACATGGACTATGCCACCAGAAGATGTGGCATAGTACTGGAGAGGTGGAACATGTTCAAACCCAAGAAATCTCAAAATATGAGATTTAAAATCTCATCTTGAGATCAGCAGGAGTGGAACTGGCTCCCTCCTTGTTTCTGTGCCTGCCTCAGAGCAATACAACCTCCAACTGGGTGGCCATAGATAGTCATTCATGTAGCCCATCGCATGGAACATATTCCCATGTTACCGAGGCGTCTCAGCACCTTAGCTTTCAGGCAGTGACCTTTTCCCTCCCTGCATATGCCCACATCCTTCCCCAAATTCTATAAGCCTTGGTTCACTCCAAATGAAATGTATATGTTCAAACATACCCTGAATAAAGAAATATACACAAGCTATGATTGTCTCATTAAAGATCATTGGAGAAGCCCTTTACATAAAAGCCATAACACTAAGACGCTCTCACTACCTGTCCAGACCTTGCTCCCAACCAGACCAGAATCCTGCTCATTCAGATTGTGATTCATCCTTCCATCCCAGTTTGCAGCAGTGTCTGGATGCCCTGAGAGGGAAAAAGGGGGAAAGCGCAGAACCACAACACTCATCCTGGACTCCCTTTTACCCCTCCTGGCCTGGCATGTAGCATTGGCTGACAATCTGAATGGAAGATGCAGACTTCAGGCCACACCTGTTCTGGACTTCACCCAGACCTCCCCAAGCAGATGTACCAGAGGCATCTGGACACCCCAAAAGGAAAGATGGAACCTGGAACCACAGCAAACATGGCAGAAGGCATAGTGACTGGGGCAGCAAACTGAAGACTCACATCTTAAACCTCAAGCAGAAGCAAAGAGAATACACTAGAAATGGATTGAGTCTTTGAATTCTCAAATCCCAACACCAGTGACACACTTTGTTCAGCAAGTCCTTACCTCCTAAATGCTCCCAAATAGCATCACCAATTGAGGACAAAGTGTTACAAAGACATGAGTCTGTGGGTGACATTTTATTCAAACCATTGTAGTGTCAACATAACTAGTTTAATGCCACAGAAAATAAATCCCAGAGTCAGACTCACCTATACGTGAACAAGTGAGTTTTGATTATGGCCTAACGCAATCCAGTAGAAAATCAGTTTCTCCCTTGGGTTACACAAAGACTTCTACCACAAGTCAGAGCTATAAAAGAATAAATAAATAAATTGTGAATCATTGAAGCTAAAAAATCTGTTCTTCAGCTCCATCCATTTGTCTAAGAATTTCATGAATTCATTGTTTCTAATGGCTGAATAGTACTCCATTGTGTAAATATACCACATTTTTTGTATCCATTCCTCCATTGAAGGACATCTAGGTTCTTTCCAGCTTCTGACTATTACAAATAGGGCTGCTATGAACATAGTGGAGCATGTGTCCTTATTGCATGCTGAAGAATCCTTTGGATATATGCCCAGTAGTGGTATAACAGGGTCCTCAGGAAGTGACATGCCCAGTTTTCTGAGGAACCGCCAGACTGATTTCCAAAGTGGTTGCACCATCTTGCAATTGCACCATCTTGCAATCCCACTAGCAGTGGAGGAGTGTTCCTCTTTCTCTACATCCTCGCCAACACCTGCTGTCTCCTGAGTTTTTGACCTTAGCCATTCTGACTGGTGTGAGGTGAAATCTCAGGGTTGTTTTGATTTGCATTTCCCTAATGATTAATGATGTTGACCATTTCTTAAGGTGTTTCTCAGCTCTCCGAAGTTCTTCATGTGAAAATTCTTTGTTTAGCTCCGTACCCCACTTTTTAATGGGGTTATTTGGATCTCTGGGTTCTACTTTCTTGAGTTCTTTGTATACATTAGATATTAGCCCTCTGTCGGATTTAGGATTGGTGAAGATTCTTTCCCAGTCTGTTGGGTGACGTTTTGTCCTTTTGGCGGTGTCCTTTGCCATACAGAAACTTTGTAGTTTTATGAGGTCCCATTTGTCAATTCTTGATCTTAGAGCATAAGCTATTGGTGTTCTATTCAGGAACTTTTCCCCTGTGCCCATGTCCTCCAGGGTCTTCCCCAGTTTTTTTTCAATTAGTTTCAGTGTGTCAGGTTTTATGTGGAGGTACTTGATCCATTTGGAGTTGAGCTTGGTACAAGGAGTTAAGAATGGATCGATGTGCATTCTTCTGCATGCTGACCTCCAATTGAACCAGCACCATTTGTTGAAAAGACTATCTTTTTTCCACTGGATGCTTTCAGCCCCTTTGTCGAAGACTAAGTGACCATAGGTGTGTTGGTTCATTTCTGGGTCTTCAATCCTATTCCATTGATCCGCTTCCCTGATATTGTACCAATACCATGCAGTTTTTATCACTATTGCTCTGTAGTAGAGTTTAAAGTCTGGGATATTGAATCCCCCTGAAGTTCTTTTACTGTTGAGAATAGTTTTAGCTATCCTGGGTTTTTTGTTATACTAAGTGAGGTAACCCAGTCTCAAAAGATCAATCATGGTATGCACTCACTGATAAGTGGATATTAGCCTAGAAACTTTGAATACCCAGGACATAATCCACACATTAAATGATGTCCAACAAGAATGGAGGAGTGGGCCCTGGTTCTGGAAAGACTCAGTGCAAGAGTATAGGGGAATTCCAGAACAGGGAAGTGGGAAGGGGTAGATGGAAGAATAGGGGGATGGAAGAGGGCTTATGGGACTTGCAGGGAGTGGGGACCCAGAAAAGGGGAAATCATTTGCAATGTAAATTAAAAAATATAAATAAATAAAAATAAAAATGAAAAAAAATAAAAAATCTTTTCTTAAAAAAATTAATTTTAAGAGGAAAACATATAACCTACAGACTGAGGACAATGAACATGCAAAACATATATTGGATTTGAACAGCCAGTTTACTAAGATAAAATGAGAATGCAAAAATAAGCACATAAAATACATTGACATCATCAGTTACTTGAGGAATATAGTTAAAAGAATAATATTCCCTATGCTCCTAATAGAAGAGGCAAAAATGTAGAAGCTCTGGGAAGTGCTTGAGAAAGTATGTAGCCACACTGCTATAGGGAATACAAAATGGTAGGAGTCCTGTAGGAAACAATTTGACAGTCATTCCATTTCAAAGTTGCACAACATGTAGCATACAGTCTGTCACTCTTCTTCCCCTAATTTGGTAAAAGGAAAGGTCAACGTATGCTGAGAGAAGAACTCATACACAGATGTTTACAGGAGCTTTCTCTGGAGAAGTCAAACTTCAAAAAGAAATATCCATTTATGAAAGCCTTTATGAACAATGTGCTGTACCCATACAGTGTGGCAAACTTTCAAATTATAAGTGAACAAACTGTTGATAGATATAATATGACTATAATAGTGTGTGTAATGGCATAATTTTGCTAAGTATAAGAGGTCAGACAAAATTCATCTGTATTGATGAATTTTATTATAGGATGCTCTACAAAATGCAAACTAATCTATGCTATTGAACATCAACCTATCTGACTTAGGAATAGGAGGTGGGAGGGCCAAAGAACAAGCATTGGGAAATGATAGTTACATTCATTTGTCTTTGTTGTGGCAAGGATTTCATTTATGTGATAATTTACCCTATTGAATGCTTTAAATATCTACATTTTTAGCATTAATTATTCTTTAATGAAAGCATAAATAGGAGATAAACAGAGCGTCGGTACTCATCAAAAATGCAAGAGGAGCTCAATAAAACCAGTGGCTTTTAGCAGTTCCCTTATTTGAAGTTATGTTTGATACGGTGGAAATCTGATATAACCAAAATATTGAGTCAGCCTCTGGGCTTGTTCTCCAGGCAGATTAACATGCATTTGGGTGACGAACTAGCTTTATTCTTGCTTCATTTAAATTCTGTGCTGCAGAGGTGAAGTCATTTGTATGCAGTCCATGCTCATTATGAGCAAACACAGACTGCATAAGTCTGAGAGTACTCTGAGTGAACATTCTGCTTGTGCTGTAAGATGCCCTTCAGCACGACCATGGCTAGTCCAGAGAGAAAATGCCACACTGGCTTGTCTGTTTATGTATAAAAGTTCACTTCTTTGCATCACACATACACTCTCGTGTGTTATTGTGTATCCTTTAAAAATCATTTTAACAGCACGAAGCAATCCATCAGCAAGAAAAATCAAAATTTCCTTTTCCTAGGGAAGGAAGAGTCAATACTTAGATATTATGTCACCTTTTACATATGAGATTTTATTTAGCCTTGAGATTAAACTAGAGCATAGTTTAGCATGCATGTCTCTTCTAATAAATGTCTTAAGGATCTCTTACAATTAGGCAAGCTATGTCTGTGTCATGTGTGTGTGTGTGTGTGTGTGTGACTGTGTGTGTGTGTGTGTGTGCGCGCGCGCGCGCATGTGCATATTGTATTAGTCACCATTTTCCCAAGAAACAGAACAAATAGGTTCTCATTGTTATAAATAGAAATTTCTATCTACTTATTATCTATCTATTTATCTAATCCAAATTATCATCTATTGATCTAAGGATTTATTATAAAAACTTGGTTTAAGCTGAGGCGTCAGATGACATAACTTGAATCAGAGCCTGATAAACGATACACAGGTGCTCCATAGCTCAAGTCCTGGTCCAAAGACAGGAGAACTGCCTCTTGGCTAAAGCAGTGAAAAGAAATGGAATTCGTTTTTCAAGTTTTTGCCCCATGTAGGCTTTCCACTGATTACATGACACTCAGGGCATTGGGAAGCCAATTTACTTTAATCAATCTCCCTATTCAGATAGCAATTGCATTTAGAAACACAGGAATACCCAGAGAAATTCTGGGCCAAGTGTCTGCATAAAAGTAGCCCACCTGAGTTGACCCATAACATTAATGATCACAATATAATCAAGTATATTTTTTTCCAATTCTTACACATGTCCAAATATGTTGGAAACATAAGTGGTAATGGTGAGAATGTTTCATTATACTGGTGTGGATCTATACTGCTTCCCTAATGCTCACCTGTTTGAACACTTGTCCTGCAGCTGGTGCTGCTGTTGGGGGAGGGGGTGTGATGGATTTTTTTAGAGGTAGGGCTTGGTTGGAGGAAGTGGAATAATGAGAAGGAATGTTAATGATTACAGTCCTAACTACTTTAAATCTGAGCTCTGTTTCCTGATCTGCTAAGGCCAGGACCACATACATAAACAAGAAGCAACCACATACAATTTCTGACACTCAATGATGGACCATGTCCCCTCCAAAAGGTGAACTATAGCAAATCCTTTTTCCCTTGTGTTGCTTCTCAACAGGCTCATGGTCACAGGGGTTTTGACAAAAGCAAAAATTACAAGCACTGAACTGAACTCATATTATCTGGCTTTGAGCTTTCACTTTTGCTGCTTTTCAGGTCTTTAAATTCCATTGCTTAATCTGGCTAAGAGTAATGAGTAAAATCTGGCCACACATATTCTAAGAACCACTCATACTTCAACTATAGAGGTCTTGGATTATAAAGTTTGTGGACAGATTAATGGCTTCAAAATCTAGTCTCTTTGAAGCTATATCGTCTAGAACAAGCCACCTCCTTCTTTGAATTTCAAATCCTTTATTTGTAAGATTAAGAACCACATCGCAGTGTTGCTATGAAAATTAAGTAAAGTGGTTTATGATAGTATGCAGAGTTACTCAATAAAAGTTGGCAGTTATTATTATAACACTGGATCATTCAAGTAAAATTCCAAGAAATATTTCTCAAGTTTTATGATCAGTAAAAATGTATATTATAAAAATGAAATTATTATATTCCAGACAGGCATAAACATTTCTACGAGGACTGCCAAATCTTTGAATATTCAAATGTATATTTTAAAGTTTAAATGCACATCTTTTAAATGACAACTCCCTCCTACTGTATAATAAAGACTTCTATTTCAGAGAAAAATTAATATGTCCTACAGGCATTTAAATGAATAATGGTTAGAATAATTCAGGCAGTCCACACTTCATTTAAATGACTATTAATCTATTGCTTCAGAGTAAACATCTGAGAATTGCATCAGTGGCTTTATTGATGCCATGAAAACTGGAGACATGCTGACTAATAAAATCTTTAAGTTATTATAATATGTGCGATATGGAAGGTTTTTTTCCAGTAGCAGATTATTGTTTTAGATAGAAAGCAGGACTGGGTATGTTTCTCAGTGATAGACACACACACACACACACACACACAGAGAGAGGGGCAGGGGAGAGGGAGAGAGAAGGGGGAAAGACAGACAGACAGAGACAAAGACAGAAGGAAGGAACGAATGAACGAAGGAATGAAGGAAGGTAGGAAGGAAGAATAGATTTTACAACAGAAATAGCTCCAGTATTGGAAGACTTGACTTTTATTACAAAACTGTTTTCAGAAGTAAAGGGGGCACTGTTACTCATTAAAGAATTGTTATGGTGAGAAGAATCATGTAAAAGTAAGAAGCTACACAGCCAGAAGATGGGAATGAGTCCTATGAAATTCTATCCTCTAGATATGACATGGCCATTTAACTCAAAAACTCAATGTTGATGTGATTACCTCATAAGATCTGAACAAGATGGGTCCTTATCAACATTCCATCATTAATGAGGAAGGGCTCATGGGGTCCTACTATTCTTCCCTGACAAGCTATTAAATAATCCACTGTAATGATGATGAAAGCAAATCTGCTTAATCTATGTGAATCACACACACACACACACACACACACACACACACAGAGGCATAAACACAGGAACAGAACTACTTGACTTTAAAGGTAGGGGGTGGTGGAGAATGCATTTAATCCCAGAACTTGGAAGGGAGATGCAGGTGAATCTCTTGAGTTCAAGGCCAGCCTGGTCTACTGAGTGTGTTTTTACATAGCCAGGGCTACACAGAGAAAGCCTGGCTTGAACAAAAAGAAAGAAAAGTAGAAATAGAGAGGGAGATAGAAGAGAGAGAGAGAGAGAGAGAGAGAGAGAGAGAGAGAGAGAGAGAGAGAGAGAGAGAGAGAGAGAAGAAAAAAACAGAAACTGACTTGATAAGGAGATGATAAGAAGAAAAATAGTCATGTGACTGCTCAGACAGAATGATGTGTATGATGTGTCTGTGGTAGAGTGACAGGCAGATAGATCAATGGAATAGAATTGAAGACCCAGAAATGAACCCACACACCTATGGTCATTTGATCTTCAAGAGAGAAGATAAATCAATTCAGTGGAAGAAAGACAGCATTTTCAATAAATGGCCCTGGTTCAACTGGTGGTGTGCATGTAGAAGAATGCAAATTGATCCATTTTTATCTCCCTGTACAAAGCTTAAGTCCAAGTGCATCAAGAATCTCCACATGGAACCAGTTACACTGAATCTAATAAAAGAGAAAGTGGGGGAAAGCCTTGAATACATGCGTACAGGGAACATTTTCCTGAACAGAACATCCATGGCTGGTGCTCTAAGATCAAGAGTTGGCAAATGGGACCTCATAAAATTGCAAAGTTTCTGTAAGGCAAAGGACACTGTCAATAGGACTAAACTGTAACCAACTGATTGGGAAAATATCTTTACCAATCCTACATCCAATAGAGGGCTAATATATAATATATACAAAGAACTCAAGAAGTTAGACTCTAGAGATCCAAATAACCCTATTAAAAATGGGGAACAAAGCTAAACAGAGAATCCTCAACTGAGGAATATCGAATGTCCGAGAAGCACTTAAAGAAATGTTCAACATCCTTAGTCATCAGGGAAATGCAATTCAAAATGAACCTGAGATTCCACCTCATACCAGGCAGAATGACTAAGATCAAAAACTCAAGTGACAGCAGATGCTGGTGAGGATGTGGAGAAAGAAGAACACTCCTCCATTGCTGGTGGAATTGCAAGCTGTAAAAAAACACTCTGGAAGTCAATCTAGTGGTTCCTCAGAAAATTGGACATAGGACTACCTGAAGACCCAGCTATAGAACTCCTGGGCATATACCCAGAAGATGCTCCAACATATAATAAGGACACATGCTCCACTATATTCATAGCAGCCATATTTATGATATCCAGAAACTGGAAAGAACCCAGATATCTCTCAACAGAGGAATAGATATAAAAATGTGGTATATTTACACAGTGGAATACTACTCAGCTATTAAAAACAATGACTACATGAAATTCTTAGACAAATGGGTGGATCTAGAAAATATCATCCTAAGTGAGGTAAGTCAGTCACAAAAGACCACACATGGTATATACTCGCTGATAAGTAGTTATTATGCAAAGAGCATGGAATACCCATGATACAACTCATAGACCACATGAAGTTCAAGAGGAAAGAAGGCCAAAGAGTGGATGCTTCAATCTTACTTAGAAGGGGGGAACAAAATAATCAAGGGAAGTAGAGGGTGGGAGGGGCTTGGGAGAAAGAAAAGAGGGGGAGGGAAAAATAGTGGAAGAATCAGGTATGGGAGTAGAGATGTAGGAGATATACAGAGCGTGAGGAAATTGAACAGAAGTGTGTAGCAATGGGGGATGGGGAATTGGTTCCAACATGAAAGTCCCAGATGCCAGGGAAGCAAGAGCCTCCCAGGACCCCACAGGGATAACATTAGCTGAAATAGCCAACAACGGGAGGGAGAACTTATGAAGCCCATATCCAGAAGTTAGGCATGGCTCTTCAGTTGAGGGATGGGGTGACCCACCCATCCCAGAATTATTCCTTTCTAAAGGAAATACAGGAACAAAGAGTGGAGCTGAGGCTGATGGCTGCCCCACCTGGGGACCCATCCCACATGCAAACTCTATTGCCAATGCCAAGAAAGGCTTACTGACAGGAGCCTGATTCAGCTGTCTTCTGAGAGGCTCTGCCAGATCCTTACCAATACAGATGCAGATGCCAGCAGCCAGCCATCAGACTGAGCACAGGAATCCCAGTGGAGGAGTTAGGGGAAGGACAGAAGGAGCTGAAGGGGCCTTATCTCGCATCAATTGGAGGTGAGGCCCTTGGTACTATGAAGGTTTGATTCCCCAGGGTAGAGGAATGCTAGGGCGGAGAGGTGGGAGTGGGTAGGTGGGTAGGGGAGAACCCTCATAGAAGCAGGGTAAGGGGGGATGGGATAGGGAGTTTGTAGAGGTGAAATAAGGAAACTGGATAACATTTGAAATGTAAATAAATAAGATATGCAATTTAAAATAAGAAAAATAACAAACAAATAAATAGATAGATAAATAAATGGTGTGTCAAGGCTTTGCACGAGCTGTTGTAAATAAGGAACACTCTCCAGGAGGCTCAACCATCAGAAATGTATTTTCTCACAGTTCTGAATCTTGAAATCCTGTGATTAATGTGTCAATAGTGTGAGTTCCCAAAAGTGCTATAGAGAAAAATCTGCTGTAGACCTCTGTCCTAGGTTCTGAAAATTTGTCAGCACGCTCAGACACCAAGGGACAAGGACAGTGGCTTGCTTTTTGCATTACTCTCCCATGCCATTATTCGTGTGTGTGTGTGTGTGTGTGTGTGTGTGTGTGTGTGTGTGTGTGTGTGTTTAAATTCAAAGTTAAACACATTACAAGGACATAGCTATGTTGTATTAACTCCAGTCTACAGACCACATCTTTTCTGGGTAATTTTGCAAGAACATTGTTTGTGCTTACTTCAGTAAAAATTTATTTCCCAATAAAATCAAATGCTATGGTAATAGTGTTAGTAATCCAAAACTTACCTACCCCTTGCTTTGCAATTCAAAACTATCCGAGTGTCTATCTCACCTGCCTTTTCTTTAAGAATCTGTATAGTGGCATAATTCTTCAAAGCAGTTGTGAATTTCACAAGTTAAGAGGTTGGGGACAAATAAACATCGAGATGTTTTTATGGAAATTAAACATAAAATGAATCATTAAATTCTTTCAAGTTTTAATGCTCTTTGAAATCCCTAATATATTTATATACATCATAGAAAAAGAAAAGATATAGCAACCAACATATTTTTATAAGTTCTATCAAGGATTCATCTATTTTTTTCTGGCTGGATTTAGATTTTATAATAGTTGTGTGCTCTACATTTTTCTTTTTTCCTCTTATATTATTTTGCTTTATTGTACTCTATTTCATGTCCATCTACTGGAAATCTTTTTACAGATAAAAATCTATGTTTGTTGGAGTCCTGGAGAATGGGAAGGAAAACACTATGAATGTAGGTAAG
Organism: Apodemus sylvaticus; assembly: GCF_947179515.1. Classification (NCBI taxonomy): domain Eukaryota; kingdom Metazoa; phylum Chordata; class Mammalia; order Rodentia; family Muridae; genus Apodemus; species Apodemus sylvaticus. The sequence goes on along the minus strand of NC_067477.1, from coordinate 106,425,692 downwards.
GAAACACCAAATGCCTCTTGAAATAATGGATCTAATTACTTCCAGATCTTACTGAATAGTTGAGAGACCAGAACTTTTTGAAATTCATTATTCTATTGTTATATCTGTGAGAATCTTATTCTGTGGACTGATTTTGTTTAATGTCATTCTTTGGGTTATGGTTTTCCTCATACTTTCTCTGAAGCTCCCAATTGTCCTCAGAACAATTTGCTTGTACTTGACAAACACATTGCAGATTCTAAACTCATATTTGTGTTTAATTCATAACTTTATAGATTTCTAGATTGAGAGAATTATAATTAATACAAGTGATGTTAATCAATACCAGGTTCACACTTATCAGGAAACTCTATCACCTTTTCCATTATCACTACAGTCTAAGAACCATTTCTATGGCAGTTTTGAGATAACTGTTGCCTCATTAAAAGGGGAAAGCTTGGGTGTTCTTAGAAGAGCATGTGTGAGGTAGAAACATAGAGACCTTGGATATGTCTCATTGCCTTTGCCCTGTTGTACAGATTCAGATTTTAGGAAAAGAGAAAAAGAGAACACTGAAAGAAGATGGAAAAGTAAGGTAGCCATCACATCCTCAAAACTTCCATTTTGCTTCAATAAGAACTGCAAAAAAATCTCACCAAAGACCCAAACTGCTCCAGACCTTAGCTTGTTTGTGCATTTGAGCTTGATTTTTCTAGTTTTTTTGTGGTTGCCTGTATTGATGGCTGAAAAGATTAGGTAAATGTAGATGTATCTAGGAGTCATCTGTTACTGATGTCCAAAAATAAAAGAATACAAGTCTATGAGAAAGATCATGGAGTTAGTTTAAAATTACCTATATTTTCTTATTATATTTATTGATATATTTTTATTTACATTTCAAATGATTTCCCCTTTTCTGGGTCCCCACTCCCCGCAAGTCCTATAAGCACTCTTCCCTCCCCCTGTTCCTCCATCTACCCCTTCCTGCTTCCCTGTTCTGGAATTCCCCTATACTCTTGCACCTAGTCTTTCCAGAACCAGGGGCCACTCCTCCATTCTTTTTGGACATCATTTAATTTGTGGATTATGTCTTGGGTATTCAAAGTTTCTAGGCTAATATCCACTTATCAGTGAGTGCATACCATGATTGATCTTTTGAGACTGGGCTACCTCAGTTAGTATGATGTTCTCCGGCTCCATCCATTTGTCTAAGAATTTCATGAATTCGTTGTTTCTAATGGCTGAATAGTACTCCATTGTGTAAATATACCACGTTTTTTTTTTTATCCATTCCTCCGTTGAAGGACACCTGGGTTCTTTCCAGCTTCTGGCTACTACAAATAGGGCTGCTATGAACGTGGTGGAGCATGTGTCCTTATTGCATGCTGAAGAATCCTCTGGATATATGCCCAGGAGTGGTATAACAGGGTCCTCAGGAAGTGTCATGCCCAGTTTTCTGAGGAACCACCAGACTGATTTCCAAAGTGGTTGCACCATCTTGCAATCCCACCAACAGTGGAGGAGTGTTCCTCTTTCTCCACATCCTCGCCAACACCTGCTGTCTCCTGAGTTTTTGACCTTAGCCATTCTGACTGGTGTGAGGTGAAATCTCAGGGTTGTTTTGATTTGCATTTCCCTAATGATTAATGATGTTGAACATTTCTTAAGGTGTTTCTCAGCTCTCCGAAGTTCTATATGTGAAAATTATTTGTTTAGCTCTACACCCCACATTTAATGGGGTTATTTGGTTCTCTGGATTCTACCTTCTTGAGTTCTTTGTATATATTATATATTAGCCCTCTGTCGGATTTAGGGTTGGTGAAGATCCTTTCCCAATCTGTTGGTTGATGTTTTGTCCTTTTGACAGTGTCCTTTGCCTTACAGAAACTTTGTAGTTTTATGAGGTCCCATTTGTCAATTCTTGATCTTAGGGCATAAGCTATTGGTGTTCTATTCAGAAATTTTTCTCCTGTGCCTATGTCCTCCAGGCTCTTCCCCAGTTTCTTTTCGATTAGTTTCAGTGTGTCTGGTTTTACATGGAGGTCCTTGATCCATTTGGAGTTGAGCTTAGTATAAGGAGATAAGAATGGATCGATTCGCATTCTTCTGCATGCTGACCTCCAATTGAACCAGCACCATTTGTTGAAAAGACTATCTTTTTTTCCACTGGATGCTTTTAGCTCCTTTGTCGAAGATCAAGGGACCATAGGTGTGTTGGTTCATTTCTGGGTCGTCAATCCTATTCCATTGATCCGCATGCCTGATATTATACAAATACCATGCAGTTTTTATCACTATTGTTCTGTAGTAAAGTTTAAAGTCTGGGATACTGAATCCCCCTGAAGTTCTTTTACTGTTGAGAATAGTTTTAGCTATCCTGGGTTTTTTGTTATTCCAGATGAATTTAAGAATTGCTCTTTCTAGCTCTATGAAGAACTGGGTTGGGATTTTTATGGGGATAGCATTGAATCTGTAGATTGCCTTTGGCAAAATGACCATTTTAACTATATTAATCCTGCCAATCCATGAGCCTGGAAGATTTTTCCATTTTCTGAGATCTTCTTCGATTTCCTTCTTCAGAGATCTAAAGTTCTTGTTATACAATCGTTCACTTGTTTGGTTAGAGTCACCCCAAGATACTTTATGCTGTTTGTAGCTATTGTGAGGGGAGTCATTTCCCTAATTTCTTTCTCAGTCTGCTTATCCTTTGAATATATAAAGGCTACTGATTTGCTTGCATTGATTTTGTAGCCAGCCACTTTGCTGAAGTTGTTTATCAGCTGTAGAAGTTCTCTAGTAGAGTTTTTAGGGTCACTTAAGTATACTATCATATCATCTGCAAATAGTGATAGTTTGACTTCTTCCTTTCCAATTTGTATCCCTTTGACTTCGTTATGTTGTCTAATTGCTCTAGCTAGGACTTCAAGAAATATATTGAAAAGATATGGAGAGAGGGGAGCAGCCTTGTCTAGTCCCTGATTTTAGTGGGATTGCTTCAAATTTCTCTCCATTTAGTTTGATGTTGGCTACCGGTTTCCTGTATATTGCTTTTACTATGTTTAGATATGGGCCTTGGATTCCTGTTCTTTCCAAGACTTTTAGCATGAAAGGATGCTGAATTTTGTCAAATGCTTTTTCAGCATCTAATGAAATGATCATGTGTTTTTTTCTTTTAGTTTGTTTATGTAGTGGATAGCATTTATGGATTTCCTTATATAGAACCATCCCTGCATCCCTGGGATGAAGCCTACTTGATCATGGTAGATGATCATTTTGATGTGTTCTTGGATTCGGTGGGCAAGAATTTTATTTAGTATTTTTGCATTGATATTCATAAGGAAAATTGGCCTGAAATTCTCTTTCTTAGTTGGGTCTTTGTGTGGTTTTGGTATCAGCGTAATAGTGGCTTCGAAGAAGGTGTTGGAAAGTGTTTCTTCTGTTTCTATTTGGTGGAAAAGTTTGAAGAGTATTGGTGTTAAGTCTTCTTTGAAGGTCTGATAGAATTCTGCACTGAAACCATCTGGTCCTGTGCATTTTTTGGTCGGAAGCCTATCTATGACCCCTTCTAGTTCTTTAGGGGTTATGGGTCTGTTTAGATGGTCTATTTGATCCTGGTTTAATTTTGGTAATTGGTACTGTCTAAGAAAATGTCCATTTCCTCCAGATTCTCCAGTTGTGTTGAGTACAGGTTTTTGTAGTAGGATCTGATGATTTTTTGAATTTCCTCGGTTTCTGTTGTAATATCTCCATTTTCATTTCTAATTTTGTTAATTTGGATACTTTTTCTGTGCCCTTTGGTTAGTCTGGCTAAGGGTTTATCTATCTTGTTGATTTTTTCAAAGAACCAGCTTTTGGTTTTGTTGATTCTTTGTATGGTTCTCTTGGTTTCTACTTGATTGATTTCAGCCCTGAGTTTGATGATTTCCTGTCTTCTTCTTCTCCTGGGTGAATTAGCTTCTTCTTGTTCCAGGGCTTTCAGTTGTTCCATTAATCTTCTAGTGTAAGCTCTCTCGAATTTCTTTTTGGAGGCACTCAAAGCTATGAGTTTTCCTCTTGGCACTGCTTTCATTGTGTCCCATAGATTTGTGTATGTTGTGCCTTCATTTTCATTAAATTCTAAGAAATCTTTGATTTCTTTCTTTGTTTCTTCCTTGACCAAGGTATCATTGAGTAGAGTATTGTTCAGTTTCTATGTGTATGTGGACTTTCTGTTCTTTTTACTGTTATTAAAGACCACCTTTACTCCATAGTGATCTGATAGGAGGTATGGGATTATTTCAATCTTCTTATATTTGTTGAGGTCTTTCTTGTGACCAGCTATATGATCTATTTTGGAGGTACCATGAGGTGCTGAGAAAAAGGTATATTCTTTTGCTTTGGGATGAAAAGTTCTATATATATCTGTTAACTCCAATTGGTTCAAAGCTTCAATTAGTTTCATTGTCTCCCTGTTTAGTTTCTGTTTTCCTGATTGGTCCATTGGTGAGAGTGGAGTGTTGAAGTCACCCACAATTATTGTGTTAAGTGCAATGTGTACTTTGAGCTTTAGTAAGATGTGTTAGGTGCAATGTGTACTTTGAGCTCTATATTTTCATTTGGAGATGTATATGGTAAGTGAGATTCAGACACAAGTTGGTTTAGTTATCTTTCCTTTTAATCTATGTATTCACTGAACATTACTTTTGTTCACTAGACATAAAGTTACCAAATGCATTTGTATAAAAACATAAAAGACAACATTTCCAGTCTCAAATAATTTTCAGTGCACTAACAGAAATAGAAAGTAAGCTTGGATTTACAGTGCACTGAACTAAATTCATATAGATTTTAAAAGTTGCAATGGGGATCAATCTATTTACAAGCATAACAGAGGAAGCATTTGGACTTAGAATGAAAGGCAGGTTAGAAGCATAGGCCTGGAGAAGACAGCCTTATGTGTTTAAATTGCTAAGTTCATCTGAAGTATGAACTGTAAGGATTTTACACAACCGGTTGTATTGTTTGCATTACATACACAGTCTGTAAAAAAGAGTGGGAGTAAAGAAAATCTTTGTTAGGACAACAGCCATCATTTTATGAAATAGGAGATGAGTTATTGTTAGTGATTCATAGTGATTATTATGAATAGAAGTTGCATGTTCATGTCAGCATATTCAAATTATCAACTTATTTATGATATACGGGATAATTGTAATTAATTATTTAATTAATGACTGGGATAGCATGTGGCTAGTCAAAAAAACCTGATTACCTATTGTTGTAAGATATATCCTATTCATTCACATTGAGGCAGTGAGAGGCCAGTGATTGGAGGGGGGAGAAGAGGAGGAGCTAGGGAGAGAGAGGAGGAGAAGCTAAGGAGAGAGGCTCAGTGGACAACTGGAGCAAAGAGAGAGGGAGACTGTGGATATCCTGATGGCTTCAGATGTATTTCTGGTGTTTTGGAGAGGTTAGAAATATTGGGATACGACTTTACCACTGTAAATTGGCGTTATGTAAATGTGAGCTTCTTACACATAAATATATTTGGTTAACTATTCAAGTTTAAGAGTCATGCTTTACTGGACACTTGGAAGGAGTGGTGCAGAGGCCTGGCGGGGCTGCGGTACTCTTTCTTAATTATTACACACTATAACCTATTACTGTCTAGACTTGTTTATATAAGGGAGAAAAAGAAGCATGCTTGATGAGAATCTTATTCACATCAACATAACCTTGCCTTGAGCATCACAGTGGCTTTCCTGTGGTCAAGCCTCCTGGAAGTTAATTAATTCTGTCACTTCTTTCTTTTTTAAGTTCTGTGTGTGAAAAGACAGATATGTAGCTCTCTGACCATCACATCTATCTCATAAAAATTATGCATCAGCTTCTTCTTTTTTTTTTTTTTTTTGATTTGGTTTTGTCAAGACAGTGTTTCTCTTTGTAGCCCTGACTATCCTGGAACTCACTCTGTAGACCAGGCTGGCCTCAAACTCAGAAATCCTCTTATGTCTCCTGTTTTTGTCACTTTTTAGCCCTATAATCGCAAATCTGTTTTCCAACTAATTTGTGTTGAGATAACTCAGTCTTAGACCTCAACTTGAAGCCATTGATATCATGGGAGATAGAATGCTTAATCAAATGACTATTATCTGTTCAACAGGGAGTTGTTCTCTGACTAAAGCAGCATGCTTTCTGAGGCCCTTGCTCTTCCAACAACCATCTGTTTGGTCCAGGCTTTGCTGTGGCTAAGTCAGCATGGGCACAAATGCCCAAATGATGACAAACTGTGTTTTTTTGTGCAAGGTACAGTACTCCTAAATAGCTCGCAATTGGTCATCAATCTCTATCAGGAGAATGGATGCAACTTAGCTTAAAGGGACAGATTGTCTTACCTATCACATTCTTCAGCCTGTAAACAGTGTATCAGGTCTCATTATGTTTAAATGTTTCCTTGATTTTGAACATCTCCTATCAGAAGAGACATATATTCTCATGTTTCTAACAATGAGAAATTTTCCACCTTGGTCTCTTCTTCACAAGGGAATGTTGTACAGCAATTTCCTCTTAATTGAATCACTCCATCCTAGAGATGGACTCCTAAGAAATCAGGAAGTTAAACTCTCAGAATTCTTAGGATGTTCTTTAAAACTGCAACAATATAAGCCCCCGCCCAAAGGTTATATTCATAGTAAGGACTATTGGTGAGAAGATAATGTCCAATTTACATGTCCTTCAGGTGGCTCCAGGACCGTAACTCTTGTGAGTCATCGCCAAGGCTAGGGCAGACTTTCACTAATGTGTCTGCCTTACCATCACCATGCTCCTGTGAGTAATTCTTCAGCTGGACTCACATAAAAAGCCAAAGTGGCTCACAAGGTTGGACTTTAGAGGATCACCACTCTGCTCTAATTTTTATCAGTTCCCCATTTGTTTAAGTTTCCCAAGGATCTTGGAAGCTGTGAATCAGGTCTGGAGTCCTTGAAAGAGATTTATTTTGTTTGAATTCTATAAGCCCTGTGTGATTTTCAAGCCAGGTTAAACCCATTCCTTGATAAAAACATTACTCTATGTTCCATAATAATTATGATGTTCAAAATGAAACACATATCTATATTATTCTTCAAACATCTATCAACAGAGGAAACAATTATTCAATAAGAGCTAAATGTCATTTGTTCAAGAGAAACTTTTGGACTCCTATAACCTCCCCTAAATATTTACTTTACTCCTTACTTTATGACTATTTTTTAAGACATGCCACTGACCAAAAGACAAAACAAATCAAAATACCCACAACAAATTCACCATAATACAGTGGTTCTCAATCTTCCTAATGTTGCAATCCTTTAATACATTTCTTCATGTGATCACTCTCAACCATAAAATTATTTTTGTTGCTATTTCATAACTGTAATTTTGCTATTGTTATGAGTCATAACATGTAAATTCTTCTGGAGACAGAGGTTTGTCAAAGGGGTCATGACCCACAAGCTGAGAACCACTGCATAATATATTAAATATATCTTGTCAGGTGGTTTTCAAAGGCTTCTATGACCCTTGAAGTCTGTGCTTGTATAATGTTTTACTATGGATTGAAACATTTCTTTATGGAGAGAAAGAAGAGTCTAGTGAATGTTCACCAGATTTATCTGTCCACAAACCAGCTTATGTTAACAGTACAGACTTGTTGAATGGAGAAGGCTCTTCAGTAGAACTGCCTACAGCATATGCAGGGAATAGTAATAGTGCATCATTCATGAATTGTCACCAGTGCTGGGTTGAGTTTTGGTGTTGAAGCTGGCTTTGAGTCACTCATGTCTCTGAAGTAACTCCTCACTCATGGTACTGTAAGAACTTTAAATAAACTAGGTTCACCCATATGGACTTATGTGGGATATTTCTTTGAATGAGGTTTTTTTTTTTTTCAATTTTTTTTATTCGATATAATTTATTTACATTTCAAATGATTTCCCCTTTTCTAGCCCCCCACTCCCCGAAAGTCCCGTAAGCCCCCTTCCCTCCCCCTGTCCTCCCACCCACCCCTTCCCACTTCCCCATTCTGGTTTTGCTGAATACTGCTTCACTGAGTCTTTCCAGAACCAGGGGACACTCCTCCTTTCTTCTTCTACCTCATTTGATGTGTGGATTATGTTTTGGGTATTCCAGTTTTCTAGGTTAATATCCTCTTATTAGTGAGTGCATACCATGATTCACCTTTTTAGTCTGGGTTACCTCACTTAGTATGATGTTCTCTGGCTCCATCCATTTGCCTAAGAATTTCATGAATTCATTGTTTCTAATGGCTGAATAGTACTCCATTGTGTAGATATACCACATTTTTTGCATCCACTCTTCTGTTGAGGGATACCTGGGTTCTTTCCAGCATCTGGCAATTATAAATAGGGCTGCTATGAACATAGTAGAGCATGTATCCTTATTACATGGTGGGGAATCCTCTGGGTATATGCCCAGGAGTGGTATAGCAGGATCTTCTGGAAGTGAGGTGCCCAGTTTTCGGAGGAACCACCAGACTGATTTCCAGAGTGGTTGTACCCATTTGCAACCCCACCAGCAGTGGAAGAATGTTCCTCTTTCTCCACACCCTCTCCAACACCTGCTGTCTCCTGAATTTTTAATCTTAGCCATTCTGACTGGTGTAAGATGAAATCTCAGGGTTGTTTTGATTTGCATTTCCCTAATGACTAATGAAGTTGAGCATTTTTTAAGATGCTTCTCCGCCATCTGAAGTTCTTCAGGTGAGAATTCTTTGTTTAACTCTGTACCCCATTTTTAATAGGGTTGTTTGGTTTTCTGGAGTCTAACTTCTTGAGTTCTTTATATATATTGGATATTAGCCCTCTATCTGATGTAGGATTGGTGAAGATCTTTTCCCAATTTGTTGGTTGCCAATTTGTCCTCTTGATGTTTGTTCACATCTCCCCAGGAAAGTCAGGTAATGTCTTCATCTGTAGATAAAGCTTTAGACACTTTAAGTTATGGCTCAGATATAGTAATATCCTCCTATGCAGATTATACAAGGTCATTTTATAGAAGCAGGGTACCCTGTAGCCTTGGATTCTGTAGAATGTTGTCAGACATGATTAGTATTTCTATGAGATGCTGCCAGCCCCCTAATACACATGTGATAATCAAGGCTAAGATGGGCTCATCCAAAGCAAGTTGAAGCAGAAATGCTGATAGTCTGTCCAAGCAGCAGCAATTCTAATCTAGTCAATTGAGAGCCATGTATGAGCAAGCAATGAACAATAACTTCCCTCCATGTATTTTCCCAAGTCTAGGACACTGAACTTGCAAGGCCACTCTTATATAGTCAGAAAAAAAGGGACTGGTGGTAACAGTGGAGGATTTGATATAGGGAAGACAAGTGACTCATATTCTGGCTCGAATTATAAATAGCTCCATGGCCCTGACTACAAATTGACTTACCCATTGGCTTTGATCTTATCAGCAGCCAAATAGGCACAAGAAAAATAATTTTTAGAATTTATTTGATAAAGATATTATAATGAAATACACAGCAAAGTCCCACATATTATAGGTTTGCAAGGGACAATAGCTAGTATTGTTGTCATGTTACTGATCTGACAAAGACAAGTGGTTCTGGAATCCTTGACACTATATTTTTTTAAATTTTCATTTTCTATATTCTTTGTTTACATTCCAAAAGATTTTCCCTTTCCCAATTCTCCCCTCCCCAAAAGTCCCATAAGCCCTCTTCCCTCCGCCCATTCTCCTATCAACCCCCTCCTACTTCTCTGTCCTGGTACTCCCCTACAATGCTGGATCAAGCCTTTCTAGGATCAGGGACCTCTCCTTCCTCCTTCTTGGGAGTCATTTGATATGTGAATTGTCTTGAGTACTCAGAGCTTCTGAGCTAATATCCACTTATCAGTGACTACATTCCATGTGTGTTCTTTTCTGATTGTGTTACCTCACTTAGGATGATATTTTCCAACCATTTGCCTAAGAATTTCATGAATTCATTGTTTTTAATTGCTGGATAGTACTCCATTGTGTATATATACCACATTTTCTGTATCCATTCCTCCATTGAGGGACATCTGGGTTCTTTCCAGTTTCTGGCTATTATAAATGGGGCTGCTATGAACACAGTAGAGCATGTGTCCTTATTGCATGCTGGGGAATAATTTTCACCTTGACACTATTCTTAATGCCACACACTGTGTCTTTGTTGAACCATATGGTTTAGGTTTGAATACCTGACTAGATTTATGTCAGACACACAGAAGAATCTCGACCCAATAGTGCCCATTTTTACTTTGATTAAGACTAAGTTCAAACACCAGTGGACAACAGCCTGCTGATGCAGTCATGTCAGAATAGGAAATGAATGGGAAATGACTATTACCAGTTTTCTGTTTCTAAACATTCTGTCTCTATAATGAAGAAAAGAGACAGTAGATATATAATAATATCACATTTGGAAGTCTCTTTTCCTAGTCTACATATTGACAGATGCTTCTGGAAAGAAGGTACTAATGTTCTCTGCAAAAGATCAAAAAATTCAAGTTCCAGAGAAAAGTGATGGTGAACACCTAAGAAACAACTCCGAGGCTTATTCACTATATTTACACAGCAATATGCAGAGCATATAATGCCTTCTCCTCTTTTAAAATTCTTTAGTTTAATTAGCCAATAGATTTAAAGTGAACATGCACGCACACACACACACACACACACACACACACACACACACACGAAAGTGACAGAATTTTCCCTGTCCAATTACATTAAAATATTCGTGCAGCAGGAGGCCTGTTATTGGACAGGGAAAATGGAGGTGGACCTAAGAGTTGCAGAGAAGAAGCAAAGATGGAGGCTGACAGAGAGACAAAAGATTCTGATCCCACATGGTTTTAAGTAGCCACAGGTAGTTATGATATCATAAAGGATAAAATAATTGGGATAATTTGTCTAATCTAGATAGGCAGCTTTTATCATTATCAATTGGTTCTGAAATTATTATATTGGCATCTTGTGAATTGAGAATTTATTGATACATAAATCTAATTGGTTAATTATAAGCATCAAGAGTTCTGTTTCTACCAGGTTGATGGATGTTGTGGCAGCTGACCATGAGCTGGACAGTTGTTGAATGGGGCTGTTGTGGCAGTGAAGGAAACTTGGCAGTGCCACCCTGCTGGAGAGTAGGTGGGCAGAGAGTAGCTGGATGGAGTGTGGGAACTTGGCTGTTCTTTTTTAATATTTCCCACAACATATGAAGATACACTGATGGTCTTGGCTATGTGAAGTTTAAGCTATTGCATCTCCTCCTTGTGCTATGTCTCATTTTCATAGATGTAAAATGAGAAAACACGGTAGTTGTACTTTCTATATGTATCAGGGGAACAAGCCAGCAATATCTGTATTTCTTTAGTATTTATATGAAAGAGTTTTTGAGACACCTTGATTCTCAGTTGTGGGCTTAATAAAATGCACAAGAGATGGGCTGACAGACCCTGCCTATAGAGCTTAGTAGATATCTCAAATCTTGAATACTCAGTGGCTGACTTTGTTTAATTTTATTTCAAGGTATGATTCTTACTTACTGCCAAGCTTTCTTTAATCTGTCTAGTATTATGCCCTAACTTACTTTCTGTGTGTTTTGTTTGTATATTATAAAATATCTACAAATAAAACTTTACTTGTGTGAATACTTTATCAAACCTACTGATATTTGCATTTCTCTTCTTCTAGACTTAGGACAGTGTTAGAGATCTCAGTTGAATACATGGCACACATGTACAAGTAGCCAATAATACCAAGAAAAGCAGTTAACAGTGCCTGGTAGGTGATCTAAAGAGCATCTAATAAAATGTTAGGAACAGTGAGTGCTCTGATCAATTTTCTCAGTAAGGGTGACTTTTAGCTGTTTCTTTGAATAGCATAAGTGTTTTTAAGTTTAAAGAAACACATAAATTCTGAGACCAAGTAATTATTTGAACAGAAAAAGAGAATTAGGCTAGCATTTTTAAGGCAGCAAAAACTGTTTTGCAAGAAAGTTCTATGCAAAGGAAGGTGTAGATTCACACTCTAGAGATACTGAGTATTGAGCTTCAAATTTAGAAAATGAAGAAATTTTGATGGTTTTTCAGTGAGAAGCAGCATGGTAAATTTTAAGAAAAAAAGAAAAATAGAATGAAGGTCAGCCTCATCACAAGATCTGCATAGAACAAGGATAGTTTATACCCACCTAGCATCCCAGGGATATTGTGTAAACAATGGCAGAGGAGGGATGTTAGAGTTATTGTTGGCTATGTCTAACATAGCCGAGATTCATTATAGTGGTGATTGCTACCAGTGCGTTGCTACCAGTGGTTTTTGCAAAATTTTAAAGGAAACAAACAGTTATCCAGGCATTCTAAGTACTTCTGGGTTATTTTCAATTTTATTGTTTGTTTGTTTTTGTTTTTAAGCTATTGTTACAATGTCACTAATATTGGAGTTATGAATATGTTTCTAATTTGCAAATATTTTCGAAGCCTGTAATTTTCTGGACAAAATTACAGCGAGATAGGGCTCAGTAATTCAAGTGTTCCTTTTGAAACCCAAATTTGGGTTTCTTCAAATGAGATGCAGAAAGGCATCAGTACACTAACAGGCATATTTGTGGTCAGAAGGCCACACATGCTAGCTCCTGTGGAGACTTTCACAAACACAGTTCTTCAGTAGATTTCCCACGCAATCAGTCCATTGCTCAGAACCATCATTTATAGAATATGGCAATGACTTTGCAAATCTCCTAAGGGTGTTCCCCATAGAATCTCCAGAATGAGATAAGAACATTGCAGTGTTTTGGCTGGGGTAAAATTGACTATGGAAAATATTTTAAAACCTACTCTTTCATCTTTGTGTTTATTTATTTTTGCAATACTGGAAAGGAAGAGGAAGTCTCCAAAAACTTGATATTTTCATTCTGGTGACTGATACTTTCTGGACTGTATTTCTGTGATTAGTATATTAATTTCTTTTTCAGTTATTACTGAAAAATTATGGGAACAGACCTGAATACATATGACGATATCTGTTAAAAACAGTAAATAATTAAAACTTCAGAAGACTTTTTAGTAAATCCCTAGCGCTTCAGAGATGGTATGCCTCGGGGTTTGTGGACATGAATAAAGCAGTTGCCTTGTTGTAGTATATGTCTGTGGTTTTATGGCAGAGTTTCTACTCATACATCCTGAGGCTACAAATGTCCCTTCCAAGGCTGCTTTGTAGAGACAAGGCTTTGTAGAGACAGACTGAAGTTATAAGTTCCTTCAGATGACATAGAATAACTAAATCATAATACCATGTAGAAGGTTTTTTCAGAAGAGCCTTGCTAGAGTGTGAGGAGATGAGACTAAGGAATGATAGCACATGGTGGTTATACCCAGAATACACTGTAGCTAGGAATCAATATCTGCTTGCTACTTGAATATCTTACAATAGTATTTTTATAGTGATTTAAAGATATCATCTGATTTATTACTTTCAACTAATTTATTTACTTATTGTTTTTAATATACCCCATCCTCATTTTCCCTCTCTCTGCTTCTCCTGGTCCCATCCTTACTTCCCCTTTCCCCAGGTCCACTCCACCTCCACTTTCCTTCAAAAAAGAACAGGACTTCCTAGGGTATCCACCAAACACAGCATAACAAGATATACTAAGATACACTGAGACTGGGCACAAACCCTCATATCAGGGGTAGACAAAGCAACCAAGGCAGAAGAAGTGTTCCAGGAGTAGATGAAAAACACTCCCACTCCCACTATTATGAGTCTCACCAAAACATCAAGCTCATAACCATAGCATATTTGCAGAGGACCCAGGTCAGAAGGCTCTATGATTTCTGCTTTATCTCTGAGCTCCTCTGAGTCCTGTTTAGTTGATATTTATGGGCCATGTTCTCCTGCTATTACGGAGTTATTGATACTTTTCTCAGCTTAATATAGGAAGAATTAGATTTGAAATCATATGAAACTCACTTGTATTCTGAGAGTTTAACATGAGTGCATTTTTATTATTATAATGTATATTACTTTTAGTAGTTTTGCATATTTGCTTCCATATACTATTAGTCTGTTTCTTCTACCATGAATGACTTCTTAGATTTCATGTAGACTGAACATTTTAATTTTTATGATTAATGAGGCAGTTCTATACAGACTTCTTTGGAAAGTGTTACATTAGGAAGACAGTTTACTTATGACAGATCAAAATGCTCACTTGTAAGACTGGAGTCATTTTTAAACCCCAGATAAAGATCAGACATGCATGTGAATGTGTACGTTCCTGGTATTTTGATGAAGAGACAAATTTAACATCCCAGAGAAGACAAAGGCCGATTGAAAAGAAAGGTTAAATGATTTTGTTTTAATTTAATTGAACTTGATTTGTTTTTCCTGAATGTACAAGTGTAAAAGCAGCAGCGTTGTGCTGTTGTCTCAACTTCTGAGAAAAACCACCCACATTCTTCTATGGAGTATGACAGAGCAGGTCAAAGTAAGTCTTTGCTCTAAACTGTGAACCAAGCAATTGGGAAGGACAAATACACAAGTTTGTGTCAATGAACTTTTCTGATGGAGTGCAACACTGACAACCTCAGATAAGTCATTTGTGTTCTTCACATAGTAGTTTTTGTCTTAGAAAAAAGCCTCTAGGGCCGAGCAATAGCGGTGCTTGTCTTTAATGCCAGCACTTGGGAGGCAGAGGCAGGCGAATTTCTGAGTTTGAGGCCAGACTGGTCTACAAAGTGAGTTCCAGGACAGCCAGGGCTACTCAGAGAAACCCTGTCTCGAAAAAAAATCCTCTAAAATGTGAGCTTATTCTTAGTTTATGATAGATCTCATAGTCAGTTAGCCTTGAGGAGTAGAATAAGGGTGCCAGAATATGTTTTTTTTTTCTTTTAAAAAATCAATTTTATTCAGCTATTGTAGAACTCATTTTCATCTATTATTTACCTAGGCAATAAATAGTAAATGGCTAAAATCCTGCCAATTTATTAAACTTCTTTATAGAAAACATAACTTTACTCAAAATCTTCAAGTAAATGACTTAATGTGAGTGACATTCAATTCAATTAGATCAAGAGAGATTAGGAGGGCAGTGGTGGCACACGCCTATAATCCCAGCACTCTGGGAGGCAGAGGTAGACTGAGTTCAAGGCCAGCCTGGTCTCCAGAGTAAGTTCCAGGACAGCCAGGGCTATACAAAGAAAAGAAACACTGTCTCGAAAAACCAAAAGAAAGAGAAAGAGAGAGAGAGAGAGAGAGAGAGAGAGAGAGAGAGAGAGAGAGAGAGAGAGAGAGAGAAAGAGAGAGAGAGATTAGGAAATAGAGAACAGAAGCAAATCCTTTGAAAGGATTTGCTATAAGGATAGTTTGCTGGCTTTTCTAACCATAGCACATCAAAATGACCAGGGAATCTGTTACAAACACAGATGCGTGTGTGTGTGTGTGTGTGTGTGTGTGTGTGTGTGTGTGTGTGAAACAATGGCCTCTGAAAACCAATTTCATTAAGGAAAGAAAATTGCTGAAGAAATTAGTTAGTCCAAAAATCACTATGGAGATGATTTAAATAATAGCATATATAAACTCACAACACTAACACAGGAAAATATGTATAAGTATTCTATACCTTTTCTACATGAGATATGATCTGAGAACTAAATGGGTTTCCTTCTCTTTTTTTTTTTACCAGTTAGTGGTAGTGATGTGGCAAGCATAGCAGCTGAAGATGGATTCAGAAGTCTTCATAGTCATTTCACAGCATTCTAATGCTTTAACTTCTGTCTGTGAATTTACTTATTGGGCTGCTGTGAGGGATTTTGGCATGAGTACAAATCAAGTCAGGAGAACGTTAGCTTTCAGTGGGGCTAGGGAAATGGCTCAGTAAGCACAACTGACTGTTTTACAAGCTGATAACCTGAGTTCAGTCCCTGAAAGTCACATGGAAAGATGGAAACAGTGGTAAGATAGAAGGCACAGACAAGAGAATCTTCTAGAAGCTGCAAAGACATCTAACTCAGAGTAACAGTATAGCAGAAACAAGAGAGACCTTGCCCCAAGATATGAAGAGAAACTACTTGTGCAAGTTGTTTTTAGATTTCCACATGTATTTGACAGTACATATCTACCTGCACACACATGTTATTAGTTCATTACTATATTATATAATATTACATCATATAACTATATTACATGTAAAATGTTATAATATATAATATAAATATAAATATAAATATATAAATAATATTTTAAAATATAACATGTTGCATGTAAAATAGATATTATGAATAGTATATATTATAATATGTATCATATCTAATATTATATTATATATTAATGAAATATTAATTTCAAGTTAACCAAGTAGATATTCTATGAAAGAAGAAATCTAACTGGCCAACAGTCTAAGGAAAAGGCATATATAATAGGACTCTCCAGCATAAAATTTCAAATTCTCTGTGATGTTAAAACCACATATAGCCACACAAACCCTTTGAATAAGGAATGTATATGTATTCTATCAAAACCCATCTATTAGAGTACATGCAATTACATTGAGCTATAAGCCAGAAGCCAGAAAGACTTTTGCCAAAGGTCAGCCCTAAAAAATACATACAAGTAACATAATGCAGATTAAACATGTTATATTTATGGACACATATGTTTGTAATATATGTATATGCTGTTGCAGTAACAATTAATGGGGAAAAAGCCATGCATTTGAAAGAGAGTAGGAGTGCTATATGTGAGATTTTGGAGAGAAGAAAGGGAACAGAGAAATGTCATAATTATAGTATAATTCCAAAAATTAGATGCAATCTCTGATAAGTGGATATTAATTAGACCAGAAGCCCTGAATACCCAAGGCACAAATCGCATAACAAATGACTCCCGTGAAGAAGTATGGAGAAGGTCCTGATCCTGGAAAAGATTGATCTAGCATTGGAGGGGAATATAAGGACAGAGAAAAAAATGAGAGAGGTG
This sequence comes from Apodemus sylvaticus, assembly GCF_947179515.1. Classification (NCBI taxonomy): domain Eukaryota; kingdom Metazoa; phylum Chordata; class Mammalia; order Rodentia; family Muridae; genus Apodemus; species Apodemus sylvaticus. Next base: position 106,408,709 of record NC_067477.1, on the reverse strand, counting down.
ATTGGAGAATGGATGGAGAGAAGAAGGTTTATGGGACATATGGGGAGGGGGGATCCAGGAAAGGGGAAATCATTTGGAATGTAAACAAAGAATATAGAAAATAAAAATATTTAAAAAAAAAGAAAATTGAAAGGCAATGGATAGCATTGAAATAAAATGAATAATGTACAGAAAAGAAAAAGAAATATATTTACCTAGTCAAAATTTATAAAATTTTGGCAACAAAAATGTATAAGCACACCTAGTACAGCTTCACAAAAATGTTCTTGAATGACTTGAGGCAGAGCTGAATGAACACATTGTGTGATTCTGTGTCATCACAAGCAGACAGCAGTTATTCATGCTGCTTAAATCCAAAGTAGACGTTCTGCTGGGAGGGTTCAATGACAGGAAATGCATGGCTGACCTCATGGGTAATGGACAATGTCTGCTCCTATATCTGGTTTTGTGAACACAGTTTGAGAACATTCACTGGTGTGTCCTCTCTTCTCTGTATTTTACCAACCAATTGTGTGTGTGTGTGTGTGTGTGTGTGTGTGAGAGAGAGAGAGAGAGAGAGAGAGAGAGAGAGAGAGAGAGAGAGAGTTTGATTTCAAGCGAAGTCAGCAGACACAGCAGCCTACTAGAGGAAAATAAGATCAGACTTTCAATTCTGAAGTTTCCCCTAAACTTGTGCAAATACTCTGAGTTCAATGGGGATGTTATGAGGGTCAAGCCCTTGTTAAATAAAACATAAAAGGAGTGGTTTCAAAATACAGGTTCTCTAGTGTATTAACTACATTTTCAAATAGAAAGCTGGTATATGCAACGAGAAATACAGAGGGAAAAGGCAGCAGGGAGTGACTATCAAATACATAGAACAGAAATGGCTCCAAAACTCTGTAATTCACAGCTTGACTCTCTTTCATCCAAGGAAACACACTGTGTCTCAGGCCACGGAAACACTGGAAGCTCTACCATTGATGGTTTAAAATAAGCTGGAAACAAGGGGATCTAACAGGATCAAACTGAGGTGCCTCCTATGAAGCCATATACGCTAAATATGAGTTATTTCAAGTTTTGCTTGAACAGGAACATTATACTTAACATTCCAGCTGAACTAAATGGGTAATATGTGGCCCAGTGCTCTTATTGGAGAATAATAACTATGTTAATTTAGTTTGAATAGGTACTGGGATTACAGTTAATTATGTCTAAAAATAAAATCAATACATGGACCAGGTTAACAGACATAGCACCGTGGCTAAAAAAATTACAGCTTCTGGGTATGTGCACTGCATGGGTTAGCAGGTAGGCGGAGGGAGTCTATTTGAAGGTTGCTCCTCCCACTTGATTTCCCTGGAGTGCTCCCTGAGATGGATCACCTTTTAACATACATTTTTGTTCTCTTGGGATGATGCCACATGGTAGTTGCAGATGGAAGATTCCTGAATGGACATGCATTCACATTACCATCTGTTTTGTGATGATTTTGCATCTGTTGATTTTATTATTTATTCACTGTTTAGGTCTTACATTAAGTTATCCATTGATGACACATTGTCTAATTATGATGTGTTGTAGGTGAAGGGTGATAAAGGTGCATTTGGAAGTGGTTATTGTCTAAAGAGGGAAGGAGAACAATGAAAGCTTTGCGGCCATGAAAAACCGGAATAAATGCATGCCGAAGAATTAACTGCAGTGCTGCTGACGGCAAGAAATAGAGCAGCAAGTCTCAACTTGTGGGCCACAACCCCTTTGGGTGTCAGATAACTCACAGGAACCCCTAAGATCATCGGAAATATCCGATATTAACATTAGGATTCCTCTCAATAGCAAACTTACAGTTATGAAGTAACAATGAAAATAAATTTATGGCTAGGGGTCACCATAATATGAGGAACTGTATTAAAGGATCATAGAATCAGAAAGTTGGGAGCCACTGAACTGGAGACTTTCATCAGGGGAAAAGAAGGGATTGCAGGGGCTACTGTCCTTGAAAAGTGATCCCCAAATAAATAAAATGAGATGAGCAATGTGAGGACCAGTATAAGAATTGACAAGTCACCAACATAGACTGTGGTAAAGATTAATATGAGAAGAGAAGAGATGGGCACAGATAGGAGACATATACAGGGACAAATGTGAAATGCATTAAAATCATGAAATAAATCTTGAACAAATGGGTGGTGGTGGATGCACTTAAATCCAGCACTCAGGATGTAGAGAGGCATGTGGATCTCTGAGTACAAGGCAAGCTTTATCTACAGAGTGAGTTCCAAGATGATCAGGGCTACACATTATAACCCTTTCTTTAAAAACCAACAAAACTGAAGCTATTTATCAGCTGTAGGAGTTCTCTAGTGGAGTATTTTGGGTCACTTAGGTAGACTATCATATCATCTGCAAATAATGATAGTTTGACTTCTTCCTTTCCAACTTGTATCCCTTTGACCTCCTTATGTTGTCTAATTGCCCAAGCTAGTACCTCAAGTACAATATTGAAAAGATAAGGAGAAAGGGGGTAGCCATGTTTAGTCCCTGATTTTAGTGGGATTGCTTCAAACTTCTCTCCATTTAGTTTGATGCTGGCTACCGGTTTGCTGTATATTGCTTTTATTATGTTTATGTATGGGCCTTGAATTCCTGTTCTTTCCAAGACTTTAAGCATGAAAGGATGCTGAATTTTGTCAAATGCTTTTTCAGCATCGAATGAAATAACCATGTGGTTTTTTTCTTTGAGTATGTTTATATAGTGGATTGCATTGATGGATTTCCGTATATTGAACCAACCATGCATCCCTGGGATAAAGCCTACTTGATCATGGTGGATGATCATTTTTTATGTGTTCTTGGATTTGGTTGGCAAGTGCAGGTTATAAAATCAACTCAAGCAAATCAGTAGCCTTCCTATACTCAAAGGATAAGCAGGCTGAGAAAGAAATTAGGAAAATGACACCCTTCACAACAGCCACAGCAGTATAAAGTACCTTGGGGTGACTCTTACCAAACATGTGAAAGATCTGTATGACAAGAACTTGAAGACTCTGAAGAAGGAAATGGAAGAAGACCTCAAAAAATGGAGAAATCTCCCATGCTCATAGATCGGCAGGATTAATATAGTTAAAATGGCTATTTTGCCAAAAGCAATATACAGATTCAACGCAATACCCATCAAAATCCCAACTCAATTCTTCATAGAGTTAGAAAGAGGAATTCTCAAATTCATCTGAAATAAGAAAAGACCCAGGATAGCTAAAACTATTCTCAACAACAAAAGAAATTCTGGGGGAATCAGTATCCCTGACCTCAAGCAATACTACAGAGCAATAGTGTTAAAAACTGCATGGTATTGGTATAGTGACAGACAGGCAGATCAATGGAATAGGATTGAAGATCCAGAAATGAACCCACACACCTATGGCCACTTGATCCTCGACAAAGGAGCTGAAAACATCCAATGGAAAAAAGATAGCCTTTTCAACAAATGGTGCTGGTTCAATTGGAGGTCAGCATGCAGAAGAATGATAATTGATCCATCCTGACCTCCTTGTACTAAGCTCAACTCCAAATGGATCAAGGACCACCACATAAAGCCAGACACTCTGAAGCTAATAGAAAAGAAACTGGAGTAGATGCTTAAAGACATCGGTACAGGGAGAAAGTTGCTGAACAGAACACCAATAGCTTATGCTCTAAGATCAAGAATTGACAAATGGGACCTCATAAAATTACAAAGTTTCTGTAAGGCAAAGGACACCATCAAAAGGACAAATTGGCAACCAACAAATTGGGAAAAGATCTTCACCAACCCTACATCAGATAGAGAGCTAATATCCAATATATACAAAGAACTCAAGAAGTTAGACCCCAGAAAACCAAATAACCCTATTAAAAATTGGGGTACAGAGCTAAACAAAGAATTTTCACCTGAAGAACTTTGGATGGCTGAGAAGCATCTTAAAAAATGCTCAACTTTATTAGTCATTAGGGAAATGCAAATCAAAACAACCCTGAGATTTCACTTTACACCAGTCAGAATGGCTAAGATTAAAAATTCAGGAGACAGCAGGTGTTGGTGAGGATGTGGAGAAAGAGGAACACTCCTCCACTCCTGGTGGGGTTGCAAACTGGTACAACCACTCTGAAAATTAGTCTGGGGGTTCCTCAGAAAACTGGGCATGTCACTTCCGGAGGATCCTGCTATACCACTCCTGGGCATATACCCAGGAGCTGGAAAGAACCCAGGTATCCCTCAACAGAAGAATGGATGCAAAAAAAATGTGGTGTATATACACAATGGAGTACCATTTAGCCATTAGAAACAATGAATTCATGAAATTCTTAGACAAATGGATGGAGTTGGAGAACATCATCCTAAGTGAGATAACCCAGTCTCAAAAGATCAATCATGGTATGCACTCACTAATAAGTGGATATTAGCCTAGAAAATTGGAATACCCAAGACATAATCCACACATCAAATGAGGTACAAGAAAAATGGGGGAGTGGACCCTGGTTCTGGAAAGACTCAGTGTAGCAGTATAGGGCAAAACCAGAACAGGGAAGTGGGAAGGGGTGGATGGGAGAACATGGGGAGGGAAGGGGGCTTATGTGACTTTTGGAGAGTTGGGGGTCCAGAAAAGGGGAAATCATTTGAAATGTAAATAAAAATATATCGAATAGACTATTGACAGTTTCAGTATTTTCCTGGTTCAGGCCATGTAGCAGTGACTTTTACAACCAGCAGACAGAATGTAACTGTAGCAAAATTTTTCTTTGCAAATATTATCACACACTAATAGAGGATAATTTTATGACTCTTTATGCCCATGGTAGCTCAGAGCTCTAACAGGACGGATGAGGTTTTACACCTCAGACAAACCTGTCAGTCACATGATTCCATGAGTGTCAGTGTGTCAGTCTAATTGATTATCCCACAGCTGAGTATTTCAAAGCCCTTTCTGTATTTCCTCTCTCTACATAACCTTTGGCCACTTAATACTATGCTGCCAGTATTTTTATTGATTCTTAAGAATTCTTTATATATCATAGAGCACCTTGTGTTTGTATGTTTGCTCTCAGGCTTCCCTTAAAGAGAGAAAAAAGCAAAGAAGAAATGATGGTCTCTTTGATAGCTTCTGCTGAGCCACCTCACAGAGAATGTCTTACAGCTAACTCAAGAGCACATTCTAAATGTCAAAGGAAAAGGACTTGGCCAATATGTTGAATGCATGGGGACATCAGCAGATGAATTTTGGACTTGTCTGAGCCTTTTGCATGATTCCTTTGGTCTTTAACTGCATTTTGTTGGTTTTGGGGGGGGGGTTGTCGTTGTTGTTGGTGGTGGTGGTGGTGGTCCTTTGATTTTACCTCTGCTTAGAGAGAGATGTTCTGAATTTTTGTAACTGAAAAAATATTCGTATATTTGAGACCTGAAGAGAGGAAGGGCAGAGGGTATTCTAATGTATGTAAAAGCAGACAGCTACATTGTCTGAGGGAAAGAGGGGAGCCTGCCAGAGGGGAAGTGGAGGAGGTTGACAGAGAGGAGGGAGTAAATAAAAATGAAGCATAATAGCACATGTGTGTACAGACCCCATAATGAAAGCCATTACTTTGTATGCTGACTTGGAAAGGTAATAAAAGAATAATGAAAAGGAAGAAAATCTATGTGATTATATCGAAAATTGAATGTAATATTTTCCTGTACTTCTTAAAATAGCTTCTCGCACATTGCTATACACAATGCACAATTATTATCTCAAGTTGAGTCCTCCAAATGTATATTTTAATTCCACAGGCTTCCTGTTATACAACTTAGTAACTAAATAATGTCTCATGAAGGCATGCAGTTCTTTTTTTAGCATAGTGTGTGATTTCAGGAATTCTGGCCTCTTGATGAGGAGGGGTCATGGACTACATCAATTTGATAAAGTATGCTCAGAAAATTTTAAAATTATGGCAAAAGAATGCAAACAAAGTTGTCTTGCTTTCTTGATTGGCTGTAGAGCACTGACTAATGTCTCCTCAACTCTGCATGTTCCACGCGAGCTTCCTGACTGGATCCTTCTGGACGCTCACATGTTCATTTCCACTTAGGACTTTTGAGCTCATCATTCATCTTTCTGCTGTCAGCAGATGGTTTCTAAAAGTTCTTACCATGAGCGTCTGCTTTCTTCCAGTACTGGCATAGCTGTTTCATTGTCTCTATTCATGGCAATGTACTTGGCTGCTCAATTTACATATTCTGTCTCAGATGTCTTGTGGTGACTTCTTCACATCCCATTCCTTCCAATTCTCAAATTCCTCTCTCCTCATAACACCATAACATGGACTCTTTGTAAATGACTACTACTGCCTGACAACAGAGGCTGTTTTCTCAGGATTACACAAAGGAGAAGATGCAGAGCTCCCACAAGGCTTGTGATGCAAGGGTTTATGTTTAAGTCATTTTTTTTTTCTTTTTTTCCTAACACACACAAACATGCAAGCACACACATATGCATACATGCACACACATACACACACTCACATACACACACACACACACACACACACACACACACACACACACACACATATGCATGCAGGCCCTAGTCTTCTTCTGCCCCCAGAGCATCCAAGAACCATTGCACATCAGCTAGACTATAAGGAATGAAGCTTAGCCAGGTAGATGGGTTCCAAGATCTCAGCCAGCAGTGAGTGTGGGGTGAAATCGCCTTCTCTAAAATGGTTTTCAGTGAAACAGCTCCTTTTTTTTGGGGGGGGAGGGTTGTAATAACTGCTATATAAACCTTGGGGAGTGGGTAGGGGTTTCAGGGTGAGTGTACATTATTGGTTGGTGCCAAGGTGCTCGGAATACTTCATTTGCATGGAGAGAAATTTAAGGTTTTGCTGAGAGAGAAGGGAGAGAGAAGTTAAATCTGTAATTTTGTCATCAGGCTACATGACAACAAGGGTAGGGTGGGGGCTTTATATTCTATGTGCACTGGTACATGCAGGCCCTGAGCAAGGAGAGAATAGTGCTACTCCTGCAGGTCTGAGGGTGAGATTTTCAGGGTTTGGGCTAATCTTGACCTCACTCTCTCCATACTGGCTCCTCTAGTTGCACAGCTTTCCAGACACACACACACACCCCTGCACACACACACACCATACAGAGGTTCTGTGAAGCTGATAACAAGAGTACATTTTCCTCCATCTTTCTCAATGTCAGTTTATACTTTGAATATAAATATAGCTTTATACTTACTATCAAGTAAACAAAAATAACTATTATTAAATATATATATTTCTGTTTGTTTTTTAAAATGTTCTCCTTGGTGTCCTATTACAATCAGTTGATTTTATATTATGTTTTTTGGAATTGTGTTTTCTCCAAGAAATATACTATATAATGATGTTGTTTTGCTCTGTAGACTCAGTGATACCTAGAATCAACATTGTTTTGAGTATAAGGAATCCTGAGAGTGGAAAATAGTTCCAATATACTCTGTTTTCAATTAATTAAGTCGGTAGTGGAGTCCTGCACTTATCTGGCAAGTTCTTTACTAGTAAGTTACGTTGCCAGGCTTTCTAAAGTACATGTTAAGAGTTAAAACAAATACCATGCTTTCTTAAAAATTGCTTTTTAGTTCTTATGTGCTTTCAACTCACTGGTCCCTGTTACTCAGGACACTGACTTCTGCCCTTCTTTGTACTCCTGAGGAAATGGGAAAACCAGTTTGAATGTGCTCAAAACGATCAGAGTCTGTTGATCTGCCTCCCACCTTCTCAAAGGTCAGACAGAGATTGCCTCTCAGCATCCCAGTCTTGTCTCATTCTCAGCTTTAGATTACCTTCCATCTCACAGGCTTGCTCTGCCCAACAGGAGACAGGAGACATGACATAGTTAAGATGAGATCGCACAGCCGCTTCTGAAGGCTTTGCTATTCAAGAAAACTCAGTCATTTACTACAAGAAAACATGCTTCTTCTTTTAAAATACACTATGTTCTCTTCTTTGTAAGACTCAGAATTTTGACCACAGAACATAGCCAATCAAAAATTTTCTTCTTTAATTTCTATTTTTATTTCCCCCTCTTCTTTCTGTTCAGCCTTCCTCTTTCTTTCTTCTTCCTTCTTTCTGTTTCTCCTTCTTCCTTCCCTCCCTTCCTTGTCTCTCTTTTATCCTTTCTCTCTTCCTGTTGGGGAAATAGCTTATAAATAATGTATAAGCCATCACAATTCAAAACCTTACCAAATGAGAGTCATCTCTGATTAGGAAGAACATGGAGTTGCTGAAGATTCTCTCTAGGCTGTGACACTAACACCTATTGAGGCTCTCAGCTGTAGCTGTGGCTAATGGTATGGCTCTCTCTAAGATTTTCTTCTCAGACTAGCTGGTTAAATTTGCCTTTCACTTATCAAACTTGATAAGAGAAAAGGACCTCCTGATATAACTTGAATTTGATTATCAAAGCCTGAAGAATGAAAGGGCACAGAAATTGGGACTTCAATCAGTCATGAGGGAAAGTTGGGAAAAGAAAAAATGATTATATCACGGTCTTCAACATACATTCAAACAGTAACACAAATCATAACACACACCCCTGGTGACATCCATTGTGCTTGCAGCCCAAGCGAAGCAATACTGAGACAATGATGACTTCTGCTAATAGTATGCCCCTTATCCCAAAGCCTCAAGATTTTGTGAAATCTTGTTCCTCTCAAACATAGTCAACGCAGGGTTAATCTAAACATAGGCACTCTTTCTACAAATTTTCTTTTAAAACTATCCTGGCAGTTTAGATTAGGTGGGTATTATCCCAGCTGTTGTCCAGCGGTTATGCTGATGGCTGAGGAATCTTGTACCAGAACTTGGTCCTTCCCTTATGTCTAACTTCTGTTCCCTCCATCACACGGTTTGAGTTAAGAAACTGCAGTAAAGGATTGGGTTGGAGATCTGCATCAGATCTCACTTTGTCAAAATGCAGAAATAACTCACTAAGGTGGATGGGAAACAACGTTTAATCACCCTCTGCTTCCTCTCCACTCTGCTACCCCTTTGTTGGAGTCTACTCAGCTGGGTCTCCAATAATGGCCCCGTCTTCACTCTGTTCTTCCCCCCTTCTTATTACCTTTCCTATTTATTTTTAAAGAGGCTTAGAAAATGCCTTTTGTCGCTGCCAGCACTTAATAGGATCCTGCTGAGCAAGTGAGCTCCCAGAGGCTTGTCAACACTTCCTGTCAGCAGCCAGTTTGCTCACACTTTGGCAGCCAGACACATCCCCTGAAATACAGTTCTTTCTTTGCTCACAGGTCTGGTATTCAAGGAGCTGAGCAGGTAGTCTACAGCAGCTGGTGGGAGTCTTCATTAATGACATGGGTTTTGATAGCACCTGCTGGAGCTTGGGCTGAAGAGACAATTGAGGCATAAGCAAAAGTGTGGATGAATTACTGATTAAGTAATTTTTTTCTGCTCCAAAGGATGGATTAATTGGCAATGAAACACTCTCTAGAGGGGAAAAGAAGTAAAAGCAAAGTTTTCTGGTGCACTGAATTTCTCTCTCAGTGTCTGAAAACACAGCTGCAATTATGCTGAAATAAAATGGGAAATAATTTTGGGCCAGTGAGATAGTCAATCCTGTAAGGGCACCTGCTGCAAAGCTTGATGATCTGAGTTCAATTCCTGGTACCTACATATTTGAAAGGGATACCTGACTCCTGCAGTTTATCTCCAAATGCACTGTGGTGTGCACTGATATATACTTACATATATATACCTGACTCCTGCAGTTTATCTCCGAATGCACACACACACACACACACACACACACACACACACACACGTGCATGTGTACGCACGTGCACACACAAGCAAATAAATAGATGTATGGTAAAAATCGAAAGAATTGAATGCAACTCATGTAAAACAAAACAACTGTGCAGATCCTTAGAAGATGGCTCTGCTAAGACAAGGGCATAGAAAAGAGATTCCATGGGCTACACAGTTTGTGACTTTTAAATCCAGAATGGGATTATTGCCCTCAGAGATGTGTGTACAACAAGGGTGGTTTTGCTGTGGCTGATGCTGACCACATCAGATGGTAAATCATTTGCTGGCATTTCTGACCTCTACATTTTCAATGCTTGTACTTATTTTTCCAACATCACAACAATCAGGGCATTCTCCGGACATTGCCAAGGCCTGTCTAAAGGCATAATTGCCTGTAGTTGAGGACTCAGCTCTAGAGGAGGCATGTATTAGAGGAAACCATTCATTACAGGCCATTTAGAGATAGCTAGGACACAGTGAATATTTCAGGCTGTCTTTGGGAAATAGGTAGGTGCCAGGCTCCAAAGTATGAAAAGCTTCTGGTATTGCTCAAGTTAGAGTCCAAGCTCTCTCTGTGTAGACCAGGCTCGCCTCAAACTCATAGATCCACCTGCCTCTACCTCCTGAGTGCTGGAATTAGAGGCCTGAACTATCACCTCACCACTATGCTTGAAGACAGGAGCCTAGCATAACTGTCTCCTGAGAGGCTTCATCCAGCAGCGAATGGAAAGAGATGCAGAAACCACAGCCAAACATCAGGTAGAGCTCAGGAATCTTGTGAAAGAGTGGGGGATGGGGGGTGGAGGGGTTAGACTTGAGTAAGTGAGGTGTCAAGAACACTACAAAATACCTACAGAATCAACTAACCTGGGCTCATGGGGATTCAGAGAAACTGAATCACCAACCAAAGAGCATGTAGGGGCTGGACCTAGCCCACCACAACTTGTAGCAGACGTGCAGCTTGGTCTTCATGTGGGTCCTCTAAGAATTGGAGCTGTCTCTGACTCTATTGCCTGCCATTGGATTCACTTTACCTACCTGGACTTCCTGATTGGGTCTCAGTAGGAGAGGTTATGCTTAGTCCTGCTGCAACTGGACATCCCGGGGCAGCTTGGTAACCAAGGGAGACTTCCTCTTCTCTAAGGGAAAGGGAAGGAGGCAGTGGGGAGTAGGGATTTATAAGGGTGAGACTGGGAGGAAAGAAGGAAGGGAGGGAGCTGCAATCAGGATGTAAAATGATATACTAATTTAATAAGTTAATTAATAACATGTATTGAATTAATTAATTAATTAAATAAAAAACAAAACAAAACCCAAACTCTCTTCCAGTTCTTTGCTCTCTGAAATCTGTGTACCTGCTCCAATACAAAGCCAGAGTAGCATGCACTGGGCAGTTACCTCATCACTGTTGCGCGCTAAAGAAAGTCCTTAAGTCCATGAAAACCATAGAGCATGTCAGTTCTTCTTGTTAAGTGAAGGTAATTGGAATGTATCCTCACATATTTCATTCATCTCTCTTGGCAATACTAATGTTGTAAACCCCTGTCAAAAGAAAGTGGTCTCCTAGGTTCCTCAAAAGCCATCCTCAAAGTTTTCACAATCTCTCTATTAAACATATTTGCTTCACCAAATTTAGGTTTGTTTTTTTTTTAATTAGGGCTGAGCTGAGGTATAAGGATAGCTGAGCTTGAGTGTTAGGAGTAACTAAAGCACAAAGCACTACTGGAGGTATTAGTTCAGTCTTTAAACCTTCATGAGGATGGTGCTACCTGACTAAGAATTCAAATGGATGTGAGACTATGGCAGGTCAAAAGGACCTGAGTCTTTGACCATTACTTAGGGACTGAAATGTATTGCCTGTATCTAAAGTCTGGAATAGGGAAAACAGATGTTCTTTTGAGAGCTGTGGGCTGAGTGTATGTTATCACATCTTTTTGAACATACTTCATACATCATGTGGGTCTCCTAATAAAGTCACATACAGGATTTTTGTCTGGGAGATGGGCATGTCTATAATATACACAACTATCTATAAGGTACTTTTGACAGATTTTTGGCATTGTATTATGTTTTTAATATGCAAATTGAGAAATAAGAAGGGACACTTCTTACCTTTTCTCTCATTTCTACCTATTTTTCATCTCTGTTTTATTTTTGGTCACTATGTTCACTATCTGATATCTTACTGATTTCTGAAATGTATTTTGTCCATTATTCTTCCATTAGAATAGTGGTTTCATGGAAATTTCTGATATCTTACTGATTTCTGAAATGTGTTTTGTCCATTATTCTTGCATTAGAATAGCAGTTTCATGGAAATTTCAGTTCACCTCTATATTCCTCATACCCAAAACAGTGGTTGCCATGCAACAGCTACCCAAAAAACACCTGTTCAGAGAAAATCAGTGGGTCTATGTGCATTTACCACGTGGAACATTGTCTATACTTTTCTCATGATATTTGTACTGATTATTTAGTTTGATTTCTTTTCTGGCACATAAAGCTGGAGGGATTGAAGCAATGAGGCATATTTGTTGATTCTAGAAATACTGCTATTACGACAGCAGTAAAATTTCAAGTGAGTTTTCTGTCTTTCCACATGCAATATAGATTTCTAGTCATAGTTCTTATATGTTTTTGAAAAAAGACAGGCATATGTTTTAGAGATTTGGGATAAGTATCACTTCTTCTAGCTATTATTATTTTAATGGAGTGCCTTCATTCTTTCACTATTTATTTACAATGTTCCTAGCTAAGGCTTGTAAATTCTTGGCTTTAGAGGCTAACTTACTTAGCAACTTTATTAGAAAATACTGCTAGGTTCTATCAAATAAATGTGCATTATTGATTGACTTAATTTGTGTGTATCCTCTTATTTTTTTATAAAAAGGGATGTTTTATACCTTTTTTCTGGTGGCAAACTATCACTCTATATCTTTAACAACTTAGTTGAATAAGCTTTGCTTTTAATATGCTATTATATTTAATTTGAAATTTTTTGTTTATAATTATTATACCTTATTAGAAAATTAAATCAAACACTACTTCTTGTGTGTGTGTGTGTGTGTGTGTGTGTGTGTGTGTGTATAAGATCATTATTAGATTTTGATAATAAGGTTTTACTATTACCACCAAATAAAACTAAGGAGATTTTCATTTTGTTTTGTGGTCTTGGATGTAATAGCATTAAAATTATATTTTCTTCAAGCTTATATAGCCACAGTTATAAAAGTGCATGATTTTATATAGTTCTTTACACTATTGTATATAGAATTTTCAAATTTAAGGCACCATTGTTTTTAAATGTCCTATTAATTTATATATTGTTGAACAAAAAAGTTGAAATATGCTAAAAATTTGTCACATACATTTTCTGGTATTATTATTTATGAAAACATAACATTTTTTAGACATGCAAAACTAAATTGTACCCCATATGATGCTTGGGTATGGATGAAAAACAACCAAAGAATCTTGGTGATTTTCACATCTAGATTAGATTTTTCTAATTTTATGTTCTTTCAAATTCCCAATATTCATTTGACCCTATTAGCAAATTTCCTTATGCTTTCACTCATTGCATTTATATTTACTTCCCCATATAATTCTGAGCAGAAGGATTGGCAGTGTCTCTCTTTTCTCAGCTCCACATTCCAGCATCATTTGTTTTATTTTACTGCTGCATTTATTCATCCTGAGGGTCATCTGGAATAACCATTTGCATTTCTCTCTGCTTTCCTAGGTGCACAGCTCTTTCTCAGAATTTGTTTAACCTTAGCTTTTCATTAAATCATCTCCTAATGAAGATGCATCAGGCATGAGCAGCAACTTTTGAAATAGTACATTTGTGTTTTCCCATCCTAAATCAAACAAACTGAACCTTGCCTGACCTCCCTTTGACCTATGATGATGGTCAGAATTTTCTTTCTCAATCATGCTGCCAAACCTAGACACTCCATTAAGTATATATATTTGTATGTGTGTATGTGTATGTGTGTATGTGTGTGTGTGAGTGTGTGTGTGTGTGAGTGTGTGTGTGTGTGTGTGTGTGTGTGTGTGAGAGAGAGAGAGAGAGAGAGAGAGAGAGAGAGAGAGAAACAGAGACAGAGACAGAGACTGAGAGAGATCTTACCTTTTAAAAATATGAGGCAGTATACTTTACCAGTAGAGATTTGATGCATCCAAGAATTACTAAATTTTCTAACTCACCCTAAATCTCCTGTCATCCCTCTTGGAAGAAAGTAAAGACAGTATTTTTCTTATTAAATTTATTTATTTATTTACATCAAATGCTACCCCTTCCTCTCTCTCCATTACAGAAACCCTCCCCATTTCATTATCCTCTGAAATGGTATGACACACACCCATCCCCATGTCCCCACAACTTAGCATATCAAGTCTCTGCCAGGGTGGGCACATCCTTTCTCAATGAGGCAAGACAAGGTGCCCTGTTGCAGTCAGGCTACAGCTTTCGGGAGATCCTCAGCTCCAGTTGTTGGGGAGATCACATGGAGACTGAGCTGCATGTCTAGAATATTTTTAATAGAATTCATTTCTCTACCTGTAGGAAGATGGACTTGTTTGGTCATTTTGTACATTTGAACTATCTAGAATGCAATAAATCCTGTCCCTGACAACTGATTCTAAAAGTAATTTTTCTGTTTTATTGTTCTCCTTAAACTATGTTGAAAGCTGGAGAGTATATAATTTCAGCAATGATACTAAATAACTATGTCATGGTTATCATAGATCACTGTCTTGGGAAAGGAGCCTATGGAGTCATTACCTTTATCACTTCAAGGACATGCAAATTCTGGAATCTGTATGTGGAGGGAGCAGGGGTGTGAAGGTCCTTTAGTGTAGTGCTATCCCACCCCAGGGAGATTTCCACATTCCAGCATCTCAGACCTCCTACTTCCATATTCTGTCCAATTTCTGTAAGAGGATATTATCACCACGTACACACGTTCATTAGGAAAGGAGAAAGTTCAAGAGATGGTGTGTAGGATCTCTACAGTACAATATTGGCTCCTAGTCTTGGGAATATTTCTTTTTTTTTAAATGCTTATTATTTTTATTGAAATAATAGCAATGATATAAACATGATCTCAAGGACAATGTTTACTTGTACAAACACTATTTTTTTGAAAATTTTTTTATTTGATATATTTTTTATTTACATTTCAAATGATTTCCCCTTTTCTAGCCCCCCACTCCCCGAAAGTCCCATAAGCCCCCTTCTTTCCCACTGTCCTCCCACCCACCCCTTCCCACTTCCCCGTTCTGGTTTTGCCCTATACTTCTTCACTGAGTCTTTCCAGAACAAGGGGCCACTCCTCCTTTCTTCTTGTACCTCATTTGATGTACCTTGACCACCCATGCCCCTACCAAGCCTTCACATTTCCCTGAGATAACCTACATGAGCATATGCTGACAGATATGTAATGGTGTGAGGTTGAAAGATGCTATTGACATGTAGTCAACATAGTGTGACTCCTTACAGGGGAGTCACAGAGAACAGTTTACTTCTGTAAGGTTGGGCTTTAACTTCTATCATACCTGCCACACAGGGCAAAGCCTCAGATGGAGAGAAAGAGATAGCCTGACCTGCAGCTGTGTCACTTAATGTCCTCTCCACTGATTACAGAACAAGAGCCTGATCAAACTTACCTGAATCTTAGTATCATGTCCTATATTCAAGAAAAGTCCTGTTAACGAATGAACATATTCTAAACTTTTGGTCGAGAGTAGTAAATTCATGGCTTAAAAAATATCTAAGGGACCTTTTCCATTTTTTTCCATTCTTTGTAGACTTGAGAGAAAGTAAATGCTGAAGAAATATCAGTTGGATAATGGGCTATGGGATTGAAGCAGAGTATAGAAAGATAATTAGACTAAGACTTCCAGTGCATGAAGTCAGTAAAAAGTCTCCTCATTATTTATTGTCTACATATTTTGGTTCTCAGTTAGTGCCTCTTCTGGCTAGAAAGTAAACCTTAGACTTCCCTGTTTAAAAGGAGAACTCTTTAGAGTGTGAGCCAAGTTAAGTGTTCTCTCCACAATTTTTACAATTTCGAAGGCTCAAGGGGAGTCTACAAGTGGGATCACAGAGCAACATTTGAGGTTGCTTTGGTTCAGAGACAAATGGATAGTTTTTGAAAGCAATTCATCCAAATATTTACAAACACATATTATTCTGTTGCTTGCTGTGTTTGAGGAATTGGTAATAAAAGATATATAAGACTTGGCTGATGTCTGTAGAATTTCAAGGTTTGGAGCACCAGAGTGGCAAATTTGAAATGAATATAACACAGTGTGCAGTGTGTTGTGAAGAAGATACATATAAAGTTCAGGGACAGCAGAGGCACGAGAGTAATCACTGCCTGTGACTGTCGAACTCTCTCCACAGAAGTAGTCTCCTGTGAAATAAGAGTGACAGAATGAAGAAGAATCTATCACAGGGAAACAGGGAGACAGCCTCTGCTGCAACGGCATGAGGGTTTTTGTTTTTGTTTTTGTTTTTGTTTTTTATCTGAGAAGATCTAGAGAGTATGGAGAGCTGAGGGAATTTGGGGAGTTTCATTTTAAAGTCTTGATATCCCAGCCAGCTTATTCTAACATGGTTTCTAAGTTCATTAGAAATGTGCTACTCATAGAAGACACACATACCTTGTGCAGATACGTAGCCCACCGAACACTCATAGACCTGTAGACTTTAGATTGGGAATGTGTGAGAATGCAGAGCATGCTGTCTCCTACATTGTTTAGAAATGAACTTGTGTGTGTGTGTGTGTGTGTGTGTGTGTGTGTGTTTCAATGTTCATGTTGAATAGCAATGTTGATGCAGGAAACACTTTGACCTTAGATAAATCTCTTTCTTCCTAGTCTTCAGTCCTGACAATAAGCTGAAGCGTTGAAGAGTGAAAGAAGAGAATTTCCAAGTCCCTTCATGTGTGAAGTATTTTAACCTGGCTTTTATAAGTTCTCTTTGAATAGTGAAGATACTGGGAGGATGCCACCAATGCAATTGCATTGTGCTCGAGGACTCTGAAGAGACCCCAAGTCTATTCAACATGTTAGTAGCATCTCTGTTAGAAGATTGCCTGAAATTTTGAAATTCTATTATTTAAACACAGCAAAGTTCTCTGAATCTGCTTGGAAAGAGCTGGAGTCTTCAAATAAATTAACTACAACCAAGAAGTTCCCTTGGCTGAACTAACCCCAATATCAAAAAGAGTGCATCAAGCATTCCCTTTACAATAGTCACTTTGGAAAAAACTCATTTAAATTGTACAGAGAAATTGGTCGTTTTTGATGTGAAGGAAGTATCCTTAAGGCCTCGGGCTTTCATCCCAAAATAGAGATAACCTGTATAAACCATATGACACCAAACACTCTAACCAATGGGTAGTTCTCAACCTATGGGTTGTGATCCCCTTTTGACCACATATAAGATATTTACATTATGATTCATAAAAACAATACTACAGTTATGAAACAGGAACAAAATAATTTTATGGCTGGGGGTCACCATAACATGAGGAACTGTGAAAGGCCACAGCACTAGGAAGGTTGGAAACTACTGCTCTAAACTAATAGTGCAGGGCAAAAGTCATGAACTACTGATGCTCCTGTGCACCAAGGAGGATTCAGCAATTATTGCATGTTATGCCTAGAGGAAGATACTGTTTAGTGAAAGCCAGAATTATAGGCATTGCATTCAGGTAAGTATTAGTGGTTTGCCTGATTCTGCCTCAGATTTATCACGTTCTTTGCCATGCAAAAATCTAGGTCTTCTAAAGTATGTTAGCAAAGTCTTCCCATAAAGATATATATATATATATATATATATATATATATATATATATATATATATATATATATATATATAATAAACATGTTTATATACATATATAATAAACATGTTTGTATACATATATAATAAACATGTCTGTATACATATATATAATAAACATGTCTATATACATATATATAATAAACATGTCTATATACATATATATAATAAACATGTCTATATGCATATATATAATAAACATGTCTATATACATATATAATAAACATGTCTATATACATATATATAATAAACATGTTTATATACATATATATAATAAACTAAAAAGACTGCATAGAGGCACAAGCAAAAATCACTCAGATTCATTCTTACTATTAACAGTTTGATAAATGTTTGCCTAATCCATTACTATGGCACAGATTTTTCTCATAATAGAGATTTTAGTGATTTCTGTGTCTGGATAAAGGGTTTACTGTAGTGAGGGGCAGAGCAGAAACCCTGCTGTGCTGCTCATTCATCTACTCTGTGACCTGCTGAAGAGAGTGAAATGGTTACCTGGTTCCTCCAAGCAGCTTCCAAAACAGGGACAATTATATTTGTCCCAGTTTCTTGGGCATTTCAACTTGTTTCATTAACATTGCCCTGAGTATTTGGTAATAATCAATGGTCTCAAATTCATCTTCAAGCGAAATTCAGCTGCAGCAGTTTCCCAAAGCCAACTGTGATGTGTTGTTTGTATCTCCACCCACAGCTTTGCTGGACATTTCAAGCATTCCTTTGCTGTGCTTTACCTAGCCTGAACCCTGGAAGGCTTGGTGGAAATATGCTGCATCTGATAGAGCAGGAATAGAAAGAACTTTCATCTTCTCGGTTCATAAGGGTTTGGAAGCTCTTTCAGAATTCATTTTTTTTCATGTTATCAACTTGATATTATTTTCTCAAAAATAGAAAGCCAGCAGGAACAAGCGAAAACCAGGCTATGCTTCCGTATCAAAGAAGAGCACCTAAAATAAATAGATGCATTCACCAAAAGGTTCTGTTAAATCAGTTTCAAAGATATGAAACCAAGTCTGTGTTGGATAAGAATAGTAAAGTACCTCCCACCCCTAACTCAAATAGGATGTCAAACACTTAGACCCAAGTATTTACCAACAATAAAGAAAGAGAGGAGACAGTGCAAGGAATGATGGAGCTGAAACTCAATGAGGCTTGTAGGTATAGGTATTGATGAAGTTAGTGGTAATAATTGAATTTCCAATTCATAAGGCGAATTTACCCACCCAGGCATTCTTTGATTCAGTGTTTGTACAGGCATGTTGTGTGTCAGGCATTTCTTTCCTAATCTTAGAAGGGAGGGAATAGGTCCATTAATGAGACTGAAAAATATTCTCACTCTTGATCTTACCTGGAGACACTAGTACTGTACATTAGTATTTGCAAACAGATAAACTGATCATCTGTGATAGTGAAAATAACAATCAATGTTTAAAGTCCAACAGCAACAACATCCAATGCTAGAAATGAAGGAGATCAGTGGGAATACAAAATAGTACAGGCACTTTGGCTATTTCTTAGAAAGCAAAGCATATTCCTACCTTATGATCTAGCCATCCTACCTCTAGAAGTTTACTCAACCCTGCACTCCACTATACAGCTTTGCCTACCTCCCAAGAGTCCAGCTCTAAGCTGATGCACACAGGTGAAATAGCCCCACCCTTCCTTCAGGGACCCCAGGAAGCCTGGCTGCCATGGGATTTGCATTGCCCAGTCAGAACTCTATCTTCCTTTAGGACCATGTCTACATCATCAGGGTCATATAGCAACAAGCATGGCACCCCACCCTCACTGTTCTGCATGTACCCCAAGAGGCAAGCTCTTACTCTACACACACAGGAGGCCTCCTCTAACAAAGAACATTCAGGACCAACACTAGAGACAACTAGATGGAGAAAGACAAGCACAAGACCATAATCAAGAGAAGCCAATACAATAAGTCACCATCAGAACCCAGATGGCCTGGAAATTCTAACATGCCTTAAATCCTATCCCATGAAGACGATAGAGTCCTTTAAAGGTAATATAAGTAATTCCTTCAAAGAAATATAAGAAAACACAATCAAACAAACTTATTTCTTAAAGAAGAAATAAGTAGTCCTTTAAACAAATACAATAAAATTCAATGAAGCAGGTGAAGGAAATGAATAAAACAGTCCAAGAGTTAAAAATGGAGATATAAGCAATAATGAAACACAAATGGAGATAACCCTGGAGATGTAAACCTAGGAAAAAAAACATAAACTACAGACTCAAGCATCACCAACAGAATATAAGAGATAGAAGAAGGAATATCAGGCAAAGATGATTCCATAGACGTGATTGATACATCAATCAAAGAAAATGCCAAATGTAAAAAGTTTCTAAATCGAAAGATCTAGAAAATAGGGGCACTATTAAAAGACTAAACCTAGGAATAATAGGAATAGTAGTATAAGGTTAAGATTCCCAGTTCAAAGGGCCAGAAAGCATCTTCAATAAAATCAAAGAAGAAAACTTCCCTAACCTAAAATATAAATGGCTATAAACATTCAAGATTACAGGACTCCAAATAGTTTGTACCAGAAAAGAAAATATTTCTGCCCATGATAATCAACACAGTAATATACAGAACAAAGAAATAATATTAATATTAAAAGCTGCAATGGAAGATGGCCAAATAACATGTAAAGGCAGACCTGTCAGAATTACACCTGACTTCTCAACAGAGACCATAAAAGCTAGAAGAACTGAAAAAATTAAATTCCAACAAACCAAATAGCTGAATTTGAAAATGGGACACAGAACTAAACAGAGAATTCTCAACAGAGGAACTTCAAATGGCTTAGAAGCACTTAAAGAGAGAAAAAAAGGAGGGAGGTGATTGGAGAATGGATGGAGAGAAGGTTTATGGGACATATGGGGAGGGGGGATCCAGGAAAGGGTAAATCATTTGGAATGTAAACAAAGAATATAGAAAATAAAAATATTAAATAAGTTTAAAAAATAAAAAAAAATAAAAAAAGAAATGTTCAACATTGTTAATCATCAGGGAAATGCAAATCAAAGGGACCTTGAGATTATAACTCACACCAATCAGAATGGCTAACATCAAAAACTCAATGGACAGCACATGCTATTTAGGATGTAGAGAAAGGGGAATACTCCTCCATTGCTGGTAGAAGTGCAAACTTGTAAAATCCACTTTAGAAATCAACCTTGCAGTTTCTTAGAAAATTAGAAATAGTTCTACCAAAAGATCCAGCTATCGTGCTCCTGGGTATATACTCAAAAGATGTCTGCCACACCCCAAGGACATGTGCTCCACTATGTTCATAGCAGCTTTATTTGTAATAGCCAAAAACTGGAAATAACCCAGATGTTCCTTAACTGAAGAATGGATACAGAAAGTGTGGTGCATTTACACAGTGCAATACTATTCAGCTATAAAAACAAGGACATCATGAATTTTTCAAGGAAATGGATGGAACTAGAAAATATCATCCTGAGTAAGGTAACCCAGACTCGAAAGAACATGCATGGTAATGACACAGGTAAAGTATATGGGCATTGAATATCCATGACACAACCCATAGACCCAAAGAAGTTAAACAAGAAGGAAGTCCCAAGCAAGGATGCTTGAATCACACTTAGAAGGGAATACAAAATAGTAATAGGAGTAAGAGTGAATAGGAATAGTAATAGGAAGTGAGGAGAGAAGAGAGGGGGGAATGGAGAAGCAGGATAAAGTGTGTGGAGAGACAGGAGAGAAGCCCAGAGGTCCAGGAAAATTTATGTGATTCTACATTTACTGGGATAGCACATAGGGTGTGGTGGGGAGGAAGTCTTAGGGAGAGTAGAATCTCTAGGAAGTCTCAGAGACCTGGGAAAGGGTAGGCTCCCAGGAGTCAATGCTGGTGACCACCTTAGCCCCTTAGCAGAAAAGCCTAACAATGGGACCATGAAACCTCAAGAGGCCACTTCCTGTAACCAGGCAGGAAGCCAGTAGAGGGATAAGGACAACAACCTACCCACAAAACTTTTGACCAAAACTTACCTATCTAAAAGAAATGCAGGGTTGGATCAGAGACCAAAGGAAATAACTGGCTTAACTCAAAACCCATCCCATGGACAAGCACCAATCCCTGACATTATTAACTATGCTCTATTATGATTGTAGACAGGAGCCTAGCATAACTGTTCCCAAAGCTTAAAAAGATACCATAGACAGTATTTTTAAGGAGCATTTTAAGGACATTTGTCAGGAAGGTTGGGGACATTGGTTAGAAAGCACTTTGTCTTGAAATGAAGTATTTGTCTATTTTATACAGTATTTATCCTTTTAAAGTAAATCATTGTAGAAAATACTTTCATATTATTAACTTCATTCTTATGATTTATCTATTTACTGATGGAGAATAAACCCAGAGCTAGCATGTGCTATACAAGAGTTTTTGAAATTATTATTCTCTTTTATACTATATCCTCACTGCAGTTTCCCCTGTCTCCTTTATCCTATTCTCTCCACATCCTACCTCCACTCTACCCCAAATCTACTCCTCTTCCATTTCCCCATTTCCAAACCTTAACCCTAACCCTAACCATCTTCACACATCTGCTTCCAATTTCACACCAGCAATGTGGGCAAACTACATTTTTCCAGAATTAATATGTATTTTCTGTTTGCCATATATATTTCTCCTTGGGTTTTAGATGGTAGTCTCGATGGTAGGAGACTCTAGTATACATTTCTCCTTGATTCTTAGACTTTAGTCTTTGTTACAAGGGTCTCTGGTACTCTGCTGTGACATTTCTCTTAAGAAAAAAGCTCTGCATTGCATCTAGAGATAGCTTGGTGATTTTAAAATTTTATTTTGTATGTGTATGGGTAATTGCCTATAGGTATGACTATGCACCCCATGCATACCAATGGAGGCCAAAAGAGGATGTCAAATTCCC
This sequence comes from Apodemus sylvaticus, assembly GCF_947179515.1. Classification (NCBI taxonomy): domain Eukaryota; kingdom Metazoa; phylum Chordata; class Mammalia; order Rodentia; family Muridae; genus Apodemus; species Apodemus sylvaticus. The sequence goes on along the minus strand of NC_067477.1, from coordinate 106,386,109 downwards.
TGGAGCTGTAGTCAAAAGAGAATTTTGAGCTGACATGTGGGTGTGATACATCAAACTCAGGTCCTCAGTATAGCACGTAGCATTAACCAGTTTCTAACCCCAACAGATCTGACTTTTAAGATTCAATTGAGGAAGAGCTTCTAAGGGCTGTGTATAAGCTTTCCTTTAGCAAATGTCTGTCTGTTGCCTTCATATTTAAAACACAAATCAACTGAGTACAATATGTATATATTATGCTTTCTTTAACTTAAATTTTTCTTACTGTTGAACCACAACTCATTTTAGTGACTGTTGTGGGGAATCCCAAAGTTGAGATCGAGAGACAGCTTTAATTCTAGTTAAGTATAAGGAAAAATGTTTCTTTGTCCATTATACTGAGTAGCTTATTCAGAATAATGTCATTTATTTTTAACTTAAATTATCTTACTTTCTGATATGAGAAGCACATTTAATCATAAATACTGCAGTTTACTTCATTTGGGAATTACTGCTTTCAATCATAACCTTTCTTTGTTTTCTAGTTTTACATGTTTCGTTTTCTTATATATTTTATGTAAAATGATACATTAAAGAGTTCCTGTAAATTTAGAAGTTTTTCTAAAAATATTTTCAGACATTATCTCACTAGATTATAATTTAATTTCCACACCTACATTATCCTATACACGACTGTAGGATGTAAGAAAATACAAGATTGTTTCTACACTCATGTTGTCTTGGTAAATAAAACATGGCACTAATGCACACAGAACTCTGTCACATGTACTTCAAAGGAAGGTATGTGGTATTCAGCAAGCACAGAATAGATTTAGCATTCTACAGGGCTTTGTGCATCAACAATAAAGTTATGGCAAAGTGGTGACTTACCTTAAATTTGATGGTAGTGTTGGAGTGATATAGAGATATGATGAATAGGTGATATGTGAAAAATTGGCTTAGAATGGAAGAAATATTGCACAGCCTTGTGGTAGAAGAAATGGTGAACCGCACGGTCTGGGGGCTCAGTGTCAGGAGGGGGAAAGGGGTGGAAGAAGCTAGATCACGTGGAGAAATAGCTCACAAGCTCCTGTCAGAGAGTCTGATCTTCTTTTGGAAATGCTGTGTAATTTTATTGTGCCATTGAAGTGGTTCTTGTTCAAATTTACATTTAAGAACATTACTCTACATCTTAGAGAACTACCTGCACACCCCTGCTGCCTACAAAGCTCCATCCCAAGGATTCAGTAACTCCATCGCACAAGTCTCTGATGTCTTTCATCAAGGCTTGGACTCCTTTAAATTCATTTCTATAATCTGTGTGAGGTCTTTCCTCCCTCATCTTGCTTTGAAGATGACTTTCTAGCCAGTGATTCTGCTGGAGTCTGTAGACCCTCTTACACAGAATACCTACCACTGCAATTCCCACTGATCTATACTGATGGCAGCAGGGTCTGAGAGATGTAATTTCAATAAGTCATAGACTCTAACTTAGATAAAACTTGTCATAGTAACCACAACAGTTAATACTGTCATAAAATTTAACCATTTCTATCTTATGATCAAGCCATAGAGCAAATGCCACTGGTATACCTGTTTGTAAGTGAAGCAAATAAAGAATAAGGCATTGAAATAATTGGTTTGAAGTTATCATCTGAGTCTGAAATAGAAGATAGATTCATGTTTATATCTTTTGGTCCTATGTTATACTGTTTCTTCATTGTCTCATGGTCCTTCTAAGACTCTGAGAGAAAGATCTCTCAGAGCCATAAATACCCTCATCATTAGATGGAAAGCTAAAGCACAGGGACTAAAGTAACACACCCAAATCCTGGGCAGTCTGTCCCCATGGCCAAGTTAACACACCAAATTGCCCTGAGAATATTTGTTGTTTAATTCTATTTTTCACCACTGGGAAATTATACTTATTAGTTCATGTCAACTATCCACAGTTTAACATATTAACAAGAACATCTCTGTGTGAGGAAGGTCTACCAGTGGTTATTGCATTTTAATAACTGCAGTGGTCTCACTATGACAAAACCATCACATTGGCATGAAGGATATTTGAGTACTTCTTCCTGTTTCAGCAGCACAGTGCTGTGTAACCTTGAACCACTCATAATCTTCACATATTCAGACTTTTCTCTGATCATCAAGACATTCCTGAATCTATTAAGGGGGTCTTAAGTTTTATTCATCCTCAGTGAAACACATGCTTTGTAGTCAGAGAGAAGGTTACAAACAAAACAACCCATTAAAATTACCTAAACCAATCAGTTTATTATAGTATTTCAGGAAGTAAGGTGCAGGTTGTGAATACACATTGTAATAAACCATCTAACCAGGGTAAAAGTCACATCAACCCTTTCCTCCTGGGTTATAGTGAAGTACTCTCCTGAATGTTCAAAAAGTCTGATTTCCCTATGAAGTTCATATTATGAAGATGTTAAACTACTTCCAGAAACTCTTACTGAAGAGGCAGGACTTAACGTCTTTGATGGTTCTATGATTTTATGATAGTTTTTTAAATTAATTAATCATTTTATTTTTTTACATTTTAATATCTGCTTTCCTGGTCTTCCATCCATGAACTCCCCATCCCATACCCCTCTACTTCGTCTATTAGAGAATGGTCCCCCACCCACCGACCTCCTCCCACCTCACTCCTCTAGTGTCTCTCTTCTCTGGGGCATCAAGCCTCCCCAGGACCAAGTACCTTCCCTCCCACTGATGCCAAATAAGGCAGTCTTCTGCTACATGGACTGTAGCAGGAGCCATGGACCAAATGATGTATATTCTTTGGTTGGTAGTTGGTGGCATAACTGTAGCTTCATAGAATGAATTAGGTACTACTATTTCTTCTGTTTCTAGTTTGTGGAATAGTTTGAGAAGTATTGGAATTGTGTTTTTGGATTTTGTTTGTTTGTTTGTTTTAAGATCTGAGAATTCTGTATTAAAGTCATCTGGACCTGGAATTTTTTCATTGGGAAGCCTTTAATGACTGCTTCTATTTCCTTAGGGGTTATGAAACAGTTTAGATAGCTTATCTGGTCCTGATTTAACTTTGGTACCTAGTATGTGTCTAGAAAATCTAGAAAATAATCCATTTCATCTAGATTTTCCAGTTTTCAGGCTTTTGTAGTAGGATCTGATGATTCTTTTAAATTTCCTCAATTTTTGTTATGTCTTCCTTTTCATTTCTGATCTTGTTAATTTGGATAATGTCTCTGTGCCCTTTAGTTAGTTTTACTAAGGGTTTATCTATCTTGTTGATTTTTTTCAAAGAACCCACTATTAGTCTTGTTGACTCTTTTATAGTTCTCTTTTTTTCTGATTGGTTGATTTCAGCTCTGGGTTTGATTATTTCCTGCCATCTACTCCTCTTGGATGTGTTTGCTTCTTATTGTACTAGAGCTTTTAGATGTGCTTTTAAGTTGCTAGTATAGGATCTCTTCAATTTTTTTTATGAAAGTACTCAGTACTATGAATTTTCCTGTTAGCACTCCTTTCATTGTGTCCCATAAGTTTGGGTAAACTGTGTCTTCATTTTCATTAAATTGGAGAAAGCCTTTACTTTCTTTCTTTCTTGACCACATTATCATTGAGTAGAAAGTTATTCAGTTTCCATGAGTATGTCTGCTTTCTGTTGTTTTTGTTGTTATTGAAAAATCAGACTTAGTCTGTGGTGATCTGATAGAATACATGGGATTTCAGTCTCTTTCTATCTAAGAAGGCTTGTTTTGTGTCCAATTATACGGTCAGTTTTGAAAAAGGTACCATGAGATGCTGCGAAGAAGGTATATTCTTTTATTTTAGGGTAAAACATTCTGTGGATATGTTATTTGGCTCATAACCTCTATTAGTTTCACTGTGTCTCTGTTTAGTATCTGTTTCCATGATTTGTCCATTGGTGAGAGTCGGGTTTTGATGTATCCCACTATTATTGTGTGAGGATAAATGTGTGTTTTACTTTAGTAACATTCCTTTTACAAATGTGGTTGCCCTTGCATTTGGGACATAAGTTTTAAGAATTGAGACTTTTTCTTGGTGGATTTTTGCTTCTTTTTATTGAGGAATTGACTTCGTTGGTGTTGAGAGATATTAAAAACTAATGATTGATAGTTCCTATTGTTTTTGTTGTTATTGGTGGTACCATGTTAATGTGGGTTTTCTGGGTTTTTTTTTGTTTTTTGTTTTTTTTTTTTTTTTTGTTTTGTTGAGAGATAATTAATTTCTTGGTTTTTCTTGGGTGTAGTTCCCTCCTGTATTGGAGTTTTCTTTCTATTATCCTCTATATGGTTGGATTAGTGGAAAGATATCTGCTTTTCTCATAGAATATCCCATTTTCTCCATCTATGGTAATTGAGAGTATTACTGAGTATAGTACCCTGGGCTGGTGTTTGTGTTCTCTTTGAGTCTGTATGACACCTGTCCAAGATCATCTGTCATTTAGAGTCTCTGTTGAGATGTCTGGTGTAATTTTGATAGGTCTGCCTTTATATGCTACTTGGCCTTTTTCAGCACTTTCAATATTCTTTCTTTGTGCCATGTATTTATTGTTTTGATTATTATGTGATGAGAAGAACTTCTTTTCTGAACTAATCTAGTTGGTGTTCTGTAGGCTTCGTGTATGTTTATGGCTATCTCTTTCTTTAGGTCAGGGAAGTTTTCTTCTATGTTTTTGCTGAAGATGTTTCCTGGCCCTTTGTCTTGGGAATCTTCTCTCTTTTCTATTCCTATTATTCTTAAGTTTGGTCTACTCATTGTGTCCTGAATTTCCTGGATGTTTTGGTTTAGGAGCTTTTTGCGCTTAGTATTTCTTTGACTTAGTATTTCTTCCAAACCTCCAATATCTTCTATGGAATCTTCTATACCTGCGATTCTGTCTTCTATTTCTTGTATTATGTTGGTGATACTTGCATCTGTAACTCCTAATCTCTTTCTTTTTGTATCTCCAGGGTTGTCTCCATTTGTAATTTTTTAATTGTTTCTGTTTCCATTTTTAGATCCTGGAGGGGTTTGTTCAATTCCTTCACCTGTTTGTTTGTGTTTCCCTGTATTTCTTTAAGGGATTAGTTTCCTCTTTAAGAGCTTCTACATGTTTACATATGTTCGCCTGTATTTCTTTAAAGGAGTTATTTATGGCCTCGTTAAGGTCCTCTATCATGTTCATGAGATGGGATTTTAGGTCAGAATCCTGCTTTTCTTTTGTGCTAGGATATCCAGATCTTGCTGTGGTGGGAGAACTAGATTCTGATATACCAAGTGGCATTGTTTTCTGTTGTTAATGTTCTTGTGCTTGCCTCTTACCATCTGGTTATCTCAGGTGTTACCTGCCCTTGATGTCTCTGACTGATTCCTGTCCCTTCTGAGAGCCTGGTTATGATGGACCTCCTGGGAGTCAAGCTATCTCCGGAAATGGATGTGGTAGGGGTGCTGGAGCACCTGAGCTTCTCTGGGGTACAGTTGTGGACTGGAAGGATGATGTGTCTCTCACTAGGCAGATATGTCCTGTGTTAACTGGGCCCCATAGGAGTCCCAGTTAGACCATGTATTGGGGCCAGGGAGTGTCTCATCTGTGAGCCTAATTGTAATGGACTTCCTAGGAGTCAAGCTGTCTCTGCATGTAGGAGGAGGTCTGGAATGCTAGACTTACTGGTAGTTTCTAATCAGTATCATTTCTTCCATGACTCCCTGGGTAACCAGGTTTTTGTGCAAGGAGATTTTAGTTATATAGCACATGTTATCTAAACAGTTAAGAGCATGGGCAATGCACTCAGATATTTCAAACTGGGCTCAACCCATTACCAATTATTGTCTTCAGGCAGCTTAGAAATAGCTCTTTCTATTTCTATCTATTGGAAACTCAGGGGTTGAATGCAATTAAAGTGTGTGTGTGTGTGTGTGTGTGTGTGTGTGTGTGTAGTATGTATTGTATATGTTATGACTAGGAAAGAACATCCCATAAAAGTCACTTTTGAACTGTGTACACTTTTCTTCCTTCCACAAATTATTTTGCTTCTTAGTCTAGGATTACAGATGTCAGATTTTTATAAGAAAAATGACTCTCGTGTAACCAGAACTTTGCTTGAAGAGTGCTGAAACCTACATGATTAAGCTGTGAGCTGACTGTTCTTGGGGATTTCCTTTCCCCTTAATGAGATCAAGAGATCCTGCTCTGAGCCTGGCTTCTCCCAATGCTAAACTTCAAAGGGATCTATTTCTTGATAGGCAGAACTTATGCCCCATATATGTGGTCTCAAAATGAGTTTTTCCAGCTTCAGAAGACGTGCTTGCTTCTTTTTTTTCTCCTCTTCAAGCTATCAGAAAGCAGGTCAGGAGGCACTGTAATAGCCACTGTGGAATCATCAATCAAGGAAGAAGTGCAGAGATTCACTGCTGCCACCACCTCTGGGTTCTTCCCTAGTGATCCCTCTGTGAATAATCAACAGAAATTCAGCTCACACAGAGAACATTCTGCTTTTGAAAATACATATATTTATATAAATTGCTAGTAATTATGAGAAGGGACATGGTTATGAACATAATGACAGAACAGCTAATATATATATGATTTATTTTACTGCATCAAAGACTATTCCTACAGATAATGGGATTAATGATTCCTATTAAAACTATTTTTATAGGGCTGTCCAGTTAACACTGCTTACAAAAATTCCTTCTCTTTTTCTTGATGACTTTATATTATTCTTTTAGAATACATGTATGAAAATTTTTTAAAGAATGATTTACTTTCTTTTTTGATATTATAATGTAATCATATTATTTTCTACTTCCTCCTTCCAAACCTTCTAAATACTCCTCTTGCTCTCTTTCAAATCTTCTAAAAAATTTAATTGTTCTAATGAACATATATATATATGAGACATTATTTTAAAGATTCATTTTCTGGGACTGGATCTTCGACAAAAAAGTGGAAAACATCCAGTAGAAAAATGATAGCCTTTTCAACAAATGGTGCTGGTTCAACTAGAGGTCAGCATGCAGGAGAATGTGAATTAATCGATTCTTTTATTTTAATTTTCTTTTTTTATATATATTTTTTTATTTTCTATATTCTTTGTTTACAATCCAAAAGCTTTCCCCTTTCCCAGTTTCCCTCTCCCCATATGTCCCATAAGTCCTCTTCTCTCCATCCATTCTCCTATCTTTCCCCCTCCCTTTTCTCTGTCCTGGTACTCCCCTACAATGCTGGATCAAGCCTCTCCAGGATTAGGGCCCTCTTCTTCCTTCGTCATGGGAATCATTTGATATGCTAATTGTATCTTCAGTATTCAGAGCTTCAGGGCTAATTAATATCCACTTATCAATGATTGTATTCCATGTGTATTCTTTTGTGATTGCATTACCTCACTTAAGATGATATTTTCCAGTTCCATCCATTTGCCTAAAAAATTCATGAATTCATTGTTGTTAATTGCTGAATAGTACTCCATTGTGTATATACACAACATTTTCGGTATCCATTCCTCCATTGAGGGATAACTGGGTTCTTTCCAGCTTCTGGCTATTATAAATAAGGCTGCTATGAACATAGTGGAGCATGTGTCCTTATTGCATGCTGGGGAATCCTCTGGGTATATGCCCAGGAGAGGTATTGCAGGGTCCTCCAGAAGTGTCATGTCCAGTTTTCTTAGGAACCGCCAGACTGATTTCCATAGTGGTTGTATCATCTTACAATCCCACCAGCAGTGAAGGAGTTTTCCTCTTTCTCCAAATTCTTGCCAACACCTGCTGCTGTCTCCTGAGTTTTTAACCTTAGCCATTCTGAGTGGTGTGAGGTGAAATCTCAGGGTTGTTTTGATTTGCATTTCCCTAATGGCTAATGTTGTTGAGCATTTCTTTTTTTTTTTTAATACTTGCTTATGAATTTATTGAAACAAGTAGTACTATCAATAACAGGCAGATTAAGGGTTGAATCTACAAAGTTAGAATAAACAATGAAAAATTAAAGTGCTGTGGTGATAAAGTTTCAAAATAAGTATAGAAAAGTAAGTGTTTAACGGATGATATTGTCACCATTACTATTTTTAGGACAAATTTCAACTCAGTTAAAGTAATTTTTTTATATTCTGAGATGCAGAAGTCTTTTTTTTTTAATTTTTTTTATTCGACATAATTTATTTACATTTCAAATGATTTCCCCTTTTCTAGCCCCTCCACTCCCCGAAAGTCCCGTAAGCCCCCTTCTCTTCCCCTGTCCTTCCACCCACCCCTTTCCACTTCCCCGTTCTGGTTTTGCCGAATACTGTTTCACTGAGTCTTTCCAGAACCAGGGGCCACTTCTCCTTTCTTCTTGTACCTCATTTGATGTGTGGATTATGTTTTGGGTATTCCAGTTTTCTAGGTTAATAACCACTTATTAGTGAGTGCATACCATGATTCACCTTTTGAGTCTGGGTTACCTCACTTAGTATGATGTTCTCTAGCTCCATCCATTTGCCTAAGAATTTCATGAATTCATTGTTTCTAATTTCTTAAGGTGCTTCTCGGCCATCCAAATTTCTTCAGGTGAAAATTCTTTGTTTAGGTCTGTACCCCATTTTTTTTGACTAGTGGATTTGCAGAAACTCTGCATGAAATATTTTTTATTGGAATAACAGATGACCAACAGAACATCAGCTTATTGGTACACCCCATTTTTAAATAGGGTTATTTGGCTCCCTGGGGTCTAACTTCTTGAGTTCTTTGTATATATTAGATAATAGCCCTCAATAAAATGTAGGATTGGTGAAGATCCTTTCCCAATTTGTTGGTTGCTGTTTTGTCCTTTTGACTGTGTCCTTTGCTTACAGAAACTTTGTAATTTTATGAGATCCCATTTGTCAATTCTTGATCTTAGAGCATAAGCTATTGGTGTTCTGTTCAGGAACATTTCCCCTGTGCCTATGTCCTCAAGGGTTTTCCCCAGTTTCTTTTCTATTAGTTTCAGTGTGACTGGTTTTATGTGGAGGTCCTTGATCCACTTGGGGTTGAGCTTAGTACAAGGAGATAAGAATGGATCAATTCGCATTCTCCTGCATGCTGACCTCCAGTTGAACCAGCACCATTTGTTAAAAAGGCTATCTTTTTTCCACTGGATGTTTTCGGCTCCTTTGTCAAAGATCAAGTGACCATAGGTGTGTGGATTCATTTCTGCGTCTTCAATTCTATTCCATTGGTCCACTAACCTGTCCCTGTGCCAATACCATGCAGTTTGTAACACTATTGCTCTGTAGTATTGCTTGAGGTCTGGGATACTAATTCCCCCAGAAGTTCTTTTACTATGGAGAATAGTTTTAGCTATCCTGGATCTTTTGTTATTCCAGATAAATTTGAGAATTGCTTTTTCTAACTCTGTGAAGAACTGAGTTGGGATTTTGATGGGGATTGCATTGAATCTCTATATTGCTTTTGGCAAGATGGCCATTTTAACTATAATAATCCTGCCAATCTATGAGCATGGAAGATTTTTTCATTTTCTGAGGTCTTCTTCAATTTCCTTCTTCAGTGACCTGAAGTTCTTGTTGTATAGATCTTTCACTTGTTTGGTTAGAGTCACACCAAGATACTTCATATTGTTTGTAGCTATTGTCAAGGGTGTCATTTCCCTAACTTCTTTCTCAGCCTGCTTATCCTTTGAGTATAGGAAGGCAACTGATTTGCTTGAGTTGATTTTATAACCAGCCACTTTGCTGAAGTTGTTTATCAGCTGTAAGAGTTCTCTGGTGGAGTTTTTGGGCCAATTAAGTATACTATCATGTCATCTGCAAATAGTGATAATTTGACTTCTTCCTTTCCAATTTTTATCCCTTTGACCTCCTTATGTTGTCTAATTGCTCTAGCTAGAACTTCAAGTACTATATTGAAAAGATATGGAGAGAGAGGGCAGCCTTGTCCCTGATTTTAGTGGGATTGCTCCAAGTTTCTCTCCATTTAGTTTGATATTGGCTACCAGTTTGCTGTGTATTGCTTTAACTATGTTTAGGTATGGGCCTTGAATTCCTGTTCTTTCCAATACTTTTAGCATGAAAGGATGCTGAATTTTGTCAAATGCTTTTTCAACATCTAATGAAATGATCATATAGTTTTTTTCATTGAGTTTGTTTATGTAGTGGATTGCATTGTTAGATTTCCTTATATTGAACCATCCCTGCATCCCTGGGATGAAGCCTACTTGATCTTAGTGGATGATCGTTTTGATGTGTTCTTGGATTCGGTTGGCAAGAATTTTATTGAGTATATTTGCATCGATATTCATAAGGGAAATTGGCCTGAAGTTCTCTTTCTTTGTTGGATCTTTGTGTGGTTTTGGTATCAGTATAATTGTGGCTTCGTAGAACAAGTTGGGTAGTGTTCCTTCTGTTTCTATTTTGTGGAACAGTTTGAAGAGTATTGGTGTTAGGTCTTCTTTGAAAGTCTGTTAGAATTCTGCACTGAAGCCATCTGGTCCCATGCTTTTTTTGGTTGGGAGACTTTCTATGACCCCTTTTATTTCTTTAGGGGTCATGGGACTGTTTAGATGATCTATTTGATCCTGATTTAATTTTGGTGTTTAGTATCTGTCTAGGAAATTGTCCATATCATCCAGAGTCTCCACTTGTGTTGAGTATAGGCTTTGGTAGTAAGATCTGATGATTTTCTGAATTTCCTCAGTTTCTGTTGTTATATCTCCCTTTTCATTTCTAATTTTGTCAATCTGGATACTGTCTCTGTGCCCTTTGGTTAGTCTGGCTAAGGGTTTATCTATCTTGTTGATTTTCTCGAAGAACCAGCTCCTGGTTTTGTTGATTCTTTGTATGGTTCTCTTAGTTTCTACTTGATTGATTTCAGCCCTGAGTTTGATGATTCCCTGCCTTCTACTCCTCCTGGGTGAATTGGCTTCTTTTTGCTCCAGGGCTTTCAGGTGTGTCATTAAGCTGCTAGTGTATACTCTCTCCATTTTCTTTTTGGAGGCAATCAGGGCTATGATCCATTATTATCTCCTGGTACTAAGCTCAACTCCAAGTGGATCAAGGACCTCCACATAAAACCAGACACACTGAAACTAACAGAAAAGAAACTGGGGAAAACCCTTGAGGACATGGGCACAGGGAAAAAGTTCCTGAACAGAACACCAATAACTTATGCTCTAAGATCAAGAATTGACAAATGGGATCTCATAAAAGTACAAAGTTTCTGTAAGGCAAAGGACACAGTCAAAAGGACAAAACAGCAACCAACAAATGGGGAAAAGATCTTCACCAATCCTACATCTGAGAGAGGGCTAATATCTAATATCTAAAAAGAACTCAAGAAGTTAGACCCCAGGGAACCAAATAACCCTATTAAAAATGGGGGTACAGACCTAAAAAAGAATTTTCACCTGAAGAAATTTGGATGGCCAAGAAGCACCTTAAGAAATGCTCAACATCATTAGTCATTAGGGAAATGCAAATCAAAACAACCCTGAGATTTCACCTCACACCAGTCAGAATGGCTAAGATTTAAAACTCAGGAGACAGCAGGTGTTGGCAAGAATGTGGAGAAAGAGGAACACTCCTTCACTACTGGTGGGATTGTAAGATGGTACAACCACTTTGGAAATCAGTTTGGTGGTTCCTAAGAAAACTGGACATGACACTTCTGGAGGACCCTGCAATACCTCTCCTGGGCATATACCCAGAGGATTCCCCAGCATGCAATAAGGACACATGCTCCATTATGTTCATAGCAGCCTTATTTATAATAGCCAGAAGCTGGAAAGAACCCAGTTATCCCTCAATGGAGGAATGGATACCGAAAATGTGATATATATACACAATGGAGTACATTCAGCAATTAACAACAATGAATTCATGAATTTTTTAGGCAAATGGATGGAACTGGAAAATATCATCCTAAGAGAGGTAAGGCAATCACAAAAGAATACACATGAAATGCAATCATTGATAGGTGTTTATTAATTAGCCCTGAAGTTCTGAATACTGAAGATACAATTAACATATCAAATGATTCCCCATGAAGAAGGAAAAAGAGGGCCCTAATCCTGGAAAGGCTTGATCCAGCATTGTAGGGGAGTACCAGGACAGAGAAAAGGGAGGGGGGAATATAGGAGAATGGATAGAGAGAAGAGGACTTATGGGACATATGTGTGTGTGTGTGGGGGGGGGGACTGGGAAAGGGGAAAGCTTTTGGAATGTAAACAAGAATATAGAAAATAAAAATATATAAAAAATTCATTTTATTTTTAATTATGTGTTTTATGTCTAAGAATGTGCACATGAGAGCAGGTGACCATGCAGGCCACAGGTGTTGAATTCCCTGGGCCTGGAGTTATAGGAAGTTCTACTGCCCAGGGTGGGAGCTCAGAATTTGAGACCATTATGCATGCCTAACCACTGAACCATCTCTTCAGCCTTCAAGATGTTAGATCTTATTATATAACAGTTTCTGTTCCATGGCTCTGTAATTATGAACTTTCTATCCGATTATATTATTCTATTCATTTTTGCAGCAGTGTTCCAGCCTTTGCTGGAATGATAATATTCAGCAAAATCAGTGCTTGCTCCTTCTCCTATCTTTCTCGTCTATGCTACTATAATTACCATTACATGTTTACTTTTCTGTATGAACTTAACAAAATTTCTCTGGTTGCAATGAAATGGCTTGGTATTTTTTTTATTAAAGTTAATTACATTTTTATATTCTGTTAAAGAAAACTGACATCTTATTTGAGTTGTCTTGATGGGGAAACATTCTGTTTACTCAAGTGTACACATATTCTTCTCTGGTGTGCTTTGTACGGTGGGTCTTTGCGGCTATGGTATTTTTATGTTTTTTAAGCTGTTACTAATGCCACAAATTCAAACAGCAGTTTCAGTATTTTAATTTCTATCCTATTACATTAATACATGTTTGATTTTGGAATTGTCTTTATCATTGAATAAGTAGGATTATTGAGCATAATAATATGTCACCTACAAATATTGATAACCTGGCTGTTACTTTTACATTTATAGGGCCATAGATACTTGCATTGTTTATAATAGTTAGTACCTCAAATACAGTATTTTGTAATAGTGGAAGGATATTTTTATGACTATGATTCTATGTCTATGAATTTAGTTACAAGTATTTGAGACTTTTAACATGTTTTATCTTTAGCATTTGTGATTATCTTTGTCACTAAATAAGTGGTGCTGTATTCCCCTTAGCCACCTTTTGATATACAAATTTATTGTCAGCTTTATACTTTTTTATTTTAAACTTTGGTGTTCATTAGTTGATTATATAATAGTATTAAATTCTATTTCTTTCTTGTCACTTCTCATGATTATCTTCTACTTTGTTAGATTACATGTTTGCCCACTGCATTTGGATTAGATATTGAATGTCTCATAACCCATTTGTTGAATTCACCCACTTAAAAATTTCAATTATTTTTTATATTTGTTCTATGCAGAGGATTTTGCAACCTAAATGTTTTGGGTTTTCTTATTTAAAACTATATTAAACCATTCTATTATATTACTTAAATTTAAATTGTATTGCTATATATAAAGTATGATTAAAATAAAATAAAAGGAAAAGCAAACAAAAGGGCTCATGCCTTGAAGATTTTGTCCCCAGATGGTAACAGTGTTGAAGAGAAATTGATTCATAAATGCTTTGCACCAATCTTTAGATCAATCTAGCAATAAAATATTTCTTTGATGTTACTGGAAAGCGGTAGAATTTAGGAGGTTCTTCAAATTATTTAAAGGAAATCAATCAGTGGAAAAATATCTTTGCAAATCCTCTCTCCACCTTCCTCATCCTCTTTCTTCCTCTCCTCTCACACTCTTCTTCCCTCCCCCTCCTCCCCCCCCCACTCTCCTTCCCCCTCTCTCAGTGCCCTCTCCCTTTCTCTTCTCCCTCCCTTCCTCTCTTCCCTCTCCTTTCCCTCTTCCCTATTCTTTTTTCTATCACGAAATGGCTAGCTTTACTGCACTCCATGCGTAGACCATGATTTTCCATGTCACCACAACCACACAACTTGACTCAAAATCCCTGAAACCATAAGCCCAAATAACCTGTACCCATTTAAGTATCTTTAATTTTTCAAGATTTTTCCACAATGAAGAAAGTTGGCTAAAACATATGCAAACCAGCCCCAATCTCAGGTCTACTCATACCATTTTTTTTATAGTGTGGTCATCTCCTACAGCCAGATCTGCTCTGGCTCTTTAATGCAGTTTCAAGAAACAGTTTGAGTGGATGTTATAGTTGGGTCCTCTCATGTTCAGAACTGGAACTCTGAAGCCTTGTTGCTTGAAAGTATCAGTATAGCCAGATGTTCTGGAATGTCTTAAAAGATCCTCATGCTGTTATCATTGCTGTGCATTGTTCTTGAGAAGCCTGAAGACTCTGTTGTTTTCTGAATTGTTTTTGTTGTTGTTCGCTTGTGATTAAGGGGGAAGGTGACATCTCAGAACTAATTGTTCTGTATCAACTTGCACATGGACAGTTAGTTTGTTTGTTTATCTTAATTTTGGGGGTTCTTCATTTTAGCTTGAAATATTAGTGTATTCCAAAGTATTGATCAGAATTTCCCATTGTACCATCTATACAAATACTTTTGACTTAACCTTTTTCTCTCATTTCTATTCTGTTAGCCCTGTCTTTTTTCTTTTCTGATGCATTGTGTTTACTTCTACTATTCATTGGCAAACTCTTAATATACTCTTTTTATTTATTTGTTTTTAATTGATTTATATTTCAAGTGTTATCCCTTTAACCAGTTTCTCCCTCTCCCATAAAACCCCTATCACATCTTCCCTCCTTCTGCTTCTATGAGGGTGTATACATGGTATTGGTACAATGTCAGGCAAGAGGATCAATGGAATAGGATTGAAGACCCAGAAATTAACCCATATACCTATGGCCACTTGATCTTCGACAAAGGAGCTGAAAACATCCAGTGGGAAAAAAAGATAGCCTTTTCAACAAATGGTACTGGTTCAACTGGAGGTCAGCATGCAGAAGAATGTGAATTGACCCATTCTTATCTCCTTGTACTAAGCTCAACTCGAAGTGGATCAAGAGCCTCCACATAAAACCTGACACACTGAAACTAATAGAAAAAAAAAAAACTGGGGAAGACCCTTGAGGTCATCGGCACAGAGGAAAAGTTCCTGAACAGAACACCAATAGCTTATGCTCTAAGATCAAGAATTGACAAATGGGACCTCATAAAATTTCTATAAGATTTCAAAAAGTTTCTATAAGACAAAGGATACTGTCAAAAGGACAAAACATCAACCAACTGATTGGGAAAGGATCTTCACCAACCCTAAATCCGACAGACAGAGGGCTAATATCTAACATATACAAAGAACTCAAGAAGGTAGACCTCAGAGAACCAAATAACCCTATTAAAAAGTGGGGTACAGAGCTAAACAAAGAATTTTCACATGAAGTACTTCAGATGGCTGAGAAGCACCTCAAGAAAAGTTCAACATCATTACTCATTAGGGAAATGCAAATCAAAACAACCCTGACATTTCACCTCACACCAGTCAGAATGTCTAAGGTTAAAAACTCAGGAGACAGCAGGTGTTGGCGAGGATGTGGAGAAAGAGGAACACTCCTCCACTGCTGGTGGGATTGCAAGATGGTACAACCACTTTGGAAATCAGTCTGGCGGTTCCTCTGAAATCTGGGCATGTCACTTCCAGAGGACCCTGCTATACCACTCCTGGGCATATACCCAGAGGATTCCCCAGCATGCAATAAGGACACATGCTCCACTTTGTTCATATGATCCCTATTTGTAGTAGCCAGAAGCTGGAAAGAATCCAGGTGTCCCTCAACAGGGGAATGGATACAAAAAAATGTGGTATATATGCACAATGGAGTACTATTCAGCCATTAGAAACAATGAATTCATGAAATTCTTAGACAAATGGATGGAGCTGGAGAACATCATACTAAGTGAGGTAACCCAGTCTCAAAAGATCAATCATGGTATGCACTCACTCATAAGTGGATATTAGCCTAGAAACTTGGAATACCCAAGACATAATCCACATATTAAATGATGTCCAAGAGGAACGGAGGAGTGGCCCCTGGTTCTGGAAAGACTCAGTGCAGCAATATAGGGGAATACCAGAACAGGGAAGTGGGAAGGGGTGGACATGTGGGGGGGAATAGGGGGAGGAAAGAGGGCTTATGGGACTTTCTGGGAATGGGGAGCCAGAAAAGAGGAAATCATTTGAAATGTAAATAAAAAATATATTGAATTTAAAAAAAAAACAATAGCACAATTCTAAAAAACCTCTAAATATAATACTTTCTTTATATGTATATATAAATTCAAATGAAATAGTATATGTAAATAATATAATAGAGTTTATAACACTTAAAATATCATCAGTAAATATATATTATCTTCTCTTTTTCTTAAAAGAAAAGGATTGTTTTGACTTTTCTTCTTGGTTTTCATGAGTTCTATTAATACTTATAATCTAGGGTCCCAGATCACTTTTCTTCTTGTTTTATGTTTTCATTGTTCAGATTTCTGACTTATTTGTGGCGTTTTTGTTATGAGCAGAGTGTTAGATTTTGGTTTTCCGGATGCATGTTGTTTGTTTTTGTAAAAGTGTGTTTTCAGAGCAATTTTCAAATTCATCTGGAATAACAAAAAATTCAGGATAGCTAAAACTATTCTAAACAGCAAAAGAAATTCTGGGAGGAAATCAGTATCTCTGACCTCAAGCAATACTACAGAGCAATAGTGGTAAAAACTGCATAGTATTGGTACAGTGACAGGCAGGCAGATCAATGGAACAGGATTGAAGATCCAGAAATGAACCCACACACCTATGACCACTTGATCCTCGACAAAGGGACTGAAAACATCCAATGGAAAAAAGATAGCCTTTTCAACAAATGGTGCTAGTTCAACTGGAGGTCAGCATGCAGAAGAATGTGAATTGATCCATTCTTCTCTCCTTGTACTAAGCTCAACTCCAATGGATCAAGGACCTCCACATAAAGCCAAACACTCTGAAGCTAATAGAAAAGTAACTGGGGAAGACCCTTGAGGACATCAGTACAGGGGGAAAATTTCTGAACAGATCACCAATAGCATATGCTCTAAGATCAAGAATTGACAAATGGGACCTCATTAAATTACAAAGTTTCTGTAAGGCAAAGGACACCATCAAAAGGACAAATCAGCAATCAACAAATTGGGAAAAGACCTTCACAAACCCTACATCAGAGAGAGGGCTAATATCCAATATATATATATAAAGAACTCAAGAAGTTAGACTCCAGAAAACCAAATAACCATATTTAAAAAATGGGGTAGGGAGCTAAACAAAGAATTTTCACCTGAAAAACTTCGGATAGGGAAGAAGCATCTTAAAAAAATGCTCAGCTTCATTAGTCATTAAGGAAATGCAAAACAACCCTGAGATTTCACCTTACACCAATCAGAATGGCTAAGATTAAAAATTCAGGAGACAGCAGGTGTTGGCGAGGATGTGGAGAAAGAGGAACACTCCTCCACTGCTGGTGGGGTTGCAAATTGGTACAACCACTCTGGAAATCAGTCTGGCAGTTCCTCAGAAAACTGGGCATTTCACTTCCAGAAGATCCTGCTATACCACTCCTGGGCATATACCCAGAGGATTCCCCAGCATGTAATAAGGATACATGCTCCACTATGTTCATAGAAGCCCTATTTATAATAGCCAGAAGCTGGAAAGAACCAAGGTATCCCTTAACAGAAGAATGGATGCAAAAAAATGTGGTATATATTCACAATGGAGTACTATTCAGCCATTAGAAACAATGAATTCATGAAATTCTTAGGCATATGGATGGAGCTGGAGAACATCATACTAAGTGAGGTAACCCAGTCTCAAAAGATCAATCATGGTATGCACTCACTAATAAGTGGATATTAACCTAGAAAACTGGAATACCCAAAACATAATCTACACATCAAATGAGGTACAAGAAGAACGGAGGAGTGGCCCCTGGTTCTGGAAAGACTCAGTGAAGCAGTATAGGGCAAAACCAGAACAGGGAATTGGGAAGGGGTGGGTTGGAGAACAGGGGGAGGGAAGGGGGCTTATGGGACTTTCGGGTAGTTGGGGGCTAGAAAAGGGTAAATCATTTGAAATGGAAATAAAAAAATATATCTAATAAAAAAAAGTGTGTTTTCAGACGAAATGTTTGATTTGGTGATCTCTCTTTTGCTACTGTGCAGCTTTGTACAGAGCTGATTATTTTCCCTCTTGACAGTTTGTGAAAAAGGGAGGTTCACTCAAGCTTGCCATCTTCTGTCTCTTCACTAAAGTGAAGATTCTTAAAATGATGATGCAGATAATGGTAATAAAGGAAAGACAAGGGTTAGCAAATATCATTCTCTTTCATTTATGCAGGAAACTTGTGTCCCTTTACCACTCCATTGCTAACAAACATATAGAAAGACATCATTTGAGCAGTGCTGCAGCTGTTGCCCATGTTAGAAGTAATCAAGAAATCTACAGGATAAATAAAGCAAATGCATTATTAAAGGGGTTTCCTTTGTATATGAATTGAGAGAAACTAAAGAATAGAATAAGATCAATAGAAAAATATCATTTATCCAAATTATTAGTTTCATACTGAACGATGTCAGAAATCCTATCAATACATTGTTGATGAGGAAGTCTTTAGGAATACAAATAGAATCTAGGAGAAAAATACAATCTAGTCAAAATAAGAGTAATTTTTTACATATAAACTGGTCATAATGATATCTAGGGAAATATAATTAATTCATATGTCTGCAACCAAGGCTGCAGAGGATAAGAACACAATGAACAGCCTTGAGCAAGTTCTTCTTGTTACTCTTCAGAGGCCCCACA
Organism: Apodemus sylvaticus; assembly: GCF_947179515.1. Classification (NCBI taxonomy): domain Eukaryota; kingdom Metazoa; phylum Chordata; class Mammalia; order Rodentia; family Muridae; genus Apodemus; species Apodemus sylvaticus. Next base: position 106,367,246 of record NC_067477.1, on the reverse strand, counting down.
TGAAATCCATAATCTGACTTTGCTGAGCAGTAGGAAGAGTTGTGTGGAGCCCTTGGCATGCCCAAGTGTAGCCAGTCCAATCTATCCACTAATACTCAGACTGAGCTCTCCACACTGTGACTGTATTCCTTTCTTCCAAGTCCATTTCTGGTGTCTGATAGAGATCTGGTTACTGTGGCAACAAACATGGTCTTTCTGAGAAGGTGTGGGAGTCTGGGTGCTTAATAGAACCTGCCATTACAGGTTTTTGCCTGGTTTCGTGCAAGCATATATTTATGCTTTATGGAGACAGAAGATGACGAATTGAGTCCCAAGGTCTTATTTCCCCTGAGAATACTGGGATCCTCTGCATTTGTTTCCATAAAAAAACCAAGCACGGCAAGAAAGTTTTCCATCGAGAAGAAATTTGTGGACAAGATATTTTCTGTTTTGTTTCTAAGACTTCATTTTTTCATTTTATCTCATCTTTCCTCCTTTATTTACTTTTATTATAAAGGAATGAATTTTAAACATCTATCACTTCACAGAACTAATGAGGGGAACTTGCAAATGAAAAAATTATTAGGATGGTTTCTAAGTGTTATGACAGAGAAGAAGGAATAAAAGTGAGACCTAAGATACAAGATATCCCACTGTCGGTCAGAAGAGAAATTTCTTCTGTAAGTTACTTATTCTCTCACTAAAGAAGTCTAGATAAGAGTCAACTAGAACTATGGAGAAAAAAAGGCATATAACCATAGAAGCAGATTAAGCAACCTAGGGGAGCAAACTAGTAAGTAGTCTGCTTCATGGTCTGCTCCAAGTCGTCCATGGTCTGCTTCAATCCCTGCTTCACAGTTTCTCTCTTGAGTTCCTGCTCTTCCTTCTCATCTTCATAGACTTCAACCTGTGAACTGAAATAAACCCTTTCCTTGTCCAGTTGATTTTGGTCATTGTTGCACCTCAATAATAAGTTTGTAGTTTACCATGTCTAGCTATGTGTTTTCCTCTTATCACTGTTTCCACTGTGTACAAGATTGGGTATGTTATGGTTTCATTTTCATTAAATTCTAAAAAGTCTTTAATTTCTTTATTTCTTCCTTAACCAAGTTATCATTGAATAGAGTGTTGTTCAGCTTCCATGTATACATGGGCATTCTGTTATTTTTGTTGCTATTAAAGACCAGCCTTAATCTGTAGTGATCTGATAGGAGGCATGGGATTATTTCAATCTTCTTGTATCTGTGGAGGTCTGTTTTGTGACCAATTATATTGTCAATTTTGGAGAAGGTTCCATGAGGGGCTGAGAATAAGGTATATTCTTTTGATTTAGGATTAAATGTTATATAGACATCTGTTAAATCTATTTGGTCTATAACTTTTGTTAGTTTCACTGTGTCTCTATTTAGTTTGTGTTTCTATTTAGATTAGTCTGTGTTAGTTTAATTGTGTTTCCATTGATGAGAGTGGGGTGTTGAAGTCTCCCACTATTACTGTGTGAGGTGCAATGTGTGCTTTGAGCTTTAGAAAAGTTTCTTTTACAAATGTGGATGCCCTTGCATTTGGAGCACTGATGTTCAGAATTGAGAGTTCTTCTTGGTAGATATTTTTCTTTGATCAGTATGAAGTGTCCTTCCTTATCTTTTTTGATGGCTTTTGGTTTAAAGTCAATTTTATACAATATTAGAATTACTACACCAGCTTGTTTCCTGGGACCATTTGCTTGTAAATTTGTTTTCTAGCCCTTTCCTCTTTATTAATGTTTTTCTTTGATACTGGCGTGCATTTCTGTATGCAGCAAAATGCTGGGTGCTGTTTACATGTCCAGTCTGTTTGTCTATGTCTTTTTATTGGAGAATTGAGTCCATTGATGTTAAGAGACATTAAGGAATAGTCACTGTTGATTCCTATTATTTTTAATGTTATTTTTATGTTTGTGTGCCTATCTTCTTTTGGGTGTGTTGAAAGAAGATTACATTCTTGCTTTATCTAAGGTGTATTTTCCCTCGTGTTGGTATTTTCCATTTATTATCCTTTGTAGGGCTGGATTTCTGGAAAGATACTGTGTAAATATGGTTTTGTCATGAAATATCTACCTTTCTCCATCTATGGTAATTGAGAGTTTTGCTAGGTATAGTAGCCTGGGCTGGCATTTGTGTTCTCTTAGGGTCTGTATGACATCTGCCCAGGATCTTCTAGCTTTCATAGTCTCTGATGAGAAGTGTGGTATAATTCAGATAGGTCTGCCTTTCATATGTTACTTGACCTTTTTCCCTACTGCTTTTAATATTCTTTCTTTGTTTTTTGCATTTGTTGTTTTGACTATCATGTGACTGGAGGAATTTATTTTCTGTTCCAATATGTTTGAAGATCTGTAGGCTTTTTGTATGTTCAAGGGCATCTCTTTCTTTAGGTTAGGGAAGTTTTATTTATAATTTTGTTGAAAATATTTACTGGCCCTTTTAGTTGGGAATCTTCACTCTCTTCTATACCTATTATCCTTAGGTTTTGTCTACTCATTGTGTCTTGGATTTTACAGATGTTTTGGTTTAGGAACTTTTAGCATTTTGCATTTTCTTTGACTGTTGTGTTGATATTTTCTATGGTATCTTCTGCACCTGAGATTCTCTCTTCTGTCTCTTGTATTCTGTTGGTGATGCTAACATCATGACTCCTGATCTCTTTCCTAGGTTTTCTATCTCCTGTGCTGTCTTCCTTTGTGATTTCTTTATTGTTTCTATTTCCATTTATAGATCCTGGTTGTTTTGTTTCTTCATCTGTTTGGTTTTTTCTTGTAATGCTTAAAGGTATTTTTGTGTTTCCTCTTTAAGTGTTTTTACATGCTTGCCTATGTGCTCTTGTATTTATTTAAGGGAGTTATTTATGTCCTTCTTAAAGTCCTCTATCTTCATCATAAGATGTGATTTTAAATCAGAATTTTGCTTTTTTGGTGCGTTTGGGTATCCAGGGCTTGCAGTGGTGGGAGAACTGAGTTCTGATGATGCCAATTAGCCTTGGTTTCTGTTGCTTATGTTCTTGCACTTGCCTTTCATCATCTGGTTATCTCTGGAATTAGCTGGTCTTGCTGTATCTGACTGTGGCTTGTCTCTCACACAATGTTCTGTGTCAGTACTATTGGGAGACCAGTTCTCTCCAGGAGTTATTTGGGTATAGGGAGCTATGGCACAGGGCCAGTTCCAGGGTGCAGACAGAAACCAGAAGGATCCTGTCCCCAGCTGTTCCTAGTTTCCTGTGTCCTGGTGGCTCTAGGAAGGTCCTTCTTGGGCCAGGAAATTGAATGGAAGTAGTGGTCTTATCTGTACTTGCAGGTATGTTGGCTCTCCTGGGAGACCAACTCTCTCCTGGCGGTATCTGTGTATGTAGTACAGTGGCACAGGATCAGCTCTGGGTGTAGACAGAAACTGGAAGGCTCCTGTTCCAGGCTGCTCCTCAGTTCCTCTGTTCTGAGGGTTCTAGGAGGGACCCTCTGAGCAGCAGTTGTGGTTTTACATGAGTTCACAGGGTTGTCTGCACTCCTAGGAGGCTAGCTTTCTCCAGGTGCTATTTGGGTATAGCGCTGTGGCACAAGGTCAGCACTGGGAGCAGACAGAAATCAGAAGGCTTAAGAAGGATACTTTCAAAGAATACAAACTCTACCTTTCCTAACAACCAATAGCTTCTCAACTAGGGGTGGGAGATTGTGTTCTCCTCCTTTTTCTATGCTGGAGTCTTGACTGGCTTTGTCTTGTGCAGGTCATGTATAGGAAACCACTGTGATCTCCTGTGAGCTCATAAGTGTGGTGGTCCTGTCAAGTTCTGAACAAACTGATCACTGTAGTTTTTGTTGTTTATTTTCTGTGTGTGTGTGTGTGTGTGTGTGTGTCTGTGTCTGTGTGTCTGTGGGTGTCTGTGGGTGTATCTGTCTGTCTGTCTGTCTGTCTGTGTGTTTGTGTCTCTGCATATGTGTCTGTTTACCTGTCTCTGTGTGTGTGTCTATCTCCCTGTGTCTGTCTTTCTGTCTTTCTGTTTCTCTCTCTGTCTCTGTCTCTTTCTGTCTGTCTTTCTCTCTCTCTCTCTCTCTCTCTCTCTCTCTCTCTCTCTCTCTCTCTCTCTCTCTCTCTCTCTCGTGTGTGTATGTGTGTGTGTGTGTGTGTTTGTAAGAGACAGACTGCAGAAGGAAAGTAAAATAGAGTAGAGGAAAGTTGTCTTCAGCCTTTCAAGTAAGAGTTGAAATGAAGTTAGAATACCTGAGAAATGACTGTGTGTTGATTAAAGATATAGGACAATAGGTTGAAGTAATACCATATTTTTGAGATGAAGATTAATTAAAATTCATATTTTGGAGGTCTAACTACAGTTCCCTTTAGATGCCCTAAATTTAAAATGCCAATTAAGAACTGGAATGGAAAATGCTGTTTTGGCTTTTGGTCCAGCAGTTTCTACCATAGGTGAGAAGTCAAACTGCAAGCAAATGGGTAGCATTTGAAGCTGTGACACTGCATTAGACTTAAAGAAAAGACATACAGAAAGAGCAGCACATCAAGGGAAAGAGAACAATTCCCCCGAGTGAAGCTGACACTTTTAATAAGTTGAGCACAGTCAGCAAAGAAAATTTAGAAGGCACTTCCTGAAAAGTAAGTAAAATAAAAGAGAAAGTGCATACCAAAGGATTCTAAAGAACATTATCACCAGTTGACATGCCAGTATGGGTGAATTTCTCAAGACTCCATGTATACATGAAGAGCTATGGCAATCAATGACTGTAGATAGAAAATCCATTTTCTCTAGGGAAGAAAGGCCCCTGCTTGGTAATTTGATCTAATGTATTATCAATAATCACATGTAAAATTTTCAAATTTAAAATATAACCAAAAAGATATGATACAGATACTACCAATATAACTATGAGTTCCTGACATTGCATCTCCACAGAAAAAGGAAAAAGGTTGAAACACACATACATACAACTTCCTGCACATACAGATAAACTATGGAATTTATGGTGGCTTTGGTGAAAGGGTCAGGAACTTAGGCATAGCTCACATTGGATAAAGTCCCTCTGAGCAAGAAAGACAAACTGATTGATAAGAAGAACAAGAAGAGAGTCTTGTAAGAACATCACAGCAACAGCCTGAAGGCTTTGATGGTGTTATGGAATCTGAGTCATGTGTTAAACACCACAGCATTGACTTGTGGTGCTATTCTGAAGGCTATGGAACCTTCAGGAAGCAGATCAAAGCTTATAGAAGCAGGTCACTTGGGTGGAACTGTGAAGGTTATGCCTCCTTATGGTGCTAACCATGGCTCTGTTTTCTTTCTGCCACCATGATGTGAGAGGCCCCCCCATTTGAAAGCTCTACCCACTATGAACTGCTCCATGCTTCCCCTGACATGGTACATTGAGAAGCCCCTGGAACCAAGAGCCAAAATGAATCTTCTGCTCTTAATATGCTTCTGTCAAATATGTTTGACAAAATGACAAGAAAACAAACTGATACATATAGAACAGAAAATCCAGGCAATCTGGACCTTAGTGGATAAAAGGTCTATCTTAAGAAAGAGACAGATATAGAGTTGACACAATTAATATATCATCTGATGCACAGGGAAGCAGTTCACTGACAATCATCAAAGCAGACACACAATTCAATTTCCCATTTTAAAGGTATCATTCTGCTTGTTGGAAAAGACTTTAATGAAAACAGATATTACATTGATGATTCTTTTAGTAAGCCCAGAAATTAGTTGTGGTTGAATAGCCTGTAGCAAAGATACAGTATGATGAACATTTCAAACAATCAAATATTTGGGTATATTTTATGCACTGATTTCTTAAAACAATAATGTGTGAATTTTTGTTTCTCTAGGTTGAAATGGCTACACTTCAATCTTACATGTGATTTTTGATTATTATTGACTATCAGGAGGGTAGGAAATTGGAATAAAGAGTCAGAATTGGTGCAGACTGTGGACGTGTAATCAGCCAACTTCAGGGGAACAATGAGAGTCCCAGGAAAAGCATTCTGAATCTCAACAGTTCACTTACAAGTTAATTACCAGATCACAGAAAGCTGCTCTCAGGAGCTGTCTGACAGTTTGAGAACACATTGTACATGCCTTCAAATCCTAATCAAGCACTCACTTCCTCCAATCCTGCCTTCTTTATTGTACATAAATGCTGAAACTCCCACAATGCAATACAGAATGATGCTTGATAACATTTTATCAATTCCCCACTGAGAGCCAAATAGCGAGAGTAACTAAATTTGAATCCGGTTACAGTTTGTACAGACCTGTCTCAGTGGAGAGAAGTGAAAAACTCAGACACTCTTTGTGAGATTTATTTTTCTTCCTTATTTTACCCGGTGACTCAAAATTGCTCTCTGAAGACATCATTTGGAGTTCAGCTTTCACTAGCACCTTTTCCTAGACTATTACACTAGCTGAACACATATTCAATTAAGTATAATAAAGTTCTTTGGCATTCAATGACATACTGCTTTGAAGAAGTAGAGAAAGAGAAACTGAGATGATATTGTCTAATGCAAGGGTATACAAAAATGGAAAGCACCTATGTACTGCACAGGGTAAAGCACCTATGTGCAGCATGTGGCACTGAGTGAAGTACCGATGCACACCATGTAGCACTGAGTACTTACCTGTGCACAGCATGTGGCACTGGGGAAAGCCCCTGTGCATGGCATGTGGCACTGAGTAAAGCACCTGTGTACTGCATGTAGTACTGAGTATTCACCGGTGAACAGCATGTGGCAATGGGTAAGGTGCCTGTGCACTGCGTGAGGCACTGAGGAAAGCACCTGTGCATGGCATGTGGCACTGGGTGAACACTGATCATTTATTTCCAAAACTGGAGAAAATCCATTATCCAGCTTTACTTAGCGAACCTTTTTTGTTATCCTGAGAAAATAGATAAGAGGTAGGGTGTTTTTTTTTTTTAAATCTCCTAGAATCATGCCTATGTTAGGTATTAGCAAGTATTAGCTGTCGTGAAAGAAGTGGATTTGGATTCTATGTTGACAAGCTGCTTCAAGCATTTGGATAAGAAAAAAAATACCTGGTGTTTCTTTTTCTGCATGTATAATTGATAACTATACATAACGTTTATGAAATGGGATTTCTAAAAGTATTAACTCAGTCTGTCTCAGGTATGCTCAAATGGCATGGAAACGAACCAGAAAAGACCTTTGGCTTAAATCTGGCCACAGAACTTCATACTTCTCAGTATGCAGTACTAAAAGGGGATTCCTTATAGTGTTTCATCAGCACGTGTTCCACACAATTGTCTCAAAGATTTCTGTATTGTAAAGAACCTTGGGAGATAGTAGTAGTAGTATCTCCTTATGAGACAGAGGAGCAAATTTACTTCTTTATTTTTGAAATTTATCTTACTAAACTTTGAGAATGTTTTCTAATGGTCTCTGATAACATTAGGGTTTTGTTTTTTTTTTTAAGCCAAGGGTTCTCCATCAGAAACATGATTCTAATATATATGCACCAGGCAGGTGAGTCCTTTCTTATTCCCCAAGGGATCAGAGAGTAAAAGAAACTCAATGTAATCTTGAAGCTCCTCCTTCCAGCCACACTATGTGTAACACACCTCTATGTGTGCATCTGACCCATGAGTTTTATAGCTTCCACTAATAACTATGATAAATCCGTTGCTTAGGTAAAAGTCTCAGCTACTGCCAAGATCCTGATACACTTGACTCAGGATGTATTAAATGGAAAAAACATGCCTCCTCCTGACCTGTAGATGTGCTAGAGCAATCTAAAAGTTATTCCAACCCTTTAATTTTGTAGAGAGAGGGGATAGAAGTAATTTTTCCAAATCTATGCAGTTTGTAATGGCTATGTTGAAATTCTTTTGTGCTATCCCCAAATAAAGATAACTCATGGAATCACTTGAGAGCACAATACTGATGCTTAATAGCTTCAGTTAATGTTAAGTCCTCTGAATAGTGATGTTTGCTATATATCAAATGAAGTCAATAAATCTATGATGTGGGGTAGTTGAAACATATGAATGGAATAAGAAAACTATCTAGCAATAGCAGGGTGCTCAGAACAATCAAGAGCCCTAGTCCTCTTTTCTTCCTTTGAAGAAAGAATAATTTGTATGAGTTCACTCAAGATTTGAGTCCTTTTCCAGTGAACTGTTTAAGCTTTCCTAGTCTTCCTTTGCTGTGTCTGGGTCTCATGTCTAGGCTGTCACTTTTTCTATTCCAGAAGAAACAGAAGAAGGAACACAGACCACTGCATCTCCTGGAGGGAGAATTTGAAATAGATGCCGTATGAACAGATCGAATATTTTCCTCTGAAAGTGGTCCGTGCACAAATGACTCCTGGCTGAGTCCATTTCCTTTCATTTTTAAGATTGGGTCATTTAATTTCTCTTGGTTCTTTGGTATGAATAGGATTAAAGAGATTAATTTGCATCATTAAGGTGTTAAATGCATTAATTAAGAGCTCTGCTATTTCATATCATTTCCCTGGCCAAATCCCAGTGTGAGCTGGACTCATACTGCATTTCAAGTACATCAGTTTTTATCCTCCTCCCTTTGTTTGCTTGAAGAGTATGCAGTGGGGTTGCACAGGTTGAATCTGTCAGGTCTGAGTCATGTTCCAGCAGTCTTATCTACAGAGAAACCTGGGCTCTGTAGATTCTGAACAAAGATTAGTTCTCCCTAAGAGTGGTATTCAAGGTTAGGATGAGACCACACATATCACTCTGATGCTCTTCAATTTTACCTTCTTAAGATATAGGGACTCCCTAAAATTAATACTGAGGAATTAAATTCAATATTCCATATGATATGTGCATTAAGGGTAGAACTTTAACCAAAAAAGTTAAACAGCTTGCAAAGATTTGGAGAAATTGGAATTTCTACTAAAATTCTGAAAACAGATCACCAGGCTAAAAATAAATCTTTTAGTTGTGGAGAAGTGGTGTTTCGTCAAGGTTGAAAAGTAGCAGTGATTTTTTTTTTAAATGAAGCAGAAAATAGTTCATTTCTTCTCCTGGTCAAGTGTAATAGATTCACTAGACCAGAGCAAACTATTTAGGTTGGATCAAGAGCTAAAATAACCTGAGAAAAGTCTGTATATCTAACTTCAAGGTAGGTACCAGAGAAAGAAGAATGGTTTCGGGCTCACTTCTGCTCCTGTAGAAGCTTATATATATATATATATATATATATATATATATATATATATATATATATATATATATATATATATATATTAATTTATTGATATATTTATTTACATTTCAATGATTTCCCCTTTTCTGGACCCCCGTTCCCCAAAAGTCCCATCAGTCCTTAGTCCCCTTCCCTCCCCCTGTTTTCACACCCAACCCTTCCCACTTCCCTGTTCTGATTTTGCTCTATACTGCTTCACTGAGTCTTTCCAGAACAAGGGGCCACTCCTCTGTTCTTCTTGTACCTCATTTGATGTGTGGATTATGTTTTGGGTATTCCAGTTTTCTAGGTTAATATCCACTTATTAGTGAGTGCATACCATGATTCATCTTTTGAGTCTGGCTTACCTCAAATAACAAAGCCACCATCTGGACACAATAGTTAGAACTTGGTAAGACACTTTACTGATTGCCAATGAGTTGGACAGATCCTCCTCCAAAGAGAACCCAAAGAAGAATATGTGTTCTCTGTGACTGGGATGCTCAGGAAGAACTTCATAGAGGTGGATTGTGTGGTAGAAGGAGGAGGGTGTGGTTGTTTGAATTCAAGTGGACTCAATAGGCTCATAGACATGAATGCTTGATCACAAAGAATGCCACTATTTGAAAGGATTAGGAGGTGATGTCTTGTTGGAGTAGGAGTGGTCTTATTGGAGGAAGGATGTCACTGGAGGTGTGCTTTAAGGTTTCAAAAGTCCGTACCAAGCCCAGAGTCTCTCTCTTCCTGCTGATGGATGTAGAACTCTCAGCAATGTCTCCAGCCCATGTCTGCCTGTGTTCTGCCATTTACCCCACCATGATGATAATAGACTAAATCTCTGAAACTATAAGCAAGCCCTAGTTAAGAGCTTTTTTTCATTAGAGTTGTCTTTGTCATGGTGTCTTCTCACAGCAATGAAACCATGACTAATACAGAGGAGGAAGAGAACATATTTTCTCATTAAAAGTTAATGCTACATACTGCTTTTAACAGCTTTATTGAGATGTAATATGTGTATATGTTAAATTACTTATACTTTGATGGGTTTGGAAAGTTGAAGAAACCTAAGAAACTCCCAAAGCAATCAAGTTAATAAACATAACCATCACCTCTGTAAGTTTCATTGCAACTGTGTATGTGAGAGTGTGTGTGTATGTGTGTGTGTGTGTGTGTGCATGCTTTGTTCTTTTGCTTATGTGAAAATGCTACATGCAAGATCTGTTCTCTGACTCTTTCAAACACACAGTGCAGCCCTATCAAGTATTGACACTATATTGCATCAAGGATCTTATGAGTTACTAATTATGAGTAGCTGGACCTGATATCCACTGAGCAACCCAGCCCCCAAAGCCAGCTCCAATGAACTTGGTTACTTTACACATCTCACATAAGTGAAATTATTTGACATTTGTCTTCTGTGACTTCTTTATGTTAGGTATCACAGTGTCTTAAAGATTTATAATGACAACTACTGTCAAAAACAAAGCAAAAATGACAAGTATCACTAAGGATATGCAGAAATTAAATTTTTGAGCACTGTTAGAGGGGTTGGAAGATGATGTGGCAAGTACTTAAATTATTAATTTATATTTTATATAAAATATAACTAAAAATAGAGCATCTGTCTGCCCTGACACTGCCATTTCAAATAATATATTTAAAATGTAATTGATATCTCACAGAAATGTGTGCACTGTCATGTTCGATGCAATGTTATTCCCACTAGTAAAATGTAGAAACAACCTAGTGTTTGTTACCAGCCAAGAAGATAGACAAAACAACATGTTTAGTCTACAAACACAATTTAACTCTGCATTTTTTCTTTTTCATTTTTTTCTTTTTTCTTTTTTTTAATTCATATATTTTTTATTTACATTTCAAATGATTTCCCCTTTTCAGGTCCCCCCACTCCCCGAAAGTCACATAAGCCACCTTCTCCCATCCACCCCTTCCCACTTCCCTGTTTTGGTTTTGCCCTATACTGCTACACTGAGTCTTTCCAGAACCAGGGGTCACTCTGTTCTTCTTGTACCTCATTTGATGTGTGGATTATGTTTTGGGTATTCCAATTTTCTAGGCTAATATCCACTTATTAGTGAGTGCATACCATGATTGATCTTTTCAGACTGGGTTACCTCACGTAGGATGATGTTCTCCAACTCCATCCATTTGTCTAAGAATTTCATGAATTCATTGTTTCTAATGCCTGAATAGTACTCCGTTGTGTAGATATACCACATTTTTTGCATCCATTCTTCTGTTGACGGATACCTGGGTTCTTTCCAGCTTCTGGATATTACCAATAGGGCTGCTATGAACATAGTGGAGCATGTATCCTTATTACATGCTGGAGAATCCTCTGGGTATATGCCCAGGAGTGGTATAGCAGGATCCTCCAGAAGTGACTGTGCCCAGTTTTCTGAGGAACCACCAGACTGATTTCCAGAGTGGTTGTACCAGTTTGCAACCCCACCAGCAGTGGAGGAGTATTCTGCATTTTTATAAAGATGGTTTTTAAGAATTGCTCTTTTAGAAATAATTAATGCTTGAGAATTTCACACATACTTTAATGTGGTCACGTCTGCTCCTTGACAACACTTTTCAACCTATCTTCTATCCTACCAACACTATGGATGATAGAAACAACCTCTGAGTAGAGTGTCTGGGAACACTAGGTTAATGCCTATAGTTCTTAAAGCAGCTGTGTGGAACATACAATGAGCTGTGTAAAGATGGGTGGAGTGTCATGATGTCATCAACAGGTTCCTTTCCCATTTCTTATTGAATTATTTCCTTCAGTTCACCCACACTTCAACTCAAATACTATTATCTAAGAAAGGCATCTGATAATTCTTTTCAAGTATCCATTTTCCCAATACTCTCCCTCTCTTAAGCATGGGTCAAGTTTTGCCATTTGATGCCAGTCAGGCTCCAAGAGCTGAAGCAGTTAAGACTTTGGGTGAATTTGCAATTGTTCTTCCTTCTGATTAAAGAAACAAGAAAATCCATGCCTCCTTCCAGGATTGCTAAAGGAGATCCTAATGTTTGCAACTGTAGCAGTGCTCTTTATTCAAGAAAAGGCAGGAACCAACATCCCAGTGCTTGGTATGTCAACCGCAGGGACACTCACCGAGCACTCCTTGTGGCCTCTTCATTATGTGCCCCATCTTCAGGGACTGATGGTTTTGGAACTCTTAAATGCAATGGTTCCTAAAAGATGCTCTGATGGCGCTAGCCTAGATAGATTACCAAGGCAACTTAACACCCCAGTTTCTGTCTGTTTAACCACCTTGCTTATAGTTATTTGACATCATCACATAGTCTTTGTAAGATTTTGATCTACTATCCCTATGTTGAAGTGAAACTTCAAGAAAGTAAAGATCAATTTAACTTCCATATTCTTAGAGCCACATGCCTGTGAGAAGAAAAGAAATTGAGACTCAGAAGTAGATCCTAGTCCTGCCTGTATTTATACTGCTTAATAGCTGGAGGATTTGAGTAAGTTACTTTAACCCCTCAGAGCTTAATTATGCATATTAAAATTGACTCTATGCAAAGCTATAATAAAGTTAAAGGTCACATGTGAGAGGGGTTTATAAATAGAAGAACAAATGCACTAGTAAAGGAACATACTTTTTTACAGATAACATCATTTTCATCCCCAATTCCACACTATTATTAAAGTCATGAAAGATCGTCACTTAAAGACATTCAAAGTTTCCAAATTGGTGATTGACATGAATTAAAAAATGCTCCAGAACCATCTTACTGTTAAGTTTATTTTGCTAGAGTACTAACTTTAGATTTCCTAATAAATGCTGGCAAAGATGTAGAGATAAGGAAACTCGTGCTCTGTTGGTAGGAGTGTAAACCAGTCCATCCACAAAGAAATATGGAGAATAGTATGGGGGTTACTAAAAATAGAGCCATTACATAATGCCACTATCCCACTCCTGGGTAAACAGCCAAAGCAAATGCACTCAGCCTGAAAAAAATCATGGGTACTGCATACCCATGTTTGCTGTAGCGGCACTCACAGAAGCTAAAATATGACTCATCCCAACAACAGATGAATAAAGAATGTGTTCTATATATTCATAATGAAGTATAACTCACCACAAAGGAAAAATGAAATCCTGTCCTCGATGGGACAAGAGGACATTATGTTCAGTGAAATAAGAATGGAATAGAAAGATTAATGCCATATGATTTCTCTTGTATGTAGCAGCTAAAAATACTAACCTGAAAGATTCATCTGAGCTGAAAAAGATTCCAGGAGTAGAAGCCAGGGAGCCCATTATAGAAGTGTGCCGGGACATGATCAACACACACTGCATGTGTGTGTGGAAACTCCACAGGCAAGCCTATTGATATGTATAACTAATACATATTAAGCATTTGGTTTATTAAAAGTAGATTGAGCTAACTTTTCTGGGGAGTATGGAGAGATCTTTTAGTAGATTTTGTAAGAAATGTTTAGACCTTCAAGTTAAAAAGGTCAGATTTAATAGGCAGTACTAGATCAAAGAAAAAAAATATTGTCATTCCTAGTTCACTGGCCAACCTAAGTCTATTTTTAAACCACATCTCATCTCCAGCTCTTTCTGTGTTTCCTATTTTTAAAGGTTCCAGTCCTGTCATGATCAGGATAATGGGACACAGGGGGCAGAGAACATCTCTCCACATCTGAATTTATTCACAAGATGTACAGATCAGTCCCACTTAGTGTCGCCATGGCTTCTTTATTCTTGCCTGTGTCTCCAGGGAAGGCATTATTCCTGATCAGATAAATTACTGTTTAAGCCCTCCTCAAGGTAGGTTATCAAGAGAAAGAGACTAACATCCCATGTGAGGCTAGTAAGTGAATCAATTAGGCTTATTTAAGAGGGTGCACTAATGCAGCCTGTGACTTTAGGTATTCTAATGGTAGTGACCACACAGCTGAGAAAGCACTTCCTGAGGTGCTTCGTCATCCACAATTGAGCAGAGCCTGTGAGACTTCTCTTTTTCTGTTTTATATCCATTGAAATTTAACTAAATCCTTGTTGAGTACCAAGTGTAGCTTAAGTGTGATCTGCGAAGGTTACCAAGTACATGGGCAAAAAGTCCACAGAGAAATGTGTTGGAGAGAAAGAACATGAACTTAATTCTTAACCCATTAATTCTTACTTTAGAAATAGTTGTGACAAGAAGTTCTAGCTATTTAGGGGAACAAAAACAAAAAGAAAACCATGTAGTATTACTTTTTAAATTTTTCCTGTTACAATGCTAAAGAGAGTAGAGAACGAGTATTAGATTTTGTCAGTGTTGACAATTTGGCACAGACAGAGAAACATATTTAGGAAGGGAACATTAGCAGGGGAATCACTTCTGCCAGATCAGCCTATGGACATGTATCTGTAGGGAACTTTCTTGGTAGCTGGTTGATGTAAAAATATGATACCATCCTGGGCTGGTGGCCCTGATCTAGGTCCAAAATCTGACCAAACAAGGGGAACCAAGCCAGTAGGCAGAGTTCCTCCACGGTTTCTGCTTCAGTTCCAGTTTCTGGATTCCCACAGTGAGCTTGCCTGAATAATGCCTTGAAACTTCTAAGCCAGTGTTGTGTCTCTGCATCAGAGTATCAAACCAGCACAAATGTATTGATTAGAGTTGCTGGGAAACTGGTCAAAATCTAAGGCACACCCAGCTCTGCAGAACAGCTTTCCTTAGAGATTCCAGATTGGACAGGAAAACACAGGTTAATAGAGGAAGGTAAATAAAAGTGACCATGATCTCCTGATGATGAAAGGAAACGGGAGACACAGGAGACTGGTCATGCAGCAAGTAGGATTCTTATGCTCTTATGGTGTGTGTGTGTGTGTGTGTGTGTGTGTATGTGTGTGTGTGTGTGTAGACTGAATCTAGCAACAATGAAATAAAGTATGCTTGAACATCAGCTCTTGAGCCATTTGACCAAGTTATTCCACCACCTCTTCAGTGGCAAGAAAGCCTAGGGTGGAGTAAGTACTACATAGGGAAGAAATAGAGTAGGGGGCTTTCTTGGTTCTCCTTGTGCTTCTTTTTTTCACTATAGAAAGATCTAGTACCCTGATGCTTTGCCCAGAGGCTACTGCTAATGGGAAGCAGAACTAGATCTTAGTCTGGTCTGCATGCTGCTGCTTGTCTTGTCTTCCTGACATGTTTCGCCCTCAGGTTATCCTTTATTAGGCCTCCTAATGTCTGCAATTAAGAAACAAAGAATAACAGATGGCAAAGATGTAGCAAGAAGCTTGCACACAGACAATTGCTCAAAGGGACAGAGATGTCATTCCTGAAGTATGTGAACACTGAACACTAGCCAGCTTCACTGCAGTTTTCTTTTCACAAATAAACAAAAGAACCACACGTGTGTGTGCTCATGTACACAGTACTTGATATTAATGTAGAAACAATGTGCCCCACATTCCTCAACAACACCCAAGATCATCTGCTACAGCATAAGCAAAAATTGGATCAGTCACAAAAAGTGTATTAGTCTATTTAGAAAGGAGATAACAGTTAAGATGAAATATTTTAAGTATGTGTTATGCCTTCTCAGTCTATCAAAGCTGAATAACTAACAAGACCAGAGTCCTGATGCAGGATAGTTTGTGTGTGTGTGTATGTGTGTGTACATGCATGTGTGTGTATGTGTGTGTATGTGTATGCTATTTGTACATGTGTATGTGCAGTTACACACAACTGTATATACATATCCAGGAGGTCAGAGTCAAGCCAAGCATCATCACCTCAATCATTCTGACTTATTCTTTCAAAGCAGAGTCTTTCCCTAAACTTGAAGCTCAAGGTTTTATTTGTTACATTGTTTGTGTTTATTTTTATTTACTAGGCTGACTACCAGCAATCCCAAAGTGCTCTTTCTGTCTCTGATGCTCAGAGCACTGGGGTTGCAGGCTTGTAGGAAAATGTCTGGCTTATCAGGTAGGTACTAGCATCTGAATGCAAGTTCCCATGCTGCAGCATTCAGCATGCAAGCATGTTTAACCATGAAGCCAGCATACAAGGGTGAGTTTTGAAATACTGCATTTTACATGTGCTCTAGTGAATCCTAGTAGATCTTAATATGCAAAATTATCCTTTATGTGTCTATTACTATTTAAATGAAGATTTTAACCTTGAGAGTATTTTTATACACTCTTAAAATATAAGCCATGAAACTAGATTTACAGAGAAGCCTTTATATAAAACAAAGATGAAATAACTCTGGATATATATCATACCATATGAAATATCATACATATATGTGTGTATACATGTATATATATATATACTTGAACGCTCTGGTATATAATGATCAAGTAACCATAGAATCCACCTGAGTGATACAACTGTTTTACCAAGCCCAACTTTTTCATGACTGTAGGAAAAGCCTCACATTCTTATGTTTGAAGATTGATTTGAGTTAAATAAATCAATTTTTCTAAATCCTCCAACCAACTAAAGAGTTAGAAAATTGCAATGTTTCACTTATTACAAAAACTAAACCTCATAAGTAAGGAAAATTCCACTGAGTTTTCAGTTATTGATGGTGATCCTCAAAAATTTGACCTTGGTTTTCTATGATCTCCTTCCACAGAAAAAAAAGTATTTAAAGCTTTATATATCCTTCTGCTTAAGGTAGCTTCCAATGAAACCCATAGTTATTGTACCATCGTACCTTCTATTATGGGCAAAGTAACAAACACCATAAATAATAGTTGGCTCCATCAAATGCATTGCATTTCATCATCTGTTTCTATGGTAACATCTTATGAGAAGACCTTAGCTGTGGAAGTCTGTCTATTCCTAGCCTTGAAGATCAGGTCTGTCTCTCAGTGAGACTGGTTTGCTTGCCTAATATGATAATTGTGATCCAAATTTAAAATATGTTTTTTTTTTTGCCTGAACCACACCAAAAATCCAAAAGGAACTTGCAGCTCGATCCTGTCTCAACATATTAAACAAATACCTTATCAAGAAATCTAGACCATCCTAAACTCAGCACCAGAACTTATTGGCCAGGTTTGATTCTCTCCATTGGGAAAAGACTCAGTAAAGCATTTGAAACTGCCAAGTGACAGAACAGAGGAGACTCTGAGTGGTTTTTGTTAACAGACAGCTTTTCTCTTCCACCCTTTCTGACAAGACACATTCTTATAGTAAAGACAGATTAATGGAAGGCTGTATGGAACTGGATGAACATAGAATAGGTAGTGACACAGTGGCTACTTTGGAGCTAAGAAGAAATCACAGAGTTAAGCTTTGAGTGGTACTTATTACTCCAACCAAAAAAAAGTTTTGAAATTGTAACGATCAAGAATCGAAAGTCCTGGAACGTCTTCGTTGTCACCAAACAACACTAATGTACCAGGGGAAAGTATATCTGAGTTCCTCGGCCTGTTCCTATATACCCAGGACACTAAAGCCCAAAGGAAAATGCTCTATCAGGTCTCAGGAAAGCAAATGTCATTGTGTAGGCACCAGAATCAGAGCTCATCTGACACTTAGCAATCTGCTTGACTCATCCTGCCATGCCTTAGGCCTTATCCCATGGATTGTATCTTTATTTTTTTCATGTCCTAATTTCGACAGATTTTGTAGGACATTCTTTATCTTGCTATCTTTCAATCTATGTATGTATCTATGTATGTATCCATGTGTCTACCTATGTATCTATGTATCTATGTATCTATCTATCTTCTCCCTCAAGGCCCACCACTTTTCACTTTTAAACTAGAAACTGTTCTGTTGTCTGTGGATCCTTTGATTCTCTATACCTGTTTCAGAGCTCAAAAAGACCATATGACTGGATTTGATGTCCTTTTCTGGGTCCTGTAAATCTGCCCATATGAATTGACAAATTCTAGTGAACTTTTTTCCATCCCAGCATAACTTTATATTGAGACATCCCTGTAGAATATATAAGAAGTTAGTGCAGAGATCTCTAAGGGTACATTGGGGCTGGGACTGAATACCAAATACAGATACCAAAGCATAGTAAAATAACACAAACATCCTGTGAAAATGGAGGTACCATAGAGAAAGAAATATTGGAAACAATTGGTAAAGGCCATGGTCCAACAAAGCAAGTCTGTTTATTTTTCAGTTAGAATCACATGAGTGGCAAGCTATACAAATAGAGACCCATATGATGCATCCACACAATACACACATATTTAAGGATGAATACTTAAAAGAGATGAGTGGAATTCTCAGAAGGAGAGCTTAAAGAAAAGGATGTTACAGCTCAAAAAAAGCAAATGCTCTTACAAGTTCAGAATAAGGACAATACAGGGAGTAGCTCTGCTCTGTAAAATCTAAGACTTTCAGCAGAGTATAGATATATACAAGGTGCCACAGCACCATGAGACAGTCCACATTATCTGTCAAACCCATCCACTGAGAGAGTGCACAACAACCATGTAGAAGAAAATGAGAAGGCAATAACTTGATTCATAAGGTAGAAATTGGACACATTAGGAATATAAAAAAGAAAGCATTGGAACATCTGCATCTGCATGCCGAGATGCACTCAAGGAAATTAAGAAGAATTTGGTCAGGCAACAGTAATTCTCTCAGGACATTTGAAATAAAAATTGGAAACAATATTTTTAAAAAGTTAGAGGAGTCACACTTTTTCCAATTAAAAAACCTAACTGCAAAAGCACAATATTTAGAGTGTGGTATAAGAATAAGTATACAAAGAAATAAAAATAAAATGTGTTTTTTTCATGAAATAATATCCAGTAATGATGCCAGGGAAATTCAAGAGGATTTTCAATAAATAGATTGAGCAGTCTTTTCAACAAATGGCAGTGGGGCTTCTAGTTACTACTATACAGGGAATGATTCTGGGCTGGTAACTCATAACATCCACAAGCATTCACTAAATTATGGACCAACAAAAACCCAAGTGTAAGACTTAGAACAATAATTCCCTGCAGACAATACAAACAAATCTTCATGACTCTGGACCAAGCAGAACTGTCCTCAGTGGAACACAGAAACACAAGTGATAATTTTTTTAAATGGACTTCTTAAAATTTAAAGACACACAGGGACAATATACAGAATGAAAAAAATATTGGTAATCTGTATTTTTGTAATTAGTAATAATGTAAAATGTAAAAAGTTTGCAATTTATAATAATGTAAATTAACAAACATAAATTATTTGTGAATTATGTAAGTAACAATCAATTTGTATCCAGAATATATGAAGAACTCTTACAATCAACAAGAAGTTACATTTTCCAATAAACAATGGGCATTGGCTTATATGGGCAATTTCCAAATAAAAGTAACCAAACAAACAAAGAGTTAAAAGCATTCTCAACATGATATCAAACTATGGCTTGATAACCATCTGTCCTCACTGTTCACAGTGCTAAGTATATAATCAAATTTTAACTTATGTTAAATGAAAAGGCTCTTATTGTAGGATCTTATAAATGCTAATTTCAAGGTATAGCAACATGTATTTTAAATTAGATATACCCCATAAAGGGTAAAGAAATATGCAGAAAGCAGAATTAGGGTTGTAGACATGGACTAGCATACTGACTGAAGAAAGGCAATTCTGTTGTTCCAAATTAATAACAAGTTCCTTCAGGAATTCTCCTGTAACAAGTCAAACACTTGAATATTTTGCTTTCTAATGTTCACTTGTGTGGTAAATATTTTATATGCTTTTTATCCTTACAAAAGTGCTTCATCTTTCCCTAAGTATAAATGAGTGATGAGAAACCCAGATGGATGCAGTAACTTGCTAATAAATGCTGTCTGTGCTCATAACCTCTTCCTAAGTATAAAACTGCCTTTCTCAATACTGTTGTGGCTTATATTCAGTTAGACATCCAAAGACTCAACTGCTGGAAGTTTTGTCTCCAACACTGTAATATGGAAATGAGGTTACCCTAAAGAGGAAGGGGGTAAAAGTATATAGATAAGCCAATGGAGCATGCTGACACATGCATGTATTTGAAATGTGGAGGTAAGAGTTATAGGTGCAAGACATTTGTAATTACTATCAATGAATGTCTTGACATAAACCTAGAGTCACCTGAGAAAAGGGAACTTCAGATTAACTCTTGCCTCTATCAAACTGGGCTATAACATGTCTGTGGAATATTTTATTAGCTGTAATTGATGATTGAAGACCCAACCCATACTGGATGGTACCATTCCTAGACTGATTGCCATGGACTGTACCAGAAAGGTAGCTGAACATTAGCCTGCAAATAGCCAAGGAAACAGCACTCCTCCACTCTCTCTGCTTCATTTCCTCCCTTGAGCACATGCCCTGGCTACTCATAATGACTGCCTGTGATTTCGATATATAAGCAAAGTAATTTCATTCCTCCCCCAAGTTGCGTTTGGATCAGTGTTTTATTCCAGCAACAGAGAACAAACCAGGACAGAGGTTATCCTTGACAACCTAGTATATTTGTGTCTAGTCTAATTTAGTCTTAGGAGACCCAGGCACATGAATAGATGGTCCTACAGAAAGTTTTGCATCTTACAGAGTAAATCATTTCTGGTTGTTAAAATATAATTGGCTGGTCCCTTCTTTTTTCTCTTTTCTCTTCTCTACCATGTTATGACACTATGAATAATAATGCCATGACTATATCATGAACCTTGCCAGGATGCTGGCACCATGCTGTATGAATATATAGCTATCAGACTCAAGAGCAAATAAGCACCTTTAGCTATAAAGGTCCAAGCTTTGAGTATTTTGTTAGAGCAATACAGAATGAACTAAGTCAGATATGTATGCAATTTCCACGGCCTCCATTCTGAGGGCAGAGCTGCTGAAGAAGTCTATTTCAGAATTTCTCTTTTTTCCCTCTTTGACTTATTCCTTAGCTGAAATACCAATAATCCTCTACTAACACAAGATAATCAAACATTTTAAAAGGTAAATCCCCAAGCTTCTCATGTTCATGAGTTACTTTTCATAGTGTGTAGAGATAAATGCTGAAAATGTGAAGAAGTCACTGTTCTGCTTGTGTGGATTACCTACTTAAGTACCTTCCTAGGAGCACCCCTCCTAGAGAGATTTACATACATCCCTCTCTTTAAGAATTTTTATTTCCTTATCAGAAAACTATTCATCTGTTAAAACTATCAACACAAAACAAATTTCAGAGAACTGGTCTGATGCTAAAACATCAAATTGAGGGAATTTGTTTGTGGAAAAGAGGTAGTGTGACTGCAACCTCTAATCCCATAGACTGATGGCTGAGGCTATTGTTCATGGGCTCATTCTTGCTTGTTTTATTGACACTATTGACATGAACTGTGAAATACATTTGTGGGGCAGATTCATTTTGCAAGAATTTCCTTAGATTTTATATAAGCCTCTTCTTTATAAGGCCCAAGTCTTTCTAAGCCCAATCATAATATTCTAGGCTAACCTGATGGGCTGTGAAAAGAGCCCTGCACGAGATTAACAAGTTTCCAACTTCCTCATGTAAGAAATATCTGGAAGAATCCAGGCCACTGCTTGTGCAGATACTTTCACAAGAAGACTACATCTTGGCTGTACACTGCAGACCCCAAAGAGCCACACCAACTTTCATAATTGGCTACATGGTCTGGCATTTTTGTGCAATGAAGGAAGGATAGAAATCCTTTGTCTTATCTGTCTGACACCCATAACATAATGACAGCAATAGGATCACCTTTCCAGGATGGCTGCGGTATTTAGATACAAGTATTTCTAGCTCTAAGTTGTGGCCTGTATTCACAACCACTTCCTCATTCTTCCCTATTTCCAGTTGTAAACTAACTTTCCAAAGCATGTGTTATATCTCTACCTTCCTAGGATTTTTAACAGCATCCCTGTCATGGCATGGATAATGCTGTTGTTTTCTTTCCAAGAGCAATATTTGCATAGTTTGCATTTCTGCACCACTAATGGTTTCCCACCCTTACAGCCTATTGAGTGTGAACTGTCTTTCTCACTTGATTGATATGAATCTGAGCATAGGTTTGTGACACTTCTAACCCACTGGAAGAGCCCCATTTTCTTTACCGGGTCTAGCACCTGATGCTGTTTTCAGAAGGGAGAATTATCATGAAACCCATATCGCTACTTTTCCAGATGGGTTCCTCCATGACCATCAATCCACATAATAAAATGGGACAAAAGTGACTCCTTTCTAGACTACTACAGTGTTTTGTTTTCTCATTTTGTCTTTGTTTTATTTTGCTTGTACCATCACATCATCTTTCCAAGAGAGAAACATACTGACTTTGCATAGAATATAGGCAGATTTTCCCTTCTCTTCACTGGCAGATTGTTTGATACTGTGAAGTGTAAATCTTGAAAGACTGTTAGGAACAGTGATCCAGCAACAGCTGAAGAAGCAGAGTCTAATCTGCCACTGACTCTTATAGACTCCACCACTATGCATATAGATGCCATTGTTGCCAGGTGTTCTACCTGTACAGCCTAGATGGGTTTTAGTCTGGGAGATGTCAAGCACCGGACATGTTGGTCTTCAGGTCCCCTTCAAATATCTCCAGCAGAGTTTTTCTTAGGCTCTACAGGAGGCTGCATCTTATGCTGATAAATGATGAATAAAGAATCAGTTGGGCTTTTCTTTTTCTTTCAATGATCATAGAGTATTTTGTGCCACTAATGCCACCACTTTTAATCATAGAGGTCTATAATTCTTCTCCAGTTTTTGACTTCTTAGAAAACAGAAATTTTGAAGTGCTTTGTTATTTTTGAGTACCTCATTAAATGAGTCACCACATGATGTTTCTGACATTGATACTGTTTTTCCCCTGGGAAGCTACATGCACTATAGCTTCTCTCATTCAGGCCTCTGCACAGCCTCTATCTCATTAGAGAAACTGCCTAGGCCCAGTTACTCAAAGCAAACCCCACCAAGTACTGGCTTTCATTTAAAACTGGTAGCTGAGCCAAGGAATTAAGAAATGGGTCCAGTGGAGATTAGGTTGAAAACATTTTCACCTTTTATATTCTATTTTTCCATTTTTGAATCATGAATATAAATTTATATTGTAAAAAATTAATTAAGCAAGAATTAATGGGCTTGTGTGGACTTATTGTTGTCTCCATAGCTTCATTAAAGTCCCCAGTGTCTCCTCTGAGTATGAAGCCTCGCTCCATCAACAGAGGCTTGCAGAGCTTCTAGCTCCATTCTAGACAACATTAGTTGGCTCCAGTTCACTGCAGCCAGAAAAGGTAGCCTAGTAATGCAAATCTGTATTTGGTTCCTTCCCATAAGCCTGAAAGAGAAGGTATGGGATAAAGATGCACATTAGTTTCTGTTGATGTTAGAACAATAATCACATGTTTAGTGTCTGGCCAATAATACAAATTTAGTGTCTTGTAGCCCTGGAGTTCAGAGATGTAATTTGGATCTCATGGACTAAAATAAAGGTGTCACTATGGCTGCATCAACTTGGGGACCAGCAGTGAGGTCCCATGAACATAAGGAGAAGTCTAGTTACTTCTTATATAAAGTCAGTATGTCTCATTTTGAGAGAGTTGATGAAATTATACTAGAAAGTAATATATCCTTGCCTTACAGTAAAGGAGCCATTTCTGTGCCATTTTATCAAGTGGATTGATGCTCCTGGAAGACCCATGATGTGACCTGATGGCAAGGATGTTTCCTTGGCTATACTGACTCAAGAAATGGCCCTCATTTCTTGTCCTTTATTCTCTTTATCTTGAAACCCAAAGAGAAGCTTAAACATCCCCTGACTTCCTTCTGCCTGCCACACCTTAAAGCATCTTTGTAATTATATTGAATCAAAAGGAGCAATATTTTTAAGGGTTTATGACCAGAAACCCAACTCAATCTAATTCACTCTTGTGTAACATGTCACATCCATTAGTGTCAGCAAATTGAGATGTAGACATTTATGGTGGCAGGGAAATTATTCTACCTACCATAGACAGTCACAAAACTGGGTCTCAGATATATGTCTCTTGCTATAGCATGAGTTCTTTTGTGTCTTTATTTGTCTGCTTTCATAGTTTTGGAGAATAAAACCCAGACCCACCCTTGCTCATTATGATGGTTTGGATAAGTTGTACTTGGGAGACTCATGCATTTGAATATTTAGTTTCCAGTTGTTGGCACTGTTTCAGGGAGATTTGAGGGGTGTGGCCTTAGAGGGTGGATTCTAGAGGTTAACGTCTCCATACTTTTTGTTTTCTCCCTGGCTTTGTGCTTGCAGTCTAAGATGTGAGCCTCAGCTGCTCAAGCTGGCATGTATTGCTACCTGCTGCTTCTGCTGCTCCATCATAGACGCTACCACTCTGGCACCATAAGGCCAAATACATTCTCTTTCTATCACTTTCCTTGGTCATGATGTTCTATCACAACTATCAAAAAGTAACTAATCTGCTCATGGTAGACAAAGATTTTGCCACCAACTTATAACTAAGTCCTGAATTCAATAAATCTTAGAAAGTCTCTTCATCTTAAATATTCAATTATCCACATATTCCAGAAATTTATTCTTTAGGACACCACCTGATATAACCTACTAGCTTCTCTCACTAAATGTTTCTGCTTTTTCTTATTATTATGACCAGTCAAAGAGCCAATTCAGCCTAAAATATGAGAGAGAGGGGGGGGAGGGAGAGGGAAGGGAAAGGGAAAGAAGGAGAGGGAGGGAGGGAGGGAGGGGAAGAGTGAGAGAGAGAGAGAGAGAGAGAGAGAGAGAGAGAGAGAGAGAGAGAGAGCACTGTGACCTTGATAGCCTTAATTAACTCAAATATTTCCTGACACATCCATGTTGACCAGCCCAAGTTTATCAAAATCCCACATTCCCCTGGCTTTGGGGCACTATGCTGATCTTCTCCTCTCCTAATTTCCTGACTTCTCTTTCTCTGTCATCCCTCTCTCCACTTTCCTTTCATCTTCCAATTCAATCAATAAGCTGCTTCTTTAATGTTCTTTCCCTGAGTAATCTCTAAAATTCACTTAATGCTAAGTAATTGCTGTGTGTCAAGGACATAATACTTACATCTCAGGCTGGGCCTCTTCCAGGAAACACTACAATTTGATATCTAAGTTATCTCTGATAGATCTCTTTAAATATTGGAAAGAGCATATGAAAATTAATCTATTTGAAACAATACTCTAGTTTGTTCCTGCAACACTACACCCACCTACTCAAAAACAGGTATTCTTATCCCATCATATCTTTCTTAGCCCAGTGAGATTTCCTACTATCTTTCCAACATAATCCAAAACCTTGGCTTTGTCCTTGATGACATCATTGCAAGAAACATTACTTGGGGACTCTGTCTTAGTCCTACTTCCAAAGCATTCTGCTAATAGTTCCCCCTTTCCTCTTTGTTACTATTATACCTCTAATCTAGGTCACTCAAATGTATCTTATCTTTGTCTTTATTCATAATCTGAACTATTCTTTATATATACTATGTTTTCTCTCTTTTCCTCTCCTCTTTTATTTCTTTTCTCTTCCTTTGCCACATCTTATCTGGACTCCAGCAATAATTTCTTTAATGTTTAATTATTTATTAATTTTTCTTTAAAACATCCAACTCCACGTAGAATATAAAGTCCTATGCTATCTAATTCAAGTTTCCACTTTCTGTATAATTTTGGATCTAGAATGCTCCAAAGAACCTTGTGCTAAAGACTGATCCTCAAATTGGCAGTATTGGAGCCTCTAAGATATAGGTCCTAGTATAATGTTTTAGGTCATTGGTGGTAGGAATGGTAGAATTCTATATTCTTTGCCTTTCCCTTCATTGTGGTCAAATACCTGACAAGAAACAACTTAAGAGAAGGTGGAGTTACTTTGGTTTACTTTTTATGAGATCTGGTACTTCAAGGAGCAGAAGACATGCCCAAACACTGGTGCCACAAGCATTTAGTGTGGGACTTTCCCTAAGTCATGTAGAATGTCCTTGTGGACATACACAGAAGTATGCACCATCAGTACCCTAGGTCTTACATTATTATTTTTAATATTTACCTATTTATTTTATTTGTAAGTGTGTGTGTGTGTGCATTCATTCATGTGTATGCCTACATGTGTGCATATGTATGTATGTGCAAGTGCCTACAGATATAAGAAGAGGGACTTAGACCAACTAAAACTATAATTACAGACCAATGTGAATTCCTTGGTATAGATTCTGGGAATGAAACTCAGGTCCTCTACAAGAGGAGCCAGTGGCCTTAAATGCTAAGCCATCTCTCCAGCCACTTCCCAGGTTTTTCTTAAATCAATCAGGTTGATAATTCAAATTAAATAGCACAAATGTCCATGCCCTTGCCTCTTTGCTTTCCTTGTTAAGAGAGATGAGTGTTTTTTTTTCTACCATACACTCTCCACCATGCTGCACTGCTTTCTTGCAGACTCCAAAGCAGAGAGGCCAACTAACTATGAGTGGTAACACCCGCAATAGTGTCTCAGGGTGAACCTTTTCTCTTTCTTAAATTTGTTATTTTATATATTTTCTACAATAATGAAATGCAAGCACACTCTGCAATGTCTCTGACCACAATGTCTCTCTCTCTCTCTCTCTCTCTCTCTCTCTCTCTCTCTCTCTCTCTCTCTCTCTCTCTCTCTCTCTCACACACACACACACACACACACACACACACACACACACACACTACTTACCACACTGCCTGCTTTCTGTGCCTCAGCCCTATAAAACACACACTAATTGTGAGCATTAAGTCAGTTCTCCTTTTGCATCTAAAATTCTGTAACCTCATCTTTTCATACCTGTCTCCTTTATATTTACTGAATTCTGAGAAAAAGCTAATAACCTTGGCAGGGCTTTCTATTGACCTTTAGTCTGAGGAGTTTCTCTTAAGCGCATTCTCCTGTTTGAAATGCAGTAGAGCAGCAATCTTGCCTGAAATAGTTTTTTTATGACTTTGTTTAATATTTTCTGCATAGGATTATAAGGTTGCCTTGGCCACTGGATCTAACATTCAAAGCTGAAATAGTGCCTTATCTTGTTTCTACTATTATAACAATGAGTAAGATACTTATAATGAAACAGAATTTTATTGGCTCAGAGTTCTGGAGGCTATGAAGCCCGAGGCCTAGGACAAACTCTGAGTAGGGCCTTCTGAACTCTATCATTTCATAAAAAAATATATAAAGGCAAGACAGACAAGTAGAAACACTATCCCTGAGGTTAGAGATTTCTTGACCTAGTCATCTAATAATGTTCATTACTACAATGGCAATTATGATTGAAAATAAATTTGGGGATCAACAAACATTTAAATCATAGCAGGTAGGCACTTGGCAATTCCTAAATTAACAAATTAATACTCTTGCATGTGGAAAGAATCTAATAAACTGCAAAGTACTTTCCTGAGTACTAAATTGTTAATAAAAGACAACAAACAAACAAAATTTAGGCCTAGTTATAAAGGATACAAAAAGATACTGAAGACAGAAGAAGTTGAGTTGAGCTTTAGGGTGCAATCAGCAGTATCTGGATTGTGGAAAACTCTGATGACAAAATGGCCTTCATTTCTTCAACCAGTATAAGAAAATGTAAGGAGGGTTGGGTGTCTGTAGGTGAAAGATATTTAAAAACATAACCTATTTTTAAACTGACAGCTTCAATTATAGAGCGCAAACCTTTACTCTAGGATGATAAAATGCTGTGGAAATGACTACTATAAAAATAGAGTTATGAGTAACTTTTATGGAAAACAACTGGGTCCTTTTGGGCGTATGGGTCATGCAGGGGTATCAGAATTGGGCAGACCTGACTTATGGTTAAGGAGTGTCACAAAGTTATACCCTTTGGTGTGTGTGTGTGTGTGTGTGTGTGCGCGTACGTGTGTGTGTGTGTGTGTGTGTATGTGTGTGTGTGCTGTGTTATATCTTATAATGAAAAGGTATTAACGAATGTCTTCAGTTCCTCTGTGAAATAATGAGTTTATAAGATGACTGCAGGTAGGCTATAAGGAACATGGTGTGACATTTGGCTCCTTGGGGAACGTGAAAGTTCTCAAGTGTCCAGGAGGCATGAGCAGGGATGTAGCCCTGTGAGGATCAGAGTACAGCTGTGTCTTCATTTGCTGCCCCCCTCTGTGTCTGGAGGAGAAAGAATCAGCTGGATATTGTATGGTGAACATTATGAGAACATTAAATAATGCTCTGCCTAAGAGCAACTAAGGGCTAATCACTATGTTTACCAAGCACAAGTCAGCAGATATTCTAAAGACTGAAGCCTGAAGAAGCTCCAGGAGATGCCAAGTCTCCATAAAGTGGCCCTAATTAGTATTCCAAACTCTCCGCCAGGACCCTGAAGGGAGCAATGCTCTGTGCTGCACTATCCACCCATGCCCTGTAGAGATGGGAATCCCAGTGCCTCTGTGTGTACAATTATTTATAATATTGCAAGATGATATCAACTTCTCTTCCTGAGGCATAAACATAAAGCAGAGGAGGCAGCTCTCTCAGAGAGCATAATTACCTAATATTTCATTGCAGGAGATGTGTTATGACAATGAATACATTGACTTTCTCTAAAGAGTCTACCTACAGTTAAATGAGTAGAACAATCCTGAAAATAATCCCTGGTGCAGAACTAGGAAGCATACTGATCATCCCCATGAAACCATACCACCACTCACCCACCTGCCCCAAATCTGTGTACCTCAGTCAATCTATCTACCCCCTACCATTCTGATGAGCTCTTACAAATAACCTTCAAACTACCTCCCACGGAATTCATTTTCTACTATAATCTTTGGACTCCTGTTATTGTTACTCTGTTTTGTTTATCTTTCATAAGTTGAATATATCATAATATATTGTGTGTGTGTGTGTGTGTGTGTGTGTGTGTGTGTCCAATTTGGATTCTATTCTCCACCACTATCCTTATCTCTTTCCCCTCCCATTAAACAGCCTCTCATGAAAATGCTTTGGTGATGTTTACAAACACTCAAAAAATTAACACAAACTCCATGTGCTAGCCTAATAGCCCCTGACTACTTTCCAAACTCTTCAATTCCCCACCCCCTTGTTATTTCTTTCTGTTCTAGAACATGAGAATCTCAACACTAACCTGTGATATTTCAATGGCTGGAACTGTATGTACTAGATCTCTGTGTGCCTGAGATTTTAAGGCATTCTGTTCCTATTTTGACTGTTATCTCATCAGAGAGTATCGGAGAAGTTGATTTAAGGGAAGATACACAGGCTGCACACATCTCTGCCATAGATACATCATTACACTTTTGAGAACTGAGATGAACCTTTTTACTTCTGTCTGTTTGCCTCTCTTCCCTCATCTGCCTTAGCCTACTAAGAGAAAATTATACAGATGAAGAAATCACTTGATTTGTTTCCAATATGACAAAAACTGTCCTCTTCACAGTGTAGAAGCTCATGACTATCCTATTCATGGGTATAGTTCTAGCTACACTGAAGTTCTAGCTATGGTTTTTCTATAACACCAGTAAGAGACGTGGAGCTTGCTATGAAGAAATCTATTAGTGGCATATAAAACTCTTTGCACTCTCAATAATATCTCTTTGACATCTTTCTTCAAAGAGGAGTCATATGTGCCAGTGATTTAGCAGTTCAGTCAACCCCAGCTGATGCTTATCATTCACAATAATATATTTTCAAACCTGAAAAGGGTATGTGATATCCATCTCAGGCCCATGGCAGGCACATCTAATAACTCCCTCTCCCCACAGCCTCCTAACTGGAAGCCAGTGCTGCATCTCTTTGAAATGGATCCTGTGCTAGTCACCTTCCATACAGGCACCTTTTAAAGAAATCTTTAGCCATGCGCATGGCTGCCATATCAGTTAGAGACACTGCAGCCTAGAGCTGATGAAGTAACTTCTGTGCTTCCTGAAAACCACATAAGTCCCAGGAACTAGAAATATCTTCATTGGTTTCAAATTTGATTTATGCAGTCCTCTTTCTTCAATACTTCAAGCTTTTTGGATTGGCTTTTTATAACATAAAATCACATGAAGATGCCATAGCTGAGCAGGCACTGTCTATCCAGATGGTGGTGGTTCTGGCCTCTGGCCTGGAGGGAAAAGTATGTAGTCAGAAGTACCCAAGTGCCCTTGGTCTCTCCAGGAAAGATGCCCTAGATGCAAATGAAGCAAGGCTCTGCTTTGTCTGGGACACAAAGGATAGTTAACTTCCCCCCCCCATCTTCCCTCACATTATTCTAACTTTTCTTGGTCTTATGCTCTTGTTATTCTGATCTACAAAACTCTGATTTTTTCAATAAGGACATCCTGCCAAAGAACTGTGTCTTCACAAACACAGAACTGTAAAAAAAGGAGCCAGGTTTAAAAAGAAGAAAAAAAAAAAAACTAGCATTGAACATACTAAAGAGAAATAGAAGTAAGTCTGAGTAAGATGAAGTCTAGATCTTTTGAATCATCAGCTTGTAAACAAAAAGAAAAAGAGCCCGAATTTGAGTCCTAACCCAGGACTTTGAATTCAGGCTGACATTTAAAACAGTACAAATGAGGCTTAATTAAGTCCGTATACCAAACCAATTGCAATTTGCATGATGAAGTGAAACAAAAAAAAAAACAACAACAACAAAAAACCTAGAGGAACTGCAGGAGTGGCTGGTATGTCACATGTACCTAAGTAGGTAGTAGACAGGAGAAAGGCTATGTCTATGCTTTGTGTTCTGACCTATACACATCTAAATGATCAGTATCCTAACATCCACCTGAAAACAGCAGCAAGTGTGAGATGAGGTGAGCACAAGCCCAGGATCCATCAGACATGGGCAAGCTTCCAGGACAGGGAGCAAGCCTGAGACTAGAAGAACTCTACCTGGGGCTTCCAGGCCTAGGCAGGATACACATGAGACTGACAGTCCCCACTAGGGGCCACTTGTACAGGAAGTGAGCCTGAGATGAGCACCAGACTAGAGCCATGAAGCCCTGGATGGGCAGACCGTGCCAGAGGTGATCTTTGCCTTGTGCCATAATGTACAAGCAAGGTATAGCACTTCTGAGAGGACTCCAGACATTCAGAGATACCCAGGCATCACTAAAAGGAGCAAGTAAGTGCTAGAGAAAGAGAAGAAAGAGAGAAAAAATAGAAGGATATGGGCACAATAAAGATAGGCAGAACTGGAAACTCTGGAGTAGAGAGTAACAACCTATTGTAGGTAGTCAGTGATAACACCTGGGACCTTGGTGAGGTCCTGGCATGTGATATCACCAGGGGCCACATCTGGGTCCATGCCCCTATAGTAGCAGAGGTCTGCTACCACCAAAGACCAGGTGGATGTCCTGGTCTGGGCTGCTGCAGGGAACATGTTAATGTCTGAGGGCTCTGCAAAAGAGATGCAACCCCTTACTTAAGCTTTGTGGGAGAGCTGTTCCTGGAGGCATAAGAGCAGAACTGACCCCACTCCTAGTCAACTGTAACACTCAGGAAAACAGGCCACGCACCTCACCTGGGCAGCACAGTTAGAGATGGCCTTGAATGTGGAGGTTGCAGGTGGGATGACCCAAGGACATGAGTAGGAGAAAGCCAGCCCTGCTTCTTATCTGCTGTGTGTGGTGTCAGTGACGGAGAGATCTTCTCCCCCTTCCTTTTGCCCTCATCACTCTGGGGGAAGGAGGAAGAGATGACCCCAATGGGGTCATTAAACCAGGAGAGTTGTCTCTTCACCTCACCTGACGCAGCACTGAGAGAGTAGGCCCTGTATCTCACGTGTGTAGTACAGTACAGCTGACCCTGATGGTGGAGGCAAGAGTAAGCCAGTCCCAAGGCTGTGAGCATGGGAGACCTGGCTCCTCAACTTGTCTATCACGCACCAGCCTGGATGAGGGAGAGATGTTCTCCCCAATCCTTGCCCCTTGTCACCTATGGCAAGTTGGAGAACTGACTCTGGGAGCATGAGAACAGGAGAGTCAGCCCTGCCTGTTGTCTGCTGGGCAGTAATGATGGGAGAACTGACCATGTTCCTTACCAGCTGCAAAACTTGGGAGAGCAGGCCCTGTACCTCGATTGAGCACGAGGGTAAAGCTGGCCCTGGTTGCAGAGGAATGGCAGGGTTTGCTGGTGAGCTGGGAGCTGGTTTGCTAACCAACTCAGATACTGCTCAGACCCAGATCCAGGTCTTTGAATTGGCCTACCCCAACATTTACCCCATTAATGAAATCCTGGAGTCCCTAAATGGGCTAGCCCTACAGACCCAAAATTACAGGATCTCCATGACACAGGGTATCAACAGGATAACTAAGAGGACTCCTAGTGAAGTTCCAGTATTGATAGAGTAGCAGGACAGAGGCCGCATTACAGACCAACAAGTCATTGCAAATAAAGAATGTGGACAAAAGGGGATGCAGTGGGGTATACTATGACAGTACAGTTTCCACAACAAGATTTTTATGTTTTCTCTGATGTGGGGAAGATTGCAAGGATGGAGGGCAGGTATGCGGGGAAACAAAGTACATACTGTGAAATTCACAAAGAACCAATAAAAATTTATATATATATATATATATATAAATTCAATGAAAAATAAAATAATGTACATGTTAGAGCTTTGACATAGATTGCTGAAGGCAGAATTTTCTGGTGGTCCACAAAGTCCCATCCCCACCCAATGATGTTTCCACCTATACTCCTTGCTCTTTGGATGTGGACATGAACAACATGTAATATAACTGCAATGATTTGCTTACTTCATATAATAAAGCCTATGGGATTTTGCAGATGTAATTATGGTTATAATCAACTGACTGGCTTTGGCTTTGAGTTAATGAAAAGGCAGATTTTCCTAGTTGAGCACAGCAAATCAAGTGAATTGCTTAAAGAAGCTAGAGATCCAACGGGGGACTCATTTGTTGGCCTCAAAGGAGAAAAGCCATGATGAGCTCTACATATGCAAGGAAGCAAGTTTTCCAACATTCATGTGAGGTTGGATGAGGACTCAGCATCTTAAGAGACAGACAGTAAGCCTGGTTAGAACTCCACAAGCCTTGCCATGGGAATCAGAAGACAGCAAGCAGATATTGTGCTCCCTGATAACTTTATGATGATGTGTTTTTTCACATCGATAGACAATAGAAATAGACAATGAACACACATTTGGTGACTAAAAGTCTGATGCTGCTGTAACTAAAACCCAAAGATATAACAGTGTCTTTGTAATGAGAAGATAGTGGGTAGAGATGAGAGCAGAGCACAGCACAAAAAGTATTAGCTGCCTTGAACAGTTGTTAGTAGAAAAAAATGGCCTATTTAATGGGCTTGGAAGAGTTTTGGAAGGAAAATACAAGCTGTTGTATAGTTAAGAGAAGGTTAGTATAGTGAAATTGTTTCCTGCAACTATGTACAAGCTGAACTCATAAAAACTGGGCATGGTCCTTTGTAGATGTGGTTCTTCACAATGGAGTTGTCCAAACTGCTGCTGTTTTTCTTGTTGTCCATAGGAAAATATGAAATGTGAATTAAGTTGAGAGAACTATTACAAATACACAATAGAATCTCATGATTCTGAGAAGTAGTCTATAGCAGGTTTCCCACAGTTTGGGAGGAAAGAATGCTTTGTATTTTTCCAGGAGTTCTGCAGCAAGTCCTTGCAATTATTTACCAATTCCCCAGAGAAAGCTCTGACAGCACAGGAGGAATGCTAAGATCATTACCATGCCTACCAGCACAAACCAGAATCCAAGCACTTTCACCCACTCATCTGTGGCTACAGTTTCTTAATTGTGTAAAGTCATGAGGCACAACACGTCCACACAAACAAGATGATGTCAAGTGGTCATATCACTGATAGACAGGAAGCAAGGAAGAAGAGATGCAGATCCATCACGACTTTCCCTCTTAGCTTCAAGAAAGATTCTGGCTTAGATAGTCTGTGTCCAAGGGATTGGGCAGGGCATGCCTACCCAGCACCTACTGGATCACTGGGCAAAATTTTGAAGGAGATTCTTTTTTCAGGGTAAGGAAGATAACAACCTAGACTCTCCCAGGTAGTTAACCTCTGACAGACGTGATGTATTCTTTTCATAGTACCAGGAAAGTACTCCATGTCTCAAATACCGTATCCCCAGTTCATTCTATGATCATTCTAACAACTATAAGCAAGAAAGGGAGGAGGCAAAACTGGGTCTCAACGACAGCAGGTGTTGGAGAGGGTGTGGAGAAAGAGGAACACTCCTCCACTGCTGGTGGGGTTGCAAATTGGTACAACCACTCTGGAAAGCAGTCTGGCGGTTCCTCCGAAAACTGGGCACCTCACTTCCAGAAGATCCTGCTATACCTCTCCTGGGCATATACCCAGAGGATTCCCCACCATGTAATAAGGATACATGCTCTACTATGTTCATAGCAGCCCTATTTATAACTGCCAGATGCTGGAAAGAACCCAGGTATCCCTCAACAGAAGAGTGGATGCAAAAAATGTGGTATATCTACACAATGGAGTACTATTCAGCCATTAGAAACAATGAATTCATGAAATTCTTAGGCAAATGGATGGAGCTAGAGAACATCATACTAAGAGAGGTAACCCAGACTCAAAAGGTGAATCATGGTATGCACTCCCTAATAAGTGGATATTAACCTAGAAAACTGGAATGCCTAAAACATAATCTGCACATCAAATGAGGTACAAGAAGAACGGAGGAGTGGTCCCTTGTTCTGGAAAGACTCAGTGAAGCAGTATTTGGCAAAACCAGAACGGGGAAGTGGGAAGGGGTAGGTGGGAAGACAGGGGGAGAGAAGGGGGATTATGGGACTTTCGGGGAGTTGGGGACTAGAAAAGGGGAAATCATTTGAAATGTAAATAAAAAATATATCGAATTAAAAAAAAAAGGGAAAAAAAACTGGGTCTCCACATGGCAACCCAAAGAACTGTCATTCAGAAAGCTCATTTTTTAAGAGAGAAAAATGATACTATGTAATAGAAGATATATACTTCTTTATAATTAATATAAATTAATTAGTAATTTTATAGAAATAAAAAGAGTTGCCTCTGGCCCAAAAGATGAAATTGGAAGCTTTTAAGATGAGCCAGGAGGAGTCTGCAATGCTTTGAATGTGATGTTAGGGCTTCTGTGTACCCACCAAGCTTCTCAGCCATGCTTACTGCACAAAGAACATCTGCTGGGCAAGGAAAAGGAAAAAGAAACCAGAGCTGGAACAGTGTTGGCTGTGCTGACAAGACAGTATGAGGGTTTATGTCTGCTTCCCAGACTTTAGTTAGAAATTCACCTGACCTAGAAGAGTGGAAAAGTCCTCAGATACCATCTCCTAAGTGCACTGAAGAAAGATGTCAGAATAATTTCACTGGTGATGAAAATAAACTTTGCTGACTCAGTGGCTATGTTTCAAGGATTGCATGCTGTTGACCTTATAGGACCCGAGAAGAAAAATACCTATCAGGAGGCTTACTTTTGTTTCCAAAGTATTTTTCCCTGAGAGAGAGTTTCAGAGTCTTATACTATAGATATAATTAAATTGATAAAGAAGAAAGCAGTGGCGGTACCATCTTGATTAGTGGGAAGATCTTAGTCTCAGAGTCTATGGCAATTCACCTCTGACTCAGGTGATATATTTTCTCATGGTATCAGAAACTCACTACATATCTCAGGCACTACTCAGAGTTCATTCTGTGGTCATTCTAACAACTATAAGTAAGTAAGGGACAAGGGGACAAGGGCAACACTGGGTCTCCACAAGGCATATTTGAACAAGTTAATCCTTTCAATCATTCCTTATCTTCCCATTTAAAAACTAGAAAAAGCTGAGATATGTCATTGGTTCTCAACAGTAGCCAGGGGACATTCAAGTCATTACCAAGGAGAAAGACTTTTAGTTATAGAGGTCCTATAATCTATATCCTGTATAAGCATAGAGGCTGTATTATGTCATATAAGTTATGCTTATATGACTCAAACTGTACTTAAAATGCCTTATCTAAAATAGATTTTGTTGTTTAAAAATTGCATCCTTTATTTCCTGTTCTATGAAGTATACTCTAAAATTCTGTAGCATGTTATTCCCTTCTTTATGTCAACTTGATGGTGGATTTCTTGAGAATGGGCCAAAATGGTAATGGGCCAAGTCTGATGAAAGGTTATTGGATGTTAAGGTCGAATTTTGGATATAGAAAACACAGAAGTTTCCAAGGGATCTTTTTAATCTAAGTCTCCAGTACTCTGAGTCTATATACTAAGTAGATTAGAGTTCAGGACCATGAAAACCAGGACAACAATAGTCAGGACCTTAAACCTCTGAAGATAAAACATGTGCTTAGTTTAGGTCAGGATTGTTTGGGATTCTAAATTACTAGTTTCTGTAGCAATGAATTAAGAAGTCTATATAGGTTGCTTAAGCAGCAAGAATACTATTTGTCTAGTCAGGACACATTTTATATTCTTTCTGTCAGGCTAGGTGGTAAGTTTCATAGAAGAGACTCTATCATGATCTTCTTCT
The DNA here is from genome assembly GCF_947179515.1 of Apodemus sylvaticus. NCBI lineage: Eukaryota > Metazoa > Chordata > Mammalia > Rodentia > Muridae > Apodemus > Apodemus sylvaticus. The sequence continues at coordinate 106,330,585 of NC_067477.1, read as the reverse complement.
CTTAACTAAAAATTTCTAGAATTTCAAGTATTGAATCTTTATAGATTTTCTGTTGAAACTATTTCATTGATAGATTAAAAATCTAACAACAAAATCAGAGAATATTCTGTTATTCAAGATAATATTATATTTAATAAAATTTAAGATATTTGTCATAAGAAATGGCTTTTTAAAAAGAATTGGCTTACATAAAATGGACTGTATCTCCTTAATTCATAAAAATCAGGCAATGCATAGTTCAGAACCTGAGAAAATAGAGGGCTGCCTTGCTTGATATGTGTCTCTGCTTGTAAGGTTAAGGCAGTCAGTAGATGAACAGGCACTGAATATTGAACAGGATTTTCCTTCATCTCATTACTCAAAAGTATACCACAGGAGTCTTCAGGAATATACTCCTAAGTAAATGGAGTTGTAAAAAATGCTGGCTTATACTTTCTTCCAAATTTCCCTATTAAACTTTGAGCGTTCCATCATTAGTACAGTAAGGACAATGGATGTTGGGAAGCAATTAGCCTATGCTATAAACAAGGTTCTGAAAACAGCAAAGAGGTGAAAATATTTTGTGCTACTTTCACATTAGTTTTTTAAACAGAAGGCAAGTCCTTTGAACCAAACTGTGATGACTAGGTGGTAATTGGTAAAACCACTTTGGAAATTAATCTGGTGGTTCCTCAGAAAACTGGAAATAGTTCTGCCTGAAGACCCAACTATACCACTATTGGGCATATACATACCCAAAAGACACTCCAACATATAACAAGGACACATGGTCCACTATATTTATAGCAGCCTTATCTATAAAAGCCAGACGCTAGAAACAACCCAGATGTCCCTCAACAGAATAATGGATATAGAAAATGTAGTACATTTACACAATGGAGAACTACTGAGTTATTAAAAACAATGACTTCATGAAATTTGCAAGCAAATGGATGGAACTAGAAAATATCATCCTGAGTCAGGTAACCCAGACACAAAAGAACACACATGGTATGTACTCACTGATAAGAGGATATTATCCCCAAAGCTCAGAATATCCACAATAGAACCCACAACCCAGATGGGGCTTAAGAAGAAGGAAGACCAAAGTATGGATGCTTCAATTCTACATAGAAGGGGAAACAAAATAATAATGGTACGTAAAGGAAGGGAGGGACCTGGGAGGAAGAAAGGAGAGGGAGGGGAAAAAAGAGGGACAGGATCGGGTATTGAAAGGGACAGAGAGGAAGTACAGAGAGTCAGTAAATCCAATAAAAATATGTAGCAGCATGGGATGAGGAACTGGAGGTAGCCAATAGAAAGTCCCATATGCCAGGGAAACAAGAGGATCCCAAGTGGGATGACTTTAACTGAAATATGCAATAGAAGACTTCCAGTAGATAGGCATGGCCCCAGTTGAGGGACGGGGCCACCCACCCATCTCAAAATTGTTAACCCAGAAATGTTCCTGTCCAAAGGAAAGACAGGAACAAAAAATGGAACAGTGACTGAAGGAAAGGCAATCCAGAGATTGGCCCACCTAGGAATCCATCCCAACTACAGATACCAAACCCTAACACTATTGCTGATGCCACAAAGTACTTGCTGGCAGGAACCTGGTATGACTGTTCCTTGAAAAGTTCTACCACCACTTGACCAATACAGATGCAGATACTCATAGCCAACCATTGGACTGAGCCCAGGGACCTCAATGGAAGAGCTAGAGGAAGGACTCAAGAAGCTGAAGGGTATTGCAAACCCATAGGAAGAACAATATTAACTAACAGGACCATCCAGAGCTCCCAAAGACTAAACCACCAACCATAGAGTATACAGGGAGGGATCAATGACTTCAGATACAGAGGTAGCAGAGGATGGCCTTTTCTGACATCAGTGGGAGGGGAGGCCCTTGATTCTGTAGAGGTTTGATGCCCCAGCATAGGGAGATTATAGAGTGGTAAAGAATGTGTAAAGAAGCAAAGGTGGAGGAGAGAGGGGGGATGGCATGGGGGAGTTGTGGAGGGATAACCAGGAAGGGGGATGTTTTTGAAATGTAAATAAATAAAATTATTAATAATCAGAAAGAAAGAAAGAAAGAAAGAAAGAAAGAAAGAAAGAAAGAAAGAAAGAAAGAAAGAAAGAAAGAAAGAAAGAAAGAAAGAAAGAAAGAAAGAAGAAGGAAGGAAGGAAGGAAGGAAGGAAGGAAGGAGGAAGGAAGGAAGGAAGGAAGGAAGAAGGAAGGAAGGAAGGAAGGAAGGAAGGAAGGAAGGAAGGAAGGAAAGAATGGTTCTTGATTCCTTATTTTAAAACAAACAAAAAGCCCCCCTCCCAAAAAAAGAATTATCTCAATCCCAGATAGAAAATTGTGGGTCACTACTCCATTTGAAGCAATGTAGCTGAATATGTGGTAGCAAAACCTCTGGCATCAGTAAAAGGTTTGTGAACACACTATGACCTAAATCAATTCATAACTAAACATAATGAACTGAAGGTATTGGGGACTCACATCCCATGACTCATTGGAACCTTGGTCTTGAACAGACATCAGGCACACTGAGTTTGCCCTGAGTTTCATAAGGAATCATTAAAGGAAATTCAGATTTGGATTCTAACAGAATTTCCAACAATTCCTGAGATTGCCCTAAATATACTTCTATCACTTAGTATTATGTATCTATGGAAAGCATCATTTTCTTTTTTTTTTTTTTTTTTTTTTTTGATTTTTTTTTATTCGATATAATTTATTTACATTTCAAATGATTTCCCCTTTTCTAGCCCCCCCCCCACTCCCCGAAAGTCCCGTAAGCCCCCTTCTCTTCCCCTGTCCTCCCTCCCACCCCTTCCCAGTTCCCCGTTCTGGTTTTGCCAAATACTGTTTCACTGAGTCTTTCCAGAACCAGGGACCACTCCTGCTTTCTTCTTGTATCTCATTTGATGTGTGGATTATGTTTTGGGTATTCCAGTTTTCTAGGTTAATAACCACTTATTAGTGAGTGCATACCATGATTCACCTTTTGAGTCTGGGTTACCTCACTTAGTATGATGTTCTCTAGCTCCATCCATTTGCCTAAGAATTTCATGAATTCATTGTTTCTAATGGCTGAATAGTACTCCATTGTGTAGATATACCACATTTTTTGTATCCACTCTTCTGTTGAGGGATACCTGGGTTCTTTCCAGCATCTGGCAATTATAAATAGGGCTGCTATGAACATGGTAGAGCATGTATCCTTATTACATGGTGGGGAATCCTCTGGGTATATGCCCAGGAGTGGTATAGCAGGATCTTCTGGAAGTGAGGTGCCCAGTTTTCGGAGGAACCGCCAGACTGCTTTCCAGAGTGGTTGTACCAATTTGCAACCCCACCAGCAGTGGAGGAGTGTTCCTCTTTCTCCGCACCCTCTCCAACACCTGCTGTCTCCTGAATTTTTAATCTTAGCCATTCTGACTGGTGTAAGATGAAATCTCAGGGTTGTTTTGATTTGCATTTCCCTAATGACTAATGAAGTTGAGCATTTTTTAAGATGCTTCTCCGCCATCCGAAGTTCTTCAGGTGAGAATTCTTTGTTTAACTCTGTACCCCATTTTTTAATAGGGTTGTTCGGTTTTCTGGAGTCTAACTTCTTGAGTTCTTTATATATATTGGATATTAGCCCTCTATCTGATGTAGGATTGGTGAAGATCTTTTCCCAATTTGTTGGTTGCCGATCTGTCCTCTTGATGGTGTCCTTTGCCTTACAGAAACTCTGTAACCTTATGAGCCAAAAAGAAAATGGAGAGAGCATACATTACCAACTTAATGACACACCTGAAAGCCCTAGAACAAAAAGAAGCTATTTCACCCAGGAGGAGTAGAAGGCAGGAAATCATCAAACTCAGGGCCGAAATCAATCAAGTAGAAACAAAGAGAACCATACAAAAAATCAACAAAACCAGGAGCTGGTTCTTTGAGAAAATCAACAAGATAGATAAACCCTTAGCCAGACTGACCAAAGGGCACAGAGAAAGTATCCAAATTAACAAACTTAGAAATGAAAAGGGAGACATAACAACGGAAACTGAGGAAATCCAAAAAATCATCAGATCCTACTACAAGAGCCTGTACTCAACACAACTGGAGAATCTGGAGGAAATGGACAATTTCCTTGACAGATACCAAATACCAAAATTAAATCAGGACCAACTAGACCATCTAAACAGTCCCATAAAGCCTAAAGAAATAGAAGGAGTCATAGAAAGTCTTCCAACCAAAAAAAGCACAGGACCAGATGGTTTCAGTGCAGAATTCTACCAGACCTTCAAAGAAGAGTTAACACCAATACTCTTCAAACTATTCCACAAAATAGAAACAGAAGGAACACTACCCAATTCCTTCTACGAAGCCACAATTACGCTGATACCAAAGCCACACAAAGATCCAACAAAGAAAGAGAACTTCAGACCAATTTCCCTTATGAACATCGATGCAAAAATACTCAATAAAATTCTTGCCAACCGAATCCAAGAACACATCAAAACGATCATCCACCATGATCAAGTAGGCTTTATCCCGGGAATGCAGGGTTGGTTCAATATACAGAAATCCATCAATACAATCCACTACATAAACAAACTCAAAGAACAAAACCACATGGTCATTTCATTGGATGCTGAAAAAGCATTTGACAAAATTCAGCATCCTTTCATGCTTAAAGTCTTGGAGAGAACAGGAATTCAAGGCCCATACCTAAACATAGTAAAAGCAATATACAGCAAACCGGTAGCCAGCATCAAACTAAACAGAGAGAAACTTGAAGCAATCCCACTGAAATCAGGGACCAGACAAGGCTGCCCCCTTTCTCCTTATCTTTTCAATATTGTACTTGAGGTACTAGCTCGGGCAATTCGACAACATAAGGAGGTCAAAGGGATACAAATTGGAAAGGAGGAAGTCAAACTATCATTATTTGCAGACGACATGATAGTCTACCTAAGTGACCCAAAGAACTCCACTAGAGAGCTCCTACAGCTGATAAACAACTTCAGCAAAGTGGCAGGTTACAAAGTCAACTCAAGCAAATCAGTGGCCTTCCTATACTCAAAGGATAAGCAGGCTGAGAAAGAAATTAGGGAAATGACCCCCTTCACAATAGCCACAAACAGTATAAAGTATCTTGGGGTGACTCTTACCAAACATGCGAAAGATCTGTATGACAAGAACTTCAAGACTCTGAAGAAGGAAATGGAAGAAGACCTCAAAAAATGGGAAAACCTCCCATGCTCATGGATCGGTAGAATCAATATAGTTAAAATGGCCATTTTGCCTAAAGCACTATACAGATTCAATGCAATACCCATCAAAATCCCAACTCAATTCTTCACAGAGTTAGAAAGAGCAATTATCAAATTCATCTGGAACAACAAAAAACCCAGGATAGCTAAAACTATTCTCAGCAACAAAAGAAAATCTGGGGGAATCAGTATCCCTGACCTCAAGCAATACTACAGAGCAATAGTGTTAAAAACTGCATGGTATTGGTACAGTGACAGGCAGGAGGATCAATGGAACAGGATTGAAGATCCAGAAATGAACCCACACACCTATGGCCACTTGATCCTCGACAAAGAGGCTGAAAACATCCAATGGAAAAAAGATAGCCTTTTCAACAAATGGTGCTGGTTCAACTGGAGGTCAGCATGCAGAAGAATGCGAATTGATCCATCCTTGTCTCCTTGTACTAAGCTCAAATCCAAATGGAAAGCATCATTTTCAATTCAGGCAATTACAAGGTCGAAATAACCACCAGCCTTGGTATTCTGTCCTAGGTTGATTATCAATATTCAGCCAATAGACAAATCTATCATTTTCATTAGTGTTTAAATTTTTATATTTAATAAATGATAAAATTATGTGTATACCAAAAATTTTCTTAATTTTTTTAAAACAGTAAGTATTTGATTTGTGTACCTATTTTATATAACTATTGACCTAAACTTACTAGTAGAAAAGAAGCCTTGAGGTATATCACATAAGTATAAGAAATGGGCTATATTGGGGATGCAAGAGGTTGTGATGAGCACTTCCTTCTTATAAATCTGACTAATGAAACTCTGAAAGTAGTAACTGGCTCCTCCAAATACTACCAGTTTCTAAATAAAGTAATTTCTCACTTATAGATAAATCCTTGAGGTTTAGACAAATAGAGACTGACTAGAGGCAAGCCACAATTCAGTAACTCTATTCCTCATTCTCACATTACCCTGATGTACATATAGATCCTGCAGTACATTATGGATCTTAGTCCTATATGATTTATGTTGGCAGAGAAGAGAAAAAGATTATTTTGACTTTGAGGAAATAGGTACCATATGCAAAAGGATATAGTTTTTAAAGAGGAAGCACTTAATATCTTAGAGGAAACCCTAAATATTTAGATTCACTCATCTGAATCATGGAGAGAACACAGAGACTTGATGGGAGCAGACATACGTTGTAGCTCCCTGATTCTAGATCAGTGTCCTGGGTTTGTTCAAACTGATTATATTCACATAGTCAGTGTTGCCCCAGTGAAAAAATTCAAAATAAGGACATAAAGAAGCCAAAAGAAATTTGACAAAAGTGAACAACCCAATTAAATGAACCTATACTTCTCAATTGCTTAAAATAATAATTACAACAACCATCAGCTGCTATGACTTACAGTTATTGCTGTAGACACTTCACATTAAACACTTTCAAATGTCCTTACTTTTGCATTTTAAATTAAGAAACTGTACAATGGGTAAATAAACTGCCTGATGCTACAAAAAGTGAGAATTGAGGTCTGAATCTAGTCATCTTGGCTACACAGTCTGTATCCCAGACCACTAAACTCTTCTGCATGTCAATACTATCATATTTTGGTTTATATTCTTTATTCTCATTGATCATTTTCTCTGTGATCCTTATTCTCATTGGTAATTGATCATTCTGTAGAGTATGTTTGTCTCCCCAGGAACAGTAAAAGTCCTTTCAAGAAAAAAACCTATGTGGTTTTATCTCTGTAATCTATCTAGTGGCTAGAATATCTCAGGATTGATGAATTACTGTGGTTAAGCCATAAGAATCTAGTATAAAACACTTAGCATTTCATGACTCCAGACAACTTTAAAATTATTCTCTCCAATTTGATTTTTTAACTTACAGGTATATTGTCTATCTCAGGTATTAAGAACTAAGAGCATCAACTATAATTCCCTCTCCTTGGATGAGCTGTCAGGGTCATACCCATCAATAATTGGGGCACTGTGATATCATTCTGACCCAAGTTGACATTAATGAGTGAACCTTAAGGATCAAGCTCTTTTCAGTGTTTGCCTGTTGGCAGTATTTCACCTTTCATTTAGTTTTCCTCCTTTCCCCTCTAGGATACTGTGCGGCTGAGACCTAAGATTAGTTGCTTGCAGAAGAACAGGTAGGCGTTTATAGCAGGCTCTGGTAGAATCATTACCCATTCTCCTCCTAGCACAGCCTGGACCAAATGCCTGAATTCGTGACTGCTGCAAAAGCATTGCTCAAATGCATAAGCCTATTCTTTAATAAAGAGCTTTCTAGATGGGGAAGAAAAGTAAAAAAGGTTGCCTTTGCAGTTATTTCTGTAAAGTGACCTGAGAACAGAGAGGGCTCACAATAGGTATTTTCTGAAGGAACGTGTGAATTGAAATGTTTTCAGAATTCTCTGTAAAGAAGATGTCATTCCCAGAGGACTGGCTTTCTGCCAAAGGCAATTTCCTTGTACATAATTCTCTGCCACCTTTTTCTTACAAAAGCCAGCACCTCTAGCATCTGCTTTTTTCTCATAGGCTTGTGATTCATTCATGAGTCCCTTACTAACTGCCTCTGCGTGGGTTAGAATTCATGGGAAACAGGAATGAAGAGATGACAGGATGCCCTAAAGCACATCACTAGTAGCGTCTAGCCCTTGATTTGATGTCTCTTGAGAGCTTGAAAAGTTTGCAACTTTTTTTTTCAAATGGCACAGGTCTCCTGTGAAAAATGACCTTCACTCTCATGGCAGAAATGACCAACTATGTCTTGTTCCTCTCTCATAGCATGGACTTGATAGTCTGCCTGCAAACACCTGGACGAAACATAAATACACATCTGCATACCAGATATACATTTAGGGATCATAAAATGAGGATTTATTAGGAAAAACTTAAGAGCATAGAAAAAATGTATTTGCTCATTTCATTAAAAATAAAAAAACAAAAGAAGGCAATGCTGTTCAGTTAGCAGGCTGCAATAGTTAGGAGTAGTTATAGTAGTGTGTGGTTTTAGTGGTTTAGTCTCACAAAAGCTTATATAAACACACACACACACACACACACACACACATGCACTGAATTTTTTTTTAATTTTTTTATTCGATATAATTTATTTACATTTCAAATGATTTCCCTTTTCTAGCCCCGCCACTCCCCGAAAGTCCCATAAGCCCCCTTCTCTTCCCCTGTCCTCCCACCCACCCCTTCCCACTTCCCCGTTCTGGTTTTGCCGAATACTGTTTCACTGAGTCTTTCCAGAACCAGGGGCCACTCCTCCTTTCTTCTTGTACCTCATTTGATGTGTGGATTATGTTTTGGGTATTCCAGTTTTCTAGGTTAATATCCACTTATTAGTGAGTGCATACCATGATTCACCTTTTGAGTCTGGGTTACCTCACTTAGTATGATATTCTCTAGCTCCATCCATTTGCCTAAGAATTTCATGAATTCATTGTTTCTAATGGCTGAATCTCCATTGTGTAGATATACCACATTTTTTGCATCCACTCTTCTGTTGAGGGATACCTGCGTTCTTTCCAGCATCTGGCAATTATAAATAGGGCTGCTATGAACATAGTAGAGCATGTATCCTTATTACATGGTGGGGAGTCTTCTGGGTATATGCCCAGGAGTGGTATAGCAGGATCTTCTGGAAGTGAGGTGCCCAGTTTTCGGAGGAACCGCCAGACTGCTTTCCAGAGTGGTTGTACCAATTTGCAACCCCACCAGCAGTGGAGGAGTGTTCCTCTTTCTCCACACCCTCTCCAACACCTGCTGTCTCCTGAATTTTTAATCTTACCATTCTGACTGGTGTAAGATGAAATCTTAGGGTTGTTTTGATTTGCATTTCCCTAATGACTAATGAAGTTGAGCATTTTTTAAGATGCTTCTCCGCCATCCGAAGTTCTTCAGGTGAGAATTCTTTGTTTAACTCTGTACCCCATTTTTTAATAGGGTTGTTCGGTTTTCTGGAGTCTAACTTCTTGAGTTCTTTATATATATTGGATATTAGCCCTCTATCTGATGTAGGATTGGTGAAGATCTTTTCCCAATTTGTTGGTTGCCGATTTGTCCTCTTGATGGTGTCCTTTGCAGAAACTTCGTAATTCTTGCTCTTAGAGCATACGCTATTGGTGTTCTGTTCAGAAACTTTCTCCCTGTACCGATGTCCTCAAGGGTCTTCCCCAGTTTCTTTTCTATTAGCTTCAGAGTGTCTGGCTTTATGTGGAGGTCCTTGATCCATTTGGATTTGAGCTTAGTACAAGGAGACAAGGATGGATCAATTCGCATTCTTCTGCATGCTGACCTCCAGTTGAACCAGCACCATTTGTTGAAAAGGCTATCTTTTTTCCATTGGATGTTTTTAGCCTCTTTGTTGAGGATCAAGTGGCCATAGGTGTGTGGGTTCATTTCTGGATCTTCAATCCTGTTCCATTGATCCTCTTGCCTGTCACTGTACCAATACCATGCAGTTTTTAACACTATTGCTCTGTAGTATTGCTTGAGGTCAGGGATACTGATTCCCCCAGATTTTCTTTTGTTGCTGAGAATAGTTTTAGCTATCCTGGGTTTTTTGTTGTTCCAGATGGATTTGATAATTGCTCTTTCTAGCTCTGTGAAGAATTGAGTTGGGATTTTGATGGGTATTGCATTGAATCTTTATAGTGCTTTAGGCAAAATGGCCATTTTAACTATATTGATTCTACCGATCCATGAGCATGGGAGGTTTTCCCATTTTTTGAGGTCTTCTTCCATCTCCTTCTTCAGAGTCTTGAAGTTCTTGTCATACAGATCTTTCACATGTTTGGTAAGAGTCACCCCAAGATACTTTATACTGTTTGTGGCTATTGTGAAGGGGGTCATTTCCCTAATTTCTTTCTCAGCCTGCTTATCCTTTGAGTATAGGAAGGCCACTGATTTGCTTGAGTTGATTTTATAACCTGCCACTTTGCTGAAGTTGTTTATCAGCTGTAGGAGCTCTCTAGTGGAGTTCTTTGGGTCACTTAGGTAGACGATCATGTCTTCTGCAAATAATGATAGTTTGACTTCTTCCTTTCCAATTTGTATCCCTTTGACCTCCTTATGTTGTCGAATTCATGCACTGAATTTTTATCTGAGGACCCAAATCCATGGATACTTTTTTTCTAATTTATAGCTACAACAAATAGAAAATGCTTAATTTTCAGTTATGTTCTGGATTGATCTAGACTGAAAACTCATACATTAGCTTTATAAGCATTAGCCTGAAAATGACCATCACAAGTGGTCAAGTATTATTCCTAAGAGAGTCACATCGATCCACTTAAATGTACTTGAAAGAGAAAAATACAAGAACAATGTTTGGTAATGCTTGTTCTCGGTTCCTACGAAACAATGTTCCGTCTGTCCTGATATATATTAATGTTTTTGGAAAGCCAGTTAATGTTAAAAAGAATAAAGTGATAATAAAGAATAAAATCAGTCAGATTGGTGATCTGATCTGTTTCCTTCCAGCATCCTCTCTAGTCTTGCAGTCACTGCAGAGCATTAGTTAGGAGTAACTAATACATTATCATTCAGGGTTCACTATACAGCATAGCTTTATTGCTCCTGACAGAATTCATTGCTCCTCTACCTTGTTGAACTATGACAAAGGATCTTCATTTGCTGAGAAAATCTGAGTTAATTCTTGTTCTGAGCAACTTGCAGCAGACACTTAGCTAAGAAAGTTCTCCTTTTTCCCTCCTCTCTGGAATATATTAGAACATTTGGGTCTAGAAATACACTATCCAGTTGCTTTCCTACTTGAAATAATCAGCAATGTTCAGGCCTTTTGACCCTTTTTGAATGTATTCTAGGTACCTGTGATCCCCCTGCATGTATTTCATACTCTCTTTTCTAGCACAGTACTAAGTACATTATTATTAGAAGAGAAACTCAAGAAATATCACTCAGCCTTCTGGAAAAGTTAGTCAATATCCCTATGGATGGATATAGAAGGAGAATTTTGGGTTTTCTGAGAGGAAAATTATTTTGGCCTTAATATACTACAATATTTTTGTCAATTAGAAAATTAAAAGGTTGAGGTATGGGCACACTGAATGACCATCCTAAGATAACCAGCTACTTAGTAGCAAAACTCATTAAATTTTTGAGTAGCTTTGACTATTAGGTCTTATCAGGGCACAGGATTCAGAGGAAGCACATATAAAAGAAAGAAAAAAATTGAGCATAATTTCTTCTCATCTTTGCTTAGCCCTAAAAATTTAAATCAAAAATACTATTCCAATTAGAACTCAATACACAAATTAGGACAAGAGGATGTCTGAGGACAGGTTGGAAAGAAGAGAATGTGTGGAACAACCCTCCCTCCTGTTCCAGACAAGTCCAGTGCAATAATCCCACCAACAGCTACAGAAAACGTAATTTACGATTAATTCAGTCAGTCCCTCGGTGTTTCCAGATAAGTGTGCTCAGAGAGAGCACTTTCATCTCCGAGAGCCTGAAGTAAAGGCCTGATATTACAAATCATTTAACTTCTTTGGAGGATTCTTGAAAGATGAGTTAGCAGAAAAAAATGTTCTTACAGTTTGTGTTGAATCTCATAATACCTACACCAAGCAGACCTGGCCATTTTCATTGAAATTCTAAGTCAAATAAAAGTTATATAGTGAGTAGTAGAATTCATTAATAAAGTCAACATACATTTATTGGACACTTAATTCTAGCAGCCTTCGTGGTAACTATTCAATAAACACAACAGAACAGTTGCCTTCCTGTAGCAGTGCCCAAAGTGCTAAGAAATTCGAAAGTCTGTTTTTCCTGTATGCGGATGACATTTTTGCCCTAAAGTCTGGCTTCAGTAGCAAACTTTGTCCTTTGTAATGGTGTCTCCACTCTTCTGGTATAGAGCTTAAAATAACAGCCTTGAAGTTGAAGCCTCTGCTAAAAAGCCTAGCTCTAGTTTTCTTGTGAGCTCTATAACTTTTGGTGCTCCTTTGGGTACTAACTTCTGTATTCACTATCTACTGTTAAATAATAGACACCCCCACAATCACAAGGCTGAGCAGAATAGTTATCTGCTTTTATTTTTCAGATGGGGATAGCTTACCTGGCACCATTCTCTTAAAAACTCTCTGAGGAACTCTTTGCCTGTAACTCTATGCATTCTTTACATGGAATCTGTCTCTTAGCTACAAAGGTGTTGATGTCTTAGTCTTGCACTTAGGTAGCCAAGCTGACTAAAGCTAACTATGAGGAACAAGGAAGTTGGTAACACCACTCCTCCTAAAAAATATATGACTTATTATCACAGTTAATTCTCAGAACAATATAGGTCAATTTTTGTTGTCCTGCTTCAACAAAAAGAACCAGTGGACCTAGGTTATAATGATTTAATAATCAATTAGAATGAACATGCTTTCAGGTTTTACGAGAGTTAAATTGCTCTTTCCGCTGCTGAAGTTCTCCCTTAATCATTAATTAAGATATAGGCAAAGAGGGCAGAAAGCGGAGAGCTAAGTGCAGGATTAAAATTTGTAAATATGAGATGGCAGGAAAGAAAGGAAATGCAATGCAAATAGGTGAGCCAAACTCTCATGAGCTAAGCAGCTCCCTGGCAAGAGGTCTGACTGGATGCAACTTCTAAAGCAGTTTTTGTTTTCTTTCTTGCTTTGTGACTTGACACAGTTAGCCAGTTACTCTGAAGAAGCTCACAGACATACATGTCCAAAAGAGCTGATCAAGCTACAGCTGTGTAAATCACAACACAGAAACCTGAAGAAGGTGGTGTGACCCCTGCAAACTAGTACAGCTTCTCAACTATGGCGTGAAAGCACTCGATGAAGAATTCAGAAGTCTGCTGGTAAAAATGAACTATAACCTGAAAGGAGATAAAATCAGTAAAGTTAATGGAAGAAGTAGAAAAGTCAAAAACATGGGGCGGGGGATGACCATGTTGGGGGACTAGTCAACAAAAGGGAGGAGCAAGGGGGTAGATATGCATGCATATACTGAATATCTCATCCAAAAGATGAAGATCAGGCAATTTTCTCAGCAAGCCATGGAAATTTTTATAAAGAAGCCCACATTATAGATTACAAATAAATTAGTCAAAGAAATGTTTTTTTTTTCAGAAAAAAAGAAAACAGATTGATAAATCCCTACCTAAAATAACTAAAAAGAAGTCAGTTGTGTGTAAGTCATAAAAATAGACATGAAATGGAGAGATTAATGATGGATTTCAGAGAATATTAGGGTACACTTGAAAGTCATAGTCTAAAAACTAGAAAAATCCAGTCAAAGTATATAAATTCCTATACCCATATGATCTACCAAAATCAAATAAGAGGCTTTAAACCACTTAAGCAGTCCATAACAATCAATAAGATTGAAATAGGAATATTTTTCAAAGGAAAAAGAAATATTTTTCTCAACTGGGTGATAAACTGCTTGCCATGCAGTCTTGAGAACTGGAGTTCAGATCACCAACTCTTATGTCAACGAAAAGCTGTGTATGTAGCAGCTGCTTGTCCCCAGCACTGGGGAATAGAGGCAGATTCATCTAACCAGGTGACTAACTAACTGAAATTGGTGAGCTCTGGCTTTAGAAAAAGACCCTACCTTGATAAATAATAAATAGAGAGTGATCAAGAAAGACACTCAAGGTCACATTTGGCCCTCCACATAAACACACACCTAACACATGCAAATATACATCCAGACAAGCACAGTAAATACACATACACAAGAAAATAAAACTTCCTTGCCTGTAAATTTCTGTAATGGTTGAAAAACATGGATGCTGTAAGATGATAGGTGGTTATGGAAAAGACAACATATATACTTCTCTCCTGCTTTACAGATAGGAAATGGAGCACAAGATGGGCATTTTAGAGAAGGGGGCTTACAGGGATGATGTGATCTTTCTGAGTCACAATAAGGTAAATTCCAGAACTGGAAATCATATCAGTATTATCTGTTCCAAAACTCATGACGCTCTCAGAAAAGAGCATCCCTTCTACATTTACCCATTTAAACTTTACTTTTTTTTGGGGGGGGGGGTGTTCTACACAAGAAATAATTTAGAAATACAAACAGATCTTTGCCAAAGACCTGCCATGTGTATACCAAGGCATACACACACACACCCTTTGCTATGCCATTCTCCCTCTTTAGTGCAGAGGATATGAAGAGTATGATTTAACAAAATCAAACAAGCATTTGTCCAGTGATACTCTTTTCATTCTGTGGGCCCCCTGTGAGGTTTCAAAGCAGAGAACATGTAGTTCTGTTCACAGGTAGTTGTTCTGGGTCATCAGTTTCTCAGCTGTGGAAACTGGACTTAATGGAGTGAAAGAAAAGCTGGAAATTAATGCACCTCCTGGTGTTGAGCTCCTACTATGCTGTCCAGAAGGGGACTGTAGACATACTTTTTAAAATCACCTAATGTCAGTCAAGTGAGCTGTGTGATCAGATCTGTGGTGAAAGGATACTTGGGACAGCACTACACAGCTTTTTAAGGGTTCCCTTTCTAGAAATAGCATATTTGAGATTTTCTTATCTTCCCTATATATTTAAGTTCACATAATTGAATAAATAAGTAAAGCAGTCAATGTAAACATTCAGCAAACAGGAGTAGATCCACAGAATGATGTTCCTGAGCATGAGACCCTGGATATAATAGTGTCACACACATGTACATGCACATACATAAACACTTACACCTCCAACTCTGAAACTGCCTCCTTTACAATGCTTTCCCTGAGGCTTCCAACACTATAGTCCATGCTTAGGTTTGATTGAGTGGCAAACAGCAACATTGTGAGATAATTACTGCCAAAATGGGACAAGGAAGGGAAAAAGGGTAAATTTCCCCATCAGTCAAGGTATGGATCAACAACAGGTGACTGTCATCTAACAGCAGGGTCTCCACTCCCAACCCTGTGTACAGAGCCCAATTTCATAGCCTCCCCAGTAAGAACACATAAGCTAGGTTGATTCATTATACCTACTGACCAGCCCTCCTTCCTTTCCAACCCAGAAAACTCTCAAACCCTGTCCCGACCTGAGGGACCTAGTTATTCGGGGAGCCGAGGGGAACTCAAGCCTGAAAGAGAAACGGGCAGGAAAAAGGAGCGAGGCCAAGCAAAAGGGGGGGGGGGTCTTGTCAAAGCCTCTTTAATGAAAAGCAAAACACCTGGTTTTGAACACTCCTTAAGAGGAAGAAGGGAGGGGCTGAGGAGAAAGCTAAAAGCCCAAAAAGAGGTAAGGTCATCCTGGATGAATGTTGACTCCAGCTCAAAGCGTCTGCATTTTTCCTGGAATGCTGGTTCCGCCCAGACCATCCCAGGTGTTCAGCCAAGATAAGGATCAGTTAATTCTTATTATGGCCTTGTGTGAAGGAAAGGGTGGTCCAGCTGTGAACTGCAAGGTCAGTGAGCTCTCAAGGTGAGAGCTGTTGAGAATCTGGTTTCCCAGAATTTGGTCTCCCACAAAACCACCAGAACAGATGTGGACATGAGAGCACTTAAGCCCTGGCAGGAAGCCACCAATCCAAAACTTAATTGTCACAGAGAGAATGAGACACCTGGGAAATGATGAAGTCCTGTTGAAAATACCACTAAAAGAAAATAAAATGTTGGAAAGGGGGATAGGTAGACATTGTTTCTTTTCAAAGAAGATAAGAAAAAGTGGAGAAAAGATAAACTCAGTATATACCAAAATGCCTCTATGCTATCTCCTACAGCTCAATTTCCTAAAGCATTGTAGACCGCCAAGACCGCTTGTTTAATAAAATCTGGCTTTGTATTTCAGGATCAAGATGATTTCATCTTTTGTGCAGGAAAGCAGGACACTTTGTTCCAATGCCATCTTCTGGTGTATTAAAACACATTTTCACTAGCAGGAGTGACTTATTTTCAGTCCCTTCTTCCCTCCTCCTTTGTTTCTTGTTTCCTGTTTCTCTATATTTCGACCCAAAAGTTATAATTGTTTATTAATGTCCCTAAAACTTTGTTCTTTGACTAGGGAGAGAGCTGAGGGGTTAAAGTGCTTGCTGTATAAATATGGAATCCAGAGTTTGGATCTCCAAACCATGTAGAAGCAGGATAGGTGTGCCAGACTATAATCTCAGTGTTCATCTGGAAATCAGAGACAGGGGATCCCTGGGGCAAGCTAGCTAACTCACCTAGCAGGAATTGTTTCCTTAATAGACTCTGCCTTAACAAATAAAATGGAAAGCTACAGCAGATGCTGGACATCATCTTTGAGTCTATACACATGCCTGTACATGTGCCAACAAGCTTCCAAACACACATATAAACACACTGCACAAACAAAAATGAATAAAAGTTAAAAAGAAAACCCTGTATATATATTTTCACAGGTGAACTTTCTTAGTTTCAAAGGCCAGTGTCATCTTTCAAAGGAAATAGATTCTCAGGATCACGGCAAAAGACTTTGGCATTAGAGACATCTTTGAGAAATAGAAATTCAAGTGTTGCAAAACACAAGAAAGCAAATGATTGATTGTGTTTTTAGAATAGATATATTTTCTCAATCACTTTATCAGCTGACCAATAAAAGACCCACCACAGTCAATTAACATCTTAGTGTAAATTTTTATGATTGAACAAAAGCTCAATTTGCAAGCTTCCCCAATCCCTGTATGTGTATGTGTGCATGTGTGTTGGGGGAGGGGTATGTGTGCATGTGTGTTGGGGGAGGGGTATGATGGAGAGGTTCAGTTTCACTTTCTTTTTGATCGGGAACTTGAATGTGAAATGCCAAATTTATATGAGTTAATTATATTTTAATACATAAATTAGCTAAACTTACTCAAAATCTCTGGACATATCTTCTAAGAAGAACCACTTCCTGACTTCAGAAGGGGAGAAAGGAGGTAAAATGTTTTTTGCAGAATGAGGAGAGATCTCCAAAAAGCCACATTATGTGAGGTTTATCACCCAGAATGTGTTGTTTTTTTAATATTTACCAACTTCTTCGCAAAGAAACAAGAAAAGACAAATCTCATATTCTGTTCTCTGGTCTTTTAGTTATTGGATAAACATGGAATACATTCACAAGCTGCCTGAGGTTTAGACAGGTGAACATTTTAGTCAATCCTTTCCATCAGTACAGGAACTTGTTGTCATATGTACTGTTATCATATTTAATTTACACATCAAGATATTGAGGGAATAATATTCTAATCAACTCACTCAAATTTTCTGATATTTGAGGAACCCTCACCATCCTACCCTACAACTACTGTCACTTCTTACCAACAAGACATGCATGAGTTTTCTTTTCTCTATATCCTCATCTGCATGTTATTAATTCATTTCTTATAATAACCATTATAACTGGCTGAGGTGAAACCACATTATCTTCTGGGAAATTAAATTTCCCTTGGTGATGAATATAAATTCATGTCCTAGGCCCATTTTTCCTTCAAATCCTACTTGAGCAAGCAACCAACCTGTGCCACGCTGCTTCAGCCAAGCATCTTGATCTACCTTAAGGCTGAATAATGATATCTGGCTCTTTGCCAAAACAAGTTAGCGACTGCATACTTCCAAGCACAATTATCTGGGCTACTGCCTCATAATATGGCAGGATATTATGCTTAGGAGACACCCTGAAATGAATCCACCCACGTAAGAGGAGACTTTTGCCATAATACTACTATAGGTGAATGAGTCGTTATAATTTCTCCTTTAGATTAATTTTTCAAAGTTGGTTTAACAGTCTCCAATTTCTCTGTCCCACAATTTCTAAAAGCTAGAAGCAAGGCAGTTTACTTAATCTGGGACAATTGACAATTAAAGTGTATTCAATATAGCCTTTTTGTTACCATTGTCTAGGCACTCGGCAAGCCCGTAGTCAATACTATTTTCAGTACCACATTAATTACTCTGGCAGCTAACATGCTTCTGCAGCATTCTGTGGATAAAACATAGACATGCCTTCTTCCCCAATATTAAGTCAGGATCATGTCATATGCCAATAAGTGAATTCTTCCATCTCATCTAGGCATCAGTATGCCTAATTATAGGATGCCATATACACTCAGCAAGGAGTTCCTTGGCATCCGAATTTGAAAATTTTTCTTAAAAATATACAATCATAATTCAAATGATATGCACAGGGATACAATTTCCCCTCTCTTTTTCTTTTTTAAGAAAATATTGTTTTTTTTAAAAAAAAAATTTATTACCTCGTCTTTGAGGATAGCAAAGAATCAAATTGTCAAAGACATCTCAAATGAATAACCTTTATTTATTAAATGGCCAGCTCCATTGTCCATTCCAATCCAAGTTGGCACACCAAGCATATACCATAACATAGGCAATAACTATGTAATTATAGAAAATAAATGTGGCATTCCCAGTTGTTTTTTTTTGCTAGAGCAGTTGCAACTAGAAAGCCCAAAAATGAATCATAGTCATATGCACATATTTTAATTTTCTAAATTAGAAATATGAGTATCATTTATCTGTAATAATTAATTAAGTCCTCTAGAATTAACACCATTATGTGGTAGAGGTAGAAACTGGTGACACCAAAAGCAAGTCTTTACAATTTGATATGTACATTTTTTATATAAAGTTATTTTCAAGCCATTCCCCTTTTGATGATATATATTAGCCTTTTGTATGGTCAATTGTTTCTAAATCGTCTATCTGGAATACAAATTTTATGTGCCTTGCCTTAAGTGGTCTTTGTCCAGGCACCTTTTTTTTTTTAATTTTTTTTATTTGATATAATTTATTTACATTTCAAATGATTTCGCCTTTTCTAGCCCCCCATTCCCCGGAAGTCCTGTAAGCCCCCTTTTCTTCCCCTGTCCTCCCACCCACCCCTTCCCACTTCCCCGTTCTGGTTTTGCTGAATACTGCTTCACTGAGTCTTTCCAGAACAAGGGGGAAGGCACCTTTTTAAAGATTAATTATATATAAGTATATTGTAGTTGTCTTCAGACATGCCAGAAGAGGGCGTCAGATCTCATCATAGGTGGTTGTGAGCCACCATGTGTTTGCTGGGATATGAGCTCCCATACTTCATGATTGAGGGCCTAACCATTAACGGCTGAGCCATCTCTCCAGGCTCACAACCATAAAATACAACAGTTTGGCTCCCAGAACCCATGGCTGTCTCTCCAGCCTTTGGATTAGTTCTCAAATATCCAGAGGACAGTCATTTAAAGAACATATCTTTTTAAATTTAAATTATATTTGCATAAACAATTGTAAAAATTAAGAATTAAAAAGGGAACAATTTTAAGCAATTGTAAACCATGAGCTATATATATATTTACTATTATTAAAAGCTTGATTTTTAACATTTTAAAAATAGCCACTATAGCACCCAAGTCAGGTATCTGTGCTAAAGCAGGTGCAAACTCAAAGGAACAAACATGTGATCTAATTGTAATGAATTATCTTTTGGATAACAATTATTAATTTTGCCTAAAAAGGGTTGCCATGTAATAGATCAACCATCAATAATAATCAAGTTGATTATTGTATCATTTATTTTAAAAATATTAGAGGCCTGAATTCTCTTGTGGTGAGCTTAAAGTAATGTCTTAGCCAATTAATTTATTCTAACCTTTGAAAATCATTTATTTAAAAATTTTAAAAGCCCACAGTTAAGAGTAAAGGCCTGTAATAAAATTTTATGAACAACATACACTGAAAAATTTAAGATCCTAGCTTCTTGTATTGAAGCAGAGACAAAATATTTTTTCTCATATAAGGTAAGACTATATCTGAAATGTACTTTGTAAAGTACATGCATAAAGAGAAATTAACTTTCTCTTAATGCATGTACTGACTATCAGTCTCATGTCAGTAATTAGCCTTAAATGGAGTTCACTACCCTCTTGGGGGAGGGGGGGCACCATGTGTTCAAAATGGCTACTACTCTGAGGTACCAGCTTCAAACTAGCATCTATTATTTATAACTCTATAGTCAACATATGTAAAACATTATACCATTAAGGCCAATTAAAAACAAGAACAAAGCGATTACAGGAATCTCATAAGTTAAACCAAAGTTTTCCCAAACCCTGAGGCTGCTGGTCCTTTAAAAAGCCACTTTTCCCCCAGCCAGGTATGCCTCTCGGTTGAGCATGCTTGAGTGTGTGACTCTGCTTTAAATCAGCCCCCACACAAACTGCAGGAACTGTGGCCAGCTCAAGAGACTGCCAGTAGACAAAATCTTCACCAATTTTTATTTTTAACATGAAACAGCTTCAGGATTCCTCGGCATGCAATAAGGACACATGCTCTGCTATGTTCATAGCAACCCTATTTGTAATAGCCAGAAGCTGGAAAGAACCCAGGTATCCCTCAACAGAGAAACGGATACAAAAAATGTGGTATATTTATACAATGGAGTACTATTCAGCTATTAGAATCAATGAATTTATGAAATTCTTAGACAAATGGATGGAGCTGGAAAACATCATACTAAGTGAGGCAACCCAGTCTCAAAAGATCAATCATGGTATGTACTCACTGATAAGTAGATATTAGCCTAGAAACTTGGAATACCCAAGACATAATCCACATATTAAATGATGTCCAAGAAGAACGGAGGAGTGGCCCCTGGTTCTGGAAAGACTCAGTGCAGCAGTATAGGGAAATACCAGAACAGGGAAGTGGGAAGGGGTGGATGGGGGAATAGGGTGAGGAAAGAGGGCTTATGGGACTTTTGGGGAGTGGGGAGCCAGAAAAGGGGAAATCATTGAAATGTAAAAAAATATATATATCGAATAAACATAAAGACATGGAGAGGACATAAATGCACATGTGGACAAATGGTGCATGGGAGACAACGAAAGCAATGCATAGAAAGGGAAGTGCGCTTGTAATGCAATTAAATCCATTTTCCTTCTCTCTTTTTCTTTCATGTTTCTAGAATCTTTTCTTTTGTTTTGTTTTTTACTCTTTTATTTTGTTTTATTTCATTTTGTGTCCTATTTTTCTTTCCTGGTGCAGTTCTCAGACTGCAGACAAAAATGCCTAACTAAATTAATTACCTGTTCCATTTCATTGTCACACCCTAGCTGATATCAGCGTTGGGCATAGGCTGATTCAGTCTAGCCTGTATCTCTATGCACCCCTGCAGCAACATCCTTTAAAAGAAAAAAAATGACATTGTTAGTGTTAAATCAATACCCTGTTGCTTACCATGCCAGATACAAAAACTTTTTCCTTTTTCTTTGGAGCTCCATCCAAGACAAGGACCCTCATTTGGCCTCTCCATTTCCAGGTCCAATCTGCCTGTTTGGGCACCATTATGTAGTGTTCAGCAGCTACATACTAATGGTGGGTTCTCTGGAAGGAGAGATGGGGCTAGGGGAACAGGGTGGCAAGAGAAAACACATGGAGACAGGTGTGACTTCTGGTTCAAGTCTCAACCTTTAATGCATCTCTCCCCAGATAAAAAGGCAGGCCAAGCCCCTCCTTTGAAGGCTGGAAACTGGTTCTGCTTGTTCTGAAGGAAACTGGTGGTCAGGTTGCTGGCTGCTACTCTTTGAGAACAATGGGCTTGGGGGAGGTCACAATAACCCATATTTATATTTTAGATATTTTCCCTTCACTCTGCTCACTTTTTTGGTGTACAAAAGCTACTTACAAATGCAGAATGAGGCTGTCTCCATTTTAGGTTTAAAAGCCATCTAATAGTAAAAACAAAATAAATTTGTTCCTGTTTATAATTAAACCTCTGTTTCTCAAAGATTGGGTTATGCCCCATCTGTAACCTTAACTACAACTGGTTCTACATTGCCTTTTCTATATCCTTGTTTTGTTTTATTTTTTAATTGTTTATAATCATCTTATAACCTTACCTTTGTTCCAATGACCACCTATAACTAACTTGTCATGACTACCTGTTATTATGGCTACCTGTTTTTATGACTACCTTGCTATGTTTGCCACAGGACTATGTCTTTGTTTCAGGAAGTCATTTGGACTAATTTGTTATGATATTCTGCTCCTATAACCCTACCTATTTTGCCCACAAAAGCCTCCATTTGGAAACCCACTATCCCTGGGCTATAAAAGCCTTGTCTTCTTCATATCCAATGCTGACCTCTCAAGCCCAGTCTTAAGAGGAGTCACCCTGTGTACATAAATAAAAAAGCTCACTCTCATTAATTTCTTACTTTAATTAATTTGTCCATGATGGTTTGGGTTGGTGAACTTTCTCTTCCCATATTTAAAATTAATAATCTTTAATATAATAAAGCATTTAATTTTTACTATTATGTATTAACAGCTTAAGAACTCTATTAATATCCATGAACACTATTTCTGGGTTCATGACAATGGAAATTTATATCAGCAGACATCTGAATACTGATACAAATTGGTGCACAATTCATGGAAGATAAGATATTAAATCAACATAGATGCTAAGTAATGGGTAAGTCTAGAATAAATGAAATATTATTGAGCCATTAAATTAGGATGAAATGATTAATTAAAAGGGAATAATTTCAAGAAACAGAGACATATTGATCTCTGGAGCTCACTGACCAACCAACTCTTAGCTGAATTACTGAGTTCCTATAATATGAGAAACCTGAAGAGAGCCTTATTGGGGTGCCATGACACCTGGCAGGAACTTGACATTGACCAAGGTGAAGTTCCTCTCCAAGCCTTTAAGCTGAAATTCCTAGGTTAGCCCTAATCTTCTCCCCTTAGAGTGGAGCACTCAGACCAAGGTAAAGCCCATTGTTCTTCAAGGACCTGCAGTTTCCTTAGAGGCACTAGACACCTGTTGAGCAACAACTAGCTCTGTAGAGGAATTTCCAGCATTTGGGGGAAGGGTTTCCCTCCTAACCCCCACCTATATATTTGGAGACCGCCATTAAACTTTAAACCTTGATCAGAAAACCTTTTGTCTTGGCTTCATATTCTCTCACACAAGCCCGTTTTATCCCCAGCTTTCCTTCCAGGTAACCTGATAACCCATTCAGTGTAGCTGTGTATTACATCTTTAGGAATTACATATGGGTTTTCCATATGCACACCTATACATGTATAAACATACATATAGCTAAACATAAACGAGGAGGGGGAACTAAAAATAGTGATGTGATAAAGAATCAAAATTGTAGAAGCATTTATATTTAATATTTTGACATGGTTGAATGTCACTTATTATAATCACATAGGCCCCTAAAAGATGACAAATATCTGGACACTAAAAAAAATAGTGTTGTCATCACTAGGATGCTGGAGGCAATACTAACTATCACTGTTAGCTATGTTATTTCATCCTGTAAAGTAGTACTTCTTAATCTTCTGAATGTTGTGCCTATTTAATACATCTTCTGGAGTCACCCCAAACATAAAATTACTTTTGTTGCTACCTCATGACTGCAATTTTGTTACTGTTATGAATCATAATTCATAATGTAAATATGTGCATTTCCAATGGTCTTTGGCAATTCCTGTGCTTGAGGGGAGCCCTCAAAAGAATTGTAACCCACAGGTAAAGTGTGGGAAAGGCACTTGTTGATTAATATCTACCCAGCAGTGAATTTTATTAATCTATTTTTGGACTCATAAATTCTTCCACATTTTTCCAAGATGTTATTATCTTATAAAGAAAGGCCTCTTTGCTTGCTAGTTTTTTCTTCATTTTATGTATTTAAAAGATTGTTTATTTTTTAAATTGACATGCAGGTATTTATGGTTATCTAATCGCAATTTTAGGTAAATAATTGCATAGTTGCTTAACTATACCATAATTGCCAAAGATGATGCCTATTAATTTGTTATGAGTTTGATATATAAACAAACAAAAAAATAATATTGGTGAGATGGCCAAAAGCTTACTCTTTCTTTATATTATATAAATTAGTATTTACTAAAAAATGAAAAAAACACATTTTGAGGTAATATGCATATTATTTAAAAGTGCCCTCAGGAGGAATCTAGCTCTTAAAATAGATAAAAAGGAAGAGGAAAAAAATGGGTGAAATTCAGGGTGTATTTATGCATGTGTTGTGTGTCTGTCCATACATATTGCTTATTTCATTCACAGTATATTTGTGCCTATAACTCTGAGATATTTGAGAATTATACGATAGAAATGAATTACTCACTGAAAAAAAAAAAGTCAGAGCTAGAAGAATGGTTCATTGGGTAGAATGTTTGCTGCCTAAGCAGGAAGTGAGTTTGTATCACAAGCACCCACATAGATGCCAGGTGTGACTTCCAGAGAATAATAAACTAGTAAGTATGTGATGTTCTTCTCTGGTTCATGGCAACTGCATACACATATGCAACATCCTTCCAAAGCACATATATACACCATAAAATTAAAAATAAAATTATATAATATTTATAGTCATACCAATGTATTTGGTCCTTTATGAAACACACAGTAGAACACATCTGGGTACCTAGATTTCCAGACCTGACTTTGATTTTATTTGTAAATAGCCCTGAAAACTCAAAGTTTCTTCATGTATTTTCATGTGTTCAAAACTACTGACTATACAAAAGTAGATACATATCTACATTTCTGTATTAATAGAATACAAAATTTATATCCATTCAAATCCTCTTTAAAGGCTTAATAAAGCATTGGCATATTAACACATATTAAAAGAGAAATGAAGAAGTTGAATAAGATGTTAGGAGGTTCACCAAATCAGAAATAGAATTTGAATACATATGGAAGAAATGTTTGTATAATTAGTCTCATTACTCTGTTATCTGTAGAAGCACATATATATTAAACCCCATAATAGAACATTATGTCCTTGACATTAGCCTAGCACAGAGCCAATTTCTCTGCCATACCTTTATAATTTCGGACTCTGAAGCCAATGTGTACTCCTTGAAGGACAAGGAACATAAAAGAGAATGTCTTAAATATTGTTGGTATTTAATCCAATTATACCCCCCTTCTCCAAGCCATTTGAGTCTACTGCCTTGTTTTTGGGCCTTCCAATTAATTTCATTGAATTTTAATTTCAATGAAATGACTTGGATTTTAAAAACCAAAATGTGAAACTGTTATAACAGAAATCCCATATTGGATAATTTGGGGACCTTACATTCCTAAACTTTCAGGATAGATCAGCAGGCTGAGGACCCAAGGGAGAGCTGAACTTGGAATTTAGGTCTGTGGATACTGTAGAGGTAGAATCGCTTTCTCTTGTGGGTTTCTAGTGTTTTCTCCTCAAGCCTTTTTATGTAGTTGAGCCGTACTCACACTGTGGAACATAATCTGTTTTACTCAATGTCTACTGGTTTCAGAGTTAATCACATCTTTAAAAACAAAAACAAAATGACCTTAGCATCAGCTAGACAAATGTTTGACCAAACAACTGGAAACCACAGCCTAGTTAAGTTGATGCCCCCAACCCCAAGTTAACCATGATCCACTCTGTTAAGCAAGCTTTGAGAAAGGGAAGTTTTTTGACTTTAGCTAATAAGGTCAATGAATTAAGTTAAACTTTGTCTTGGATATTATTTTTTTATCTAGTTCTACTTATTTTTCTAGCTCTTTTGTCCCTGTGAAATTGAAAAATTTCCCCAGTATTCTTACTGAGAATGTACCAACAGATTTTTTTTTCCAATTCCATAAACCTCAGCCACTCTTTGGCAGTAATGCCTGAGTGTATGAGTCAGGAGAACTCAAAGGAAGTCACTTTCTTTCAAGGGTGACAGCCTGAATTTCACTCTCATCACAGAAATAAAAATATTTGATTCAGACACAGTGCAGTACACTTGAATTTAACATTTTAATTTGACTGTTCCTCTTGCAATGAATAATGAACCAAATCCAGTGTGTGGAAACATATGGCAATGTCTCTCACACAAAGCTTCTGTCTCTCACTGACTGTGAAAGTTAATAACAATAAAAACAGCTTCTTGGTGTTTTTAATAGTTTACATAATTGTTCCACATGTATGATTTGATTAGAATTTCACAAAATACCCATGAGATGCCAGGAATATTATTGTTCTTTTGCAGTCAAGGAAAATAAAGCTCAAGTTGGCTAACTGGTCAACCTAGTGCCACATCACAGACTAGTAGTCTTAAACCCTGAAGCAAATCCAAATTGTATCTGTCAATTCCAGTGCTCAATTGATTATATAGACATGTCATAGTTCTATTATGTCACTATTTTAAAGAGTAATCTAAAATGCTTTGAGCCACAAAGACCATAGTGCTTATTTTCAGATATAAAAAAATAACATATGAATGAAAACATGTTCAGTCTACAGATTGCACGCAGGCAGCTTAAAGGAAAACAAGATGAATCAGTAACCTCTGTCAGAAAAAAATGCTCAGGCTGGGGTCATTTCAGTGAAGGTCACTGAGTCAGGTTCATACTTCATAAAAGGACAAAAGAAAATGATTTTTAGTATTCAAAGCATCCTAGGTTGGATGATAAGTTGGGTCATTAAAGAGACATCCATGTCTTCCTCACAGTCATAATGCCTTTTAAGTTAACCTCTTCTAGCATATTTACAGCTAAATTATCACAAATGCTCTTAGTACACTTGTTGCAATTAGACTATATTAGTTTTATATTGCTCAATTAATATAGGTAAGACAAAGTAAGTTAAATTCTGCTGGGATTCTTCCTTAGCTTACATTGTAAAATCTTTAAGCACTCAGAAAATCACCCTAAGGCTGGCATCTGGCCTGTCTACTACTTTTGTGGTACATTTGGCTATGAAGAAAAATAGAGCAATACGAACCGAGAGGAATGGAAGCTTTTATTATTACTTATGGCCCCTAATATGAAGGAGAAGTGTGTTTCAAAAAGCGAAGAGGTGGTCCTCTAGAGTTGATGCTGGCACATCTACATGTTTAAAAACCACATTTTGAAAGTATTTCTGACTCTTAAAGAGTAAAAGGGGGAAATGAAATTGCAGAGGGGGAAATTAGTTTTCTGTCACATTGAAACCTTCCTAACATGGATAATTAAATTATACCTTCCAACAGAGCAGGCAAACACAATTTCAGGTTCTAATTTCTGCATAATCACACATTCTATTATCAATGCCCTCTTCCCTTTTCTTGGCTTAATTGCTCATTGTACTACATGTGGCATTGATTAGCAGTAAGAAGAGTGCACTGTTTGGTTGGCTTGTGAGGAAAGTGGATACAAAAAGGCACTGAATCAGAAAGCAAGCTCTATCCAGCTGTGATGTAATGTGGTGGTGGTGGGGGGGGGTCTATGTTAGAGGAAGCAAAGCCAGCCAGCTTGTTTAGTTTAAAATAAGAGAATGAAGTTCCATATTTGCCTGTGAAACAAGCATTCTTGATCAAACATGGCCCCAAATCTAAAAGGAGCTTTTCATGTCAAAGATTTACACAGAACTTTACAGTTTATAGCATATTTTTATGAAGGTGTCAGCTTGACTTGTTTGAACCATAAATCTGCCAGATAAATGTTTTCCCAGATTCTGCACATGAAAAATGAAGCTAGGCAACATTTACTGACTCTTGTTGGGTTTCAGAGTTCTACAATGAAGGGATGATCTGAAGACAGGCAATGCAATTTCAACCTTTATGCACTCTATATAAAATTTACCACTGTTTTCTGACAACAATGGAAAATTTAATGTCATCTACCAAATGCTTGAACAAACACCACTTTCTGTAATCTAAGTTACACATTGAGGAAGAAAAAAAAAACACACTGGTAGTCAGGAAACTATAGCAAGAGACCTATGCTTGACTTTGATGTATCCAGATACATGATGCTGAAGAAAGAGGAAAAAGGTACTGAGAAGAGAAAGGTTTTTGGAAGGAGGAGGTATTTGACTGATTCATAAGAAAAGAGCATGGATTCAGTTGGCAAGAATTTGATTGAGTGTTTTTGCATCGATGTTCATAAGGGAAATTGGTATGAAGTTCTCTTTCTTTGTTGGATCTTTGTGTGGTTTTGGTATCAGCATAATTGCAGCTTCATAGAATGAGTTGGGTAGTGTTCCTTCTATTTCCATTTTGTGGAATAGTTTGAAGAGTATTGGTGTTAGGTCTTCTTTGAAGGTCTGATAGAATTCTGCACTGAAATCATCTGGTCCTGTGCTTTTTTTGGTTGAAAGACTTTCTATGACACCTTCTATTTCCTTAGGGGTTATGGGACTGTTTAGATGATCTATTTGGTCCTGATTTAATTTTGGTATTTGGTATCTGTCTAGGAAATTGTCCATTTCCTCCAGGTTCTCCAGTTGTGTTGAGTATAGGCTTTTGTAGTAGGATCTGATGATTTTTTGAATTTCCTCAGTTTCTGATGTTTTATCTCCCTTTTCATTTCTAATTTTGTTAATTTGCATACTGTCTCTGTGCCCTTTGGTCAGTCTGGCTAAGGGTTTATCTATCTTGTTGATTTCCTTAAAGAACCAGATCCTGGATTTGTTGATTCTTTGTATTGTTCTCTGTTTCCACTTGATTGATTTTCAGCCCAGAGTTTGATGATTTCCTGTTTTCTTCTCCTCCTGGGTGAATTAGCTTCTTTTTTGTTCCAGAGCTTTCACATGTGCCATTAAGCTGCTAGTGTATGCTCTCTCCCCTTTCTTTTTGAAAGCACTCAGGGCTATGAGTTTTCCTCTTAGCACTGCTTTCATCATGTCCCAAAGATTTGGGTATGTTGTGCCTTCATTTTCATTAAATTCTAAAAAGTCTCTGATTTCTTTCTTTATTTCTTCTTTGGCCAAGGTGTCATTGAGTAGAGTATTGTTCAGCCTCCATGAGTATGTGGGCTTTCTGTTGTTTTTGTTGCTATTGAAGTCCACTCTTACTCCACCATGATCAATTAGGCTTTATCCCAGGGATGCAGGGATGGTTCAATATACGGAAATCCATCAATGCAATCCACTACATAAACAAACTCTAAGAAAAAACACCACATGGGTCATTTCATTTGATGCTGAAAAAGCATTAGACAAAATTCAGCATCCTTTCATGCCTAAAGTCTTAGAAAGAAAAGTAATTCAAGGCCCATACCTAAACATAGTAAAAGCAATATACAGCAAACCGGTAGCCAGCATCAAACCAAATGGAGAGAAACTTGAAGCCATCCCACTAAAATCAGGGACTAGACAAGGCCGCTCCCTCTCTCCTTATCTTTTCAATATTGTACTTGAGGTACTAGCTAGGGCAATTAGACAACATAAGACAAACAAATGACCTCAAGCAATACTACAGAGCAATAGTGTTAAAAACTGCATGGTATTGGTACAGTGACAGGCAGGCGGATCAATGGAATAGGATTGAAGACCCAGAAATGAACCCACACACCTATGGCCACTTGATCCTCGACAAAGGGGCTGAAAACATTCATTGGAAAAAAGATAGCCTTTTCAACAAATGGTGCTGGTTCAACTGGGGGTCAGCATGCAGAAGAATTGGAATTGATCCATCCTTATCTCCTTGTACTAAGCTCAACTCCAAATGGATCAAGGGCCTCCACATAAAGCCAGACACTCTGAAGCTAATAGAAAAGAAACTGGGGAAGACCCTTGAGGACATCGGTACAGGGGGAAAGTTCCTGAACAGAACACCAATAGTTTATGCTCTAAGATCAAGAATTGACAAATGGGACCTCATAAAATTACAAAGTTTCTATAAGGCAATGGACACCATCAAAAGGACAAATTGGCAACCAACAAATTGGGAAAAGATCTTCACCAACCCAACATCCAACAGAGGGCTAATATCCAATATATACAAAGAACTCAACAAGTTAGAGCCCAGAAAAACCAAATAACCCTATTAAAAATGGGATACAGAGCTAAACAAAGAATTTTCACCTGAAGAACTTCAGATGGCTGAGAAGCATCTTAAAAATGCTCAATATCATTAGTCATTAGGGAAATGCAAATCAAAACAACCCTGAGATTTTACCTTACACCAGTCGGAATGGCTAAGATTAAAAACTCAGGAGATTGGAGGTGTTGGCAAGGATGTAGAGAAAGAGGAACACTCCTCCATTGCTGGTGGGAATGCAAATTGGTACAACCACTCTAGAAATCAGTCTGGCAGTTCTTCAGAAATCTGGGCACATCACTTCCAGAGGACCCTGCTGTACCACTCCTGGGCATATACCCAGAAAATTCCCTAGCATGTAATAAGTATACATGCTCCACTATGTTCATAGCAGCCCTATTTATAATAGCCAGAAGCTGGAAAGAACCCAGTTGTCCCTCAACAGAGGAATGGATACAAAAAATGTGGTACATTTACACAATGGAGTACTATTCAGCTATTAGAAACAATGAATTCATGAAATTCTTAGACAAATGGATGGAGCTGGAAAACATCATACTAAGTGAGGCAACCCAGTCTCAAAAGATCAATCATGGTATGTACTCACTGATAAGTAGATATTAGCCTAGAAACTTTGCATACCCAAAACATAATCCACACATCAAATGATGTCCAAGAAGAATGGAGGAGTGACCCCTGGTTATGGAAAGACTCAGTGTAGCAGTATAGGGTAATACCAGAACAGGGAAGTGGGAAGGGGTGGATAGGGGAATAGGGGGAGGAAAGAGGGCTTGTGGGACTTTTGGGGTGTGGGAAGCCAGAAAAGGGGAAATCATTTGAAATATAAATAAAATATTTTGAATAAAAAAATTACAAAAAAAAGAAAGAAAAGAGAGCATGTATGAGAAAATCTTCAGGGAGTAGCATGGTGGAGACAAGCTTCATGCTGAGTAAGATCTTGAGGTGAAGATGTGAGTTATTAAAATTCATTAGATTGTAAAGCATAAAGTGTAGGAGACCAAATGGTGGGAAACCAGGCCTTCCACAGCCCCCACCTTGAGAATCCCCTTTTGCTGACCCCTTGTTAGAAGCCTCTTTTACAAGGATGATTGTGGGACCCAATCAGTCCTTGTCTTAGATAAACACCTGAGGTTGTTAGAGAAGATCCAGCATTCCAGAAACGCCATAAGAAGCCTCCAGCCACCGCCAGCCTGCAGCCAGCATCTGCACCAGATGTCCCCCCTTTCTTCTGTGCCCTAAATCACTCTCCTGCAGCCCCTCCTTATCTCTCCTTACAGTGGGCTTAAAACTAGGCCTTCATCCCGTTAATGAACAGACCTTGACATAAACTGATGCTTCGTCTCGCTCATCTTTCACGCTCATTTCCTTACAGGCTTGGGTCCTCCTCGGGTCTACAAATAACTAGGTCCTGTGGGCCAGGATAATAAGGGGTACAAGATCAAAATATAAGCTTGCATCAAGAAAACAATTTCACTATTTTTATGTGCAAGATTTTGAACATTTCTCTAGAAGTATCCAAGGCATAAATTGGTTTCAAACTGAGGTTTTTTTCAATTAGAATAAAAATGTAAATAATTCTTATTTGATTGTATCATATATAATTGCAATGGAAGCAATCTATAAATGGATACATAAAAACAGCTTTCAGCTAAAGCTCACTAAACTTAAGTTTTTCTTTGAGTTTTGTGACTGTTTATTGCTTGTTATAGTCATTCCTACCTCTATCATCCCCAACTCATTCCACTGAAGCCCTCCATATTCCCAATAAATCCTCTCCCAACTCCATCTTTCATGTTTCCAGGGATAGAATTACTGAATCTAATTAAGATGGCTTACATAATCACAGGTGAGAGATTACTTACTGGAGCACAAACAACTTTTCAACAGCTAAACCACCAATGAAGTGATACCCTTCCCCCAAAACCATTAGTTGCCACTAATCTCTCAGGAAGCAACAAGTCTTCTGTGACCTTTCTTATTCACAGTGAAATGACAGGCCTTCTCTTATGCAGATCTCATGCAAATAATCACAGCTTCAGATTTCCTTGAGAGCAACAGTTTTGAGGTGGCCAGAAAGTATCCATTCCTGGTACACTATCATATCCTCTGGCTCTTACATTCTTTCTGCCCCTTCTTTGTGGTATTCCCTGAACTGTGTGGGAGGAGTGGTATAAATGTTCTGTTTTGGCCTGAACACTCCATCATCAATTATCTTTGGCCCTTTTTTAAATTCTAAGACTCTGCCTTAACTGCATTTGTAAGAAGCTTTTCTGAGGAGGGTGGGAAAAACATGAATCTATAGATATAAACACAAACATTGGAAGTCAGGTTAATAACATGTCCATTTAGCAAAACACTATGAGTAGGTACCTTTGTGGAGCCATTGATCCCTCCAGCTATGATGATAAAAATGAGATTGGATCTCATATACTTGAATATTGGAATGTTTGGTCCCCTGTTGGTAGAACTGTTTGGAGAGGATTAGAAGGTGTGGTCTTATTGGAGAGGATGTATCACCAATGATCAAGCTTTAAGGTTTCAAAAACCCATACACTCTCTCTGCCACCTGCTTATGGATCAGATGTAAGCTCCCAAGTGCTGTTCCAGAAATGCACTTGCCTGCCTACTGCTCTGCTCCCTGATATAATGATCATAGACTCACCTTCTTGTAAGCCCTGATAAATGCTAGCTATCTTGTGTGACTTGCCTTTGTTATGGTGTCTTGTCACAGAAATAAAAAGGTAACTAGACAGTAGTCATGGACTCTTGACCAGATTTAAAGTATTAGCTTCCTTATAGTAGGGCAAGCCTCAAATCCTATCAGAATCCAGCTGAACCCCGCCCCCATCATAATCAAGCCACTATTGCTCTAGTGGGCCCATCTTGCCTAGGATGATCAATATTATAGCTCAGAAGAAATACAACTTGGAAGGATTACTGATGGCTTTCTACCCCCAGGAGCATAACATGTTCTGGCACTATAAAAGACAATAATAAAGAAGCCCAATTCTAGCTTTGTTTCTCTGTTTTATGTAACTAAAGTGTGTAGTTCATGTCTTCAACAATAAGGTCTTAGCATCAAGTTCTTGGAGGCAATGAAGAATAATACTAAAATAATGTATTATTTGGGGGACTTCTTAGATTTCAAGGAAAAGGCCAATTATCAGGTAATAAATACCACTGAGTATAATTTTGTGTTTATATTAGCAATATGTATGCACAGTGTTCCATAGTTAAGGTCAAACTCACTTAGCTTCTAGTACCTTAGGTTTCCTATCTTCGGTGGAGTTTCTATTCTGTGAGATCCAGGTCAAATAATATCTTGATTATTGAAACATCAAAGTTATATTCTGTATGTCTACAATTTAACCAGTCATTTAAAAATACAAAGTTCATTAGTCTGCTTGGTTTGTGAATGCACAATGACTGCTCATGCCCACTGAGATTTTGGTGGTTGTGACTTCTTTTGTTTTTGTATTATTCTGTTTTGTTGTTGTTGTTGTTGTTGCTGCTGCTGCTGCTGCCGCTGCTGCTGCTTCTACTGCTACTGCTACTGGAAGAAGGCAAGGAAGATTAAGAGCAAGGAAATAGTCTGTTATAGATGCCCATGTGTTGTGCCTTGTCCTGTGGGTGAGCTACCAGACTGATATGACTTTATGCGCTTTAATCTCTTCTCATTTACTAATCAGGGAGATGGAGATATTCTTCAGTTCTCTGCATTTGAGGTAGATGCCCAAGCTGATGGAAGAAAGCATCCTTTTCTAGCTTTTCAAGATCCAATACCAATTGTCATGTCTTTTTCAGGTATAAGAAAACCTGTACAGCCACATACCTATATGCAAACATTCTCTATTGTAATAATTAGCTATCCAAGAGAAAGTGGCAGAAAACATAATTCCAATTCCACAGGTCCAATGCTGATGGGATCTTTCGCTGTTGTTTCTACAGCCTAATTTAGGTAAAATGAGATCCATAATTTCTGAAATTTCCCAATCGCTCAGTTATTAATTATTTTTTGTTTACTTTTCCCAGGCACCCATTACTCTTGCCCTCCTAAGTTTTGTTGGAGATCATCAATGACAAAAAAAAAAGCATAGAAACATGATTAAAAGCATAGGTTTTGATTTTGTACTTAAATTTTACTTCTTAGTGAGATATTTTTTATGCTTCTATTTAATGGTGCTCCAGGGTACAGCCCACGTTTCTTTGCGTGCTAAGCACATATTTTGCCATTGAAACTTATTTGCAGATCTTTTGAGATTCTGATCTTGGATCCAGAATTTCACTTTCTGTTATCTCATTTTCTTCATCTACATCCAGCCCACACTCATCTTCCAGCTATTAAATAAAGATATATGGCTGTTGCTGTATTTAACAGAGTGAACAGCTCATATATTTGGGTATTTTATCATTACTACCTTACAATATCCATGAAATGACTGGTCTTAACTAGATTAAATGGTAAGAATGTTAAATATTAATTACAGATTCAACAAATAAAGAAATGTGAAAATAAGTAGGTTGATAGAGACATATCAGAAAAGAATTCACAAAGCCAAGAGTTTATTAACTAACTTTTAATGTCTATATGATATAAATCCTTTAATTCAAAAGTCCAGAGAACTATTCTAATGGCAGGTTGTCTCACAGAATTTATAATATGGGTAACCATGTTCTTTAAATCTCCTGGCATAACTACCCATCACTTGCTCACTATTGTTGAAAAAAGGGAAGTCCTAGAGGACTAGGATGAGGGAAGCTCCCATAAGTAAATGCAGGTGACCTTAGCCAAGATGACCACCAGTGAGATATGAAACCTGAAGACACCACTTTCAATAGCAAGACAGGACCCCCAGTGGAGGGATGGGGACCAAAACCGACATACAAAACTTTTAACCCCAAATTGGTCTTGTCTAAAAAAAAAAAATGCATAGACAAAGATGGAGTAGAGACTTAAGTAATAGCCCATCAATGACCAGCCCAACTTGAGAACCATCCCACGGTCAGGTATCAATCCCTGACATTATTTGTGCTATTCTTCTATCTTTTCAGACAAAAGCCTAGCATAGCTGTCCTCTGAGAGGTTCTATCCAGTAGCTGACTGAGACAAATGCAGATATTTACCACCAAACATTGGACAGAGGTTGGTGACCCTGATAGAAGAGTTACGGGGAGGATTAAAGGCTCTCTGAAGGAGATGACAACCCAATAGAAACACCAACAATGTCAACTAATGTGGACCCCTGGAAGTTCCAAGAGACTAATCTACTAACCAAAGAGCATACACAGGCTGAGCCCAGGACACATGTAGTAGATAGTTGCCTTGTCTGTCCTCCATGGGAGAAGATATATCTAATCCTGCAGAGACTTGATGCACCAGAATGAGGGAATACCCAGGAGGGGCCCACCCTCTCAAAGGCAAAGGGGAGAAGGCATGGGGATGAACCCTGTGAGTGGAAACTGGGAGGAGGAGCAGCATTTAGTATGTAAATTAGCTAACTAATTGATTGATTAATTAATTAAAAATAAATGTTAGCCCTGGATGAAGATTAAAAAAAAAAAGTTCAGTGTCATTTTTCTTTCTTTCTGAGACATATATTTCCATCTGCACATTGAGTAACAAAATGTTATTTTTGTTGTGCTTTTTTGGAGTCTCCTAAACTGAGATTTCCGAAAGTATAGGCTTTCATCCAAAGATACTCTGTCTTCCAGCTTTCCTTACTACTACAGAAACTTAGATTTAGATTTTACTGATTTCACATTAGATAAAAGTTATATGCCTCAGTCCACCTATATAGTAAACTTTATATCCAATTCTGTCTTCTTCTCTATTATCCTTGTCAGGCTGAGTAGACACCTCATTCATCAGATCTCACCTAAATTAACTATCACCACCACTACCATCACCATCACCACCAACAACATACAAACACACATGCACATGAATATTTTAAAAAATTTTTAAGTGCCCATCCAGTTAACTTGCCACTATATTGTTAGCTTCACAAATATCCCTGTGTTGCTTTTAAGTACTGTCAGAATACCTCAAAATGTTCCTTATCTCCTAGGAAAATCACTACAAAACTGCTTTTATTCTGGAGTTGCTGAGAATGTGTGGCCAGACTTACAAATTTATCCTGTTAAATGTGTCTCTGTATTTGAACCTTGTGATTACTGAAATGAAATATAACCCTATATTTTATCTTTATTGTTAAAAAAAATCAATATTGAGTTAAAAATGATATAAGTAGCCCATCTTATCTGACCCAGGATATATTAATGTGGTAAGGCAGGGCTTAATCATACTTGTAAGTTATTGGAGATGAAACTTAAAATTAATTTTTTGAGAATTTAATATAAGTACTGCATTTACATCATATCACCCCTGCCCCTCTCCTTCCAAGATATTGGGAAGAAAGGGAGAGAATAGGAATAAATAACCCCCAACATGTTTGCAAAACACCACTGTGGATAGTACTATTTAAGGTTTACACACACACACACACACACACACACACACACGAACACACAAGGTATGGTGGCTTTACATCACTTAGAGTAGCAATATTCCTCCCCAAAGCAATAATTCTAACAAAAACCTCATCGAAAGGCATGGGAAACTTCCTTTTAAATTGTTGATCAAACAGCATGTCAAATGATACCCAAGAAGAGGGAAAGAGAGGGCCCTGGTTCTGAAAAGAGTTGATCCAGCATTATAGGGGAATACCAGGACAGGGAAATGGGAGGAGGGTGATTGGGAAAAGGGCAGAGGGAAGAGGGCATATGAGACTGATGGGGAGGAGGGAACCGGGAAAGGGGAAAGCATTCAGAATGTAAACAAGGGATATAGAAAATATAAATTAATTAATTAATTAATTAATTCATTCATTGTTGGTCAAGGGAGTCCAAAAGACTCCCAAATAATTAAGGCTATCATCATGGATTTTCGTTGGCTTTAAGATGATAGTGCTGAAGATGGCACATACTTTAGACAAAGTGCTTTGAAGAGATGGTACTTTGAAAGCAAAATATCTTATTTTGAATAGTCTCTTACACCTTATAACATCAATAACCCCCCTCTGTCCCTCAGACAGGGACACAGGTTGATGTCATTCTAGTATCACAAATCAGTCCCCAACCATAACAAAATCTCTCATATCTTGTAAAAGTTAAATTTCTTCACTGGATATTTGTTATCCTTAAATACTTTAAAGTTTTACTGAGTATAATTTGAAAAATGAAATAAAACAGTCCATTGAATTGACCAAATCTTGGATACCTACACTAGTAGAATTCTAATGATTCTTTTTCCTATTTGTGAGACAGAGGTTGAACAAGAGTTTTGCCTCTGCTAAATAAGGGTTCTACCATAATATAGCACACCCTTGGGACTTTTATTCCTTTCCTTTTATTTTATGAGAAGGTCTCACAGAGCTAAGTAGTATTGCCTTAAGTCACTGTGTTTCTCAGACATTCTTGAAGATGCCATGTTCCTACTTCAGCACACCAAATATCTGGTTTTGCAGCCTGTGCCAGCAGGCCTGACTTCTCAACCAGTTTCTTGAATATTTCTTTCTACCCAAAGCAATGTTTATTTTTCCAAGGTGATCACGAGTGAATACTTTCAATTTCCTGGTTCTTTCTTATCTATAGTAGACTGAACTATAAGACACACAACACTGATATTTATCTGAAATTCAAGTCCATTTCCCAGTTAATTCTAAAGCAGACCTGATTCACTTGAGGGAAGTTTGGCTGCACTGTTACCTTTTAACTCCAGCTAACATTTGTGATTACAGCACACTTCTAAGATTTTTCTTCAACCCTGAGTGTTCTTTTGTTAGTTGTCAGTGTGAGCAACTTGATACCAGCGTTGCCACTTTTTCTCACCCTGTTGGAAGCATCAATTGATATTTCAAAACAATAAAGTCTGTACTCATGACAAGCATCAGTCACATCCTACCAGTATCGACCGCAACTAATCACCACCTTCATGGCTACTGTCACAGAGGTGACATTCCCATTTTCCTCACCTTGGTCAGCCCTGCCTATCTCAAGTCTTGATGTTAGGTTATTCTTTATAAAGAGAAGAGAAGATAGAAAAGGGAGAAGAGATAAAGAGAAGAAAAAATAGTATCATATCTAAGATCTGTTAGTTTGCTGCTTAATATCTTAATTTTGCAAAATATTCTGATAGTGGAGGATGGATACAAGAAGATACTAAAAGACTTGATGAACTGTCCCACAATTATTAGAATTTTGCTAGAACTTACTTAATATATGAGTTGACTGATAAGAGTAGTCATTGAAACATAAAAGAAACAAAGAGCCTTGCCAAGTTTCTTGGTATGTGCCCCACTGAACCAAGGGGAGACTACTATTTGTACAAAGGCACATACCATGTTTTCTCCTAGGAACCTGGGAACTAGCCTACAGGTAATAGTACCAGAGAACTCATTGCCAATATTTGTCACATGGCATCGAGTTGAAAGAAGTATCTGTCTTATTTGAGGTTGTTATTGCTATGATGACCATGACTAAAGATACTTAAGTAGGAAAGGATTTAAGTGGCATACACTTCTGTTATCACTGTTAATCATCAAAGGAAGCCAGGACAGGAACTCAAAGAAGGCAGTAACCTAGATGGAGGAGCTGAAGAAAAGGCCATGGAAGGATGCTGCTTACTGGTTTGCTTGCTATGCCCAGACTTCTTTCTTATAGGGCCTAGGGCAACCAGCTCAGGGATTTCCCTACGACAATGGGCTGGGCCCTCCTGGCCCCTCCCTAATCAATCACTAATTAAGAAAATGCTCAATTTTTCCTGCAGCTCAGTCTTATGAAGGCATTTTTCCAACTGGAGTTCATTCCTCCTAGGTTATTGTAACCTATATCAGGTTAGCATAAACTTAATCAGCACAATTGACACCTTGACAGCTTGAAAGACAAGACTTTTAAATACCTAACCTTTCCAATTTATTTTTGGTTTATCTCCAAGATATAAGATTAATAAATAGCCCAAATATCCGACATATTATAAACTTGTAAGTCCCACAATCTTTACCAATTCAAACACTTTAAATTTTCATTTTCTGTAAAAATCTAAAATCTCTTTTTAAATCCAAAAATCTTTAAAAATCCAGTCTCTCAAACTGTGGCCTCCCATAAAATGAAGAGTAAGCTAAATATTTTCTTACTTCAAGAGAGAAGAAACAGGGCACAGTAACAATCTGAAGGAAACCACATTACAAACTTGTAAATAATTCATTGTTCAATGTCTGGGATCCACTTACATTTTTCATGGGTCACTTCTCCAGCTCTGCCCTCTGCAGCACACACAGCTTGTCCTCTAAGCTCAGGCAGGCTCTACTTCACAGCTCCTGCTGTTCTTGGTGGTCATTCCATGCTACTGGCATTTCTAAAACACTGGAATCTTCTATTATAACTTGGCTGCACTCTCACCAATACCCTCTCCTGGCTTGATCATCATGACTTGCTTAGCTTACTTTCTTATAGAACCCAGTACCACCAGACCATGGTGGTTTCCCTCCCCATCAATCACTAATTTAAAAAAAAAATATTCTACAACCCAACCTTATGGAGCCATTTTCTCAGTTTGGGTTACCTCCTCTCAGATGACTCTAGCTTGTGCCTAGTTGAGATAAAATTATCTAGCATAGTCTCCAGCAATGTCTTAGGAAAGGGCTTCTCTGCATCAGCAGCTTGGAAGCCACAGGGGCATGGACCTCCTTTAGGGAAATAAAATTCCCCCACCTTCATCCCATCTACAGTTTACAGATGGCACTTTCTTAGACTTTTATACCCTCATACAAAACACTATTTTTCACACATCTTCTACTTCTGGTCTCAGTTCATGATGTGATTTAGTTTGTATTGAAGAATAATGAGCACACCTCTGTTTTACAAATGTTAGTTGTGCAAGGACTAATATGGTAAGGTGCAGGTATCATGTGGCCTGCACCTTATCGTGAGGTATAGTTATCGTAACCAGATAACCATAGTTCTTATAGGTTGTCTAGATATTTCTTGCCTATCCCTCCTAGAGGGTGACAGTGGAGGCATTTGTGAAAGGCCACAACTACACAAGGGCTTTAGTGTTTGGGTGGCTGGTTCTAGAAAGACTGTAGGCCTAGAGACACTGGTAAGTATTGTGTGGCCTCTCACACTGGTTCCCAAAGACAAGAATCATGCTTCCACTATGCTATCCTGGGAAGCAACATGAAGTAAGGTATCTACCAGCTGATAGTGATGCTGAAATGAGAGTTGTAAGCTACTTGATGTCTGTGGTTCTCAAGTTAGAAATTGTCAGTACCAAAGGGGTCATCATAAGTGGTATCATAGTGTTGTGTGTGTGCTCAGTGGTGACATCTTGCCTACATACATTGATGCTCAGCTTCTCTGCACTGTGTCACCAAGCCTCTAGGGAAGTTGCTTTTGGTTTAGTGTCTTTCTGTGTTGGACTAAGGGTAAACATCTCCCAGGGAGTACTGTGAGGATGGAGACTTTGGCAAATGATGGGAAAAACATGAACCAACCTCCAAATATCAAATTATCAAAATTATATTAGGAGAATTGTACTGGACCACATAGAAGATTTATCATAGCCACATGCTTACCTACTATCATATTATTATACAAGCAAATTCAAAGTAGAGGGTATAAATTTTTCAAGAGGATTAGCAGATAGCACATGCATTCTATCCTTGTAATTGGTCTACTTCCTGCCACGACACATGCTGGACTGCCAATGCGTGTTTGTTTCACTAACTTAAACTAATAGCAGTCTTTATACCTGATTATACATAGTAATAACTGGGGAAGATCTTGTCAGGGTGATTGGCTGCTATTTCTAAAAAAAAAAAAGAGAGAGAGAGAGATCTGAACCAAGATACAAAAAGAATTGTCTGCAAAGCTCAGTTTTGATTACTTTGAAAACTACCTTTAATGAAGTACAAAATATAGGAGAAAAACAGAGACCAAATCACAAGCTGACAGACAGGCCCAACATTGGCATGAAGACAGCTTAATTGGAAAGCAATCTCAGCAGCCAAGGTAAGAAATTAGAAGATGAATCAGTCAAGAAGCAGGGATAAGGGAAGGATTCCACACAGCTGTCTGGTAGTCCCAGCATGTCTATGGATCACTGGTACTTAGACTTACTTTGCCCCTTGGAGGCTGCTAAGTCCATCACAGATGTGCTATACCTACAGGATAGATAGCTACATCTCCCTTTGTTATTGGACACTTATCTGTAGTAGTCATTAATCTCTTGGCATTTTCTTTTTCTCCCATCTATGAGGCCAATGTCCAGAGTGTGCTTTTTGTCTCTGCCTCCAACTCTGTCCTTCCTCTTCCTCCTTCCTTCTTTTTCCTTTCTTTCTTTCTTTCTTTCTTTCTTTCTTTCTTTCTTTCTTTCTTTCTTTCTTTCTTTCTTTCTCTTTTCCTTCTGTTTTTATTCCTTCTTCCCCTTCCTTTCCTCATTTTCTCTTTCTTTAACTGAGTTTTAACATATAGTCACAGGCTGACCTCCAACTATTCATCTTATTGCTAGCATTATACGTACGACCCACCCTGCCCAATAGGCACAAAATCTCAGTCTTTCAGGAAAAAGCAGTCACTTTTAATAGGAAAGATGCAGATAAGGTATTCAAATACATGCTTCAGAGCTTAAACTAGTCTAGACCTGACTCCAACTAGAGTCTCAAGACTTTAACCACATTATCCATACTGACGTGGAGCTGTTTTCACCTCCAACATGATAGAAATTTATCTCAGCCTCTAAGTTCATTGATGGTGTGTTGATCAAGCACAGCAGAGAATGTGAGATGTTCTAAGGTTCAGAAAACCCTGAGGAGAATTTTGTCATCGTCATTAAGTAAAACTAAGATAAATGGATAAAAAAACACAAATTGGGCAAAAGTCTTCTTTAAGCATGTTTGGCAAGTTGAGCAGTGAAAAGTTATCTAGAAAAATGAAAAAGCTAGTGGGCTAGTCACAATCAGAAAGCCATTGGCACACCTTATGTGTCAGAATTAACATTTGAAGAGACAGGGGAAAAAGGGTAAATACTGAGACTGATATTTTCAGCAGACATAGGGGGACTGAAGAGGGTGGGAAGAGAGAGCAGGGTGCAGGAGAACACTTCAGCATTGGCCTCAGAGATGGGACAAACAAAATGCAGTATCTTTTGGTGAGTGTGTGTGTGTGTGGGGGGGTCTTATGTGTGCATCTGTGGTGCTATACTCAGGTGTGCACATGTGTGTGGACACCTGAGGGTGACATCAAGAATCTTCTCTGATCTCTTTCTGCCTTTTAGATGAAGACAGGGGTTCTGGGGACCTGAACTCTGCTCCTCACACTGTGGGACACTTCATCCATTGAGCCATCTCTATAGTCCTGTTTTTTGATACTTTTTCTTTTTCTTGAGATGAAGTTTCACTAAGCAACTGGCTGGCTTTGAACCAACTGGGTGAATGAGGAAGCTGGTTTCAAACTTGCTTCCTCCTGTGTCTGCTTCTTGTGAGTTGGGGTTATAGTCATGTAGCACCATGGCCAGCTGAGACACTGATACTGGTTGATATTTTTAATTCTGTTCAAGAGGACATATTTATAGTGATCAGACCTTATCTTTCCTGCTTATTACCCAGGTGGTAAATTGCTTTAGCCTTCCATGTATTCATTGTGCAGTCATAATCAATCATAGATCTTTCTTTTCTCTCAAGAGCCCTACAGAGAAGTCCCCCACAGTGGCTGAAATTTTGGAAGTAGACATTAAATCATATTTCCCTCAAAGGGAGAATAGAAATTGTCTCAGAGCACCAGTGAACCCTCCATAAATTCTGAGACGAGTCTAATCATGAAGATTACCAGGGAGAACAGCTGAATGTAAGAGACATGATTTTTTTTTCCAGTCACCTATTCTCTGGGAAAGGAACATGTTCATATCCACAGGAAAACAGGCCTAATGTTCAATGCAGGAGTGAATTACAGAAGAAACAGTGCAAAAGTTCACAGCCTGGAGAGAAAACCCAGCTGTAAGGAAGTGGACCTATTACTTGATACTTGTATTTCTAGGAGATTATTGTCTTCAATTTTTTTCTAAGTCCCTGAAATAAACACTTTCTTAAATTGTGAAAAACAGAAA
Source organism: Apodemus sylvaticus (assembly GCF_947179515.1). Taxonomy (NCBI): domain Eukaryota; kingdom Metazoa; phylum Chordata; class Mammalia; order Rodentia; family Muridae; genus Apodemus; species Apodemus sylvaticus. The sequence continues at coordinate 106,287,394 of NC_067477.1, read as the reverse complement.
TCAATGCTGGGAACATTCTTTGTATATTTGGTGCTACTTTCTGTAGGAAAATAAAGATAGTAGATAAACCCCACTGCACACCTGCAAGATCCAAACATAACAAGGTAGTTCCCCAGAGTTTTATATAAGAACCTGATACTGAAGTGAGGTTCCCTGGCAAAAAAAGATGCAGATCTGGGATGTCTGGATGGAGGCTCTTACTTCTGAATTTCAGTTTATACATTCAAGTCCTGGCTGGCTGTAGTTATCAAAGAAATATCTCAGAAGCCAACTTCATCACTCTAACCCTCAATATACTTTTCCAGAATTCCTAGTAGTTTTCTTACACTTTTTGCTATTTTTATAGCAAATACCAGAAAACCTTGATTCTTCATTTATGAATGTGCTGTGCATTTCTCCCACTGAAGGTTTTGGTATGGGGGAAGGGTTGGAATCACATAAACATGTTGAAAAGCAGCTTTTCACATTCATTTCTGCAACTGATTGAGGATCTTGTGCCTTTCTCACACATGAGTTGTGAATAGCACGTGCCTTTAGATGTATAGTTTCTCTAGCCCACTGGTATTCAACTTTCCTAATTCTGACACTCATTAATATGTCCCTCATTTTGTGATGACCTCCAACCACAAAATTATTTTTGCTGCTACTTCATAGCAGCAAAATCCTTAGATGGCCTTAGGTGACCCCCAGGGTCTCATGACCCACAAGTTGAGAATTGTGGCTCTACAGCCTAGTAAATAGTACACAAACAGTCAACAGTAGCTGTCATTTTTCTATCCCAAAACATGTGCCTACACACTGTGTGCACACAATGAGTGATTAAAATAGAGTTGCACACACACATTGAGGCAGCAAAAGGAAGACAAGAGGAAGGTTCTAGAGAAGCAGCCACAAGTCACAGTTTTGCCAAAGCTCTTATCTCTAGGTTTTTGGAATCCAGGAAGATTAACAACCAGCATCTCCTTTACAGAACCAGTGCCCTCACCTCCAGCATATTAAATTCCCTTGGCCTCCTACATGCTTGGGGAGACATGTACTATCAAGATTAAAATTTTCTGAATGCATAAAGAGCTCTTTAAAAATGACTTTGATTTTTAAAAGTTATGAATAAGAGAAAAGAAGGACAATGATTGACATAGATAATTTACAAATATATCAGTAAAATCAGTGAATGAATACATCTACATGAATTATAATAGAAAATAATGATAGCGTATGTAGTCTACTGTAACTTTTCCTATTCATTATCAAAATACATGTATTTAAACAACATTGCAAAAGGGCAAGGTAGCAGTACAAATAGCATATAGTGAGAGAGATTACTTTAAAAGCTTCTGCTGATGCAGGAAGATTGAAATGTCTTTCAGAAAATAAGAGGTAGGGATAGAAAGTTGGCTCAAAGGCTAAGAGTCCTTATTTTTCTTTTAGAGGATATAGGCTAGCTCTGCATCCACATGCTGGCTCCAAACCACTTGTCACTTCAGTTTGTGAGACTGTGATGCCCTGTTCTGACCTCTTCAGGCTCTTACAGGAATGTGGTATGCATAATCTTACACAAGCAACACACACACATACACACACACACACACACACATACACACACACACATGACTTTTTTTTTATTCGATATAATTTATTTACATTTCAAATGATTTCCCCTTTTCTAGCCCCCCCCACTCCCCGAAAGTCCCGTAAGCCCCCTTCTCTTCCCCTGTCCTCCCTCCCACCCCTTCCCAGTTCCCCGTTCTGGTTTTGCCAAATACTGTTTCACTGAGTCTTTCCAGAACCAGGGACCACTCCTGCTTTCTTCTTGTATCTCATTTGATGTGTGGATTATGTTTTGGGTATTCCAGTTTTCTAGGTTAATAACCACTTATTAGTGAGTGCATACCATGATTCACCTTTTGAGTCTGGGTTACCTCACTTAGTATGATGTTCTCTAGCTCCATCCATTTGCCTAAGAATTTCATGAATTCATTGTTTCTAATGGCTGAATAGTACTCCATTGTGTAGATATACCACATTTTTTGTATCCACTCTTCTGTTGAGGGATACCTGGGTTCTTTCCAGCATCTGGCAATTATAAATAGGGCTGCTATGAACATAGTAGAGCATGTATCATTATTACATGGTGGGGAATCCTCTGGGTATATGCCCAGGAGTGGTATAGCAGGATCTTCTGGAAGTGAGGTGCCCAGTTTTCGGAGGAACCGCCAGACTGCTTTCCAGAGTGGTTGTACCAATTTGCAACCCCACCAGCAGTGGAGGACACACATGACTTTTTTTAAGATGAAGATGTGCTGGTTGTGAATATTTGTGCAACATTCTCTGCACAGTAGGGATCATTTGAGATACTTGGTAATATATTGAATAGGTAAGGATGCAACTAGTGTTGGAATAATGTGTTCAGGGCCATAGTAGGAATGCTGCTTTTAAGGTTAGTTGAAGAAAGAAGAGAGAGCCTACACCAGGTCTCTTGGGACCCTCCTTCTCCTACTAGGTTGCCTCATCCAGGCTTGATATGAGGATCTGTACCTGTTTGTATTGTATCTTGTTTTACTGTGTTCAGTTGGTATTCCTGAGAGGCCTGTTCCTTTACCAAGGGAAACAGAGGAGGAGTGGATCTGGGGGAAATAGGAGTCAGGAAATTTTGAGTAGTAGATGGATTGAAAACTGTAGTTAGCATGTATTGTATGAAAGAATAATTAATACATATATATGAATATAAATACAGATAATAGATATATAGATATGCTTTCAGCAATATGATCTTACCAGTAAGTTCTAGTGGCAACCAAGAGCAATAGCAATACCATAGATTGGTTAAGGGTCTCTTGGACAACTCTAATTAACAACTCTTGTGACAGAAATATTATAGAGGTAACCAATTATCTTCTGATTAAATTTAAGGCCCATTCTAAAGGAAGAAATACATGTGAGGTGTTGTAAATCTGGTCTAGAACGCATGGTCAGGGAACTCTCAAGCCCTAGGTGAAACCAACTACTGCTCTGTTGTAAAATACAAACAAAAACGTATCAAACTGCATTCTAAATTTGCATTTCTCTATCCATAGTTACTGAAGTTCCTCATCAGCGAAGTGTCTTCATACAGTGGATGGTGGTTGGCACAGAAATGCACAGCTAGTCTAAGTGCAGAGAATAAGTGGCTGTCGAATACTCAGATACACATGAAGAAACTATATCACCTTCCTTCCCAAAGCTTAAGCACCATTTCACATGGTAGGGCAGAAGGATTGTAAAAGCAAGAGGTCAGGAATGACCAGAGCAAAACAGTACCTCTGGACATGAGAGAGTCACTCCACTATGAACATGAAACAGCTGTGGCTGCCTGTAAAACATCTCTACAAAATCAAGCCATTCCAGCATGGATAGGATCAGTCCTTAGCCAACAACCTAACTGAAAAGGTATGAATAGTTGTTGTCTTACTTTAGAGGAAAAGTCAGTTTTTTTCTAAGAAGCCACACCCTGAGATTATAATATAATTTCTTTATTTCCCCCTTCTTCTCTTCCTTCCAAATCCTTCCATATATCCATCCTTGCACTCTTTTCAATTCATAGCTTCTATTTTTCATCAATCATTGTTACATACATATATATATTTGTATATACATATATTTTTCTAAATAAGTAAATACATCCTATTCTGTCTATATAATGCTATTTGCATTTATGTTTTCAAGGCTGACCATTTAGTGTTGCAAAATCAATCAATAATCTGGAAAAGGCTATTCTCATTTCAACATTCTTTAGTTGCCATAGCTCTTTGTATGCAATCGAGGCCTCATGGTCTTTCCCCATTCACTTCAGAATGTCTGTGAGATCATCATTAGGCAGTCATGTAAGACTTTACAAGTATAATTTCTGACATCCCTAAGAGATATAATCTCACAGCATTTACAATCGTTCTTCTTTCCTTCTGCAATATTCCCTGAGACATAGGGGTAGGGGTAGCTTTGTAGATCTTTCTGTTAGGACTGATATCCATAGCATTTTGGTTGGCTGTTGGTTTTTAGAAATAGTCTCTGCCTGCTGAAAAAAAGAAGTTTCCTTAGTAAGGGGTGAGATCTTATCTGTGGACATAAGGACAAATATTAGGGGTGTAGTTAGGAATTGTGATAGTTAGGAAAGTAGAGTTTTCAGGCTCTCCTCTAAGATCATCACTTCACTAACTCTGGGACTTAAATAGATTACCAGTACTAGGCATGATTTCCCTACTGTTTATTAGTTTTAAGTCCAGTTAAAGGGCTCTTGGTTACCACCAAGGAATATATACTACCAAGGTGTATATACCCCCTAGGGATTTAACCTTTAAGATTATTTTGACATACTAATCGTTGCTGTGGATAAGTATTTAACTAGCTTGAGTGTTGGTTGTCTTTCCCCTTTGGGGCTTGTGTAGTACCTTTATAATATTACAAAAAGTAGTTCTCAGAGAAGAGACTTTCAGGTAAGTTCCAGCTCAGGGAACTCAGGAAAGAAGAAATTGGGAAAAGAAAAGAAGAAAGGAAGAAAGGAAGAAAGAAAGGAAGGAAGGAAGGAAGGAAGGAAGGAAGGAAGGAAGGAAGGAAGGAAGGAAGGAAGGAAGGAAGGAAGGAAGAGTTGTAATGGTGATTCCTATTCATAGCAATCACCCACTTTTCTTCTTTGGGCCACGTCTATGAGTGGCCATTCCTCAGCATCCTTTGACATCTATCATACTTCTAAATCAACCCATGTAATTCGAAAAAAAGGAATTTAGCATTGTGGCTCTAATTTCTATTTCTCTTATCAATAGAGAATAACATTCTGTATTTTATTAATGTATCACCTATGGCAAGACTGTTCATGCCTCTTGTTCATCATATACATTTTATTTTTGTCATATCCTTGTTAATAGAAGATTTCTCAGATATACTTGCAGTATTATTTTCCAATTAAGTATGTGAATATTTATACTTCAAGTTGTAACTTGTCAGTTTGGTTTTCTTCTGGGAAAGAAAGTAAATGAATCATTTTACCTTTTTAGTTTTGGGCTATACTAGAATGCCCTGCATAACAAATACAATCTTCCTTTTATAAATCTAGTCTTCTTGATTCTTTTGTAAATCTTTACTTTTCCCATTAATAATGAAATCTTTATTCTCCCTAAAATTGATTTGTTCATTTGTTGAGAATCAAGTGAGCACACTATATCAAAAATGCAGAAATACAATTCCAATTTTCTTTTATTTGTTTGATGACTAATTCCCCAAGATCCATTCACTGAATATTCCATCATTTTAAAAAATAACCAGCATTTCCAACCCTGTAATACATCATGTTTCTATAAATATTTGTCTTTGATTCTAAGCCCATTATTCTCTTTCTTAGCTGATTCTATTATTAAATCAATAGAGTGTATTAGTTACTAGAGAAATGCAATTTGCTATCTGGTAGAACTATTTTCATCTTTCACAAGAGCTATCTTAGTTCACAACTTAGATTTCTTCTATCATAAAAAATATATAATCAATTCTAATATGAATTTTAGAATTAACTTAGTGGAAGACAGCAGTCAATAATAGCAACAGCAAATGAATTATGATTTATCTGGAATGCTTAAAAGTACAAATGCAAAATTCAAAGTGGATTTATAACTTTCTCAGCTCTTGCATGAACTATGGTTTTAATAATCACTATTTTCTATGTAAAATTCACACCACCCCAAAAAATACATTTTTCCCATTTGTAACAATTATATTGTTGGTGTAAAGAATTTGGGGGAGGAGATTAGCATTGGCCTCTATAATTTGGGTGAGTTATAGACAATCAGCCAAATACTTAATAGAATACGAAGTCCGGCATCCTTGAAAAGAAGATAATTCTTCATATCAGCATCACATGTTTTGCCTGTGCCACTGGTGCTCCTGTGTTCCACCAGTTGTTCCATTGAAAACACTGGCTAAACATCCTTCTGTTGGTCCTAGGCTTGGCCTAAGGAAGTGGTGCAGATGTCTGCTGACTGGAAACCTCAGTTTATTAGCATATAATGGCTATTTACAACTTCATTCTCTTCATTTAGCTTAATGTTTTATCATCATGTGGATTGGTTATCAGTTTATTTTATAATCTTTGAAGGGTAAACAGTAATTTAAATTGCTGTTTCTGAACAGTATGTAGCAGAGGATGGACTTGTCTGGCATCAGTGGGAAGAGAGGCCCTTAGTGCTAGGAAGGCTTGATGTGCCAGTTTAGGGGAATGCCAGGGAGTGAGGTGACAGTGGGTAGATGAGGGAGCACTCTCATAGAAGCAGGGGAAGGGGGTACAGGATAAGGAGTTTGTGGAGGGGAAAACAGGAAAGAGGGCAACATTTGAAATGTAAAGAAATAAAATATCCAATAAAAATAAATAAAAACATAAACAAAGAACAAAAGAAACATAATACCTGGTCAAACTGAATATCTGCATGTTGAAGAATGCAAATAGATCTATATCTATCACCCTGCACAAAACTCAAGTTCAAGTGGATTAAAGACCTCAACGTAAAACAGGATACACTAAACGTAATAGAACAGAAACTGGGGAGTGGCTTTAAACTCATTGGTGCAGGAGACCATTTCCTGAACAGAACACCAATGGCTCAGGCTCTAAGATCAATAATTGATAAATGAGACCTCATGAAACTGAAAACTTTCTGTAAGACAAAGGAAACCATAATTAGACAAAGGAGCATCTTTTTTGAGATTTTTAATATATATATTTATTTACTTAACATCCCAATATCAGAACCCTTGCCTCCTAATACAACCCCCAAACATACAGATCCTCTCCCCATTCTGCCCTCCTCACCTCCACACAGCCTCACAAAATACCCACTCCAAAATTCCACATCACCACCACCACCACCACCACCACCCTCTACCCTGAGCACATCAAATCACTACAGAGGCCCATCCTTTCCCACTGAGGTCAGACAAGGCAGCCCAGTTGGAGGAATAGGATCTGCAGGCAGGCAACAGATTCAGAGACAGTCTCTTCTCCAGTTGTTAGGGGACCCAGATGAAGATCAAGAGGCAATTTATTATTTCAGATTTACTTTTCTCAGATGACTTTAGTTTGTGTCAAGTTAACATAAAACTATCCATCACAGTATATCAGTGAATCTATTGGGTCTAGTTACAACAGTAAGGATAAGAGATTATTTATGAAAGCAGAAGTAATCCAAAGGTAGCCTTGTCAACAAAAGCCCACTTAAGCATAGGTGACAGATCATGGAGGGATCTAGTGAAACTGGTCAGTTTCAAGGAATTCCTAAACCTATTGTGTTTTCTTCCTGAGTTTATGAAGCTTCCCTGCTGGATGAAATATATTACTTCTCTTTTTTATTAGATATTTTCTTTATTTACATTTTAAATGTTATCCCCTTTCTTCATTTCCCCTCCAAAAACCCCCTATCCCATCACCCCTACTCCTGCTCATTAACCCACCCAACCCTGCTTCCCTGTCCTAGCATTCCCCTACACTGGGGAATCAAACAATTTTCCAAGCAAAACATCATCTTATATTGAGAAAGCATCTTCACCAACACTACATCTGAAAGAGGTCTAATATCCAAAATTTATAAGGAACTCAAGAAGTTAGAGACCAACAACCCAAATAGCCCAATTAAAAATGGGGTACAAAAATTCCCAGTTTTCTGAGAAACTACCAAATTGAGTTCCAAAGTGTTTGTACAAGTTTGCATTCACACCATCAATGAAAAAGTGTTCCTCTTACTCCACATTCTTGCCAGCATGTGCCATTAGTTGGGTTTTTGATCTTAGCCATTATGACCAGTGGACAATAGAATCTCAGAGTTGTTTTGATATGTATTTCCCTGATGACTGATGACTGAACAATTTTTTAAGTGCTTCTCTGCCATTCGAGATTCTTCTGTTGAGAATTCTCTGTTTAGCTAAATATCACATCTTTTTAATACATTTTAAACATTAGTCTTGTGTCAGACATAGGGTTGGTGAAGACCCTTTCCCAATCTATAGGTTACAGTTTTGTCCTACTGAGAGTATGCTTTGCCTTACAGGAGCTTTTCAGTTTCACGAGTTACCATTTATTAATTGTTGATCTTAAAACCAAGCCATTAGTGTTCTGTTCAAGAAATTGTATACTGTACCAATGCATTCCAGGCAATTTCCTACTTTCTCTGTGAGATTTAGTGTATCTGGTTTTATGTTACATAGGTGTGTGGGTTTATTTTGGGATCCTCAATTTGATTCCATTGATCAACCTGTCTGTTTCTATACCAATACCATATAGTTTTATTTTTATTACTATTGCTGTTTAGCTTGAGGTCTGAGATGGGGAGCATTACTGTGGGAGGGAGGATCAGGAGCAGGGGCAGTGATAGGGATATAAAGTGAATAAATAAATTTAAAAAACAGCACAAAAGAAAGAAAGAGAGAAAGAAAGAAAGAGAGAAAGACAGAGAGAAAGAAAGAAAGAAAAAACAAAAAATTAAATACAACTTGTTGTTACAGAGAAAATATAATTGGATAAGATTCTAGAATTGAAAATAAAGTTAAAAAACATTTTCAGGTGCTTCCTTCTGCATCAATGTGAGCCTGCTATTTTGACCTCATTTAAAAGGTAAACATGATGTCAGTAGCTTTAACCAGTTCTGACATCAGATCAGCTTTAAGGCCAAGACTTCATCAAATGCTCATGAAGTAAATACTAGTGTTCCTGAAACATCCAAACCCAGGTCGCCTAGTATGCAATGAAGGAAAGGGTCCTTTATAAGCAGCTGAGGTGTTTGTGGATTCTGTGTGCTTAAGTCCACTAATTTTCTTTCTTTTTTTTTTTAATGTGATTTTTTTTCTTTGTTGCAAGGATAGAGGGCAGTTACAAGAGAAGCGGGGATGAGTGGAATTGGGGGACCCAGTGTGAAATTCACATAGAACCAATACAAAGTTAAAAATATGTAGAAAACAAACAAAAAGAGTCTTTGTCTTATCTGTATTAAACTCAAGAAGTTCAACCATTAGGCAGTTAATGATCCCTTAAGAAAATCCCAGGATCCTTTGAGGTATTCACTAGTAGGGTCTTGAACTCTGCTTGCTAGTTTCTGATTTGCTGTTTCTGATCTTTTTTTTTTTTTTTTTTTTTTTTTTTTTTTTTTTTTTTGCACAGAATAGAGAGTGGCATATCTTTAAACAAGATCAAAACTGTATGGTCTATTTGGCTTCCTCAGTCTAATCAATCCTCATCAGAGTTTGCAGAGTGGGAGTGGAGCATGGTCAGAGTTTTCAAGGCTGCTTACTGCCACCACAAAATGTGTGTCTAAGCAAACTTCCAGCAGAGTGACTGGCATTTCCTATGGTTTTGCTTCCAACTCTGTGAGATCATATATTTTAAATTCCCAACTCTATACTATACTATGTCCTTCAGAATATATTTTACATGTGTTACTACATTTTAATGACTTGATCTATTTGTTTTTTTTTCCATTTTTCATTGATATATTTTTTATTTACATTTCAAATGATTTCCCCTTTTCTGGGTCCCCACTCCCTGCAAGTCCCATAAGCCCTCTTCCGTCCCCCTGTTCTTCCATCCACCCCTTCCTACTTCCCTATTCTGGACTTCCCATATACTCTTGCACTGAGTCTTTCCAGAACCAGGGGCCACTCCTCCATTCTTTTTGGACATCATTTAATTTGTGGATTATGTCCTGCGTATTCAAAGTTTCTAGGCTAATATCTACTTGTCAGTGAGGGCATACCATGATTGATCTTTTGAGACTGGGTTACCTCACTTAGTATGATGTTCTCCAGCTCCATCCATTTGTCTAAGAATTTCATGAATTCATTGTTTCTAATGGCTGAATAGTATTCCATTGTGTAAATATACCACATTTTTTGTATCCATTCCTCCATTGAAGGACACTTAGGTTCTTTCCAGCTTCTGGCTACTACAAATAGGGCTGCTATGAGCATAGTGGAGCATGTGTCCTTATTGGATGCTGAAGAATCCTCTGGATATATGCCCAGGAGTAGTATAGCAGGGTCCTAAGGAAGTGTCATGCCCAGTTTTCTGAGGAACCGCCAGACTGATTTCCAGCAGTGGAGGAGTGTTCCTCTTTCTCCACATCCTCCTCAACACCTGCTGTCTCCTGATTTTTTTACCTTAGCCATTCTGAATGGTGTGAGGTGAAATCTCAGGGTTATTTTGATTTGCATTTCCCTAATGATTAATGATGTTGAACATTTCTTAAGGTGTTTCTCAGCTCTCCGAAGTTCTTCATGTGAAAATTATTTGTTTATCTCCACACCCCACTTTTTAATGGGGTTATTTGGTTCTCTGGGTTCTACTTTCTTGAGTTCTTTGTATATATTAGATATTAGCCCTCTGTCGGATTTAGGGTTGGTGAAGATCCTTTCCCAGTCTGTTGGTTGACATTTTGTCCTTTTAACGGTATCCTTTGCCTTACAGAAACTTTGTAGTTTTATGAGGTCCCATTTGTCAATTTTTGATCTTAGAGCATAAGCTATTGGTGTTCTATTCAGGAACTTTTCCCCTGTGCCCATGTCCTCCAGGGTCATCCCCAGTTTCTTTTCGATTAGTTTCAGTGTGTCAGGTTTTATGTGGAGGTCCTTGAGCCACTTGGAGTTGAGCTTGGTACAAGGAGATAAGAATGGATCGATGCGCATTCTTCTGCATGCTGACCTCCAATTGAACCAGCACCATTTGTTGAAAAGACTATCTTTTTTCCACTGAATGCTTTCAGCTCCTTTGTCGAAGATCAAGTGACCATAGGGGTGTTGGTTCATTTCTGGGTCTTCAATCCTATTCCATTGATCCGCATGCCTGATATTATACAAATACCATGCAAATTTTATCACTATTGCTCTGTAGTAAAGTTTAAAGTCTGGGATACTGAATCCCCCTGAAGTTCTTTTAATGTTGAGAATAGTTTTAGCTATCCTGGGTTTTTTGTTATTCCAGATGAATTTGAGAATTGCTCTTTCTAGCTCTATGAACAATTGGGTTGGGATTTTTATGGGGATAGCATTGAATCTGTAGATTGCCTTTGGCAAGATGGCCATTTAAACTATATTAATCCTGCCAATCCACGAGCATGGAAGATTTTTCCATTTTCTGAGATCTTCTTCTATTTCCTTCTTCAGAGATCTGAAGTTCTTGTCATATAGGTCTATCAGTTGTTTGGTTAGAGTCACCCCAAGATACTTTATGCTGTTTGTAGCTAATGTGAAGGGGGTCATTTCCCTAATTTCTTTCTCAGTCTGTTTATCCTTTGAATATATAAAGGCTACTGATTTACTTGCATTGATTTTGTAGCCAGTCACTTTGCTGAAGTTGTTTATCAGCTGTAGGAGTTCTCTAGTAGAGTTTTTAGTGTCACTTAAGTATACGATCGTATCATCTGCAAATAGGATAGTTTGACTTCTTCCTTTCCAATTTGTATCCCTTTGACTTCCTTATGTTGTCTAATTGCTCTAGCTAGAACTTCAAGAACTATATTGAAAAGATATGGAGAGAGGGGGCAGCCTTGTCTAGTCCCTAATTTTAGTGGGATTGCTTCAAGTTTCTCTCCATTTAGTTTGATGTTGGCTACCGGTTTGCTGTATATTGCTTTTACTATGTTTAGATATGGGCCTTGAATTCCTGTCCTTTCCAAGACTTTTAGCATGAAAGGATGCTGAATTTTGTCAAATGCTTTTTCAGCATCTACTGAAATGATCATGTGTTTTTTTTTCTTTGAGTTTGTTTATGTAGTGGATAGCATTTATGGATTTCCTTATATTGAACCATCCCTGCATCCCTGGGATGAAGCCTACTTGATCATGGTGGATGATCGTTTTGATGTGTTCTTGGATTCAGTGGGCAAGAATTTTATTTAGTATTTTTACATCGATATTCATAAGGGAAATTGGCCTGAAATTCTCTTTCTTAGTTGGATCTTTGTGTGATTTTGGTATCAGCGTAATAGTGGCTTCAAAGAAGGAGTTGAGTAGTGTTCCTTCTATTTCTATTTGGTGGAAAAGTTTGAAGAATATTGGTGTTAAGTCTTCTTTGAAGGTCTGATAGAATTCTGCACTGAAACCATCTGGTTCTGTGCTTTTTTTTTGTCAGAAACCTATCTATGACCCCTTCTATTTCTTTAGGGGTTATAGGTCTGTTTAGATAGTCTATTTGATCCTGGTTTAATTTTGGTAATTGGTATCTGTCTAAGAAAATGTACGTTTCCTCCAGATTCTCCAGTTGTGTTGAGTATAGGTTTTAGTAGTAGGATCTGATGATTTTTTGAATTTCCTAGTTTTCTGTTGTAAAATCTCCGTTTTCATTTCTAAATTTGTTAATTTGGATACTTTCTCTGTGCCTTTTGGTTAGTCTGGCTAAGGGTTTATCTATCTTGTTGATTTTTTCAAAGAACCAGCTTTTGGTTTTGTTGATTCTTTGTATGGTTCTCTTGGTTTCTACTTGATTGATTTCAGCCCTGAGTTTGATGATTTCCTGTCTTCTACTCCTCCTGGGTGAATTAGCTTGTTCTTGTCCAGGGCTTTCAGTTGTTCCGTTAATCTTCTAGTGTATGCTCTCTTGAATTTCTTTTTGGAGGCACTCAAAGCTATGAGTTTTCCTCTTAGCACTGCTTTCATTGTGTCCCATAGATTTGTGTATGTTGTGCCTTCATTTTCATTAAATTCTAAGAAATCTTTGATTTCTTTCTTTATTTCTTCCTTGACCAAGGTATCATTGAGTAGAGTAATGTTCAGTTTCCATGTGTATGTGGCCTTTCTGTTGGTTTTTATTGTTATTAAAGACCACTTTTACTCCATAGTGATCTGATAGGAAGCATGGAATTATTTCTATCTTCTTATATTTGTTGAGGTCTGTCTTGTGACCAACTATATGATCTATTTTGGAGAAGGTACCACGAGGTGCTGAGAAAAAGGTATATTCTTTTGCTTTGGGATGAATAGTTCTCTCTCTCTATATATATATATCTGTTAACTCTAATTGGTTCAAAGCTTCAATTAGTTTCACTGTCTCCCTGTTTAGTTTCTGTTTTCCTGATCGGTCCATTGGTGAAAGTGGAGTGTTGAAGTCACCCACAATTATTGTGTTAGGTGCAATGTGTACTTTGAGCTTTAGTAAAGTTTCTTTTATGAATGAGGGCACCCTTGTATTTGGGGCATAGATGTTCAGGATTGAGAGTTCTTCTTGTTGGATTTTTCCTTTGACCAGCAAGTACTGACCTTCCATGTCTCTTTTGATGACATTAGGTTGAAAGTCAATTTTATCTGAAATTAGAATGGCAACTCCGGCTTGTTTCCTGGGACCATTTGCTTGTAGAATTGTCTTCCAGCCTTTTACTCTAAGGTAGTTTTTGTCTTTGACACTGAGGTGTGTTTCCTGTATGCAGCAAAATGTAGGGTCCTGTTTACGTAACCAGTCTGTTAGTCTATGTCTTTTTGTTGGGGAATTGAGTCCATTGATGTTAAAAGATATCAAGGAGTAGTGGTTATTGCTTCCTATCATTTTTTATTTTAATTTTATACTTGTGTGGTTATCTTCTTTGGGTTTGATGAAAGAAGCTTATTATCCTGCTCTTTCCAGGGTATAGTTTCCCTCGTTGTAATGGTGTTTACCCCTATTATCCTTTGTAGTGCTGGGTTTGTAGAAAGATATTGTGTAAATTTGGTTTAGTCATGGAATATCTTGGTTTCTCCATCTATAGTAATTGAGAGTTTCCCTAAGTATAGTAGTCTCGGCTGGCATTTGTGTTCTCTTAGAGTCTGCATGAGCTCTGCCCAGGATCTTCTAGCTTTCATGGTCTCTGGTGAGAAATCTGGTGTAATTCTGATAGGTCTTCCTTTATGTGTTACTTGCCCTTTTTCTCTTACTGCCCTAAGTATTCTTTCTTTGTTTAGTACACTTGGGGTTTTGATTATTATGTGACAGGAGGTATTTCTGTTCTGTTTGGAGTTCTGTAGGCTTCTTGTATATTCATGATCATCTCTCTCTTTAGATTAGGGAAGTTTTCTTCCATAATTTTGTTGAAGATATTTGCTGGCCCTTTAAGTTGTAAATCTTCACTCTCATCAATGCCTATAATCCTTAGATTTGTCTTTCTCATTGTGTCCTGGATTTCCTGGATATTTTGGGTTACAAGCTTTTTGCATTTTGCATTTTCTTTAACTGTTGAGTCCATGGTTTCTATGGTATCTTCAGCATCTGAGATTCTTTCTTCTATCTCTTGTATTCTGTTGTTGATATTTTCGTCTATGGCCCCTGATTTCTTCCCAAGGTTTTCTATCTCCAAAGTCGTCTCCCTTTGTGCTTTCTTAGTTGTTTCTACTTCTGGTTTTAGATCCTGGAAATTTTTGCTCAGTTCTGTCATTTGCTTGTTTGTGTTTTCCTCTAATTCTTTAAGAGATTTTTGTGTTTCCTCTTTCCTGACTTCTGCCTGTTGATCAAAGTTCTCCTGTATTTCTTTAAGTGATTTTTGCATTTCCTCCTTATTGGCTTTTGTATTCTCCTGAATTTCTTTCAATGATTTTTGTGTTTCCCTTGTAAGGGCTTCTAATTTTTGATCCATTTTCTCCTGAATTTCTTTAAGTATGTCCTTCATGTGTTCCTGTACCAGCATCATGACCAGTGATTTTAAATCCAAATCTTGTTTTTCTGGTATGTTGGGGTATCCAGGACTTGCTAATGTTGGAGAATTGGGTTCAGATGCTGCCATAATGCCTTGGTTTCTGTTAGTAATGTTCCTATGTTTGCCTTTAGCCATCTAGTTCTCCCAGGTGTTAGATGGTCTTATTGTCACTGGCTTGTGCTTCAACCTACTGTGGATCTTTAAGGTTATCTCTGCAACACTGGATGACTGGGTTTCCTCTGGCACAGATTACTGATATGCTGCCTTCCTCTTTTGTGCCTTTGGAGCCCTTCTCAGTCTTGCCTCAAGCAATGTTATACTTAGGTTGTCAAGGTCAACCAGGTGTTCTCTGTCTGCTCTATTATGGAGCAAAGATGTTGTGTTGGGGGTCACTCCCTCTGTTGATTCTCACATAGGACACAGGTCCTGCGATGGACTGGCTTGCAGATGAACCACCTATGTGCTCAGTTCCTGAGTGCAGGCAGACCCCTGGCGGTTTGCACCACCAGAAATCTAAAGCTCAGGGTGATACAGTACCTAGTGATCATTTTCTGTCCCAGCAGGCAGTGAGTATGGCCACGGGGCTTCTTTCCTTCTGCAACACCTTGGGCAGGTCACGGGCCTCGAGCCTGACGGGCTGGCAGACAAACCAGCCTATGTGCACAGTTCCTGAGTGCAGGCAGACCCCTGGCGGTTTGCATCCCCAGAAATCTAAAGCTCAGGGTGATACAGAACCTAGTGACCCTTTTCTGTCCTGGCAGGCAGCAAATATGGCCGCAGGGCTTCTCTCCTTCTGCAGCTCCCTGGGCAGCACCCGCCCCCCGCCCCCAGCCCGGGGTGCTGGCAGACAAATTCACCTATGTGTTCAGTTCCTGAGTGCAGGCAGACCCCTGGTGGTTTGTACCACCAGAAATCTAAAGCTCACTATCTGATGTAGGATTGGTGAAGATCTTTTCCCAATTTGTTGGTTGCCGATCTGTCCTCTTGATGGTGTCCTTTGCCTTACAGAAACTCTGTAACCTTATGAGGTCCCATTTGTCAATTCTTGCTCTTAGAGCATACGCTATAGAGGGCTAATATCCAATATATATAAAGAACTCAAGAAGTTAGACTCCAGAAAACCGAACAACCCTATTAAAAAATGGGGTACAGAGTTAAACAAAGAATTCTCACCTGAAGAACTTCGGATGGCGGAGAAGCATCTTAAAAAATGCTCAACTTCATTAGTCATTAGGGAAATGCAAATCAAAACAACCCTAAGATTTCATCTTACACCAGTCAGAATGGCTAAGATTAAAAATTCAGGAGACAGCAGGTGTTGGAGAGGGTGCGGAGAAAGAGGAACACTCCTCCACTGCTGGTGGGATTGCAAATTGGTACAACCACTCTGGAAAGCAGTCTGGCGGTTTCTCCGAAAACTGGGCACCTCACTTCCAGAAGATCCTGCTATACCACTCCTGGGCATATACCCAGAGGATTCCCCACCATGTAATAAGGATACATGCTCTACTATGTTCATAGCAGCCCTATTTATAATTGCCAGATGCTGGAAAGAACCCAGGTATCCCTCAACAGAAGAGTGGATACAAAAAATGTGGTATATCTACACAATGGAGTACTATTCAGCCATTAGAAACAATGAATTCATGAAATTCTTAGGCAAATGGATGGAGCTAGAGAACATCATACTAAGTGAGGTAACCCAGACTCAAAAGGTGAATCATGGTATGCACTCACTAATAAGTGGTTATTAACCTAGAAAACTGGAATACCCAAAACATAATCCACACATCAAATGAGATACAAGAAGAAAGCAGGAGTGGTCCCTGGTTCTGGAAAGACTTAGTGAAACAGTATTTGGCAAAACCAGAACTGGGAACTGGGAAGGGGTGGGAGGGAGGACAGGGGAAGAGAAGGGGGCTTACGGGACTTTCGGGGAGTGGGGGGGGGGCTAGAAAAGGGGAAATCATTTGAAATCTAAATAAATTATATCGAATAAAAAAAAAAGAAATCTAAAGCTCAGGGTTATACAGTACCCACTAATTTTCCAATGATAGGAAACCACATAAAGTGTCCTTGACAGATGGACCTAAGAAGAAGCTATATTTATGAAACAGATAAAGAGGTAAATATCTCTCAGGCAATGCCAGAAATCTCTAAGAAACATGTGCTCATATGTTTTCATAAAGAATTACAAATATGTACTTATATGGAATATATGTATTATTTTTAATGATGAGAATGCGAGTTCTGAATAAATAGAAGGATACTCAATCCTGAAATAAGAACAGCTGAACACAGGGTGTCATTTCCCTAATTTCTTTCTGTTTGTTTATCCTTTGAGTAGAGGAAGGCTATTGATTGATTTGAGTTAATTTTATATCCAGCCACTTTGCTGAGGTTGTTTATCAGCTGTAGGAGTTCTCTGGTGGAATTTTTGGCATCATTTAAGTATACAATCACATCATCTGCAAATAGTGATGTTTTGAATTTTTCCTTTTCAATTTGTATAGGTTTGATGCCCTTTTATTGTCTAATTGCTCTGGCTAGGACTTCAAGTACTATTTTGAACAGATAGTGAGAGAGCCGGCAGCCTAGTCTGGTCCCCAATTTTAGTGGGATTGCTTCAAGTTTCTCTCCATTTAGTTTGATGTTGGCTACCGGTTTGCAGTATATTGCTTTCACTATGTTTAGGTATGGGCCTTGAATTCCTGATTTTCCAAGACTTTTATGATGAAGGGATGCTGAATTATGTCAAAAGCTTTTTCAGCATCTAATGAAATGACCATAGGTTTTTTTCCTAGAGTTTGTTTATGTACAGGATTACATTGATGGATTTCCATATATTGAATCATCCCTGCATCCCAGGTATGAGGCCTACTTGATCATGGTGAATTATCCTTTTGATGCATTCTTGGATTTGGTTGGCCAGAATTTTGTTGAGTATTTTTGCATCAATGTTCATAAGGGAAATTGGTCTGAAGTTCTCTTTTCTTGTTTAGTCTTTGGTTTAGGTATAAGCATTATTGTGACCTCATAGAATCAATTGGGTAGTGTTCCTTGAAATTCTATTTCATGGAATAGTTTGAAGATTACCAGCATTAGCTCTTCTTTGAAGATCTGATAGGATTCTCCAATAAACCCATCTGGTCCTGGGCTTTTTTTTTGGGGGGGGGGTGGATACTATTAACAACTGCATCTATTTCCTCAGCACTTATGGGACTATTTAGATGGTTTATCTGATACTGTTTTAACATTAGCACCTGGTATGTATCTAGAAAATTGACCATTTCATCCAGATTTTCAAATTTTGTTGAGGATAAGCTTTTGCAGTATGATGTGATGATTTTTTGAATTTCCACAGTTTCTGTTGTTATGTCTCCCTTTTCATTTCTGATTTTATTAATTTGGGTAGTGCCTCTGTGACCTCTTGTTAGTATGGCTAAGGGTTTATTTATCTTGTTTTTTTTCTCAAAGAACCAGCTCCTGATTTTGTTGATTCTTTGTATAGTTCTTTGTGTTTCTATTTGGTTGATTTCAACCCTGAGTTTGATGATTTCCTGTCATCTACTCCTCTTGGGTTTATTTGCGTCTTTTTGTTCTAGAGCTTTCAGGTATGTTGTCAAAACTGCTAGTATAAGCTCTCTCCAATTTCTTTTTGGAGGCACTTAGAGCTATGAGTTTTTCTCTTAGCACTGCTTTCATTGTGTCCCATAAGTTTTGGCATGATGTGTCCTCGTTTTCATTAAATTCTAAAAAGTCTTAAATTTCTTTCTTTATTTCTTTCTTCAACAAGCTATCATTGACTAGAGCATTGTTCAATGACCATGTATATGTGTGTTTTCTGTTGTTTTTGTTTGAACTTAACAAGCTGAGAAAGAAATTAGGGAAATGACACCCTTCACAATAGTCACAAATAATATTACATACCTTGGTATGACTCTAACCAAGCAAGTAAAAGATCTGCTTGAAAAGAACTTCAAGCCTCTGAAGAAAGAAATTGAAGATCTCAGAAAATGGAAATATCTCCCATGCTCATGGATTGGCAGGATTAATATAGTAAAAATGCCCATCATGCTGAAAGCAATCTACAGATTCAATGCAATCCCCTCAAAATTCCAAATCAATTCTTCATAGAGCTAAAAAAATCAATCTGCAAATTCATTTGGAATAACAAAAACCGCAGAATAGCAAAAACTATTCTCCACAACAAAAGTTCTCCTGGGGGAATCACCATCCCTGACCTCAAGCTCTACTACAGAGCTATAGTGATAAAAACTGTATGGTATTGGTACAGATACAGGCAGGGAGGTCAATGTAATAGAATTGAAGACCCAGAAATAAACCCACACACCTATGGTCACTTGATCTTTGAAAAAGGAGCTAAAAACATCCAGTGGGAAAAAAGACAGCATTATAACAAATGGTGCTGGATCAACTGGAGGTCAGCATGTAGAAGAATACAAATCTACCCATTCTTATCTCCTTGTACAAAGCTCAAGTCCAAGTGGATCAAGGATCCCCACATAAAATCAGATACACTGAAGCTTATAGAGGAGAAAGTGGGGAAGAACCTTGAATGCATGGTCACAGGAGAAATTTTCCTGAAGAGAACAGAAAATGGCTTATGCTCTAATAACAAGAATCGACAAATGGAACCTCATAAAACTGCAAAGCTTCTGTAAGGCAAAGGATACTGTCAATAGGACAAAACAGCAACCAACAGATTAGGAAAAGATCTTTACCAATCCTATATCCAACAGAGATCTAATATCCAATATGTACAAAGAACTCAAGAAGTTAGACTCCAGAGAGTCAAATAATCCTATTAAAAGATGGGGGTAAAGAGCTAAACAGGGAATTCTCAACTGAGGAAACTCAAATGGCTCTGAAGCACCTAAAGAAATGTTCAGCATCCTTGGTTGTCAGGGAAATGCAAATCAAAACAACTCTCAGATTCCACCTCATACCAACCAGCATGGCTAAGATCAAAAACACAGGGGACAGCAGATGCTGGAGAGGATATGGAGAAAGAGGAACACTTCACCATTATTGGTAGGATTGCAAGCTGGTAAAACCACTCTGGAAATTAGTTTGGTGGTTCCTCAGGAAATTAGACATAGTACTAACTGAGGACCCAGCTATACCATTCCTGGGCATATACCCAGAAGATGCTCTAACATATAATAAGGACACATGCTCCACTATGTTCATAGCAACCTTATTTATAATAGCCAGAAGCTGGAAAGAACCCAGATGTCCTTCAACAGAGGAATGGATACAGAAATTTTGGTATATATACACAATGGAGTACTATTCAGCTATTAAAAGCAATGAATTCATGAAATTCTTAGGCAAATGGATAGAACTAAAAGTGTCATTCTGAGTGAGGTAATCCAGTCACAAAAGAACACACATGGTATGCACTCACTGATAAGTGGATATTAGCCCAAAAGCTCCAAATAAACAAGTTACAATTCAGAGACCACAGGAAGCTCAAAAAAAAGGAAAACCAAAGTGGGGGTGCTTTGGTTCCTTTGAGAAAGGGAACAAAATACTCACAGGAGCAATTATGGAGACAAAGTGTGGAGCAGAGATGGAAGGAAAAGCCACCCAGAGACTGTCCTACCTGGGGATTTATCCTATAAACAGTCACCAAACCCTGACACTACCATGGATAACAAGAAGTGCACATTGAACATTACAAAGTTTCTGTAAGGCAAAGGACACTGTCAAAAGGACAAATCGGCAAGCAACAACATGGGAGAAGATCTTTACCAACCCTACATCCAATAGAGGGCTAATATCCAATATATACAAAGAACTCCAGAAGTTAGTCCCTAGGGAACCAAATAACCCTATTTAAAAAATGGGGTAGAGATCTAAACAAAGAATTTTCACCTGAAGAAACTCAGATGGCCAAGAAGCACTTTAAGAAATGCTCAACATCATTAGCCATTAGGGAAATGCAAATCAAAACAACCCCGAGATTTTACTTCACACCAGTCAGAATGGCTAAGGTTAAAAACTCAGGAGACAGCAGGTGCTGACAAGGATGTGGAGAAAGAGGAACACTCCTCCACTGCTGGTGGGATTGTAAGATGGTACAACCACTATGGATATCAGTCTGGCAGTTCCTCAGAAAACTGGACATGACACTTACGGAGGACCCTGCTATACCCCTCCTGGGCATATACCCAAAGGATTCCCTGGCATACAATAAGGACACATGCTCCATTATGTTCATAGCAGCTTTATTTATAATAGCCAGAAGCTGGAAAGAATCCAGATGTCCCTCAATGGAGGAATGGACACTGAAAATGTGGTATATTTACACAATGGAATACTACTTAGCAATTAAAAACAATGAATTCATGAAAATTTTAGGCAAATGGTTGGAACTGGAAAATATCATCCTAAGTGAGGTAACCCAATCACAAAAGAATTCACACTGAATGCAATCACTGATATGTGGATATTAACTAGCCCAGAAGCTCTGAATACCCAAAACACAAGTAGTATAACAAATGACTCCCATGAAGATGTTAGGAGAGGGCCCAGATCCTGGGAAGGCTTGATCTAGCATTGTAGGGGAGTACCAGTACAGAAAAAAAAGGAGGGAGGTGATTGGAGAATGAGTGGAGAGAAGAAGGCTTATGGGACATATGGGGAGGGGAGAACTGGGAAATGGGAAATCATTTGGAATGTAATCAAAGAATATAGAAAATTTAAAAAAAAAACAAAAAAAGGGAAAAATGTATAAATTCGAAAACAAAACAAACAAAAAAGTGCATACCAAAAGGAGCCTGTCATGGTTGTCTTGAGAGAGGCCCTGCCAGAGCCTTATACATACAGAAGCAGATGCTAGCAGCCAACCATTGGATGGAGCACAGGATCCGCAATGGAGGAGTTGGAGGGAGGACTGGAGGAGCTAAAGGGGTTTACAGCCCCAAGGGAAGAACAATGATGTCAGCCAACCAGATGCCCCAGGGCTCCCAGGGACTAAACCATCAACTGAGGGATTTGCATGGTTCCAGCAAAAAATGTGGCAGAAGAATGCCTTGTTGGGCATCAGTGAGAGGAGAGGTACTTGGTCCTATGAAGGCTCAATAGATGCCCCAGCGTGGAGAAATGGGGAGGGAAGTAGGTGTGAGTGGGTTGGATGGAGGGGCATATTCTTGGAGGCAGGGGGTGGGAGGATGGGTAGGACTTTTGGGGGGGGGACCAGGAAAGGGTATAACATTTGAAATATAAATGAAGAATATATCCAATAAGAAAAGAACAGCTGAACACAGATGTTTCTGGCATTCCATTTGTCTTACTAGTAACAAATAAAAGTTTGTTACCAGAGTTCATCAAAGAGACTGGACCATGTATTTTACAGTTGAGAGACTCACCAGCACTAGTCACAGATAACTCAAAGGACCCACGCCTTTCCTTGCATACCTCTTGAGACTATAAACTAACTCCTGCCTACAATGATAAATAAGGCAGCTGAAGAATGATCAATCTAACACCCTCATCTTTCCTGAAATATTTTTGTCCCCTCCCCCTCCTCAGGACAAAATATCCCAGCCAGCTTCCAAATATGGAGAACATGAACAAGTAATGTAAGTAAAAGCTGAAATTTGTTTAGGCAGACTGAAACATTAAGAGTTAAGCTGTCCATCCTCTACCTATCTCTAAACTAGATCAGCTCATGTAGAAACTGTCCAGCAAGTTCGGAATGGCTCCTAGCTACTAACTTCCAACCCTCAAAACTTTCACCTCAATTTTATACCGTTTGTTATTAGAATTGGCATCTCAGTCATTTCCTATTGCTGCCCTGCTCTCTGCCATATCAGCTACTATGTCCTTGATCCTTGTTACCCACGTGGCCCTGAAGGTAGCCTGCTAATCTTATTCAAGACTCGCCTGGTATCTGGGTTGATACCTGGGTCTAGTTTAGCATTCATGAGCTCAAGTGGCTTTCTTGAAGACCTTCTTCATTATACTACAGTTTGTTCTACAACAGTGGTTCTCAATCTAAGGGTCATGACCCTTTGAAAGTCAAACAATTGTTGCACATGGGTGGTATTTCAGATATCCTGCAACCAGATATTTACATTGTAATTTGTAAGAGCATTAACATTACAATTATGAAGTAGGAATGAAAATAATTTTATGGTTAGGGTCATCACAAAATGAGGAACTGTATTAAAGGGTCATTGTAAACTGTAAAGTAGAGGACCACTGCTCTACAGCATATGTGATTCTCCTCAGGGATGTGATCGCCAGAATGAAAACATCACTTCAGAGTCTGCTATGCTTCTGCCTCTAGGCAGCCCATGTAGGACCTTACTGCCAGGTGGTGGTTACCAAGTGAACTGTGAGTTTGATGACTTCCCTGGAACACACACCATCATCACATAAGCACACGTTGTGTTCAGACATAGTAGCAGTCCCTGCTTAAGGCTACACCAGCCTGGCATCCTTTCCTCTACCAATGTTCAGGGCAAATTCAAATTTAGGTGCCACCCTGACACTTATTGCAATGACTGGAGTGATCATCTTCTAGGGTTAAACTCAAGGTGGATTTTTATATCACAGTTCCACAGGATCTAACTGCACTCCACTCCTCTTTATTTCTACTCAATATTATTTCTATAATTGCTATCGAGACGCAACCGAAGCTCTTTTCTATTTTGCCAACAATTTTCCGGGATGAAAATAATTTAAAAACTGCATATAAAGTCTGCTTATTTTCCATTGATATCTGCTAAACATTGTTTTACCTTAGTAGGATTGGTGATGCTTGGGGCCTGCGTTTTGCTTATCTTATGCTTGATTCTCTGATGCAAACTCCTGAATCTAAAGAATTTCATTTCCCAGGTTGTGTTCAAAACTGCACCTGAGTAGAGGGCATTTTTATGTTGTTTCACTTCTCTAAAGAAAATGAGATCTCTGTATGAAAAGTCAGCCCCAGTGATTTTTAGACACTAAGGAGAGAACAGGAGTTTTGACATAGATGGAAAGGAAATTGATTTTTGTCCAGGAGTGATGCACCATGGATATCAGACATAAGTGAAATATCATACAGAAGAGAATACCCTGCCAGCCGCCATCTGTTTGTCCTCATTAGAATGCCGCAGAATGACACCAGCTCAGTGCAGAGGCGGTTGATGGATATGCTTGCCTGCCTCCTCCCCAGCCACAGCCCTGCATGCTGCTATGGGTCCCTTGGGTAGAAAGCCCTGGCTCTGGCCTCCGGGGACAAACCCAAACCTCATGCAGAAGTGGCCACCACTAGCTACAGCATTACTCCTCCATCAAGCTCCCCTCTCTCTTAGGAACCCAACATCGTTTTATTGCCTGCCTGAGGCCAGCACACTGTAATTCTCTTTCTACAGACATGCCTGGTGTCGACTGAGAGAATAAACAGGGGCGAGGGGTGGAAAAGCCAAAATAGATAAATATATGAAATACTTAGAAATTCAATAATTCTACCAAGATCTCAAAGCTGTATTCTCTGTTCTCTTGATGAGTAAGTTCCTAGTAAGTTTTCTGCCTTTTTCTTCTATTTCCAGGGATGAAACTCAAAAATAGCTTTCCCGGTACACAGGCTTGATGATGCTCTGGAAGTTAGAAGGACAAAGCCACTAGGGCTGCACTCTCAAGCTGCTCGCTGAATCATCCAGACTTCCCCTCCTTATCTAACTTGAACTCTGTTGTGTATAACCTGCATATGTGCCTAAGGGCTGCTTCCTGGTTCTTTATTTTTTTCCTATTTCTTAATTCCTCAGACCTATGCCAAAACAGCACCATTTTAGGTATAATACCTTTAAGATTACATTTATACTATTGTAACAAACCCTTGTGTATTCTCCATTTTCCAAAATTGCCTTAATCTACTATTAGGGTCTTATTTATTCAATCTCTTTCATGTATAAATTTGGGAGAGTCTTGATTCACTGTTGAGTATTAAGTAGAAGATTGTGGATACTATTATAATATAGAGTAACATGCTACATTGATTTACTAATAATGATAAAATACTAATGACATTTTATTCTTAATCTTTTACCCAAAAGCCAACTAGAGATACTTTTTATCATGCTTCATCTGCACAGTTTTGGATTGCCTATGTAGAAAATTGTATCTATGGCAAATAACAGCAAATCATCTTTTTCTTAAGTCCACAATTCCATTTCTCTCACACAATCACCTTCTGTTACCTTTCAGCTGTAGTGACTGTGAACTTCCATTTCCCACCACAGGGCTGGAAGTTCTTCTAGAAGGTTATTGGTAAAGATATCATTTTCTGTGTGTTCACTTGTTTGCCTCAGAATAGGCCTTTTGTCCTGAGATAGAAACATCATTCTGAGCCTGGAGGTGGTAGTGTAGCTCCAGGACAACCAGAGATATACAGAGAAATCCCTCTCTCAAGAAAGAGACAGAGAGAGACAGAGGGGGGGGAGGAGGAGGAAGAAGAAGAAGAAGAAGAGAAGAAGAAGAGGAGAAGAAGAGAAGAAGAAGAAGAAGGAGGAGGAGGAGGAGGAGGAGGAGAAGGAGGAGGAGAAGGAGAAGAAAAGGAGAAGAAGAAGAACCATTTGAGAATATAAATAGTCCACAAAATAACTTTGTATCTTTTAGTGGGATCATGTCGTTTCACTCTGGGTCCTTTGCTGCCCTTATTTGTGTCAATACACATACTTTTTTTCCTTTTTATTGGATATTTTTTCTTTACATTTCAAATGTTATCCCCTTTCCAGGTCCTCAACCCCAGAAATCTCCTATCCCCCTTCCCCCTGCTCTGTGAGGGTGCTCCCCTACCCACCCACCCACCCACTCCTGCCTCCCTGGCATGGCATTCCACTACACTGGGACATCAAGAGTTCACAGGACCAAGTGCCTCTCCACCCATTGATGCCTTTCTCTAACTCCTCCATTGGGGACCAAATGCTTGATCTAATGGTTGGCTGCAAGCATCTGCCTCTGTATGTGTCAGGCTCTGGCAGAGCCTCTCAGGAGACAGCTCTCAGGCTCCTGTCAGCAAGCACTTCTTAGCATCCACAGCAGTGTCTGGGTTTGGTAACTCTATATGGGATGAATCCCCAGGTGGGGCAGTTTCTGGATGGTCTTTCCTTCATTCTCTGTTCCACTCTTTGTCTCTGTAACTGTTCCTGTTAGTATTTTGTTCCCTTTTCTAAGAAGGACCGAAGCACCCACACTTTGGTCTTTCTTCTTGAGCTTCATTTGGTCTATGAATTGTATCGTGGGCATTCTGAGCTTTTGGGCTAATATCCACTTATCGGTGAGTGTATACCATGCGTGTTCTTTTGTGATTGGGTAACCTCACTCAGGATGATATTTTCTAGGTCCATCCATTTGCCTAAGAATTTCATGAAGTGGTTGTTTTTAATAACTGAGTAGTACTTCATGGTATAAATATACCACATTTTCTGTATCCATTCCTCTGTTGAGGAACATCTGGGTTGTTTCCAGCTTGTGGCTATTGTAAATACGCCTGCTATGAACATAGTAGAGCATGTGTCCTTGTTATATGTTAGAGCATCTTTTAAGTATATGCTCAGACATGGTATAGCTGGTTCCTTGGGTAATACTATGTCCAATTTTCTGAGGAACTGCCAGGCTGATTTCCAGAGTAGTTGTACCAATAAGCAATCCTAACAATGGAGGAGTGTTCCTGTTTCTGCTGTCTCCTGAGTTTTTGATCTTAGTCATTCTGACTGGAGTCAGATGAAATCTCAGGGTTATTTTGATTTGCATTTCCCCAGTGAGTAAGGATGTTAAACAGTTGAGAATTATTTGTTTATCTCTATGCCCCATTTTTAATAAGGTTATTTGATTCTCTGGAGTCTAACTTCTTGAGTTCTTTGTATATATTGGATATTAGCCCTCTATTAGATGTAGGATTATAAGGTATTTTCCCAATCTGTTGGTTGCTGTTTTGTCCCATTGAAAGTGTCCTTTGCCTTTCAGAAGCTTTGCAATTTTATGAAGTCCCATTTGTCTGTTGTTGATCTTAGAACATAAGATGCACAAGACATTGGTGTTCTGTTCAGGAAATTCTCCCCTATGCCCATGAGTTTGAGGCTCTTCCCCACTGTCTCTTCTATTAGTTTTAGTGTATCTGGTTTTATGTGGAGGTCCTTGATCCACTTGGACTTGAGCTTTGTTCATGGAGATAAGAATGGTTCAATTTGCATTCTTCTACATGCTGACCTACCTGTTGAACAAGCACCACTTGTTGAAAATGCTGTGTTTTTCCCCCACTGGATGGTTTTAGCTTCTTTGCCAAAGATCAAGTGACCATAGGTGTGTGGGTTCAATTCTGTTCCATTAATCTACTTGCCAGTCACTGTACCAATACCATGCAGTTTTTATCACTATCGTTCTGTAATATAGCTTGAGGTAAGGGATGCTGATTCCCTCAGAAGTTCTTTTATTGTTGAGAATAGTTTGCACTTTCCTGGGTTTTTTTATTCCAAATGAATTTGCAAATTGCTCTAAGTTACATTATCAAAAATTGATTTTTGCTTTTGCTTTTTGCCTTCTCATGTATCAATTATATACTTATTTAAAATTCATCTACCTACAGGAAAAAGGTGTATAATCTATGTTATACCTGTAAGAATCAAACTATTTCATTGTGAACTATGTGGTCCTCTTTGCTGGTTAGAATGTAGCATAATTATTATACTTATTTTGAAAGGGAATTAATTGGTTCTGCATATTAAATATAGCATAATCATATAGCATAATGATTCTCTTCTTAAATATCTACCACAAAATAAACAACACAGATATATACAAAAATTTTGTGGGTTCTCAAAGCAGCATTTTTAATAACAAAAATGAAAAAATTTAAATGAGCTATACTAATGTATACTGTTCTTAAAGGGTTATCAAGTGGCTTAAATTTATTTTTGGCTCCAATATAAAAACAGATATATGAGTTTAAATATAAAATGTGCTATGCAGAGTTAGACCAGAGATTTCACTTGGCAATACAGATCAGACTTAAGATAGCAGAAAATCCAGTTGTGAGATTCACATACTCAATAATCCCATTAAATTCTGATTTGCAGGACAAATAAATCATAGAGATTAAAATTCATGGCGGCTTTAGTGCTGCTGGAAGGTTTTGAAGCATGAGCAGTATTCACTAATAGTATTTCTTTCTTCAAGGGTGTGTAGATGGTTTAAAATTAGGTCCTGATAGGGGATGCTAACTACTTATATCAAAATAATTGAGCCTAATTTTTTAAATGAGTGAACTTTATGTGTGAATTATGCCACAATAATGGAATTTGAAAGCCTTATTCTTTCTCTGGGACTTTGATGGCTTTTTTTTTTTTGGTGGCATAAACTGTGCTGGCTCTAAAACCATCAATGATGAAGTATATACTTCCCCATGATGCTACCAAAAACCTACTTGTGTCCCTGCTGTTCATGAGGATTAAACACATGCCTTTGTTTCTCTGTAAGGTCTAGTTAAGGGTAATACATTCCAATATCTAACAGCTATTGTTGTCCATTTCAGCTATCAAGGCTGAAATCTGGTGGCATGGATAAATGACACATTCACTAAAGGAACACTTGTGAACTGTCACTATAAATTACTGTATACACAGACCCCAGACTGTGCCAAAATAGACAAGTAATGGGCACTTCTCACACAGTGATGGTCTGTGGCCAGTGTGATGAATATCTTACATGAGAACATATTTGCAGATGTATGTGTGTCCATGGACAGTGCTGGTAAGATAATGAAGCACACAGATATATTCATGTAGGAATAGCGGTGTTTATGGAGGGATGCGGCCTCAATATTAATCTATAAACAGTGTTATCGGTAGATAAGAACCACTTTCGGAGAGGAATAGGAAATGGTCCAAGGCTGAGCTAACAAAATTTAGTGTTATTTATTGTTTTATCTTATTTTTATTTTTTATTTTTAGACTGAAATTGTTTATTTAGTTTTACATTTTAATTAAATCACTGAACTTCTTCCTTTCCTTCACTATACTCTGCAACCCTTACCATACACTCTAACCCTTACCATACACTCTAACTCTAACCCTTACCATTCACTCTAACCCTTACCACTCATTCTAACCCTTACCATACACTCTAACTCTAACCCTTACCATTCACTCTAACCCTTACCATTCACTCTAACCCTTACCATACACTCTAACCCTTACCATACACTCTAACCCTTACCATTCACTCTAACCCTTACCATACACTCTAACCCATACCATACACTCTAACCCTTACCATATACTCTAAGCCTTACCATTCACTCTAACCCTTACCACACACTCTAACCCTGACCATTCACTCTAACCCTTATCATTCACTCTAACCCTTACCACTCACTCTAACCCTTATCATACACTCTAACCCTTACCACTCACTCTAACCCTTACCATACACTCTAACCCATACCATACACTCTAACCCTTACCATACACTCTAACCCTTACCATACACTCTAACCCTTACCACTCACTCTTAACACTTACCACTCCTTCTAACCCTTACCATACGTCCTCCCTCTAACCCCACCTTGCCTTACCACTCTAAAATTGATAATAGTAATCAAGCACAAAGAGCTTATTTTTCAGTAGAATATAAAAGTGAAAATTTGAGATCAAAGGATAGCTTATCTAGTAAACTGCTTGCTACACAAAGAGCTGAACTTGATTCCTAGAACCTTGAAAACTGGATGTAATATAATACACAACTACCTATAACTGCAACTGAGGTAGTCAGCAAGCTCCTAGCCTCACAGGTAAGCCACCTTAGCCTCCTGGGTGAGCCTACAGCAATGAATGATCTTACCTCACAAGAACAGGTGAATAGCCATCCAAAATTGCACACACGCACACACACACACACACACACGCACACATACACTTGCACACAATAAATACCCACAAAAGCCAATAATGGTTTATTGTTGAATATAAAATATATCATTTGCAGATAGGCTTTTATCTATTACAAGCATTTCTGTTGATATTCTGTTTGTCTTCCACTAGAAATTGAACCTGGCCTGCCTTACTCTAGATAGAAACTCTTCCTGTAGGGCAACATTTGCAGATCTTCTCTTAATTTTTATTTGGAGACAGGGTCTTATATAGTGGCCCAAGCTGGCCCTACACTTACTCTGTAATGAGGCTGTCCCTGAACGTGTCACCTTCCTTCCTCTGACTTCCAAAATAATAGGACTATGTGTGTGATCCACCAGGTGTGACATCATGTTCTTTAAGTGAAAGAATGTGTCAATAAAAAGTGTGTTGTTGCTGAGCTGATGAATGACAGTCTTCCGTTTGTGATTTCTGTTTGGGGGCTTTATCAGCTGTAGTATCTGGAATCTGAGTCTCTCAGCTTCTCTGTCTTTCTCCTAAGGCTGTTTGGACCACTCCCAGGGAGGATGGATCTGGTCTCTCAAATGAGCGTTTGTCTGTTAGTATATTCCTGATGTGAACAATATTACCCAGTTGCTAGGATACCAGCCAGTCTCCTCCTCCTCTACCATCTCCACCACCTTCTCCTTTTCACCCTCCTCCTCTTCCTTGTCCTCATCCTCCTCCTTCATTCTTTTTCTCTCTCCTCCTCCTTCTCTCTTATTTTCCTTCTCCCCCTCCTTTTCTTCCTTCTTCTTCCTTTTGAAACACAGTCGGATTATGTTGCTCAGGCTGCCCTGGAACTTGCTTTGTAAATCAGGCTGACCACAAACTCACAGAGAGATGCCTGCCTCACCTTCCCAGGTGCTGGGATGAAGACCATCAGGCCTGGCTGAGTCTGTCTTATTTCTTTTTTCTTCCAACACATGAACATACTGCCAATTTGTCACCCCTACATCCGAAGTAGTCTATTCTTCCTCTTCAGATAACAGAAAATTGGTAAGGGTGGTATGCTACAAAATTTTACTAACGTTTAAATTAGCATACCCTTGTATGTCATCTTCATAAATTAAGAGAAAGAGGAGGAAGAGAACAAAAAGGATGACAAAGAGGAGGAAGAAACTAAATGGTGTCCTAGCAACTGGGCAATGTTGTGCATACAAGGAATGTACTAACAGACACACCCTCATGTTTGTGCATTGCTGTTATTCTTTGTTCTTATTCATTACCCTCCCCAGATAATACAGTTTTACTTCAATAATTTTGACACCATGCCTGTTCAAACATTTCAAACATGAATTTCCTACATGTAGAATGTGAATAAAATGGACTCAGTGAAGCATGAGTGTCTGGAGTACAAAAGAACATGTGAGGTAGGCCAAAGGAAAGAGAGAGGTAGAGGGAAGGAGGGGCAGTGGAAAAAAGAGCTCTAAAGTCCAAGCTGTTCCACTGTTTCCTGCAGCATAACACAACAGGGATGAGTGGGATTTCTGCATGAACCCTACCTCCATGTTAAATTGTTTGTGGGGGAATAGCCAAGATAATTCAACATCAAAATTAATCTTAAATATATTAAGAGACTAAGGAAATGCTAAGGGTTTTAATATGAGCATCTACTAGTTTATATTTAAGCTAGAGTTTTGAATTAAAATGTTCTTCATAGGCCAATAAGGAGTGGCACTATTAGAAGATATGGCCTTGTTGGAGGAAGCATGTCACTGGAAGCAGGTTTTGAGGTTTCAGAAGCTCAAATAAGGCTTAGTGTTTCATTGACTCTTCCTGATGCCTGATGATCCAGATGTGGAACTCTCAGCTACCTATCCAGGACCTTGTCTGCCTGTGTGCTGCCATGCTTCCTGCCACAATGATAATGGACTAAGACTCTTTAAGCCAACTTTCCTTTATAAGAGTGGCGGTGTCACAGTGTTTCTTCACAGCAATTAAAATCTAACTAAGACACTATGCATCATGCAAGTTTGGACAAATGTTTATTAACTTCTCAGCATTATATTGTTTGCCGCCAAGATAAAAACACAGGCAATCTGCCTTCTGGTTTCAGTCTGTGCTCGGAGCTGATCCTGTGCCGAAGGACTATATGCACAAATAGCAACAGAAAAGAACAGGCCTCCCCGGAGAGAAGACAAGCCTGTGAGCTTAGGTAAGACCACCACTTCTACAGAGGGACCTGTCTGAAACCCTCAGGACACAGGAACTGAGGGGTAGCCTGGGACAAGAGCCTTCTGGTTTCCATCTGTGCCCTAAGCTGATCCTATGCCATAGTACTACAGAAACAAATACCACCAGGAGAGGACTTGTCTCCCAGGAGTGTTCACACACTTGAGAACATAAGTAAGACCACAACTTCTGTTCAAATTCTTGGACCAAGAGGGATCCTCCCAGAGCCATCAGAACACAGGAACCAAGAAACAGCAGGGGGCAGGACCATTCTGGTTTCTGTCTGCACCCCAGTGATGACCCAGTACAACAACACCCATACCTAAATTACTGCCTGAGAGAACTGGTCTCCCAGGAGAACTGACACAGAGGCTTGCAGGAGGAACAAGTCTTATTCAGAGACAGCAAGACCAGCTAACACCAGAGATAAGCAAATGGTGAACGGCAAGGGCTAGAACATAAGCAACAAAAACCAAGGCAATTTGGCAACCAGATTTCCCACAACAGCTAATACTGGTTATCCCAACACACCAGAAAAGCAGGACTATGATTTAAAATCACATCCCATGAAGATAATAGAGGACTTTAAAAAGGATATAAATAACTCCCTTAAAGAAATTCAAGAGAACAGAGGTAAACAGATAGAAGACCTTAAAGAGGAAACACAAAAATCCCTTAAAGAATAAAAGAAAAACACAACGAAACAGGTGAAGGAACTGAAGAAAACCATCCAGATATAAGCTGGAAATAGAAATAAAAATGAAATCACAAAGGGGAACAACACTGGAGATAAAAAAAAAAAACTAAGAAAGAGATCACTAGTCATAGAGAATTGAAGTCACCAAGAGAATTGAAGAGATAGAAGAGAGAATCTCAGGTACCAAAGATAGCATAGAAAACATTGAAACAACAGTGAAAGAAAATGCAAAATGCAAAAAGGTCATAACCCAAAAACATCCAGGAAATCCAGGACACAATGAGAAGACCAAACCTAAGGATAATAGATATAGAAGAGAATGTAAATTCCCAATTTAAAGGGCCAGTAAATATCTTCAACAAAATTATAAAAGAAAACTTCCCTAGCCTAAAGAAAGAGATACACATAAACATACAAGAAGCCTACAGAACTGAAAATAAGATCAGAAAAGAAATTTCTCCTGTCACGTAATAGTCAAAACATCAAATGCATAAAACAAAGAAAAACTATTAAAAGCAGTAAGGGAAAAAGGTTAAATAACATATAAAGGCAGGCCTATCAGAATTGCCAGAAATCTCACCAGAGACTATGAAAGCTAGAAGATCCTGGGCAGATATCATACAGACCCTAAGAGAACACAAATGCCAGCCCAGGCTACTGTACCCAGCAAAACTCTCAATTACCATAGATGGAGAAACCAAGATATTCTATGACGAAAGCAAATTTACACATTATCTTTCCAAAAATCCAGCCCTACAAAGGATAATAGATGAAAAAGGCCAACACAAGGAGGGAAACTACACCCTAGAAAAAGCAAGAAGTGATATTCTTTCAACAAACCCAAAAGAATATAGCCACACAAACATAAAAATAACATCAAAAATAACAGGAAACAGCAATCACTATTCATTAATATCTCTTAACATCAATGGACTCAAATCCTCAATCAAAAGACATAGACTAACAGAATGGATATATAAACAGGACCCAGCATTTTGCTGCATACCGGAAACACACCTCAGTGACAAAGGTAAACACTACCTCAGAGTAAAGGGCTGGAAAACAATTTTCCAAGCAAATGGTCCCAGGAAACAAGCTGGAATAGCCATTCTAATATTGGATAAAATCAACTTTCAACCAAAAGTCATCAAAACAGACAGGAAAGCACATTTCATAATCATGAAAGGAAAATATCTACCAAGAACTCTCAAGTCTGAAAATCTATGCACCAATGCAAGGTCATTCACATTCATAAAAGAAACTTCACAAAAGCTCAAAGCACACATTGCACCCCACACAATAATTGTGGGTAACTCCAACACCCCACTCTCCTCAATGGACAGATCAGGGAAACACAAACTAAAGAGAGACACAGTGAAACTAACAGAAGTTTTGTGCCAAATGGATTTAACAGATATCTGTAGAACATTTTATCCTAAATTGAAAGAATATATCTTCTTCTTAGCACCTCATGGTATCTCAGCACCTCCAAAATTGACCATATAATTGGTCACAAAACAGAACTCAAGAGATATAAGAAGATCAAACTAATCCCATGTCTCATGCCTCCTATCAGATCACTATGGATTAAGGCTGGTCTTCAATAACAACAAAAACAACAGAAAGCCCACATACACATGGAAGCTCAACAATGCTCTACTAAACGATACCTTGGTCAAGGAAGAAATAAAGAAAGGAATTAAAGACTTTTAGAATTTATTGAAAATGAAAATACAACATACCCAAACTTATGGGACACAATGAAAGCAGTGCTAAGAGGAAAACTCATAGTTCTGAGAGCCTCCACAAAAAAAACTGGAGAAAGAATACACTAGCAGCTTAACAGTACATCTGAAAATGCTAGAACAAAAAGAAGCTAATACACCCAAGAGGAGTAGAAGGCAGGAAATAATCAAACTCAGGGTTGAAATTAAGCAAGTAGAAACAAAAAAACTATACAAAAAATTAACAAAACCAGGAGCTACTTCTTTGAGAAATTCAACAAGATAGATAAACCCTTAACCAGACTAACCAGAGGGCACAGAGACACTACCCAAATTAACAAAATCAGAAATGAAAAAGGAAAAATAAAAACAGAAACTGAGGAAATAAAAAAAGAATCAGATCCTACTACCAAAGCCTATACTCAACACAACTAGAAAATCTGGATGAAATGGACAATTTCCTAGACAGACACCAAAAACCAAAGTTAAATAAGGATCAGATAGACCATCTAAACAGTCTCATATCCCCTAAAGAAATAGAAGCAGCCATTAAAATTCTCTCAACCATAAAAAGCACAGGACCAGATGGTTTAGTACAGAATTCTTCAGTGCTAATTCAGACCTTCAAAGAAGACCTAATACCAATACTCTTCAAAGTATTCCACAAAATAGAAACAGAAGAAACACTACCCAATTCTTTCTATGAAGTCACAGTTAGGCTGAGTATTCTCCCTTGGAGACGGAACAGTTTCTGTCTAATCAGGAACTTGTCACAATTTCCTTTCATAGAGGACTTTATAAGATTCCACCTCTGTATTTGTTAGACTCTGCCAGAGCCTCTCAGGTGACAACTATATCAGGCCTTCATTGGCAAGCATTTTCCAGCATCAACAATAAAGTCTGGTTTGGTGACTGTATACAGGATGGATCCCAAGGTGGGGCAGTCTCTGGATAGCCTTTCTTTAAGTCTGTGTTCCACACTTTGTCTCCATATTTTCTCTTGTGAGTATTTTCTTTTGCTTACCCTTCTAAAAAGCACTGAAGCATCCACATTCTGGTCTTCCTTCTTCAAGGCTTCATATGGTCTGTGGATTGAATCTTGGGTATTCAAAACTTTTAAGCTAATATCCACTTAGCAGTATGTGTTCCTTTGTGACTGAGTCACCTCACTCAGGATGATAATCTCAAGTTCCATCTATTTGCCTAAGAATTTCATGAAGTGGTTGTTTGAGCTTGGGGTCCCAAGATGGAGGAGTTGGAGAAGGGACTGAAGGAGCTGAGGGGGTTTGCAGTCCCATGGAGGGAGCAACAGTGTCATCAAGCCAGATCCCCGGAGCTCCCAGGGACTGGACCACCAACCATAGAATACACATGGAGCAATCCATGGTGCTGGCCACATATGTGGCAGAAGATGGCCTTGTTAGACATCAGTGGAAAGAGAAGCCCTTGGTCCTGAAGGTATTCGGTACCCTAGTGTAGAGGAATGTCAGGGTGGGAGGACAGGAGTGGGTGGGTGGGGGAGCACCCTCATAAAGGCAAGGGGAGGGGTGGTGGGATATCGGGTTTTCTAATGGAAGACCTGGAAAGGGGAAAACATTTGAAATATAAATAAAGAAAATATCCAATCAAAACAGAAGAAAGAAAACACCAGCTATCTCCATGGCTTGGCTACAAAGAATAACATAAAAGAAGCTAGAAAAGTAATCACACATCTCCATGCTCAATACAGAAAGCATCTGGGGTGCTATGAAGGGAGTTTAATGGGTAAATGGTTTGGGGCACAAGTGTG
The DNA here is from genome assembly GCF_947179515.1 of Apodemus sylvaticus. Lineage (NCBI taxonomy): Eukaryota > Metazoa > Chordata > Mammalia > Rodentia > Muridae > Apodemus > Apodemus sylvaticus. Next base: position 106,251,431 of record NC_067477.1, on the reverse strand, counting down.
AGGACCTGTATTTGGATCCTGACATCCCTATAAAAGCCAGCACCAGGATACATGCCTGGAAAATTATGGCACTAGGAAAACGAGATAATGGAATCATGGAAGCTCACTAATGAGCCAATCAGCCGAACATGGTAAACTTGATATTTAGTGAGAGATTCTCCTACAAAAATAAAGTGAATTTTACTGAGTAGAAGGCATCTCCATGTCAACCTGTGTCCTTACACATAAATTTACATATGCATATACCCCCATACATGCATGAATACATCTGATGTAGTTATATTATTAAAAAAAAACTTGATTTCTGAATATAAGGACTTCTTAGCTTCTAATTAATATATGGAATAATGTAGAGGGAAGAGGCAACAATAATAGAGGCTATGCAAGTAGATTGATAAATTAGTCTAAGAAATGAAAAAACAATAGAGAAAAAAATTGCATCTCTTTTCCATGATGCAAAGATTTCCTAAAAGAAGAAAGACAGTTGGCTTTGCCCTTTGACTTTCCTCAAATTCAATGTCCATTCAGTGTCTGAACCAATCTGAGTGCTGAGTAGACGCCCATTTGCCCTATAGACTGCTGTTATCTAAGATGCAATCCTGTACTGGGTAATAATTAATAAAGAGTACCACCCCACCAAGCCTCTGCACCAAGTCCCAGCATATCCCACTCGGGGAAACTCTCTCTTTCAGCTAGCTCTCACAACATCCCAGCTGTGTTTCCTCTCTGCCTTAGATTCTGTAAACAGCAGGAATCCAATGCTTCTGCCCAGCACCCACTCCTTCCAAGTATCCAGTAAAGCATGACTCTTAAACTTGAATAGTTAACCAAATATATTTATATATAAGAAACTCCCAATTTCATAAAGCCAATTTACAATGATAAGGTCTTACCCCAATGTTTCTAACCTCTCCAAAACACCAGAAGCATATCTGAAGCCATCTGGGTATCTGTGCCTCCTTCCCTGCTCTGCTCAACTGGCCCACTCATCCTCTCTCTCCCTCCTCCCTTCACTCTCTTAGATTCTTCTCCTCTCTGACTTCCAATCACTGCCTCTCACTGCCTCAATGTGAATGGATAGGAAATAGATTGATAAATTAGTCTAAGAAATGAAAAAAAACAATAGAGAAAAAACTTCTCAGACTCCTTTCCATGATGCAAAGATTTCCTAAAAGAAGAAAGATAGTTGGTTTTGTCCTTTGTCTTTCCTCAAATTCAATGTCCATTCAGTGTCTAAACCAATCTGAAGGCTGAGTAGATGCCCATCTGCCCTGTGGATTGCTGATATCTAAGATGCTATACTCTGTCATTTCTTCAACTATGTGTATCAACTCAAAGAATGTAAGGAATGAGACTTCTTGGGATACATTTCATTCTGGAATGAAGAGACTCCATAAAGAAAATCTTATGTAAGTTGGAAAAGAACAAAATGGAATAGTGCTAAGTAAGAACACATACTCCTTTTCCAATAATTTAGAGGACTGTGTAGCAGATGGCAGGATGAGAGCTATTAGCTGCACTGTATGTAAAGTGAATGCCCCTGAGGTCACATCCACCATGAGTTCATAGGAGGAAACACCCAAGCAGCTTATACGTAGGCAGAGGACAGCTGTGGACAATCCATTCACCCTACATGTTGACAAATAGAATGACAAATGCATCATAGGCTGAAAAAGGTGGGGGCACACACCTATGTATAATTTCATTCAGACTTCAAGAGAATTTCTTTACCATCTAAAACAAATAAAAGAAATAAGTGTTAAGCAATAAAAATCACAAAGTCAAGATTTGATAACACAGTGGTATCTATGACCTCCCTCCATGAGGATTCAGAGGAAGCACATTGTGTTTTGCTTTTAGTCTCGGTATTGAGCAAAATTCCAGATAAAGAATAACCATATCATAAATATACTTCATGATCAGTATCTATTACTTGTGTTCATCTCTAGGTTTTAGGATGACCAATGGTATTTTCTTTTTATAATTTAATTGGATATTCTTATAATAAGTACATGTTTTAAAATAAAGGAAAACACATACAAATTGAGTTCTTTGATCCTGATTACCACCATTGGCATCAATTCTGAAAAGCCTGCTGGGAAAAGGACACTGACAAGTATTAAGATTTATTTCCCAACAAAGTGAATGCTTAGTTCCCTATCCCTTACAGCCATGGTCCAATTACAATGTATTTGTTCTTCTTCTATTGCTATAATTACTGGCAAACATGGGAAGATTCCAATTTAATGGCTTCTGTCCTTCTGCCTTTTCTTCAGCAATTTATTTCCAAGCTTTATCTCCTTTCGTGTAGGAAACAACACACCTGAAAGACATACTTGCAACGTGATCATGGCAATGACTTGGACAGAATTGACAGGACTGCACATAATAGGCTGCATATAACTAGGAGAGGTGTTCAGAGACACAGTGATATGATTAGAAACTTACTGTGTTCTATACTTGAGAATGATGTCTTGGGAACCTCTTATCTCACTAATATATAGAGATATAGATGATGTAGATATATGTGTTTTAATAGGACATATATATTATTTTATATGTGTGTGTATATAATGTATATTATATATGTGTGTGACTATATGCAATACATGAAAATCAACAATCAAATCTGCTGAGACATTCTTATTCATGAGATACACTGAAGCTATACAGGTTGAAGCAGTCAAATCCACAAATGTATAAGCATCAGAGAATACTAAGTTGTCCTAAATAAGAGTTCCTTATATCTAGTGACCTTTATTCTGGCTTTCTTATGTTTTAAGGAAATAGTACGTTTAAGACCTCTTCCCCCAAGTGATCATTATATCCTACTGGTGTTGAAATCTTCTTTCTAGATCTAACCAATAAAATGATAGGCCAAGTCTAAGATTTGATCTATTAGAAAATAGCAGAACTAGGGAGAAAGCTAGTATGCACACACAAGCACTCACACACACTTTTCTTTTTAAAAAGAAGAAAAATGGCAAAGAGTATTCTATTGGTAAAAATGTGCAAATGGTATTTTAAAAGGCAAAGGCAAGACAAGAGAGTCTTAACTGCAGACTTAAATTTGCATGCATACATTTCCCAGGAGAGAACAGCAGGAGAAATATCACCTTACTTAAGGCATTTCTCCAGAAATGAGTGGTCAGTCATTCACTTGGTAAATTTCTAGGTTAGCTAGCTAATATGAACTCAAGAGCCAGGAAGTCTTTTATTTGTTACTGGAAACTTTGGGTTAAGAAGAAATATGACTATATCAGTGAATCCATGTGCAAATTAAATAAAACAAAAAAATAAATTTAAATGGTAAAAACCTCAAGGCTGGAAAGGTGGCTCAGTGAGTAAACTGCTAGCTACGCAAGCATGAGAAACTGAGTTTACATCCTCAGTGCTCTTGTAAATGGCTGGTTGTGACAGTATGCCTCTGTAGCACACTGGCCAGGCAGCCTGGCCTAAGTTTTTCAGCCCTAAGTTCAGTGAAAACCCTCATCTTGACAAAATTAAATAGAGAATCATTGAGGAAGAGAGCCAACATCAATCTCTGGCCTCCACATGGACACACATGAGTCCATGCAACCATGCACCCACCCACCCACACACACACACATACACACACACACACACACACACACACACACACACACGCACACGCGCGCGCACACACACACAGCCATGAATCTATGACAAATATAGTCTTATCATTGTTCAAAAAATTAACCAGAAAGACTGGCAAAATGCTACGACTAATTTAAAGAAATTTAAAGTAACAGAAAGAAGTATGTATTTTTCTATTAAAATGTATTTTTATAGCAGTGACATGTTAAAATGAATTTAAAGAGTGATGAAGTCTAGTGTAGTTCTGATAGGTCTTCCTTTTATATGTTAATTGACCTTTTCCCCTTACTGCTTTTAATATTCTTCTTTTGCTCTGTGTATTTAGTATTTTGATTATTATGTGACAAGAGGAATTTCTTTTCTAGTCCAATCTATTTTGTGTTCTGTAAACTTCCTGTATGTTTAGGTTAGGGAAGTTTTCTTCTATGATTTTATTGAAGATGTTTTCTGACCCTTTGAATTGAAGATCTTCATTTTCTTCTATTCCTATTATTCTTAGGTTTGGTCTTCATTGTGTACTGAATTTCCTAGATGTTTTGGGTAAGGAGCTTTTGGCATTTTGTAATTTTTCTGACTGTTCTGTCAATATCTTTTATGATACCTTCTACCTCTGAGACACTCTCTATCTCTTGTATTCTGTTAATGATCTCCTGATCTCTTTACTAGGATTTCCACTTCCAGGGTTCCCTTCCTTTGTGACTTATTTATTGTTTCTATTTTGATTTTTAGTTTCTGGATGGTTTTGTTCAATTCCTTCACCTGTTTTATTGTGTTTTCCTGCAATTCTTTAAGGGATTTATGAGTTTCCTCTTTAAGGGCTTCTACCTGTTTATCCTGTGTTCTCCAGTATCTCTTTAATAGAGTTATTTATGTCCTGCTTAATGTCCTCTATCATCTTCATGAAATTGGAAAGTTAGATAATATAATAGTATGCATATCATCTGCAAATAGTGACCACAAAAATTTTACCAGAGAACTCCTATACCTGATAAACAACTTCAGCAATGTGGATGGATATAAAATTAACTCAAACAAATCAGTAGCCTTCCTCCATACAAAGGATAAATGGCATGAGAAAGAATAAAATAGGTGATATTCCTAGACCTTAAATTGTAGTCACTAAAGATGGAACTTTCAGAGTATACCCACTGCTGCCTCCTTGTTTGTGGAGCTGTAACCTGTGCTTACCATACAATTTTGCATCCACAAACTACCTACTCCTACACACTCATTGCACTTTTTCATCCACATGGAATTAAAATCTTTCTGCAACAGTTAACCAAAGTAAAATTGTAATCCATTAATTTGTTTCTATCAGATATTTTGTCACAGTGACCCAATCATTTGCATTAACAGCTATTCTCAACTTGCTAATAGCTGAAAACAAGAAAGACAGAAAGGCTCAATGTAATTAGACAACTCAGAAAGCTGTGCTGCTTTCTAAAATAAACTTATCCTGAAATATGTTTGGTTTTCCCCAGATTCTTCTGCATGGGATTTCATTGCTCCCAAACACTGTGAGCTGTCTAAAGGCTCTTACTCTCAGAATTTGAGCATCTTCTACCTAGTTGAGCATCTTCTACCAAAATCATAAATCCCCAATGAGCTGTGATCAGAGAAATGCAAATCAAAATGACCCTGAGATTCCACCTTACACCAATCAGAATGGCTAAAATCAAAACCTCAGGTGACAACACATGTTGGCAAGGATATGGAGAATGAAAAACACTCCTCCATTGCTGGTGGGATTGCAAACTGGTACAATCATTCTGGAAATCAATCAGGAGGTTCCTCAGAAAATTGGAAATAGATCTAGCTGAAGATCCAGCAATATCACTCTTGGAAATATACCCAAAAGATGCCCCACCATGCCACAAGGGCACGTGTTCCATTATGTTTATATCAGCCTTATTTGTGATATCCAGAAGCTAGAAACAACCCAGATGTCCCACAACAGAAAAATAGATACAGAACATGTGGCTCATTTACACAATTGGATACTACTCAGCTATTAAGAATGAGGACATGCTGAGTTTTGCAGGCAAATGGATGGAACTAAAAAATATCATTCTCAGTGAGGTAACTCAGGCCCAAAAGCACATGCATGATATATACTCACTAATAAGTGGATATTAGCCAAAAAAGTGCAGAATACCCAAAATACAGTCCACAAAACTCAAAAAGGTCAACAAGTTAAAGGTTCCAAGTGAGGGCACCTCAGTTCCACTTGGGAGAGAGAAAAAAGCAACCACAAAAGGGGAAAGAGGGATCTGGGAGGGAGAGGAGATGACGGCGTAAGAAGGGATGTGGTAGGGGGAGGGGACAGGGGTATATGATATGGTATTGGATGGGGGAAAAGGACTGAAGCCCTGAGGGCCAGCAGAAATAATAGAAACAGGCAACATCAGGACCCTCCAGAATGTACCAGAGACCTGGGAGGGGAGAGACTCTCAGGACTCAAAGGGACAGACCCTAGATGAAATGCTCTACAGTAGGGAAAGGGAATTTGTAAGGCCCATCTCCAGCAGAATGACAAGGCATCAACTGGGGGATAGGGTTGCTATCCCACAGTCAAAACTCTGACCCATAATTGTTCCTGTCTGAAAGAACTTCAGGGATGGAAATGGAGAGGAGCCTGAGGAAAAGAAAGTCCAGTGACAGACCTAAAGTGGGATCCAGCTTAAGGGGAGGCCCCAAGGCCCAACACTATTACTGAGGCTATGGAGTGCTCACAAAAAGGGACCTATCATGACTGCACTTCGAAAGACCCAACAAGCAGCTGAACAAGTCAGGTGCAGATATTTGCACCCATCCAATCAACAAAAGCTGCTGACCTCTGTGGTTGAATTAGGGAAAATCTGGAAGAAGCCGAGGAGGGTAACCTTTTAGGAGGGCCAGCAGTCTCAATTAACCTGGACCCCCAAGATCTCTCAGACACTAGATCAGCAACCAGGCAGCAAACACCAGCTGATATGAGGCCCCGAACACACATACAGTAGAGGACTTCCAGGTCTGGATTCAGTCAGAGAAGATGCACCTAACCCTCAAGAGACTGGAGGCCACAGGAGTTTAGAGGTCTGGTGGAGTGGGGGGCATGGGAACATCCTGGATGGTGAACTATCAGAGGATGAACAGGGGTTGAGGAATAAAACCTGAAGTGTTAAAAAAAAAAAGAAAATAAATTAAATTTTAATAAAATGTAGCTGTCCTATTTAGCATTAACTATTAACTTGATAGTTAATAGATAGGGTCCTAGGAAAAACAAGTTTCATTTGGGTAATTGTCTTGATCATCTTGGTCTGTAGACATATCTGTGATAGATTTTCTTGATTGCTAATTGATTTATGAAAGCCCAACCTACTGTAGGTGATAACAATTTCCTGCACAGATGGTTCTGGTTGTATAAGGAAGCTAAGGCGTGAGCCAACAAGCAATGTTCCTCCATGACTCCTCCCTTGAACTCCTGCCCTGATTTCTCCCCACAGCAAGGGAATTTCTAGGTTCTTGTCATCTCCCTCTTACACAATTATTAACGTCTAAGTTCCAATTTAATATAAGCACAATGTATAATGCAGGTACAGGGGACATACATAGATATGATCATGGCCTCACCTTGTAGAGTGAAGTGTCCTGGGACAGCTATGGTTATCTTCCCAGAGCAACATTACTTTATACTGAATATTGTCTTCTCTGTGCTCCTTAAAGACCTTATTTACTACCCCTGTATCAACCTTGTTCTGACATCTTCCAGATTATCCTTGTACCTGTCTTCCTATATGGTGAAGGACCTTGAAAATGAAGGTCTGGTGATTAACATCGTCACACCCATCATCCTCGCCCAGTGCTTAGCAATCTTCATACCCTGTCATCTTCACTCAATTCTTGGGAAAAGACGAGACAGTTCAATTGAATTATGAAAGAGTTTAACATGTACCACCAAATAACACAGATTCACTGAAAGCTGAACTGTACTGAAATGGAAGCAAGTGAAAATCAGGGTGCAAAAGCTCACAAAATGTCACCAAACTAGTGATCAAATAAAAATGTGGACCTATTCCAATGGCTGTCCCATTGCTAACATCACAAGGGTATCCCATGAGAGCAACTTCACTCCTTGCTAACCAAGCTGAACCTACCTGAGTACATATGCAACCTCAGCTTTGGGCTTTTTGACTTGTATTATTTTGTTTCCCTTAGTACCCCATATTTATACAAAGACTTCCTGGACACAACCAGACATGAAATGCCTTTTCAAAATCTGTGCCTTCGTGCACCTCTGTCAAGTACTTACTTTACTATTTCAAGACTGCTGAAGGCATTCTCACAAATTTTATGAAAGCCCTAGAAGTATGCAAGTACAGATGACCACACTCCTCCCTCTGTACCCTCCTTTCCTCCCTTGTTATCAATCAAGTCTGGTGAGTTCCTTAAGAGCTTGGAATTGACTCCTGCGGCTATTGAAATGGCTCCTCCAGCTAACCAGAAAGCACAATTCTTTCAGAAGTTGATTGCAATGACCCACACTTCACATTTTCAGTGGGTCTCATGTCTAACCTCCCCAGGATCCTTTGCTGTATCCACTCCTCTTCCTCTAGGGAAGAAAGATTGGGACGAAGAATTTCTATCATTTGCGTTCCTTTTTGTCCTTGGAAACACTATGTACTGTACTTCTAACAGTACCTATTTCATCTTTCTCTGAGCTATCAATTTTGTAGGGTCCAAAATCCAATGTTAGGAAACTGGAGCCTGCCTTTTTGGTCCATAGTTAATGAGAGATGATAGCATGCCTGAGTCTCATTCTCCAATAGAACCTTGATTTTAGTAGTGAAATTAATAACTTGCTTCCTGCCTCAAGTCAGAGAATTGTGTTTCCACTTAGAGTCCTGTCAGCCCTCAACAGTCCTTTCCTCTAGGCCAGAAAACAAATACCCACCTCCAGGGTAATTGGGGGCTTGGTCTTGTATTCGGCTCCCAGGTGCTGGAGCAGATGCATAGGAGTGTGATCTGGGGGCATCTAGAAGAAAGGTGGTTGAACAGAGGCAAGTCTTGTTTGACAGCCAGAAATCTCAAAGTTTCTTCTCAGCAGGATATTCCTTCTTCCATGGAAACTCACCGGAAGTGCATTACCTACCTTGTTCACAGTGTGTTTCAGAAAGCCACTAAGTGAAGGTAACATTTTACCCTGCTGGTTTTATTTCTTACCTAGCCTGTCCTCCATCAGGGCTTGCAAAATGCTGCCATACAATTACAGCAATCTGACAGGCACTTCACAATTTCCCAGAGCTCTTAAGTGGGCTTACTTCCTCCGCTCCTTTCATTTTCCAAAGAGTAATTGGAGTGAATCAGTCTCTTATTGCCTCCAATTTCCAGAGCACCCTCCTTAAGAAGAGGAAGGCAAGTGTGGCTTCAGCCACCTTACAAATTTGCAGTTGGGGGCAAACAGGTGTGCCTGCTTTCTGCCTTTCCAGCTTCGATTATGCTCTAGTCAATTCAGTGCTGGCTTATGATTTAAGAGTTCACTCTGATGATCAAAGTCACCCTTGTTTGTCCCAGTTCATGGAAAATTAGCACCAACCAGTTGTCCTGCTCAGGCCAGCAGCATTCCTTCCCAAACCCCTCCCCTACAATCCTCTGAACTTTCAACTTAGGCAATGTGTTTTCATTGTTGCCAAAAAAACCTTTTAGGTTCTTTTTCCTATAACTTTTCTTATATAGTTCCCCTATATTGATTTTTTTTCAACCAGGAATAGTGGTGTGTACCTGTAATATGCTTAGGAGACCGAGTGAAGGGAATGGTTTTGAGTTCAATACCAGCCTTGGCTATGTAGAGAGTTCCAGGGTAGCTAGGGCTTCAAAGCATAACCCTGTACCAGAAAATCAAAAGAAAAATTATATATACATATGAATATACATATATACAAGTATATACATATACATATAAACATATATATATATATACATGTATTCATGCATATGTGTAAACATGCATATATACATATAAATGAGTCCTGATATTCAGGGTCACTGCCTTTCTGGCATATTGTTCTTCACTGTACATTAATGCCTATTTATCCACCCCAGATATTCCTCCCTCTTCTTAGGAAATGCTGGCACATATAAGCTGTGCTCTGTGTTCAGACTGGAAATGGATATATAGGATGATTTCTGATAACAGGGATTTAGAGCTTTAGCTAACAGAACCACCTGCTGATAGGAAAACCCATAACTGTGATCTAAAAACCAAGCCCACTGGATGTACACACACACACACACACACACACACACACATACACATGCATATATGTTATGTTATATGTATATATGTAGACATATAGGTATGTACTCACATATGCATGTTTATATATATATACATGTGTATGTGTATACGTGTATACATATAGGTATATGTACATGTGTGTGTGTGTGTGTGTGCATTTTTCTGCTGATTCAAATCTAGCATTCATGAATCTTACTTTCCCAAGAAGATATTTATCCTACCCTAGATACTCCTAGCTACTAGAATAGATAAATCACTCAACTTTCTATCTAAAGGTATTTCTGCATGGCATATCTACTTTAGTTGTTACTAACACTGTTGGTTATATGGAACCTTAAGATTCATATATATAAATAAGTCAAAGAAATTATCAGTGTTGCAGAAAAACAGATGGCTCATCACTGTGTCTTGCAGGATATATGAAGAGTATAACTACACTGTTAAGCTGGAGAGATGGCTCAGTGGTTAAGAGCACTAACTGCTTTTCCAGAAGTCCTGAGTTCAATTCCCAGCAACCATATGGTGGCTCACAACCATCTGTAATCAAATTGGATACCCTCTTCTGGTGTGTCTGAAGATAGCTACCGTGTACTCATATAAATAATATAAATCTTAAAAAAAAAAGAGTATAGAATAGCAGTAGGATTCCTGGTAAAGAGTACCTACCCAAGGTTAAGGAATACTCTGCATGGCAATACATATAAGTATCCAGCTGGAGTTAATTAGGTAACTAAAACAATCATAGGATCATCAGAGGGAAGGCATACATAAAGTATCCAAGGAATAAGCTGGCCTTTTAAACTAGGGATCTGTAAGCAGTCAAAGGAGCCAGGGAAGAATAATTTGGCAGTGATTTTTGGGAAAGTTAGGGAGAACCAAATATGGTGATGGAGAAGCCGGAATGATCCTGAAGACTAAGATAAGGAGCTTGGTACAAACCACCGGCACAGTGGGCATGATGGGAGAGTTGTAATTAGCTTGGACTGTCATGATCAAATACACTAGAAAATATTCTTTTTTAGGTCAACCTTGGGTACATACACATGGTTAGCTAGGCAAGCACAGATGTCTGCATGTGCATAACGAAGCATGTACTTTATTATTTCACTAGTTGTCTACTTCCTCAAGTATGGCTTTACTCAGTGAAGTTATTTATTCTGTCAGGAACCCAACCTAGCATATTCTGCCCCTCTCAGCTCACCTTGAGTGTGCCCTTCTGAGTAGAGGCACATAGACTCAGGAGCAATACAGACCATACTCAAGATGCTGAGTCCTAGTATACACTCTGTCTCCTGCCCTTGTGCTTTCCCAAAAGGAGAGCAAATTGGAGAAGAACAAGAAAAATAATGTTTCCATGTCACACCTAAGGTATGTTTTATTAATATTAAGTATTTACATAAGAGAATTACAAAGAGATTAAACTAAATCTCATGCTCAAATGGGATTTCGTGAAATGTGACATATACCAAATGCTTGACCCTGTATGAAATCCCTTGATTTGTTGACTCTACTCCTTCTTCTGGTGCCTAGGCAATCCCACATTGGCATCTGTCATTGCCCTGCATTTCTTTGTATACTTGTCTCATCGAAGATGTTCTTGAACAATGTATTATTGTGTTATAATGTTCTTGAACTTTATCAAAGTAGATCAACTTTTTGTGAAGACTTCTAAGATGCTTTTGTTGGCAGCAATCTGTTTCTGAGGCTCAGCCAGCAGAGTGAAGTATTTGCTTCTACTGCTCTACACCATCAACCAGGTATAAGTATTACCCTGTGTATTTGTCCATCACTCTAGCAGCAAACAAGTGGGCTCCTTTGTCTATCACATTGCTGCTGCTTGACCTATCCTTCCATAAGTCTATTGTCCTTTCAGCTCCCTTTTCAATGACTACAATCAAATTTTAGAAACCTCACTTTTGCCTGTTTTTTAATTAATTGATTTATTTACTTTATATCCCAATATTAGTACCTCCTCATTCAGATCCTCTGCCTATTCCCCGCCCCTTCTCCTCTGATAAAGGGGCATCTCATCTTGGGTGTCACCACAATCTAACCTCCCAATCCCCCACTCACACCCCACCCCCACCCTCTCCACCCCAATCCCTCCCCAGGTGCATCAAGTCACTGCAAGACTAGGCACATCCTCTCCTACTGAGACCAGACAAGGCAACCCAGTTAGGGGAATGGGCTCCACCACAGGCAGGCAACAGATTCAACAGCAGTCCCCACTCCAGTTTTTGGGAGACCCCCATGAAGACTAAGCTGCACATCTGCCACATATGTGGGGGGCCTAGATCTAACCAATGCTCACTCCGGTTGGTGATTCAGTCTCTGGGAGGCCCCAATGGTCCAAGTTAGTTGACTGTTGGTCTTCCTGTGGAGTCCCTCTTCTCTTCAGGTACCTCAACCTTTCCCCCAATTCTTCCACAAGATTCCCCCCAGCTCCATTTAATTTTTGGCTGTGAATCTCTGCATCTGTTTCCACTGGCTGCCATACAAGATTTCTCTGTTAAGAATGCTCTGTTTAGCTCTATGCACCATTTTATAATTGGTTATTTCACGTGTTAGTGTCTAACTTCTTGAGTTCTTTATATTTTTAGATATTAGCCCTCTCTGTAAAATGTAGGATTGGTGAAGTTTTTTCCCAATCTGAAGATTTTTTTTCCTCATTTTTGTCTTATTGACAATGTTCATCACCTTACAGAAGCTTTGGCATTTCATGAAGTCCCATTTATTAACTGTTATCTTAGTGCCTGAACTAGTAGTGTTCTGTTCAGGAAATTGTCTCCTGTACCGAGGAGCTCAAGGCTATTCCCTACCTTCTGTTCTATTATATTTAGTGTATATTTTTTTATGTTGAGGTCTTTGATGCAAATGGACTTGGGTTTTGCGCAGGGTGATAAATGTGGATCCATTGTCTTTTTTTCCATGCAGACATCCAATTAGACCAGCAGCATTTGCTAAAGATTCTCTACCTTTTCCATTATATGGTTTTGGTTTCTTTGTCAAAACTCAAGTATTTGTAGATATGTGGGTATATTTCTGTGTCTTATTTAATTCTGTTGATCAACCTAGCTGTTTTTATATTAATACCGTGCAGTTTCTAATACTATTGCTAGGTAATATGACTTGAAATGTGGGGATGGTGATACCTCCAGAAATTCTTTTATTGTTCAAAATTGTTTTAGTTATCCTGGGGTTTTTGTTTATTCCATATGAAGTTGAGAATTGTTTTCAAGCTCCACAAAGAATTGTGTTAAAATGTTGAAGGGAATTGCACTGATTTTGTAGATTGCTTTTGGTAAGATAGCCATTTTCATTATGTTAATCCTACTGATCCATGAGCATGGAAGATCTTTCCATCTTCTGATCTCTTCATCAATTTCCTTCCTCAGAGACTTGAAGTTTTTGTCATACAGGCCTTTCATTTGCTTGGTTAGAGTTACACTAAGATATTTTATTTATTGCTATTGTGAAGGGGGTTCTTTCCCTAATTTCTTTCTCAGCCCATTTAGCAGTCATATAAAGACAGGCTACTAATAGTTGTTTTAGTTAATTTTGTATCTAGCCACTTTGCTGACGATGCTTATCAGCTATAGGAATTCTCTAGTAGAATTTTTAGAGACCCTCATACATATAATCATAACATCTAGGAATAGATGACTTTTGACTTCTTCATTTCCAATTTGTATCCCCTTGATCCCCTTTAGCGGTCTTATTGTTTTAGCTAGAACTGCAAGTACTATATTGAATAGATATAGAGAGAGTGGGCAGCCTGTCTCTGATTTTAGTAGAAATGCTTTAAGTTTCTCTACATTTAATTTGATGTTGGCCATTGGGGTGCTGTATATTGTCTTGTTGTGTTTAGGTATACACCTTGTATCCCTGATCCCTCCACAACCTTTAACATGAAGGGGTGTTAGGTTTTGTCATAGGTTTTGTCATCATCTAATGAGATGATGAGATGCCTTTTTTTCTTATAGTTTATTTACATAGTGGATTACATTGATGGATTTTCATATATTAAACCAACCTGTATTCCCAGAATGAAGCCCACTTGGGTTCAAGGTGGATTATGTTTTGATGTGTTCTTATATTCAGTTAGTGAGTATTTTTTGCTTCAATGTTCATAAGGGAAATTGGTCTAAAATTCTCTTACTTTGTTGAGTCTTTGGGTGGTTTAGGTATCAGGGTGATTGTGGCCTCAAAGAATGAGCTTGGCAATGCTGCTTCTAATTCTATTTTGTGTAATATTTTCAAGAGTATTGGTACTAACTCTTCTTTGAATGTCTGTGAGAATTCTTCACTGAAATCTGGTCCGGGCCTTTTTTTTGGTTGAGAAAAATTTTAATAATGGTCTCTATTTCCATGGGAGTTATAGGACTATTCAGGTAGTTTGCTTGACCTTATTTTAGCTTTAATAATTGGTATCTGTCTAGAAAACTATCCATTTCATTTAGATTTTCTAATTTGCGGAAATATTTGTTACCTTTTAAAGTAACAACACCTAGGGATTCTTTGTATTTTCTCAGTATATGTTGTTTTGTCTCCCTTTTTCTTTCTGATTTTGTTAATTTGGGTACTTTCTCTCTGCCTTTTAGTTAGTTTGGCAAAGGGTTTGTCTATCTTGTTCTCAAAGAAGCAGCTCTTGATTTTGTTGATTCTTTGATTGTTCTCTTTGTTTCTAATTGATTGGTTTCAGTCCTAAGTTTGATTATTTCCTGCCTGTCTACTTCTCTTGGGTATGTTTTCTTATTTTCTAGAGCTTTCAAGTATACTCTTTTTTTTTTTTTAAAGGCAAAGGACACCATCAAGAGGACAGATCGGCAACCAACAAATTGGGAAAAGATCTTCACCAATCCTACATCAGATAGAGGGCTAATATCCAATATATATAAAGAACTCAAGAAGTTAGACTCCAGAAAACCGAACAACCCTATTAAAAAATGGGGTACAGAGTTAAACAAAGAATTCTCACCTGAAGAACTTCGGATGGCAGAGAAGCATCTTAAAAAATGCTCAACTTCATTAGTCATTAGGGAAATGCAAATCAAAACAACCCTAAGATTTCATCTTACACCAGCCAGAATGGCTAAGATTAAAAATTCAGGAGACAGCAGGTGTTGGAGAGGATGTGGAGAAAGAGGAACACTCCTCCACTGCTGGTGGGGTTGCAAGTTGGTACAACCACTCTGGAAATCAGTCTGGCGGTTCCTCCGAAAACTGGGCACCTCACTTCCAGAAGATCCTGCTGTACCACTCCTGGGCATATATCCAGAGGATTCCCCACCATGTAATAAGGATACATGCTCTACTATGTTCATAGCAGCCCTATTTATAATTGCCAGATGCTGGAAAGAACCCAGGTATCCCTCAACAGAAGAGTGGATGCAAAAAATGTGGTATATCTACACAATGGAGTACTATTCAGCCATTAGAAACAATGAATTCATGAAATTCTTAGGCAAATGGATGGAGCTAGAGAACATCATACTAAGTGAGGTAACCCAGACTCAAAAGGTGAATCATGGTATGCACTCACTAATAAGTGGTTATTAACCTAGAAAACTGGAATACCCAAAACATAATCCACACATCAAATGAGATACAAGAAGAAAGGAGGAGTGGCCCCTGGTACTGGAAAGACTCAGTGAAACAGTATTCGGCAAAACCAGAACGGGGAAGTGGGAAGGGGTGGGAGGGAGGACAGGGGAAGAGAAGGGGGCTTACGGGACTTTTGGGGAGTGGGGGGGCTAGAAAAGGGGAAATCATTTGAAATGTAAATAAATTATATCGAATAAAAAAAAAAGAATTGACAAATGGGACCTCATAAAATTACAAAGTTTCTGTAAGGCAAAGGACACTGTCAAAAGGACAAAACGTTAACCAACAGATTGGGAAAGGATCTTCACCAAGCCTAAATCTGACAGAGGGCTAATATCTAATATATACAAAGAACTCAAGAAGGTAGACACCAGAGAACCAAATAACCCCATTAAAAATTGGGGTACAGAGCTAAACAAAGAATTTTCACATAAAGAACTTTGGATGGCTGAGAAGCACCTTAAGAAATGTTCAACATCATTAGTCATTAGGGAAATGCAAATCAAAACAACCCTTAGATTTCACCTCATACCAGTCAGAATGGCTAAGGATAAAAACTCAGGAGACAGCAGGTGTTGGTGAAGATGTGGAGAAAGAAGAACACTCCTCCACTGCTCTTGGGATTGCAAGATGGTGCAACCACTTTGGAAATCAGTCTGGCGGTTCCTCAGAAATCTGGGCATGACACTTCATTAGCACCCTGCTATACCACTCCTGAGCATATACCCAGAGGATTCCCTGGCATGCAATAAGGACACATGCTCCACTATGTTTATAGCAGCCCCATTTGTAATAGCCAGCAGCTGGAAAGAACCCAGGTGTCTCTCAACGGAGGAATGGATACAAAAAATGTGGTATATTTACACAATGGAGTACTATTCAGCCATTAGAAACAATGAATTCATGAAATTCTTAGACAAATGGATGGAGCTGGAGAATATCATACTAAGTGAGGCAACCCAGTCTCAAAAGATCAATTATGATATGCACTCACTGATAAGTGGATATTAGCCTAGAAACTTGGAATACCCAAGACATACTCCACATATTAAATGATGCCCAAGAAGAACGGAGGAGTGGCCCCTGGTTCTGGAAAGACTCAGTGCAGTAGTATAGGGGAATAGCAGAACAGGGAAGTGGGAAGGGGTAGATGGGGAATAGGGGGAGGGAAGAGGGCTTGTGGGACTTTGTGGGAGTGGGGAGCCAGAAAAGGGGAAATCATTTGAAATGTAAATAAAAAAAGAAAGTAGACTATTTGTTTGATCTACTGAAAAAAAAATTTCTTTTAAGATTTATTTGCTTATTTTATGAATGAGTGTTCTATCTGCATATACAACTGCATGCCAGAAGAGGGCATCAGATTCTATTTATAGATTGTTGTGAGCCACCATGTGGTTACTGGCAATTAAACTTGGTAACTTTGGAGGGGAATATAAGGACAGAGAAAAAGGAGGGAGGTGATCGGAGAATGGATGGAGAGAAGAAGGTTTATGGAAGATATGGGGAGAGGGGATCTGGGAAAGGGGAAATCATTTGGAATTTAAACAAAGAATATAGAAAATAAAAAATATTAAAAAAAAAAAAACTTGGTAACTTTGGAAGATCAGCCAGTGCTCTTAATCACTGAGCCCTCTCTCCCGCCCCTCAGGTATACCCTTAAATCTTTAGAATGAGAATTCAACTTCATTATGGAGGCACTTAGTGCTATGAACATTCATTCAGTAGACCAGGCTGGCCTCAAACTCAGAAATCTGCCTGCCTCTGCTTCTCAAGTGCTGGGATTAAAACTGTGTACCACCACTGCCCAACAAGATTTATTTATTTATTATATGTGAGTACACTCAAGAAGAGGGCATCAGATCTTGTTACAGATAGTTGTGAGCCACCATGTGGTTGCTGGCATTTGAACTCAGGACCTTCAGAAGAGCAGTCAGTGCTCTTAACTGCTGAGCCATCTCCCCATTCATATTAGCACTGCTTTCATTATGTCCCATAAGTTTGGATATGTTGGGCCCTTGTTTTCACTGAATTGTTGAAAGTGTTTAATTTTTTTATTTCTTCCCTCAGTTCAGTTTTTATGAGTTTGTAGCCTTTCTGTTGTTTCTGTTGTTTCCTGTTTCCAGCCTTAATACATGGTGATCTAATAAAATGAAAGGGATTATTTCAATCTCCTTATATCTGCTAAGGCTTGCTTTGTGACCATTTATATGGTCAGTTTTGGAGAAGGTTCTATGAGGTGCTGAAAAGGAATATTCTTTTGTGTTTGGGTGAAATGTTCTGTAGATATATTAAGCCCATTTGAATCAAAACCTCTGTAAGTTTCATTATTTCCTCTGTTTTCTGTCTCAATGACCTACCCATTGGTGAGTGGAGTATCAAAGTCTCCCACTATTAATTTGTGGGGATCCATGAATGATTTATTGTTTCTTTTTAAAATGTGGGTACCCTTGAATTTGGGGCATAGATGTTCAGAACCGAGAAGTCCTCTTGTTAGATTTTTTTCCTTTGATGAGTATGAAGTGTCCTTCCTCATCTCTTTTAATAACTTTGAATGAAAGTCTATTTTAAGAGATTAGAGTGGCTACTCCAGCTTATTTCTTCAGTCCATTTGCTTAGAAAAGTGATTTCTAGCTCTTTTTTCTCTGAAATAATATCTACATTTGTGGCTGAGGTATATTTTTAAATTATTATTCAGCAGAATGATGGATCCTGTTTATGCATCCATTCTGTGAGACTGTGTCATTGTATTGGGTAATTAAGGCCATTGATGTTGAAAGATATTCATAACCAAAGATTGTTAATTCCTGTTAATTTCATGTTGGTGGTGGCAGCATGTGTATTAAAGGGGTGGTTGGAGTTTTTCTTCTAGTATCTTCTATAGAGAAGAGTTAGTGAAAAGATATTGTTTAAATTAGGTTTTGTCATAGAATTTCTTGGTTTCTCTATCTGATTGAAAGTTTTACTTGTTATAGTATTCTGAGTTAGCATCTGTGGTCTCTTAAGATCTGCAAGACATCTGCATAGGCCCTTCTAGCTTTTAAAGTCTCTGTTGAGAAGCCAGCTGTTATTCTGATAGGTATACCTTTACATATTACTCGGCCCTTTTCAATTGCATCTTCTAATATTTTATTTGTTCTATACATTTAGTGTTTTGATTATTATGTGTAGGAGGATCATCTTCTGGTTCATTCTATTTGCTTTTCTGTATGTTTCTTGTATATTTATAGGCATCTATTTCTTTAGGTTAGGGAAATATTATTCTATGATTTTATTGAAAATATTTTCTGGGCCTTTGAACTAGAAATCTTCTTTTTCTATTATTTTTGGGTTTTGTCTTTCACTCTATCCCAATTTTCCTGGATGTTTTATTTTATAGACATTTTATATTTTGTATTCTCTTTGGCCTATGTATTGATTCCTTTGAACGTATCTTCTTTGCTCAAAATCCTCTCTTCCATCTCTTGTATTTCATTGGTAATGCTTGAGTTTATAGTTCCTGTTCTCATTATTAGGTCTTTATTTTTTGTATTCTATTTACTTACTTACTTACGCTTTTTATGTTCTATCACCAGTGTGCAGATTCATGGTGTTCACATCTTACAACATTGTCATTGTGCATATTATATAGAAAACTACTAGCTCAATGATTTCAAAATGTCTTCAAGAAATTAAAAGATGTTTCAGGATAAAAGGATATGTGGACATTTTAAATAATAAAGTATTTCAATATATACATTCAGCTATCCAAAATGATATACATCTATTGATCTACAAAAAAAAATAAGACAATACAGGCTGTTCATGTTTGATGCTGGTTCAAGAATCCTTTGCATATTTTCTGATGGGAGAATGTAACTAACATTCAGTAAAAATCATTCCAAGCATTTCACATTTTAACTTAATCTGAGGTAGCCATGCCTGGTGTGTTACTGTCTTGATGTTAGAAGCAGGAGCTGTGAAGCACAAGGAGAATCGTCTGGTTCACTGCAGTGTACCCTGAGGTTAAGACCTGGTATTTGGCTTCCATGTTTATGTTTTCTATTATTTTTGTTGTTATTGAAGACCAGCCTTAGTCTGTGGTGGTCTGATAGGGTGCATGAAATTATTTCAACCTTCTTGTATCTCTTGAGGCCTGTTTTATGACTGATTATATGGCCAGTTTTGGAGAAGGTTGTTAAGAAGGTATATTCTTTTGTTTTAGGATGAAGTGTTCTGTATATATCTGTTAAATCCATTTGATCCATAATATCTGTTAGCTTCACTGTGTCTCTATTTAATTTATGTTTCCATGATCTGTCTGTGGTGTTAGCTGGTCTTGCTGTCTCTGACTGTGGCTTGTCTCTCCTACAAGCCTGTGTGTCAGTACTCCTGAAGACAAGTTCTCTCTGGGAGAATTTGTGTATGGAGAGTTGTGGCACAGGGACAGCTCCAGGGTGCAGATGGAAACCTGAAGAATCCTGTCTCTGGCTGTTCCTTGGTTCCTATGTCCTGATGACTCTAGGCTGGTACCTTTTGGCCAGGAATTTGCGCAGAAGTGTTGGTGTTACCTGTGCTCACAGGTGTGCCAGCACTCCTGGGAGACCAGCTCTCTCCCATCGGTTTTTGGGTAAGGAGTGCTGTCACACAGGATCAGCTCAAAGTGCATACAGAAACTGGAAGGATTCTGTCCCAGACTGCTCCTCGGTTCCTGTGTCCTTAGGTCTCCGAGAGGGTCCCTCAGAGCAGAAATGGTGGTCTTACCTGTACTCACTGGTATGCCTGCACTCATGGTAGACCAGATCTCTTCTAGTGTTATTTGGGTATGGAGCACTGTGGCACAGGATCAGCTCCGGGAGCAAATGAAAACTGGATGAATACTCTATCTTGTATTCTTAAGACTGCACTGAAGCAAGACAGAAAACCACATGGGCAAACCCAAACTCCATGTTTCCAAGTCCAATGTCAAAGCATACTTCAGATAGATCTACTCCATTCATCCTTGTTGACTGCTATCTGGCATTCAGCAGCAGCAAACTTTGTTCTCTTGGGTTGGTTCCACTCCCTGTTAGCCACTTTTCTTGGCAAGTATCCCAGAGCTGGTCTCAGCGATGCTGGTCTCCTCTTCATCAGCACCAATTTCTTAGTCCCAGCTAACCAGTCTCAATTGTCCCAGTAAACCGTTATATGTTTGAGTCTAAAGCCAGAGCCACATGGCCAAAGCTACCAAGGTCTGCTGTTTGCTGGAAAGAGAACATGGTCCCTTTGTTCTATTACATTATCACCCTCTTAGTTTTTTTCATCTCCCTGATTGCCTCGGTTTGTGTTTTCTTTGTTTCTTCTATTATTATTTTCAGTTTTTAAACCGTTTTTTTTTCATATCTTTCACCTGTTTGAATGTATTTTCCTGTATTTCTATAAGAGATGTATTGATTTACTCTTTAAAAAGAATGAGTCATCTTTATAAGATTGGATTTCAGATCCTTGTGCTTCCAATGTTTTTTATGCTATCTAGGGCTTGCTGTAGCAGGATAGCTGGGCTCTGGTGTTGTCATATTGCCCTGATTCTTGTTGGTTGTGTTCTTAAGCTGTCCTTTAGCTATCTGCTTTTCCCTGATGTTGACTGATTATTCTGATACCAGCATAACTCATTAAGAAGGCAGGGCTAGCCCTGGGCCAGACAGTGGTGGTGAAGGGACCAGTATCTGCTGGCTACACCTCAGATGGACACAATTGCCAAGAGACTGGTAGGGCAGTGTTCCAAGCTTGTTCTTGGTCCCCATGCAGGCCTCCACAGAGAATCAGGATGCTCTTGGGGTCTCCTAAGGTTCCTCAGGATGGCAGGGCAAGCTAGTGCCACACAATGGAGGCCAGGGCATAGCATTCAACTCACCTCTACCTGATCTGGAGAGTAGAAGTATAAATGTCAAATATAAATATCATTTTGAGGACTTTTTAAATCTAATTATTTATCTAGTAATTTATTTGTGATGTGTATATGTGAGTGTTTATATACATGTATAAGCACCATATGCATACCTGTTAACCACAGAGGCCAGAAGAAAGCTTCAGTTCTACTGGGACTAGAAATAGAGGGAAACATGAACTACCATGTAGGTTCTGGCAATGGAACTCAGGTCCTTTGCAAAAGGAAGCAAGTGATTTTAATCATTGCACCATCTCTTCATCCCAAGAAGAGATATTTTGGCATGATGTTTGAAGAATCACAAAACTGTTGAGTCATACACAGGCATTCACATACAAGTGTACCTACACATGCCTACCACACACATACTCAAAGTAAAAGAATGTATATCGTATTTGCAGAAACATAAGGAAGACAGAATATGTACATTTCTGTGAATATGTGGATCTGGCAAGCCAAAACCAATACTCACATACTCACACACATACTCAAAGTAAAAGAATGTATATCGTATTTGCAGAAACATAAGGAAGACAGAATATGTACATTTCTGTAAATATATGGATCTGGTAAGCTAAAACCAATATTAGGAAATAAGCCATACAATCTCAACTCTACCTTTCACATATAGCAAGAAGCCCAAAAAACAGTAGGAATACAAAGCCTCCTTGGAACCAATGCCATCCTAAACAAGTGCAATCTGTAAGAATAATATTGACAGCAACCAGCATGCTTGTTTCGCCATAATGCTCCTGTAAAGAAGTCATAGGTAGGCTTATCATTTCCTACTGGGAATTAAGGTAGGAGTGAAACTGAACTTTGACATTTCAAACAGCACCTGGTGTAGAGGCCAAGTGTGAGGGCCATTTTGTAGAATTCAGTTCTGTCTCTCTAGGATCTGTAGGTTGAAGTCCTAACTCTTAGTGACTCACAGTATGAATTTAGTTGGAGATAAGACTATTGCAGGTAAAATCTGCTCAATTTTTGTAAGATTACATGGATGTCAGATACAGCACTACAGATTTTCATACAGAAGGTAAAATATTTACGTGTGGGCACCACACATACACACACACACACACACATGCACATTCACGCACACACAGGCACACACACACACATGCACAAGTGTACATGCACACACAAACATGCACATACATAAACACCTATACACACATGCCTGCACACAATGAATACATACCAATGCATGTGATGTACACACGCATGCACATGCATGTACATACATATACACACACTCATAAGTATGTGTAAACACACAAAGACAAAATCTCTCTGAAGAAAAAGGCAGAGATTATGCTATTACTTATAGAAGCCAGGAAATACCACATAGTATTAAAACAGAAAAACAAACTAGAAGCAGAACTTAGGCAATAGAATTTCCCTTATAGTCCTTAGCTAGAAGCAACCCTGACATCTTGATCGTAGGGTGCTATATTCTACAATTGCTAGACTCTTTTATAAACAGTAGCCCTTTTTTAAAAAAATATATTTTGGGTCATTTTGTTATAGCAACCATAGGAAATAATAAATACTTGTCATCTTTATCATATAATGTTAAGAGAAATAGTGGCTGCACCCGATCAGATTTATAAACTCCTTTAATAGCAACAGAGTAATCACCACTAATTAATGCCAAGAAATTGAATGTTATAAAGCATATTAAAATATTAGCTTTGAAAAGCTAACCTTACTCATGTGAAAATCACATTTGAATCTCTATACTTCATGAGCCAAATGTCCTTATCCACTGATCTATCTCTACGATCCCCAATATTACCTTTATTAGTATCAGAATGGAGACTATTGTCATATAACATGGGAATAGTTAAGTAAATCATAATAAATTTTATTTCATTACAAGAATACTTGAAATATACCACTGAGTTACAAAATTAAAATAGTCGTAAAAGTCTTGTATACTCTTGAGGTTCTCAAGACACTTTCTAAGGAAAGTGAAGTCCAACTTTCCAAGTGTGAAGTCCAAACCACTTTCATGATAATGCGAACACACCATTATCTGAGAAGGACTCATTCTTGCACTCATGTACAGTGGACAGAAAATATTGACCATACTGTGAGTACCTGGTGAGGCTCTCTTCCCTTTCAGTTGTGTACCCACAAGAGAGTGTATTTCCTTTATAAGATTCAACTCTAAAAGTGTGTCATAAAAAGCTGAATGCAACTGAGAGAATCCAGCTCATTGTGACTATCAGATACTAAAACTACTTGTAAACCCATGCCACTATGTTTACCAAATATTTATTGATTTGGAAATAGAAAGTTATTATCACTAAATATATCCCCTTGATTAATTAACATGTAGTGGGCCCAATATTAAAATCTTTAATAAATATGTTTCCTTCAGTTTAATGTGTGCCCAAATAATGTACAGAAGGAAGGTTCTGCAGACCTCCACAGCTTTTGAGCTGTGAAGAAGTACAGAGCCCAAAACATGAAGAACTTATATAAACTGGGCTTTCTCACTTTGGTAAGAAAGAAGAGGAAGGGAGACTTGCTGGAACACTGGGAAGATGCTGAATCACTAGAATGAGTTGCCTGACACTGATGAGTTTAAAGGTTATTGTGGTCTTAACATCTTTTAATCATCTTATAGGTATTGCTCAATTTTCCCACACTGATGGTTTGTTCTCTTTTGTTTTGTTCTGTTTTGTTTTGATTTGTTTTGTTGCATCCAGTGAAAGGCAATTTGTTTTCATTTTCACTTGTGTTCTTCACTTAAAAAAAAAAAACTCCCTGCCTTCAAGCCATCATTTAGGACCAAAAGTTGCAAAGTATCTATTAATTATATTTTCACAGTCTCAGCTTGTAACATTCTGCCAGAGCAACAATCTACAGAAAATTAGCCATCAGCTATTTGGAGGTAGAATTTATCAAAGTAATTTGACTTGCACCAGCAGTTTTCAGAAAAATATCCTTGAAAACAGCACCAGGCAGAAGGACCCATTTTCCAGGGATACTCATACAGAGGGTAGGATGAAAATTAATTTTGTATTTAATTACTCATAGATCCTATCACAATTAAATGTTAGGATTGTCAGTGATATATCACAAAGATTTTGACTAAGAAAATCTTAAATGGCTCTTATTATTCATTTGTTTGGCTTGGTTTTTAATTCAAGCTGATCCAGGCATCAGTATCTGCAAATAAAACCTCAATGTGTGACTTTGATCTAGTGACACAGGTCATACACCATGTTCTTAATGCCATGCATTGTGAGATTGGCGGCATATGCTCTCATGGAGCCACTATGAACTTTGCTTATTACAATACAGGAAAATAAACACAGCAGGACCTGACCCTCAAGTGCTACAAATCATCCAACACTATTTTTAGTTTTCTATAGACTTACTAATTTGTATTGGAATAAGCTTATACCTTCTTTGCTGTCTTATGAATAGTCTAGAATCTATGTGCCTCTCTCTTTCTATGACTAATCTCACCTTCCACTCTAGTCTCTAGAAACTTTCTGAAGCCTGCCTAAAACTCCCTTTTTGTCTCCAGAGTATCAAGAAGATATGTTACTTAAGACATTTTTGGTTTCCCCTTCTCTTAGAGCTCATGCCTCTGATCAAGCAGGCTGTTCTGTTTTTGTGGGTGTCTTCCACTTGGTGTTTTGCGCTCCTCTCTCTGTAATAATATATCTCTCTCCTAGGTTATTCAACTTTTGTCTTCTGAAGGTTGTGGGATTGTTAGTCTCCTTGCTTTCTCCTGTGGGGTGACTGTGAGACTTGATTGAATCCCTACTCTCTCCTCTTTATCATTGTTCTTGAGAATAATAAGAATTAAAATAGAAATATCAAGGAGGATTCTACAGCACACAAATAAATAAACCTTGGTTAGCCTTTTGCCTTGACTTTGTATCATTTAAGATTAGAAAATGTCTTAAATTGATTCTCACATAGAGTTTCTCACAAATCTAAATTATCTTATGTCAATAGTTCTCTAGATGGGTTACTGTTAAATTCACTTTTGTCCTAACAAAAGCCTGAGATTACCCAGAATACATGAAGAGCAGGAAATAGTGAGAGTAAGTCAGAAAGTATGTTTTACTGTTGTATCTTTACTTGATAAAGGAAACTGAGAAATTCCAAATAGACCCGGGTTGTGGCATCAGTACACCATGCCCAAATGCAAATTCAGCAGATCCAAATGTCCTCAGTCTCAACCTACAGCTGATTCTCCTGGGTGTTCTAAGTGAGGGTCCATTGTTTTAAAATAGATAAATGATATCTATTGTTCAGATTACTGTTATAATAATTAATAAACTATATTTACATTTTGCCCTAAAGAATCCAAAGAGAATATAGGAAAGTGTCCAACTCAAAATTTTAAGCATTTCTATTGAATTCTGCTTAAATAAGAATTCTCCTTTAGCACAGAAATTAAATCTGAACAGTACCATGAGACCAGGAACAAGAGCTCCCTGAATTACAGCAGATATGGTCAAGATCAACATTGCCACCAACATTTGCGTCCCCCATTTTCTACATGCTATGCCAAGTCTGAAATATTTTTATGACTAGTGACTACACTAGAGAACTTGGAAACCACTTTTTACAAGGGAAAAAAATCTGTCAATCATACTCTTTGAAGCAAATCACTCTCTGGCATTTACTCATCAGAATGGAAGTTGCAGGATGACAGGTAAAGCCATTGTTTTTGGCATGCTCTTCGTTACTGCTAGCGGCCTTAATATTTTATAAAGTGTTAGGAAGAATCGTTCTATGCATTTGAGTTTGCTGAATCCTCTCATACTCTCACCAAACTGCACCTTCTTTTTCTTCACCATTTTTGTAAGTCCCTCATTTTATATTGGCAAAATGAATTGTAAGAATAAGTGTCATGATAATGCTATATACTCTCTACCATATGACCTTATTAACCAAATTTAACTCAAGAAACTGTTTCAAATTCATCTTCATATGATATGAACAAATCTTAATATATCAATCTGTTAATGTCTTTGAAATTACTATGATTACACAATTTTAATTTATCTCTCTTTATGTATATGTAGGTGAATTCAAAATTATGCATTTGAGTTTTTATTTGCACTGTTTTGAAATAAAATGTGTGTAGATTGCGTATGTATATATGCAGGTATTAAACACACACCTGTATGTGTACATATGTTCCTGTGGGCTTCCATACAAATGCCAGGTATTTCATCTCCCTTCTCTTTGGAAAGAAAGAGAGCTCATTCTTTTAACACATTCTTACATAAGCTGGGTTAATTGAAATGCTGTGGGTTTATCAGGAGGAAATGGATTTTGCAATTTCTCACTGTATCTGTTATTTCTTCCTCCCTGGTAGACAAACTGACTTGACTGACAGCTGATGAATCATCCTTCTGATAAAGGCAGGGAAGAGAAGCTGTTTAATTGAAGTAACATTGAAAGAACTTGTATATTTTACTCTGCTCAGAGTTATTGATAAAATTATGCATTCTCTTTGGATCTCTCCATCTTGTGTGAGTTTGATCGTGCTGTTCAGATTCATCCAAGGAAACTATTGAATTTCAGGCTAGCTGAGCTCATTCAGAATAAAAACCCCAAAACCTTGTCTTGTCTGTACTAAAATTAAAGGGAACAGGAATAGTGGCAGGCTGTGCTATCCTCTGGGGGTCAGCAGCTGTCTGCCCAGATTTGGGGTAGTAAAATCCAATTTCTAGTATGCCTACATGGACTGGGAAACAGCAGGCAACCCCACTGGTTTGCAGAATTTGGGTTTCTTCAGTTGTGAAACAGGATCAAACATCAATTTCAGTTACAGGCAAGAGACTAGGAGAGTATCAGATGGGCATGAACAAATTGCAATCATTAAAAACTAACTGTCACTAAAGCAGTAGATTAGAATCGAGCCTTACTCCAGGTTTGAAACCCAAGGCTAAAGCACAATGCAGGAAGAAGAGGTGATGCCCAATCTATCCCTGTGCAGATCGCAGGGGCTTCCGGAACAGTTTTTATGGGTACAGCTCATATGTTCCACTACATAGCCGCCCTCGGGGACTCACTGTTCCATTGTCCATGGAATGAAATTTAAACTTTTAGCTTATGATTTGAGGTTCTTCGCCATTAAGTTTCACTTCTCTTTATAGTGTGATTGCCCGAGGTCACTTCCTTACACCATTTTCAAATGACTCACAAGCTTCTATGAGGATCCATACCTTGAAGCTACTTATATAAGATGCTTAATCAGGTTTCTCATTTAACGCCCTAGCCAGGTTGTGAAAACTCAACCTCCTGTTCTTTATCTCATTCTCTTGCTCTCCTGTTTCTGTTCATCTCTCTCTCTCTCTCTCTCTCTCTCTCTCTCTCTCATGTTTCCCCTTGATAGTTTTAGCTTCTGCTTCAGGTAATATATATTTGTACATTAAGAATCATGAAGGAGTGGGCCTGCATCAAGCATGAGTCTTCTCATCACTTTAGAGCCTTCATGAAAAGCACATTGTATGATGAGTGAACATGTGAGCAGATGTATGGAAAGCACCCAACAGCAATATTAACTGTGTAGTATGACCACCTCCATGCATTCCCATGAACAGCAAACAATTAAAAATATATTATTATTTCATAAGCTGATATAACCAATACTAGGCTATTTTACAGGAAAATTTTACCCAGTTTTAAATATCTGGTCATTCTGATCTTATTCCTCATGGCCTAGAACAATGAGTATCTATCTATTATAAACATGCAATATCAATGATTTTACTTACTAGCTGACAGTTATCATCTGTGCTTGAGTTGTGAAGATTCTGAAAGGCATCTGCACACTCCCAAATGTCCCCTGGGGGCAACATTACTGATCTAGAAAGTAGAAGGAAGAAAATGGTTTCAAAGCTGATGATAACCAGAAATAGAAAGAAAATTACAGTCACTGACTATCTATCCATACAGATAAAAACTCAGAACCAAATATTTAAAAAGTCAGATTTATATATATATATATTTATTTATTTATTTTATATATTTATTTATTTATTTATATATATATATTTATATATATATATAAATATATATATATATAAATTCATCAAGCTGCATTTCTCTTAGATTTAATTAATAGGTAAAAATCTGTATCTCATATTACATGAGCATATTAAAAGAGAAAACAATGTGTTTATTTCATTGGATTCAGTTTGTAGGCTTTAACAAACCCAACTAAATATTGGTTTAAACCGGCCAACAACAATAACAACAAAAAAACCTCAATAAAGTAAATATTCCACAGCTTCTTAGGGCTTATATAATTTTAAAGACAATATGCAGCATTTTAAATAGTAAAACACTATAAATCCTTCCCTTAGTAACAGAATCAAGGCAAGAATACAGGCTTTCCTATATTGATAACTATACCTCCTTTTTCCCTTTTAATCAAATTATAATTCATCACTTGTATCTTATTAAAAAGACAAAAATTCTAATGCATGCAGAAGATATTTATTCCATGTATTATTATGTATGATGTTTATGAGAGTTTGAAGTGTGAGGGTGGATATATGCGGGAAACACCCTGAGTTTTGGTCCTTGTCTTTCACCTTGTTTGGGGTGGGATCTCTTATTCAGTGCTTTGTGTGTCAGGCTGGCTGGCCCATGAGCTTCCAGGAAGTTTCCTGTCTCCATGTTCCATCTTAGCACAGGCATGCTATAATTATATACCTTATTCAATATTTTTGATAAATTTTAATTTTTAATTAAATGTATTGTATAGGAGTATGTGTGGGTATGTGCACATGAGAGCAAGCATGCTTAGAGACCAGAAGAGAGTTTCAATCTACTGGAGCCAGACGTACAGGGTGACTGGAAGCTGAACTTGGATCCTCCTGCAAAGCTATGAGCTCTTAACTATCTCTCCTACTTACAACATTTTCTGTTAGTTCAGTAAGTCACAATTCCAAACCACGATTAAATCCTAAATTTAATTTTTCAAGAAACAAAACAAGAACAAAATAAAAGATAATATAAAAAAATCAACAGAGAGGAAGAAAACATCAAAAGAAGATAAATCAAAACAGATATACAACAAAGTAGGAAGCGCTCAATTTAAGGAGAATAAACATGCAGAACTGGTTAGAAAACCATGAAGAGATTGCAATTATTAGAGGGAAATAATATCTATGCCATGAAGATGAAGGATGCCATACTCTGAATTGAGTACACAAAATAGGAGCCTGTCCCAACAGAATTCCGCCCCACTGGAAGGCTGGCCCATTTGAAGATACATTAATACATCATTAAGAATGCCAATCTGTGTTCTCAATTGCCAGCACTGTAGGCCAAGAATGTTACTAAGTATTGATGGTGGTGGTTCTGGGACAGAGTCATTGGAAGGCTGCAGAGTTGCTATTAAACATAGAAAATAAAATAAATGAAACAAAAATAAATTTAAATATATAATGAAAGAAGATTTTTCTATAGTATAGAAAACCTGTGCATAAACTTGAAAAAAACATACTGTATTCCCAGAAACCCCACACAGATCTAGAACATTGAACTTTTAAGTCAACAAAGAGAAGAGATCAGAATTTTTATATCATTTCTCTGAATGAAGTAATGTACATCAAGTCTAATATTGAGTCAGACATTAATATTCCTAATAATAAAGTCAGGAAGATGTGAAACTGTATCGATTTTTCTCATCTTTCAGTACAGAAAGCCAATGATATAAGTAAATACATCATATATAAAGCACATACAAACATGTGCCTTCTACTATGATTGTTGTTAGCTCCAAAAAAGGCCAACATTAGTTCAAACTGTCCAGAGTTTTTCCAATAAATAGACATGTCTGTGTACAGCTGTGCTTGTACACATACTCCTGTGCATACTCAGTAACAGCAACATCAAAAACAGCCCCAAGATGGTAACAGAAAATGGAACTATATAGCAGACCCATCTGATCATAATAAATAAACATAGGTGGATAGTAATTAACACATTTTACAGATCTAATGCCCAAAGCAGCATGCCTCTCTAGTGTCTGGAATACCTCAGGCCACTGGTTCTCAACCTATCTACTGTTGCAACTCTAATACAATTCCTCATGTGTAGTGACCCCCCCCAATGATAAAATTATTTTGTTGCTACTTCATAACTATAATTTTGCTGATGCTATGAATGGAATGTAAATATATGATATGCAACCCCAAAAGATTGCAACCCATGGGTTGAGAATCACTGTTCTAGAAGCATGGTCTTGTTTCTTTCAGTCCACAAAATAGGACCCTGTCCCAATAAGATTCTGCCCCACTGGAAGGCTGGCCCATTTGAAGACACATTAATAAATCAGAAATAATTCCAGATCTTTGTTCTCAATTATTAGCACTGTTGGCCAAGAATGTTACTAAATATTGATGATGGTGATTCTGGGACAGAGTCATAGGAAGGCTACAGAAACATGTTCATATTCTTCGGATTTCTTTTCATATATAATCAACAAAACACTTCTTATCCTCTGTGACCTGATTTGCCACACTGGAAAAATTCTTTGACAATATCATCAACATTGCATAAAATTTCATTGAGTTCATCTAGGAACATTTACTATGCTTATTCGCTTTAGCACATTTCTTACTTGCCTAGATATAAATTATTTGACTTGAAAACTTTCCTTCATTTCCAATGCCATAACTGCATGGGATAGATACTGACAAACTTACTTTAGGAAAGGCAAAAAGGAATACCAAATTAACTCCAAACCATTTTTCTAAGGGAACAAACTAATTAATCAAGAGAAAACCAGTCTCAGGAGAGATATAAGAGATATTTCAAGACTGGATGTTATCTGACACAGGCTCTCATGGCTTGTTAGCTCTGAGACCCAAGAGCTACATAGCAGCCCTTCCCAGACCAGATCCCTAAATCTGTAGCCAATACAGTCCCATAACACCAGCAACCATCAAAACCAACATAATCAATGATTTGCACTGATGAGGAAAATTCTCAGATAAGAAAAAAGAGGAGGGGAAGGAGAAGGAAGAGGAAGGATGTTCTACCAGATTGAAGAGAATTAATCTTAATCATGTATTAGTTTTTCTCTCAAGGTGTTGAATTAAGAAAGATAAAATATAAACTGTCTCAAAGAAAAATGTGCTCCACACTGGACTCAAAATTCTATTTCATTCCCCTTTCAAATCTTGGGTCTGAAATATTTCAGTTATAGTAGTAAGGCAAAGCTTTCAAACACATTTTTTAAACTATCTTTTCTTCTGTCAAAAACTGTGGATATTAAAAGATTATAAATCCTGAAAAGAAGTGTGAAGAGTTAAAGATTTCACACTTTAAAGTTGGCAGGCTATCTTGTTATAGTTTCTGAATGATATAGAAGCCACGAGACCATTGGGTTAAATACAAAACACAACTTATTACTCATGAAGTGCCAGAATCTAGGATGGTATTAATTTCTTGGACAGTTCCCAATCCCAGACTTCACGGGGGATGTTGAGATCTCCAGGTGGTGCTTGTTTGCATTTGGTACTGTTTCATGATATACATTTTGAGCTTAGGAAATGCCAACCCCTTCTAACAATTTCTATGTAAATTTAGTTGACATTTGATTCACTATGAGATATACTTCCTTTACAAATAAGATGAAAAATGTTGTGTAAAACAAACATTACCAGTATTATCATTGACAAGATAAGCCAAAAGGCAAAAGGCCCATAGAGAATTGTGTTTCAACAAGGTCTTCCTCTGTCCATTTTAAGTACCTTGATTTGTACCTGACTTAATTCATATTAGTCACCCCAAATAATCTAGCCATAACCAACTTACCTCATGCAACATTCAATTAAGACTTCTATGAATATTTCAATCATCAAGACAAAGTCAATTAACCTTATTTCTTCTTCCTCTTTCCTGAGTCTAGAATTTAGATCATTGTAGTCATTCTTTAAAGTATTGTTTTTCATATTATTATTTTTTTCTTGACATGAGTATTGATGAAGAATTTATTAATGGCATTCTGTTTGAATAGGCAAGGTAGATATCTAGCTCAAATTTTCTCTCTTATATAATTCATCTAAAGAGAAGGACAAATATATCAAGTGTTCAAGTGGGTGCTTTCCTCTACAAAAAATATAGACCCATTTTGCCCATATTCAAGTATGAATTGGTTCTTTACTGATGAGGCCTATTAAAGTAATTATACATCTCTAAAATTATATAAGGTTTAAATGCATTATTAATGATTTATGATGTCAGTCTTGATCTCTAATGATGTATCATTTTGTGTTTTAGTATTTACTAGCTTCCAGGCAAGAAGTGCCATCTCACCATTTCTATGGTGTACCTGGTATCACCATAGAAAACTGCTAGAGGTCTTCCATATCTAGAATATAGCTTGATGGGACCTCCAGGTGAGCTTTGCAGATGGCTGGAGTTAGGTTCTAAGCTTAATAGAAGAATCTGCCTTGCTGAGGTGATCCTGGGGACAGCTGTGGACCCAGTCTGTCTTGAATCCATGGAATAACTGACACTAAGGCAGAAAAGGCCTTTGCTGGTGGACCTGGAGTGGAATATGCCAGAGCACTGAGCCTGTATTGTTATTTCAGCTGAACTTTTCAGTAGACTCCTTAGACCACATATGGTAGGAAAATGCCAAGTCCAGCAGATAGTGAAATTTAAGGCTCTTACAACAATTTGAGACATAAACACTTAAAAGGAACTCTAGTAACAACTCATCTCCCTTCCTCATCTCTCCAAGTATGAGGTATTTGCTCACAATGAAGGAGAGCTGTTGGTGTTTTTCCATCTCCACAAAATTGCCGTGCCTCATTCTAGTAGCTGTCTCTGTAAGATATTTTAACATCCATTCCTTGCTTGTAATCAGATCTTTTGTTTGGAAAAGTCAGGAATAGATGAAACAAGGCTTGGGACTGGAGAGATGTCTCAGTGGTTAAGAGCACTGGATGTTCTTCCAGAAGACCTGGGTTCAATTCTCAACCCCCACATGGCAGCTTACAACTGCCTATAACTAGTTCTAGGGTAGCTGACACTCACAGACAGATGTAAATGCAAGCAAGATACCAATGCTCATGAAATAGAAATAAATAAATATTTAAAAATCAACTAAAAAATTCACACAAGGCTTTAATAAATCTTACCCTCATAAATGGATTGACTATCCTATCTGGTTTTTTTTCTGACTGTGTAGTAACCAGAGGATATACCAATCAACCACACCAACTAAAGAAAGCGTCAACATGACCAACAGTATTCAAGAACTTTCAAATATATATGTGGGAGCAGTATGAGTGCATGAATATTTATATGTCTATACAGATTTCTACAGATGTATATAGATATGTAAATTTAAATCTTTTCAACACTTTCATCATGTCATCAACCAGGAGTCAGTCAAAAGAAAGCTAAATTTCTTTGGACAACCATATTCAGTGGACAAACTGCCTCTCTCAGATATGTGGACCAGGTAAAGATAAGAGAGACTCAGAAATGTTGTTAGGCCAGTATTTGAGGACACAGTTCTAATATTAATAAAATTGGGTTGGATTACTCACTCTAGATGTCCAACAATATGGAAGTTCTATGAGTTAACTTGACTTTATGTAGATTTGGAGATAAAACCTAAATTTCTGTTGGACAAACAATAGCCTGATAGTAGGCTTTAGTGGTATGGTTAATATTGACAGTAGTCACACAGCCTTAATGTATATCTTGGCATTCACTAATGGGATGAGACAGCTTCTGCTCTACCTAAAATTACATGAACCCTGGAGAAACTAAAAAGACTGACACTGCCAATCATACAGGATCAAGCAAGATATTCTCTACCTGCCATGAGACAATTAAGGAATAATTAGTTATAGTTGAAGAAAAATAGTGTTGGCATTTTTACCATTGCTACACACACATAACAAACACACACACACATCCATGCATACCACCACTACCACTACAGTACATTAAAGTACAGGTGTGAGAGGAGAACTTGCTAGAGTCAGTTCTTTCCTTCTACTATGTGAGTCTCAGGGAATTGTGCTGAAGTCATCAGGCCTGGTAGAAAGTATGTTACATGCAGAACCATATTAGTCAATCAAACATTTACTTTTTAAGCTTATTTATTCTTTCTTCTGAAATTTGCTATGATAGTTCTATTAGACGTTTGAGTATTTAAGTTATCTATTCTGTTCCCTGCTATAAAACTTGTATGGAATTCAACTTTAAGATCTCATTGATACCACAAATAAATTTATCCTCCAGTCATCTGTCCAAAAGAAAGAAGTCAGAGCACTGTTAAAAATATGTAATCTTCCTATTTTCATATCACAAAATGATATATGCAATGACTGAGTATATATTGATAGGTTGTTTTCTTGAATATTTCTCACCCTATCTTTTGCTGAATATTAAAAGTTAGGTCCAATTTTAGTTAGTGGAATAGCCACAGGAAAGTTTCGCATAAAGTTTCGTAAACATCCCCTCACGCATGTTTGAGCTGAGTATTTGTTTGAGTTGCATTTCTATTGCTGTGAAAAGACACATGATCAAGGCGACTTATAAAAGAAAATGTTTAATTTAGGGTTATGGTTTTAGAAGATTAGAGTCTGTGAAGATGGCGCAAAGGCATGGTGACATGAAAAGCTGGGAGCTCACAACTAGGAAGCAGAGATAGCTAACAGGGAATGGCAAAATTCTTTCGAAACCTAAAACCCCAATCCAGTAACATACCTCCTTCAATAAGGCCACATCTAATTCCTCCCAAGCAGTTTCACCAACTGAGCACAGGTTTCAAGAGCAGAGAAGTAGGAGGCCACCTTATCTTGCAAATGGACAAAGTCATAGAAGTTCCCTGAAAACTACCCTGAACAGGGTTTTAAATATTATAAGGCAGTGGACCAGATGTTAATTCCTATACCACAAAGAAAAGCAAAGAAAGATCAAGAAAGAGAAAAAATAAGCAAAGAAAGCAGAAACAGGATAAATATTACTTTAGAGACTATGGTGGGCAGTTGAGTTTGAGTGAGCCTAAACAGAAAAGACAGATGAAAATGTAGTACTATGAAAGGGTGGCCAAGGACTTTGCCACATTTTTATTTTGAAGAGGCTTCCCTGTGCAGCTTTGATTGGACTTGAAGTCCTATTAATCCTCCTGTCTCAGACTACTGAGTGCCAAAGTTACTGGAATGACTCACCACACCTAGTTCTATATTACATTAACAAACTGGACTTGAGGATCTATTAATATTAACAGAAGAATTATATAACTTATTTCAACCAGGTAAAGCAATCCTCTAAAGTACTTTATATGGATAATAATGATAGCTCAAAATCAGGCTAAGTTATGAACAGAGACCCAGGTCCAATGGGATTTAATAATGGATATAATTTAGATATTGAGCTTAAAGGGAGTTACTTAAATGGTAAATTGGCAACCTCTTAGAAAAAAGAATCAGAAAACATGAAGAGATACATTGATATAGTCCATTTTCTGCTAGTATAATGAAAATCCTAAGTCAAGATAACTATAAAGAAAGTGTTTTTCTAGATCACCATTCTGAGGACATCAACCTCATTTGGGGTTCAGTAAGACCCTCATGAATAGAAGACAAGGGAGTATATAGGAGACCACATGCCCAAAGTGGTAATGTTTCTTCTGCCCTCCAAGGTTATACCCCAATTGACCTGAGGAACTCTCCTTTCTCAAAGTTTTGACATCACCCACTACAATTACTCTGGAGACCAGGCTTCAAACACTCAGACCAGAGTAAACTCTATCCCACAGTTCTAAGAATACAGTAGTTTCAAAAGTAACTGACAAGTTCAGATGGACAGGACAAGGGTAAGTATTCTCTGAAATATATAAGTCAATCAGAACTTTGTCCACAAATGCTTACAACTGCATTCCTTAACTTATATGTAGATATCTAGATAATATAATGAGGAAGGTATGGTAAATTGAGAACCCTGAAGAGATATATGTAATGGGCTGGAGTGGCAGTGGGGAACCCATAAAGTAGACTATAAGAGGAAGCAGAAAGCCCAAAAGGAAGTGGGAGAAATTGACTAAGAAGGGAGAAAGGACTGGGTTCTGGGATCAGCATGATGAAGATGTGAGAGCAGAAATACTTATATGGGAAGGATAACAGATAATTCAAAGAAACTGTCAGTGAGGGAGAAGTGAAGTCAGGAGGATACTGACAGAAAATTGACCAGGCACGCTAGACAACTGATGAGAGGTTTGCTGAGAGAGCCTGGCTCAAAGGAAAGGTAGATGGACAGCTATAGGTGAGACACTGATAACAACCTCTAGCTTCTGTGCAAATTTGCACAACTTGCACATGAACACACACTTGCAGAAAACAGACACACATTGAAAGAGACAGAGACAGAGACAGACAGACAGACAGACAGACAGACAGACAGACAGACAGACAGACAGAGAGAAAGAGAGAGAGAGAGGGAGAACCACAGCTAAGAAATCTTTCCTCTGTACAGCTTGCACAGATCGTTGTCTTTGTGCAGCATGCTAAAGGGAAAATCACATTGAGCATATCCCGGCAGAAGGAAGAAGATGACTTTGAGGAAGGCAGTTGAAATGGTTGCCATCTCATGTCTAAAGATTTTGTGATTTCATTAAAGAGAAAAACAAATGACCTGAGTGAACTTCTAAAATTGTACCCTAGAGTTAGGGTACAACTCTAATGTTCCACATCTAATGTTTCAGAGACAAACTGTCCACAGTTGCCGCATTCTCACATGAACTATTTTCTTTTTATGTGCATACCCCAAAAAGTATATCTGGAAGAAAATGGGAAATTTTATCTGCTCAGTTCTATTGAAAGTGAACAAAGAGAAAAAAATTCAAGGAAAACCGAAACAGACTCATATAGCTAGGCTTGTAGAAACAACTCAGGCTACAACATCTGTTAGCTCATTGTCTTCCATGTCAGTTGAGTGTGATGCGACATTATTTAATCACATGGCTAAGAACAGGACAAGGGTACACGCAGCAGCAGGACCTGGTATCCCTCTCTGTACTTCCTAGCATACCCTTCTCTGACAGAGCTACAACACCCAGTATATATTAGTTCTCTGTCATTCAGCAAATGAGTTGCTTCTCTAGACCTCATAGAGTTTCTTTGTATTTTGTTTTTGGTTTCTCTTGTCAAAGGAAGATTAAAAATATTTTTCTAAAAGTTCAAATTTTCTAAAAATCACCCTTCAAAATACTCCAATGAGCTTAGGAAATACTCAGCCTGTAGGGTAATAAGCAAATCCTTCCTGCTTCTGGTCCCCCTCCCCTCTCTTTTCCTGCCCAAATTCTTCCCAATAGACAAGTTCATCTTCAGATAAAAATCCTGATGTCTTAAGAGTGGAAGCATCAGTTATCCCAAACTTTAAATTAGTTTCATGCTAATAAAATCCCCCAAATTGTGGAAGGTAACTTGAAAGTGTCCCTAAAGGCAGGGAAGCCTTCAAAGGCCCAGGACTTTTCATCAGCTCATTGACCTTCACCAGAGACTCGAATACCGCAATAAATAAATTCTCTGGAGTTACAGAATGACTCAGCCTCTGCCAGGGCCGGCTGTGCACTTTTCCATCTCATTAACAAAATGCTTATTCCTCATAAAGCCTTGAAGAAAATGAAATTCCCTCCCTCAAAAAAAATAAAAAATAAAAAAATAAATCTCTCCTATCTCTAAAACTGGATTAAAACATCACAATACAAAGAGAAAAAAAAAACCAGTAAAAATGACTCCTCTCTCCAGACCTATCAGAAGACAGTGTCTTTTTCTGTTTTTTTGTTTAGTTGGTTAGTTGGTTAGGTTTTTTTGGTTCTCCATAACTATATGGCACTTTTTTACATAAGCATTTTTGAGTCCTACACAAATGAATAAAAATACCAGAGAAGAGGAATAAAGGTCTGGCAAGGGGAAATATATGCCAAAAATCTCTTTATTACACAAGGAAGGACTTTCCCATCCCTTGTGAAGGGAGCTATCCCCTTAGTGTACTTATGGACTTAAAATAATGTTCAGTAACATTTAAATGCTTAATAGATAACAGATGTAATTGTAAAAAAAAGAAGAAGAAGAAGAAGAAGAAGAAAAGGCATAAACATATGGCTATATCCGAGAAAAGTGAGCTGATGTTTATAAACAAGAGAATACATGCTAAATATAGAAAATAAAGATAACCAAATGCTACTGCAGTTAAGAAATGTTATGTGCTGAGTGACACTGGACAGTCCATCCTGCTTAGGTCACCCCTGCACAGTGCAGAATGGATATAAACCTGAGTGACTAGTCTAGTGAGCTTTGCAAGTGTTTCCATCCAAAACTGACAACCCTGAAAAAGGATCTGACTCTAAGTTAAGTTTCATGTTCTTGGAACTTCATTCATATGAATTATATTCATCATCAATATTGGGAAAAAGGATGTGCTAGATAAAAGAAGCAGATGAGAGAGATTCAGTAGGAACTGACATACTTAGGAGACACTGGGATATTATGCTACTGCAAACAGATGTCAAATGGTGTCAGGTCAATGATACCCTGATTAAAAAAAAGTATTCCTCTCAATGTAGGCTAACAATCCTAGTGCTGTTAGAAAAGAGACAGGGCTTATCTATTTTCATGACTTTAAAAGAAAATCAGTTTATATGAGTATTATAGATGTAAGCACAAAGGAGACCCTCCACGGGCCTTCTCCTTGTATCCCCTAAATATTGTAATCCAGCTTCCCTGAGCATCTTTACTTGTCCAGCATGCTATATCACTACCACATGCCACAGAAGGACTAGAAGCTGGGTCTCTGATATAAGCATGAATTGTAAAGTTCATAAATATTAGCTTAACAAAATGATGTCCTTATTTTTCTCAGATCTCAATTATAATTCCTGTCAAACCAAGGATTGCCACTCAAATCTAACTCTGGTTAGTGAAATTGAGTTGCAAAGTTATCAGAGTCCGTGCACCAGGGGCCATTTGGCACAGGTGAGCAAACTCTTACTCCTAAGTCCATCAAGCAGGAAAGAAATAAATGGGCTGTTTAATAACAGGGAAAATAACCTACATGAAATATTATGGCTCTAAGCTTTGTGGTTGGTTGGACAAAAAAGTATCAGAAAAGTCGATAGCCAGAATACCTTGAACATATCCTATTGCGTCTGATTTTGGTAGCTAAACATGGTTGGTCATAGCTAGCACTTAGATAGGAGAAGTATCAGAAAAATATGAAAAGCATTAGAAGTTGGAAATATAGCTCTTTCACTTGTTTGGTTAGAGTCACCCAAGATACTTTATGCTGTTTGTGGCTATTGTGAAGGGTGTCATTTCCCTAATTTCTTTCTCAGTCTGCTTATCCTTTGAGTATAGAAAGGTTACTGATTTGCATAAGTTGATTTTGTAACCAGCCACTTTGCTGAAGTTGTTTATCAGCTGTAGGAGTTCTCTGGTAGAATTTTTTTGGTCACTTAAGTATACTATTATATCATCTACAAATAGTGATCGTTTGAATTCTTCCTTTACAATTTGCATCTCTTTGACCTCTTTATGTTGTCTAATTGCTCTAGCTAGTACTTCAAGAACTATATTGAAAAGATATGGAGAGAGGGGGCAGCCTTGTCTAGTCCCTGATTTTAGTGGGATTGCTTCAAGTTTCAAGTTCCTCTCTATTTAGTTTGATGTTGGCTACTGGTTTGCTGTATATTGCTTTAACTATGTTTAGATATGGGCCTTGAATATGGTTCATATTGCTCCTTTCCAAGACTTTTAGCATGAAAGGATGCTGAATTTTGTCAAATGTTTTTTCAGCATCTAATGAAATGATCATGTGGTTTTTTTTCTTTGAGTTTGTTTATGTAGTGGATAGTATTGATGAATTGAACCATTCCTGCATCCCTGGGATGAAGCCTACTTGATCATGGTGGATGATCGTTTTGATGTGTTCTTGGATTCGGTGGGCAAGAATTTTATTGAGTATTTTTGCATTGCTATTCATAAGGGAAAGTGCCTGAAATTCTCTTTTTTAGTTGGATCTTTGTGTGGTTTTGGTATCAGCATAATTGTGGCTTCGTAGAAGGAGTTCGGTAGTGTTTCTTCTGTTTCTATTTGTTGGAATAGTTTGAAGAGTATTGGTGTTAAGTCTTCTTTGAAGGTCTGATAAAATTCTGCAGTAAAACCATCTGGTCCTGTGCTGTTTTTGGTTGGAAGGCTTTCTATGACCCCTTCTATTTCTTTAGGGGTTATGCATCTGTTTAGATGATCTGTTTGATCCTGATTTAATTTTGGTGTTTGGTATCTGTCTAAGAAATTGTCCATTTCCTCCAGATTCTTGGGGTGACTCTAACCAAACAAGCGAAAGACCTATATGAAAAGAACTTCAGATCTCTAAAGAAAGATATCAAAGAAGACCTCAGAAAATGGGAAAAAATCTTCCATGCTCATGGATTGGCAGGATTAATACAGTTAAAATAGCCATCTTGCCAAAAGCAATCTAGAGATTCAATGCAATCCCCATCAAAATCCCAACTCAGTTCTTCATAGAGATAGAAAGAGCAATTCTCATATTCATCTGGAATAACAAAAACCCCAGGATAGCTATAACTATTCTCAACAGTAAAAGAACTTCTGGGGGAATCAGTATCCCAGACCTCAAACATTACTACAGAGCAATAGTGATAAAAACTGCATGGTATTGGTACACTATCAGGCAAGCGGATCAATGGAATAGGATTGAAGACCCAGAAATGAACCCACACACCTATGGTCACTTGATCTTCAACAAAGGAGATGCAAGCATCCAGTGGAAAAATGATAGCCTTTTCAACAAATGGTGCTGGTTCAATTGGAGGTCAGCTCAGCATGCACAAGAATGTGAATCGATCCATTCTTATCTCCTTGTACTAAGCTCAACTCCAAGTGGATCAAGGACCTCCACATAAAACCTGACACACTGAAACTAATAGAAAAGAAACTGGGGAAGACCCTTGAGGACATGTGCACAGGGGAAAAGTTCCTGAACAGAACACTAATAGCTTATGCTCTAATATCAAGAATTGACAAATGGGGCCTCATAAAACTACAAAGTTTCTGTAAGGCAAAGGACACTGTCAAAAGGATAAAATGTCAACCAACAGATTGGGAAAGGATCTTCACCAACCCTAAATCCGACAGAGGGCTAATGTCTAAAATATACAAAGAACTCAAGGTAGAACCCAGAGAACCAAATAATCCTATTAAAAAGTGGAATACAGAGCTAAACAAAGAATTTTCACATGAAGAACTTCAGATGGCTGAGAATCACCTTAAGAAATGTTCAACATCATTAATCATTATGGAAGTGCAAATCAAAACAACCCTGAGATTTCACCTCACACCAGTCAGAATGGCTAAGGTCAAAAACTCAGGAGACAGCAGGTGTTGGTGAGAATGTGGAGAAAGAAGAACACTCCTCCATGGCTGGTGGGATTGCAAGATGGTGCAACCACTTTGGAAATCAGTCTGGTGGTTCCTCAGAAATCTGGGCATGACACTTCTGGAGGACCCTGCTATACCACTCCTGGGCATATGCCCAGAGGATTCCCCAGCATGCAATAAGGACACATGCTCCACTATGTTCATAGCAGCCCTATTTGTAGTAGCCAGAAGCTGGAAAGAACCCAGGTGTCCCTCAACGGAGGGATGGATAAAAAAAAAATGGTATATTTACACAATCGCATACTATTCAGCCATTAGAAACAATGAATTCAGAAATTCCTAGACAAATGGATGGAACTGGAGAACATCATACTAAGTGAGGTAACCCAGTCTCAAAAGATCAATCATGGTATGCACTCACTGATAAGTGGATATTAGCCTGGAAACTTGTAATACCTAAGAAATAATCCACATATTAAATGATGTCCAAGAAGAACGGAGGAGTGGCCCCTGGTTCTGGAAAGACTAAGTGCAGCAGTATAGGGGAATACCAGAACAGGGAAGTGGGAAGGGGTGAATGGGGGAACAGGGTGAGGGAAGAGGGCTTATGGGACTTTTGGGGAGTGGGGACCCAGAAAAGGGGAAATCATTTGAAGTGTAAATAAAGAATATATCGAATAAAAAAAAGAAGTTGGAAATTTCAACAGCTGTAAACTCTTCCCTAGTGTCTTAATCACTCTGGGTAATCTCATTGTGATTTTGATTGTCTTTTGCTCTGTGGCACGTGGTAGCCTTTTTCCCACCCATAAATGTGTTCACCATCTGAGTTATTTTCAGATGTGTCCATTTAAAATTTTTCTGGCTTTTAGACTTGGGTATTTGGTTTATTTTCTTTTTTGTAGTATTGAGTTTTTTTAACATTCTGGCTATCAGTCTTTCATCAAACAAACATTACAGCCACATTCTTCCATCTCACCCATTGTCTTTTCAGTCTATCCATACATTGCTGCCTAGAAAATGTTTCATGTTTAGATTTTTTCTCATTTATTTGTATTTACTTCTGCTTCTTGTGCTTTTGAGATCAAATCATCCAAAACTTTATTTTCCTATTGCCTATGTCTTAAAACTCTTTCTCCACACAGAGACATTTGGAGCCTCCTATTCTAATGAACACTCACTGTTCAACATCTGAGACTCTGTGAAAGAGACCTGTGGTTTTCCTGTCTGGTTCTGACCTTGTGTAACAGGATGCAAGTCATCTAAAGATAAAAGAAGTGTTGAATAAAGGAGAAGGGATTAAAAGCATGCCTGGCCATGCTCATCCTGAGAATGTCTAAGCTATTTCAAGACTTAGCAGTTTATAGCAATTGATATGCAATTAATGAGGATGAAGATCCCTGCCATTCTGAATGTGGCCAGAGAGATATTATCCTGTGGTTACACTCTGCATTTACATCTGCACTTGTTGCATCAGTAACTGATCCACCTCAAGGCGTCCACCCACCAAGCATAACTAGCTACAGCAGAGCATTCCACTTCTTGCCATGCACATCAACATGAGGGTCCTTGAAAATGAACAACACATGGGAGAGTTAGGGAAAGGACTAAAGGAGCTGAAGGGGTTTGCAACCCCATAGGGAGAACAACAATATCAACCAAACAGACTCCCCCCCCCCCCCGCCCCCAGAGC
The DNA here is from genome assembly GCF_947179515.1 of Apodemus sylvaticus. Taxonomy (NCBI): domain Eukaryota; kingdom Metazoa; phylum Chordata; class Mammalia; order Rodentia; family Muridae; genus Apodemus; species Apodemus sylvaticus. The sequence goes on along the minus strand of NC_067477.1, from coordinate 106,207,914 downwards.
TCCCAGGGACTAAACCACCAACCAAAGAGTACACATGGAGGGCCGCATGGCTCCAGATGCATACATAGCAGAGGATGGCCTTATCAATGGGAGGAGAGGTCACTGGTCCTGTGAAGGCTCAATGCCCAGTGTAAGGGAACGCCAGAGCAGTGAGGTAGGAGTGGCTAGAACACCCTCATAGAAGCAGGGGGAGGGGGGTTACAGAGGGGAAAACAGAAAAGGGGATAACATAAATAAAATGTCCAACAAAAAGGAAAGGAAATGAACAACACAGAGAACACTCACTTGCTTGAATCATGATAGGGGGGAGCAATTAAAAGATCCACTGTTGTAAAATTTTAAAGACGAAAGAAAATAAATCTTCAAGAACATGTAAATTTTTTGCTAAGAATTATATTACAAAGAATCTCTAACCATCACATTAAATATATTCAATATGTGCTTTTCTTATTTTAAAAATGAGTGTGTAACTATGGAGTATCAAATGTACTCTGCCAATATCACATATTCAACAGATTATGACTGTGGAAGAGACCATAGATATCCAAACGGTTAAACAATGTGAGGGAGCAACACAGCATAGTTTCTACAGATTCATATATTTCAGAACCTGAGACTTCTTAGAAGTTAACAGTCACCTATATTAAAAACACCAATAATTCTGCAAAAAGTTAGTGGTACTGTGAAAAAATGAATACGATCCAAGTCTGTTGGTCTGGATGACACTGCATAAATATAAAGGTTGTCTGTTTGTTTTAAAAAAAAAAAACCACGTTGTTTTCAGCTAGTAATCTACCATTAATACCTTTAAAAATGATTTGCCAAGTTACTTTCATGAGCCAATAAAGAATTGTGGTGTATGTGTAAGCAAAAAAATCATATGCTCTAAAGAAAGAAAGAAAGAAAGAAAGAAAGAAAGAAAGAAAGAAAGAAAGAAAGAAAGAAAGAAAGAAAGAAAGAAAGAAAGAAAGAAAGAAAGTTTCCCAGTTTTCCTTCTAAGATCTTCATGATGTCAGATCTTACATTATGTTCTGACTGAATTTCAATAGACCTTTACATTGCTTTTCTTTTCTTTTCTTTTTTCTTTCTTTTTTTTTTTTTTTTTTTTTTTTTTTTGGTTTTTCAAGACAGGGTTTCTCTCTATAGCCCTGGCTGTCCTGGAACTCACTCTGTAGACCAGGCTGGCCTTGAACTCAAAAATCCGCCTGCCTCTGCCTCTGCCTCCCAAGTGCTGGGATTAAAGGCATGTGCCACCACCACCCAGCTTACATTGCTTTTCATTGGATGAGGGAAGAAAAATCATTTCAATTTCATTCATTTGAATAATCATTTTACCCAACACCATTTATTGAAGAGATGCATTTCTCTAATTCATCATTGTGATTCTTTTTATCAAGAATTAATTATAAAGACATAAGGTCAGTTGGAGGAACTCCATTTTATTCATTTGGTCTGTTCTACTATTTTTTAGGTTAATGCTATGCTGCTTTGATTAGGATACTAATCATATACTAATAGCTTTTTAGTATACTTTATGCTTATACATAATAATATATTTTTATCATGACAGTTTCATACTTGTCTATAACTCATTTTGATCATATTCATCCCCAAGGATCCTTTCTAGTGCTTTCCCCAATCCCTCTAGCACCCTTTCTCTTCCCAAACATCCTCCTTTGGTTTATGATGCACCAACATTTCTCCCTTCCCTTTCCTCTCTTGAAACCTTTCTATATACCCTCTCCCTGCTTTCTTTCAACTTCATGGTCTCTCTTTTTTAAGCTAATTGTTACACATGCACAGATGTATATTCATATATCTACATAAATATAACCTATTCATTTTATATAATGTTATTTGTAGATATGTTTTCAGGACTGATCATTTGACAGAGGAAAGTCAATTGGTATGATCTTCCCTAAAGACCATTTCTTCCACTCTTAGCTTCCCTAAGTTGCCTTAGTTCTTTGTTTAGGGCTGAGGCCTCATTGGATTTTTCCCATCCATATTGGCATGTATGCTGCTATGACCTTTGTTCAGTGCATATTCAGGCAGTTACTGGTGAGACTTTATGAGTGAAGCTTCTGACATTACTAAAATATGTCAGACTCTCTGCTCCTCTGGATCGTACAATCTTTCCACTTTCCTCTTCTTCAATATTCCCTGAGCCTTAGTTGTGGGACTATTTTGTAAATGTATCTATTGAGACTAGGCTCGACCACTTTGGAGTTTGATTGGTTGTGGTTTTCAGTAGTGGTCTCTGCCTATTACAAAAAGAAGTTTACTTGAGGAGGGGTGAGGACTACACTTATCAGTGGGTATGTGTAGTCCTCGATCTATAAATGTTTATAGATTGTTGTTAGGGATTAAGCTACTTTTATATATCAGTTGTTGATGATTTTTCTCCAGTAAAAAAAAGACTTCACCAGCACTGAGTAGTTAATTAGGTTTCCAGTACCAAGCATAGTTTCTCTCTTGATGAAAATGTCTAATTTCAATTTGAAAACTATTGGTTACCACTAAGATATGCATGCCACTACTGCACTCTTAGAGATATTCTAAGATACTGATCATGGTTGTGGCTCATAGGTTTCAAAGCTGAGGACTGTGGGTTGCTTTCCTCCCTTGGAAGCTTTTCTGGTGACTTTTGTATCATGAAAGCTAGTCTTCAGGGAGGAAGCTTTCATGTCATAGCTCAAGGGTGTCTGGGCCCTGTTCCTGAAGTTCATGCTGACTCCTGCAATAGGGACCTACCTCCCACCTCTGGGGGACAACTGAAGGCAACAGCAGTAGGCTATGTGCTTGGAACTCTCTTGGGTATCCTGGTTAACATCTTAAAAGGGAGTTTTTCATGTCTGGTATTAGTTTTTTTGTTAGGTGGGCTTTGAACAGAGGAAGCACCATCAGCTCAGATTTTAAAAGTTCATTAAAAACAATATATGAATATTCATTCCAGAATTATGTATAATACTATGAATCCCTGTGACTTTTTGAGACATTCATATTGCTATTTTACCCTCCTTCCAAATTTACCTCCTTCCTCCCCCTAAAGAGCCCCATTTCTCATTTCCCTGATGAAAATCACTTGCACCTTACTATGCTCCACTCTACTGTACCCCAACTCCCCTATCCTGGCATTGATCCCATTTTATATTTCTGGTTTCTGTAGACACTCCAAGATGTGTAATCACATCTAAAGATCAGGAACCAGAAGCCTCCAACAAGAGAAAACATGTGATGTTTGCCTTTGTGGATATGGGTTGCCTGGGTCAATATAATCTTTTCTAGTGCCATGCATTTACCTGCAAAATTCATGGTTTCATTTTTCTTAATGCTTAACAGTATTCCACAGTGTATGAGTGTCATGTTTTCATTATCCATTCATTGCTTGTAGGAATTTGTTCCATTTTCTAGCTATTGTGAATACTGTGTAGATGCTTCAATCCTGTATAGAAAGGAGAACAAAATAATCATGGGAGGTAGAGGGAAAGAGAGACCTGGGAGAGAAAGGAGGGAGAGGTAAGAAGGGGGACATGACCAGGTGTGGGAGAAAATGGAGGAGCAGTACAGAGGGTCAGGAAATTGAGCAGAAGTGTGTAGCAAATGAGGGATGGTGAACTGGCGGGGGGGGGGGGTAGCCACTAGAAAGTGCCAGATGCCAGGAAAGCAAGAGGCTCCCAGGACCCAACAGGGGTGACAGTAGCTGAAATAGCCAAAAAACGGGGGGGAGAGAACCTGTAGAGACCATATCCAGAGGTTATGCACGGCCCCAATTGATGGATTAGACCACCTACTCATCTCAAATATATTTTTCAATTTATTTTTTTAATTATATATTTTTATTTTCTATATTCTTTGTTTACATTCCAAATGATTTCCCCTTTCCCAGTTCCCCCCTCCCCATATGTCCCATAAACCTTCTTCTCTCCACCCATTCTCCAATCACCTCTCTCCTTTTTCTCTGTCCTGTTACTCCCCTCCAATGCTAGATCAAGCCTTTCCAGGATCAGGGCCCTCTCCTTACTTCTTCATGGGAGTCATTGTTCCTTTCTGCCCCAGAGACTGCTCCTCCTAGCAATCCATCCCATCTGTAGACACCAAACCCAGACACTATTGCGGATGCCAAGAAGCGCTTGCTGACAGGAGACTAGTATGGCTACCCACTGAGAGGCTCTGCCAGATACTGACCAATACAGATGCAGATATTCGCAGCCAACCACTGGGCTGAGCAGGGAACCTCAATGAAGAAGTTAGGGAAAGGACTGGGGTAGCTGAAGGGGTTTGCAACCCCACAGAAAGAACAATATCAACCTGCCCCCAGAGCTCTCAGCCACTAAACCACCAACCAAAGAGTATACATGGAGAGACCCGTGACTCCAACTGCTATGTAGCAGAGGATTGCCTTATCTGACCTCAATGGGAAGGGGAGGCCCTTGATCCTGTGGAGGCTTGATCCCCCAGCGAAGGGGAATGCTAGGACAGTAAGGCAGGAGTTGATGGGTGGAGGGATATGATAGGGAGTGTATGGAGGGGAAATAGGGAAGGGGCTAACCTTTGAAATACAAATAAATAAAATAACCAATCAAAAAGAACAACAACAGCAAAAAGAATTCTCCACAATGGTTTCTATAGTAGCTGCTCCAGTTTACAATCTCACCAAGAGTATATGAGGATTACCTTTTTCCCACATGCCCTCTGGCATTTGTTTTGGGTGTTCCGTTAACCACTGCCACTATGATTGGAGTAAGATGAAATATCAAAGTTGTTCTGATTTTCATTACCCCAATTGCTAGGGATGACGAATATTCTTTAGATAATTCCTAGCCAGTTTTTTCATTTCTAAATTCTCTATTCATATCCCAGCACAGTTTATGAATGGGTTATGTGTTCTTGGTTTTGGTTTTGGTTTTGTTTTGTTGTTGTTCTGTTTTGGATTTCTTTTTAATTATTTGTATATTCTCAACATTAATCTTCTGTCAGATATGTAGCTTGCAAACAATTCTCTCATTCTGTGGGTTTCTTCTTTACCTAGTTAATTGTTTCTAGAAGTTTTCAGGTACAATATAATGGATCTCTAATGTGTAATATCATATCATCTACAAATAGGGATAGTTTTACTTCTTTCTCTATTTGTTCCCACTTAATTTCCAAAGTATTTCCAGCACAACATTGAAATGTACAGGGGATAGTGGACATCCCTGTCTCATTCCAGCCTTCAGTGGCATTGTTTCAAGCTTTTCCCCATCTAAGATCAGATGTTAGCTATAAGTTTTTTATAAAGAGTTTTCAGTGTGCTGGAATGAGACAGGGATGTCCACTATCCCCTGTACATTTTATCGTGAAGGCATGCTGGATTTTGTCAAAGCATGATGCGTATTAGTACCTATTAAGAGGATCATGAGATTTTTTGTCTTTAAATCTTTTTCTGAGGTTTATTACACTTATTGACTTGTATATGTTGAGCCATCCTTACATTTCAGAGATAACGCTAACAAGTATAGGGTATACCTTTGGTGTTTATCAATGTTCTGTTTGCAATTATTTTGTTGAGTATTTCTGAGTCTATCAGGGATATTAGCCTGTAATTTTCTCTTTCTGTTGTGTCTTTACCTGGTTTTGTATTAGCGTGATACTTGCTTTTTAGAAAATAATTGAAATTGCTCCATCTGTTTTTTATTATTTTTCTTTTCTTTCTTTCTTTCTTCATTTATTCATTCATTCATTTATTTCTGCTTAACAGTTAAAGAAGGCATGGTTGTAGATGATCACTGAATTACTGGTAGAATTCTGTTGTGAATCTATCTGGTCATGTACTTCATTTTAGCTGGGAGGATTTTATTACTATTTCAATCTTGTTGTTTGTTATGGGTCTGTTTAGGTTGTTGATATCTTCTTGACTTAATTTTAATTTTAAAATATTCCCTTATAATATTCTGGCTTTCTTTTGGTGTCTACTGTAAAGCTTCTTTGTTTATTTCAGATTCTGTTGGCTTGGGTTTTCTCCTTTATGTTTTTGGTTAGTTGGGTCAAAGGTCTACCAATTTTGTTTATCTTCTCAAGATATGAAGATATATCCTGTTATTGCCCCATTGTGCAAATGAGAAAACAATGAAGACTCAGTGTGACATGTGACTAAAGGTCAATCCTAAACAATGGAAAGGTTGGCATTTGACTGTCAGGAGTCATCTAGGAGAGCTAAAGGCTAGCAGATGACTTTCCTGGAGATGGCCCACCATTTTTGCATAGTCTGTGATGGGTAAATTCTGAATTGTACAGCCTTTAGAAATCTCATTTTAGGAATGATTCTTGCAGCTGATATGCCTTTCCTGTCATTATTAAATGTTCTGATAATTTCTGGGCATTTGCTCACCTTATGGGGCAATTTTTCTACAGAGCAACAAAGATGTACTGTCTTGTAATGATGCTCTGTAAACAAATTGATAATGTCATTGCTAATAATAATTCTATATAATTCCTAAATTTATGCAAGTAAAATCTGAGCCCTTTATAATATAAAGGCTGCAATTAGGGCTTTGTAAATCTTCATGTGGCATGAGCTAATTGCACTAAGATAGAAATCAGGTGTGAAACAGATTTATAATCTGGGAAATTCTTTCTGGGACGGCTGTGAAACCATTATGTGAAAACTAAAAGTCATAAAACCAGGTATGGACAATTATTATAGGTACAAGGACAGAAAATAAAAAAGTGTCTGGTTTATCAATACAAAATGTCAATACTAATTAGATATAAGGCAGATGAGTTGCCGCTTGATAAAATTGTGCTAACTTAAGACATACGAATTATTGTTTTAAACACCTTTTTTGCAGTTTGGGGAGATGTTTTAATTAAAGGATTTGTAGATACAGTGGTTAATCTGTTGCCCACAAGTCCTTACCAATGAGGCTTCATGCTGGGATACCCTCCTTCCCAGCCTCTTAACACAAGATGGTCATAGACCACATTCTTATGTTACAAGATTCACATCTCTGGTAATCCAAGGGCTGTGGTACAAAAGGAATACTTCATAGATGGGGTCGCTACAATTTGCTAGAAACATTGTTTACTATAGAATACTTTAACTATAAAATATATTGAATTTCCATATATTAACCATATACATGGGTCAGTTGTTACAAAATAAGACATTCTAAGGGCAGGCTACACACAGCAGCAGCAGCAGCCTGAACTCCCCAGGTGAGGCCCTGGGCCATTAGCTGCAACTGTCCATACAAACTCAGCTCCTGACCATACTCATAGCTAAATATACCCCTAAGGCACTGGCAACCTTGCCCATATGGTGCCACCAGCTGTGTGAGCACAAATCCCTCCAATTTCAGAGTGAAGACTCCTGGATGCAGACCCTCCCTCTTGATTGGTCCATGAACTTGACCCACTGGTGCCTGGCTCCCATGTCAAGGGTCTTCCAGGAGGCCTCAAAAACAAGTTTGATGGACTTCACTGTCTTCTGTAAGCCCCAAGGTCATAGACCCAGCCTGTAGGAGGTTAATGAACATGTGAAACTAGTGATGGATAAGGAATAGATAGCTAGTCTTAATGGAAACATATGTAAACATTATTTCTGTAACTTTTTATTCAATTCATAATTTGAACTTATGTTTGCACTTGTGAACTTTAAAAAAAAAAAAAGAGCTAGGAATACCATGTGATCTTGTATCCTGAAAAAGAGAACTAGGAACAATAACAATAACAACCCAGAACAGAATAAGAGAGCAGAACAGAGTACACTCGGCAGGCTTTTCTTACTGAGGCCATTCTTTTCTTAATAGCAGGGCTTCTTCTTGCTGACAAGGACAGGGCTTTTTTCTTGCAGAGTTAGGTTTCTTTCATTCAGCAATAGAAAGGTTGAAACATTTTCTTTCTCTTAGCAATAAAGGTTGGAGCTTATTTTCAATCCAGAATGGGTGAGTTCTTTCTGTGCTGGCGCTTGCTCAATGAATCATGGGGTTTTTTGTTTTTGGTTTTTTTTTGTTTTTGTTTTTGGTTTTGGTTTTTTTTTTTTTTTTTTTTTTTTTGCTTAATCTGCTATATATATATAAGTATGAATGAATACTTGTGGAGTTGATGAAACAGGTGGTCTGGCCGATAGATATGTCTGTATGTGTATAAATATATGTATGAAAATGTGAGTGTTTATGAATATTTGCTTGTGTCAAAAGTTGTTCTTTCTGCAAGCATGACTTTCTTTTTTTTAAATTTCTATATTCTTTGTTTACATTCCAAATGTTTTCCCCTTTCCCAGTTCCCCTCTCCCCATATGTCCCATAAGCCTTCTTCTCTCCACCCATTCCCCAATCACCCCCTCGCATTTCTCTGTCCTGGTACTCCCCTACAATGCTGGATCAAGCCTTTCTCTGACCAAGGCCCTCTACTTCCTTCTTCATGGGAATCATTTGACATGCTAATTGTGTCTCGAGTATTCTGAGCTTCTGGGCTAATTAATATCCACTTATCAGAGATTGCATTCCATGTGTATTCTTTTGTGATTGGGTTACCTCACTTAGGATGATATTTTCCAGTTCCAACCATTGCCTAAAAATTTCATGAATTCATTGTTTTTAATTGCTGAGTAGTATTCCATTGTGTAAATATACCATATTTTCTGTATCCATTCCTCCATTGAGGGACATCTGGGTTCCTTCCAGCTTCTGGATATTATAAATAAGGCTGCTGTGAACATAGTGGAGCATGTGTCCTTATTGCATGCTGGGGAATCCTCTGGGTATATGCCCAGGAGAGGTATAGCAAGGTCCTCCGGAAGTGTCATGCCCAATTTTCTGAGGAATCGCCAGACTGATTTCCATAGTGTTTGTACCATCTTACAATCCCACCAGCAGTGGAGGAGTGTTCCTCTTTCTCCACATCCTCGCCAACACCTGCTGTCTCCTGAGTTTTTAACCTTAGCCATTCTGACTGGTGTGAGGTGAAATCTCAGGGTTGTTTTGATTTGCATTCCCCTAATGGCTAATGAGGTTGAACATTTCTTAAGGTGCTTCTCAGCCATCCGAAGTTCTTCAGGTGAAAATTCCTTGTTTAGCTCTGTACCCCATTTTTAATAGGGTTATTTGGTTCTCTGGAGTCTAACTTCTTGAGTTCTTTGTATATATTGGATATTAGCCCTCTGTTGGATGTAGGGTTCGTGAAGATCTTTTCCCAATTTTTTGGTTGCCATTTGTCCTTTTGACAGTGTCCTTTGCCTTACAGAAACTTTGTAATTTTATGAGGTCCCATTTGTCAATTCTTGATCTTAGAGCATAAGCTATTGGTGTTTAGTTCAGGAACTTTTCCCCTATGCCCATGTCCTCAAGGGTCTTCCCCAGTTTCTTTTCTAGTAGTTTCAGTGTGTCTGGTTTTATGTGGAGGTCCTTGATCCACTTGGAGTTGAGCTTAGAACAAGAAGCTAAGAATGGATCAATTTGCATTCTTCTGCAAAGCATGACTTTCTTCTCCTGGTTTACTAAAAGTTAATTGTTCCAAGCTTCCCTCTTGCCTGACCAGTGAGAGCTAGGACTTCCAGGCAAGAGGGAAAGAAAAAGACCTTAGCAATAAATCCTCTACTGAATTCCCTGCTGTTTTGCTACATATAGTAATTGCCAGATAATTATAAAGTAAGTTTATAACGTATGAGTTAAGTTTTCCAGCACTTACTCAAGCACAGAGAATTATAAAGTAAATAATAGGAGAGATAAAGAGTTGTTTCCAAGTGTTTAGTGAAGCACAGAACAGTAAGAGAATTAAGTTTTTAGCACAGAACAGTAAGAAAAAGTTAACTTTCCAACAAGGCTGGAAGTCGTCATCTTTTGACCTGCATGCGACACTCTGTCCTACACTCTGTTCCCCTAAGGCTTGGCATAGCCCTGGCATTTGGGGTTTTAAATCGGGCCATATTTGAGTTCAAAATCCATGAACCTAACTCTAATTTCTGACATGTAATGTATTTGCAAATAAATAAATAAATGCATGTTTGTTTGGTTTTTCTATTCCCTCCCACACAGTGGGTTTTTGGTTTTGGTTTTGGTTTTGGTTTTGGTTTTGGTTTTGGTTTTGGTTTCTTTTTTTAAGTTTGTTGCTTTTCCTTCATGGTGAGTGTGCGCCTGAGCCTGCCTGCTCCTGTTTATTGCATGTGCCTGTAGGGGCTAAAAAGGCATCAAATTCCCAAAACGTGAAGCTATAGATGATTGTGAGCTGCCTGGTTTAGGTGCTTAGAACCAAACTTGTGTTCTCTGTAAGAACAGCAGACTTTTAACTGCTGAGCCATCCCGCTAGCCTCTATTTCTTGAGCAAAATCCTAGTTTGTTTGACCTTAAAAATCACACAAAGCACAACTTAATTCCTGCCTTAAAATATGAATTATTCTCAGAGTAACATTGGCTACTACACAATATGTTTCTGAATCTACTTTAGTTGCTGTGTAACATATGGGACATGTAACAATGATGTGGGAATCTAGAAATTCCCACTTAAAATTAAACTGATATTCACAGGAACAACTATGGAGACAAAGTTTGGAGCAGAGACTGAAGGAAAGACTGTCCTACCTGGGGATTCATCCTATAAACAGTCACCAAACCCCAAATCTACTATGGATAACAAGAAGTGCATACCAAAAGGAACCTGTTTGGGTGTCTTTTGGAGTGGCCCTGCCAGAGCCTTATAGATACAGAGGCAAATACTGGCAGCCAATCATTGGACTGAGCACAAGGTTCACAATGGAGGAGTTGGAAGGCGGACTGGAGGTGCTATGGGGGGCGGGGGGGGGGGAGAGGGTTGCAGCCCCAAGGGAAGAACAATGTCAGCCAACCAGTTGCCCCAGGGCTCCCAGAGACTAAACCATCAACCAAGGCGTACACGTGGTTCCAGCCAAAAGAGTGGCATAAGAATGCCTTGTCAGGCATCAGTGGGAGAAGAGGTCCTTGGTCCTGTGAAGGCTCAATAGAGGCCCCAGTGTGGGGAAATCGAGTAGGGGCCGTGGGAGTGTGTTGGGTGGAGGAGTATATTCTTGGAGACAGGGAATGGGAGGATGGGTTGGGAGTTTTCATAGAGGGGGGAAACCAGAAATGGGTATAACATTTGAAATGTGCATGAAGAATATAGTCAATAAAAAAAATTAAACCAGTATATCTGCCCTGTGTCTCCTAGTGTTATTCTTCCCTTTAGAGACTGTAGAACTGTCACAATAGGCTTCAACCAAACTAAAGTAACAATCTGAGAGCATTTGTATTGTCTATTATTTTACTCCAGACACATAAAACATTAATTACTGACCAGACACATTGCAAATGATGATTTTATTAAATAACTTAGCAGTGGAAAACAGAATTTTAATAGAAAATTGATTTTACTTTTTCTCCTTCAGCAAATATGAAGACACTGTGATGAAAAGGAAATAAATATACAGTGAAATTGCACTTGTAGTGAAAATATAAAACCTGAATTTTGGAAGCAACAGGGAGTAGTGAGATGACCATAAGTTACATTGTGTGTTTTTGTATGTGTGTGAACATGTGAACACATGAGTATAGAGGATGGAAATTTTTAGGTGTGATTTCTCAAAAGCCATAAACTTTGTTTATTGAGACTGGATCACTCATTGACCTGGTGTTCATTTATTTGGCTGAGCTGAGAGGCCACCTATTCTAAGGATCTATCTATCTCTACCTCCCAAGAGTTGGGATGACAATTTCATGCCACCATGACCAGAGTTTTAGTGACATTGTTCTGGGGACTAAATGCAGGTCCTCATGCAAGTACTTATTGATTAAGCTGTGTCTCTGGTCCAAACAACATATTATGAAGAGCAGTATAGCCAGCCACCGATGAGCTAGTTCCAGTAGGGAAAAAAATTACACATTTAAAGAAATCTATATGTTAAGTTCTTTATTCTTACTATAGCATAAATAGCTGATAGAGACCAGCGTAGTGAAGGCAACTAAGGGGGAGAAATAGAAGCCAAATGTGTTCCAAGTTACCTTTCAAAATTTCACAATTGCTAACAATTCAGGGCCTTGGTAACAGGAAAGCTATACTAAAGGTAGAGCACGCCACAGCCCGTGAGGGTATTGTGGTACTATTGAGCATTTATGCCTGATGTCTCCCTCCCTGTAAGTGATCTTCCATTCAACTTTTATGGAACTAGCAAAGAGATAATTGTCATTTCCATCGAAACAGAGATGTGAGTAAAGGGGAGCTGTGTGGCAGTGCCCTAAACCACATACTGTCGATCTGAAGCAGGGCCAGAAAAATATCTAGACGATGGACCTGTGAGAAATATGATCAAATGTGACATGTGCCTTTAATCTCGGTAATTGGGAGGCCAAGGCGAGATTGCATTATTGTTGTTGCTGCTGTTGTTGTTGCTGCTGTTGTTGTTGCTGCTGTTGCTGCTGTTGCTGCTGCTGCTGCTGCTGTTCAAATTCAGATCAGCCCTAGATATGTGGGAAGTTCTAGGCCAGTGCAGTAAAAAAATTATATCAGAAAAAAAATACAATGGCTATAGGCATTTAGTGCATTAATGTGGGAATTTAGAGCACTTCTCCAAGGAACAAATGCCTTCATTCAAAAATTCAACAAAAATGTCTTTGGATTTTAATGGCAATTCATGATTAAAACAACATCCTATTGAGGGCACAGAAAGGCACAACACAGAGCTTAGCAGAAGAACCAATAAGTGAAAAACATAAAGGAAGTTTGTCTGGGGACTCAGAGTGAGCAGGTATCTGGTATATATATATATATATATATATATATATATATATATATATATATATATATATATATTGCTATAATTTCAATTTTATGAAAGACTAGGGTTAACTATCTTCAGATTTCTCAGAAGATCAAGTATCTTATATGTAAACAACTTAGGTCTGGGTATAGCAAGGTGAGTACAAATTTTACTTATCCTCAGGGGGTAGGGGGTCCATTCCAGACATCAGAGCTATTCCATAGTGAACAGGATTATTTCCTGTGTTGATGACTTGTGCAACATGTCTGGAGGTGCACATAAAGATCCTAGATGGATGGCTGTGTCACAAATAATTTTGCAGTAAATGGGAAGTTGAAATAAAACTCCATGGCCCATAGTTGTTATGTAGATATCAGTAAAGTCATCTCCTGGAGTAGGTAGGATGAGATAGTTTCATTGTCACAGTTTCTTGTGACTTAATAACTGGATATATGGGAAAATCTATTATATTCAGATTCTTAAAAGGTATATAAGAAAACCAGTTTACAGTGGTTAAAGGTGTTGGCGACCAAGCCTAGTGACCTGAAATCCTGCCTGGAACCCCATCATAGAACATACCAGATCTACCTCTAGACCTTCAGGATGTGTGTATTTGTTTGATGATTTTTTATGGCATTGAGGGATTTTATTCCACAATTTGTCTATTACTCCCTTATCAGATTAAGGGCTTAAAATATTTTCTCCTCATCAGTAGGTTTTCATCCTATTGATATTTTTTTCCTTTGCCATTCTGAGACATCTTAATTTGACATGATCCCACTAATAGATTCACATTCATGGCATATCCAGATGAGTATTAGAAAAAATAAGTCATTTTCTCTACACTAACAAAAATGCAATTGAAACACTAATTTAAGAAAACAATCTTACTCACAATTGCACCCAGAAGAACAAAATACTTCGGCTGAGCTTAGCCACAGAAATAAAAGACCTTATATTGAAAACTATCAAAAAATTGCTGAAAGCAATTTAGACAAAAACAAGCCAAGAGACATTTTTGGTCATGGATAGGAAGACTTTATATGTTAAAATTTATATACTATCCAAAGATGATTGGCAGATAGATAGATACATACATACATACATACATACATACATACATACATACATACATACTTGATAGATAGGTAGACAAACATGAAATTCTTATCAAAATCCTAATGCCATTTTTTATGAAGAGAATTTGTATTAATTTAACCATGCTAATTACGGTGCCCACATCTGTAATCTCAGCATTCAGGAGGCTAAGGCAGGAAGGTGATAAGATTGAGCTACACAGGAGGTTCCAGGTCAACCTTGGCTACAGAGTGAGAACCAATCTCAAATTTAAAAAGAAAGATAAACCTAAAATATGTACATAATCACAATAGAACCTGAGCAAAGCTATTGCAAACATGCAGTAAATGGCAACATTACACAAGATTGGCTTCAAGGCAGACAGACAGACAGACAGACAGACAGACAGTCCAATAACCAAACCAGACAGTCAAGAAATAAATGTTAGCACGTACTGTCAGCACATGATTATTATCAAAGTGGGGAGAATTCACAACTGAGAAAAGATGGTCTCTTTGACAAACAATATTGAAAAAACTGAGACCCATAAGCAAAGAAATAAAATCTGTTTCCTATATCAATTCACACACATGTGCACATACAAATACATACACACTCCAAATACTTACACATGATGTGGAAGTATAAACTTTTTAGAGCCTTCATAGGCCCCTTCACAGCATGGATCTTGGCAACGATTTCTGAGACAAGACACCAAATTCATGCTTTGACTTTTGTCCACTATAAAGGCTTGGGTTCTTTCCTCCCATATATCGCCTACTGTCTGCTAAGAGCTCTGCTCTATTGAGCTGCTTCTCATCTGCTCTGAATTCTTTATCTCATGATCACTTAAAGTGATGTCATTAATATTAAAATTATATTGACACTTAAACAACAATGCTGGAAAATAATACAATTCTTTCTCCTTGACCACAGCCCATCTATCAGCAAGCCCATTTGTCTTGTATTTTTAGCATCTCAAAGGTCCAGCTGTTCTGCCTTTGTTCCCACTTTTGACTAGCTTGGTTTTTTTCTTTCATTTCCTATCACCTATACCTGGGTCCCTAGCTAATGTCAGCTTCCAGCATCCGAATATGACCTCCTTGTGGTGTAAAGTAATGCCCTCCTCACTACTCATTCACTATCCAGGTCTTACTTGCTCCCTTTTGCCTCTGGAATATTCTCCTAACTCTGTCATGATCCCAGAAGTCTTTTGCTCTGGGAGTGTCTTTATCACTCCCACTCTGTGTCATCCAGCTTCCCAACAATGCCACCTTCACCTTGCCTCCCACTTCTCTTTCAAGAGCTGGGATTACATGTTGCACAGCCAGACCTAGTTTCATTTACTATACTCTTAATGAGTCAATAAATGATGAGGGATTTAATTGCCAGGTGGGTGAAGAGTTGAGAGGCACAAAAAGGCGGCTTAGGAATGGAAAGTTTTTAAGAAGGGGAATTTAAAACTATGCCAGGCTCTGATTGATACTCCTCCTTTTGCCACAAAAGAAGCTGATTACGACTGTGATGGTAGAAGAGTATATTTATTAGACTTGAGCAAGAGACAGACAGAGTGGCAGTGAAAATACATCAAGATGAAAAGATTTTGATCAGAAGAGCTGGGAGACAGGAGGCTTTCATTAAGAACCTCCCGCTTGACAGGAGCAATTTTAATCATAATGTTTGCTGACCCGGGAACCCATCTAAGATTTCTTTTGTGTGACTGTGTTTTCTTCTCAGTCTCAAGTACTTGACTTTTAAAGGTCCTTACTTCTTGCAAAGAAACCCCTATAGCTAGAACCATAATACACTGGCTTTCCCTCTCAAATGGAGGTTTTACTTCAAATCCTACAGGTGAATGTATTGGACATCATTTCAAATGCTTAGTGCAATTCTCAGCAATTTTTCATTTGAACCCCCTACTTAAGTGTGGCTGTTTGAGGGGAGTAAGGATGCTAAATTTCACTGCCTTTTAAAAGCCTTGTTAACCTATGAGGACTAAAAAGGTGATAGAAAAAGGTAAAATTGATGTCATCAAAGCTCTGTGATTGGATCCAGGAGGCGGATTCGCCCACTGGTGGGTGGAAAGGGGAAACATTTCCTTTCACACTCATTGGACTTCATGGGTTCATGATTAAAGAACCTATCACAAAATTAGACTAACAAGATAATATCATATCCTGGTGTTTAAGATTACATAACAATCAAAGAACCACACAGGTAAATTTGGTATGGTAGCTTTAATTGTGAATTTGATGATATGGACTTATGGAGATGGCTCTCTGAGCATGCCCACGGGAGTTTATCTTGGTTGCCTTAATTGAGAGGGGAAGATGCAGCCACTGTGCAAGGGACCATACCCTGGCTGGAATACTGGACTGTGTAGGTCAGCAAATCTCAAGACACCTTTGGCAAACTTCTATCTCCAAAAATATTTACATTGTGATTCTTAGCAGTAACAAAATTACAGTTGTGAGGTAGCAACAGAAATATTTTTATGGATTGGGGTCAGCACAACATGAGGAACTATACTAAAGGGTCACAGTATTAGGATGGTTGAGAAACATTGGTGTAAGTGAAGGAAAGACATGGAGCAGTATGCAGACAAGCACAGCATTTATCTCTCCCTGTGTTCTGGTCATGGATATGATGTGACCAGCTATGTCAAGCTCTTGTCACCTTGACTCCCTCACCTCTGACTGTGAACTAAAATAAACGCTTCCTTTTTGAACTGTCTTAGTCAGGGTGTTGTATCACAGTAACAGAAAAAGAAACTAAGACAGTTGGTAAAGTAGTTGGTTTCCAAACACAAGTGTATCCAAGGTAGCCAGGAGGCACTGGTGACCCTCCCAGCTATCAGACTAGACAATGACCCAAAGGACTAAAATGTCCTCCAACATGCCCATGCTAGGGGAAGAGAAATGGGAAAACCTTGTGCCAGGGAGAGGAAGTGGTTGCCTTGGTTCCTCCTCACACTAAGAGATTCACACAGTTCCCAGGGTTTAAATTAGCATATAAAGATTTCCTGTCTTTTGTTTCTTCTTGTCTATGAATATATATAACACTGTTACAGGGAAGGCAGAGGAAACTTAGAGTTGTTCACACCCCAGTTTGACCAAACTGAAAACTCAGTTCTCCTTTTCTCAATTTCTGTTTCCTATGGGTTTTTTGTTGGTGGTGGTGGTGTTTTGTTTTTTTGGTTTTTTTTGGATTTTTTTTTTTTTTTTTTTTTTTTTTTTGGATTTTTTTAGCTACAGAAAAAGTATGAATCCAAACGCCCAGCAACTAAAATGTAAAATGGGATCTGGTCTAATAGTGATAGGGAATTAGCAAGGTCATATGCTTAGATTTTGCCTGGACTCCTCTGAACTTGAGAAATAAGAATGTCCCTTTCCTATGAATATAGTAGACACTTTTCTGATAAGGATTTTATGAAGATGAGACAAAAATATGAACACAGATGATACTTAAGCAAATAATCCAGTCAGTCTCTGTGGCTGATTTAATTAGTACTAACCAACTAACATCAATCCTAAGCAGGACATGGTTGTCCCAAATATAAAATTTGAGACTCTGTAAACTTTCTACTCTTTCAGCATTCAGTGTCTAGCATTTTAATGGGACAATATTTGTCTACCTGGCACTTGATAGTCACTTAATGTATATATATATATATATATATGCAAAGCTAACAGTTTGTAGACCACTTACAACCTTAGCAATGATTGATGATGAAAAATGTATTCTGTAGTATCCCATGACATTTATTTGCTGAGCTCATATAAATAAACTGCTACTCATTAAATTATGCTCTTTTATATGGTACATAAACAATTTCATTGAGCACAATATTTTACACTCATTTCCTATTTGCTTTCACAGCAATTCTATGATGGTAGAGTTAGTAATTATCTTTCCTGTACTATGCCTTTAGGTTATGCTATCCACAGGCACAAGGTTACATGGCAAACAGGTGTAAATTGCAATTTAAAACACAATATTTTTGCCTCAAATATTAGAGTCTTTTTAGTGTGTGACTTTACCTAAGCTTAAGATGTTAAAGCATCCATAGCAGGCAGGTGCTTTTCTATTTAATGCTCTGCTTTTGAGTTCTGTGTAGAAAACAGTTTTGCATCATAAAGCATACTTAATCCTCTAGAGGCAATAAATGTCCTTGCATATTTATTCATATGCTCATTTCACACAAAGAGAAGCTTCACTGGAATTCAGCCTCTATTGCCAGGAGGTTACAAGAAAGGAGTTGCTGGTTGTTTCAAAACTAAGGTGCTTCAGATACTCACCCCACTGCGTTCTCAAGAGTCTGAACAGGAACTGTCTAGGGCAGGAACAACATGGTGCATAGTTTGAAGTGACCATTAATATAACATAGGGTATTTATTGGTTAGGTCTCTTTTCTCTAAAAATCTACATTCATCATCATCTCTGAGTTACCATCTAGTTCCTGGAGAGATGTAAATTGCAGACAATGTTGAGAAAGATGCATCACATATGAAAGGCATATTAGAAATAAGCCACTAGTCAGTTGATAAATGAGACATGCTGTCTACTAAGTCCAGTCCCTATACTGTTGTGTGACAGAACCACACAAATTCACACTGGTTTTTATAATTTACCAAATGTTGCTGGTACAAAAAAGTGAAGCATAGGCCTTATAACAAGATCTGCCTCTGATACCCCTCAGCAGTCCTTGTGATCTCTGACGAATGAATTCAGACAAGAACACAAAAAGGCTGTAATAAGCAGGGTCTATTACAATACATGATGCACACTCAATGGTGAGAATAGACAACAGTCTAAGCAAACACTTTAGAATACTCCATCTCAAGCTGTAAAAGTGGACAAAGACCAAAGGAACCACTGGACAATGTATAAAGTAACAGATATGTATCTTCTCCTGTCAAATACTACCAGAAAGCAGTTGGCTACCACTATAGCAGTAATGCCACTATTGTACCAATGGGCATATCTCACCAGGCTGGTCATTATTGTAGCTTGTGTCCTGTATGGCTTGGTAGAGCCATTGATGGTTTTTCATCCCTAGAATTTGACAGAGTACCTTCCAGCACTATGAAAGCTAACCTGCAGGGACAAAGTTTCTAGCTCAGATCCAACTGGATTTCTCAGAGTTGTGCAACCCAAGTAAGTGAAGTCTTTAGTAATGAGTTCTTACACTACCATTCAAGTGGGAAGCCAAGAGCCCTGGCAATAGCCTGTAATGTTTTAGAGAATCCTCTGGGTCTTCCCTGACCAATAGCTCAAGATAGATATTTTCATATCTCACTAAATATATCTATTTTATATCAAGATAGATGTATTTCATATCTAGCACTGGCTTTTCATTTACTAGCTTCAGCTTCTGGGAAGAGTACTATCCACTCACACAGAGTCTCCATTCCAATCTTTTAAAAAAATAGAGTTACAAATTCTAACAAAATAATTGGCTTCCAAGGTGCTTTTAAAAATTTGTCTTCAGTTTTGGTTAACTGTTGACCCACCCTGTCTTCTCCTCTCTCCCTTTACCTTCATCTCCTTTTAAACTTTTCTACTTTGATATTTCCCACAGACTTTCATATTGTGTGCATTCTGCATTCAAACTGTGTGTGTGTGTGTATTCTATTATCCCTTACGACCTCTTTTTCCTCTCTCCCGCTAATGATCACTTTCTATTTTTTTCTTTTTTCTTTTATTAGATATATTCTTTATTTACATTTCAAATGATTTCCCCTTTTCTGGTCCCCCTCCCCCAAAGTCCCATACCCCTCTCCTCTCCCCCTGTTCCCCAATCAACCCCTCCTGCTTCCCTGTCCTGGTATTCCCCTATACTGCTGCACTGAGCCTTTCCAGGACCAGGGGCCTTTCCTTCCTTCTTCTTGGGCATCATTTGATATGTGAATTGTGTCTTGGGTATTCCAAGCTTCTGTGCTAAGATCCACTTATCAGTGAGTGCATAACATGTGTGTTCTTTTGTGATTGGGTCACCTCACTCATGATGACATTCTCCAATTCCACGTACTTGCCTAAGAATTTCATGAATTCATGTTTTTAATAGTTAAATAGTATTCCATTGTGCAAATATAACACATTTTCTGTATCCATTCCTCCATTGAGGGACATCTGTGTTCTTTCCAGCTTCTGGCTATTATAAATAAGGCTGCTATGAGCATAGTGGAGCATGTGTCCTTATTACATGCTGGGGAATCCTCAGGGTATATGCTCAGGAGTGGTATAGCAGGGTCCTCTGGTAGTATTATGCCACGTTTTCTCAGGAACTGCCAAACTGATTTCCAGAGTGGTTGTTATAGCTTGCAATTCCAATAGCAGTAGAGGAGTGTTCCTCTTTCTCCACATCCTCGCCAGCACCTGCTGTCTCCTGAGTTTTTGATCTTAACCATTCTGACTGGTGTGAGGTGAAATCTCAGGGTTGTTTTGATTTGCATTTCCCTGATGACTAAGGATGTTGAACATTTCTTTAAGTGCTTCTCAGACATTCGGTATTCCTCAGGTGAAAATTCTTTGTTTAGCTCTGTACCCCATTTTTAATGGGGTAATTTGGTTCTCTGGAGTCTAACTTCTTGAGTTCTTTGTATATCTTGAATATTAGACCCCTGTCAGATATAGCGTTAGTAAAGATATTTTCCCAATTTGTTCGTTGCTGTTTTGTCCTATTGACAGTGTCTTTTGCCCTTACAGAAACTTTGTAATTTTATGAGGTCCCATTTGTCAATTCTTGATCTTAGAGCATAAGCTATTGGTGTTATGTTCAGGAAGTTTTCCCCTGCGCCCATGTGCTCAAACTATCACTATTTGCAGATGATATGATAGTATACTTAAGCGACCCAAAACACTCCACCAGAGAGCTCCTACAGCTGATAAACAACTTCAGCAATGTTGACAGATATAAAATTAACTCAAACAAATCAGTAGCCCTCCTATACTCAAAGGATAAACAGGCTGAGAAAGAAATTAGGGAAATGACACCCTTCACAATAGCCACAAACAATATAAAGTATCTTGGGGTGACTCTAACCAAACAAGTGAAAGATCTGTATGACAATAACTTCAGGTCTCTGAAGAAGGAAATCGAAGAAGACATCGGAAGATGGAAAAATCTTCCATGCTCTTGGATTGTCAGGATTAATATAGCAAAAATGACCATCTTGCCAAAAGCAATCTACAGATTCAATGCAATCCCCAGATTCAATGCAATCCCCATCAAAATTCCAACTCAATTCCTCATAGAGTTAGAAAAAGGAATTCTCAAATTCATCTGGAATAACAAAAACACAGGATAGCTAAACCTATTCTCAACCATAAAAGAACTTCTGGTAGAATTAATATCCTGGACCTCAAGCAATATGACAGAGCAATAGTGTTAAAAAACTGCATGGTATTGGTACAGTGACAGGTAGGTAGATCAATGGAATAGAATTGAAGACCCAGAAATAAACCCACACATGTATGGTCACTTGATCATTGACAAAGTAACTAAAACCATCCAGTGAAAAAAAGATAGACTTTTCAACAAATGGTGCTGGTTCAACTGGTGGTTAGCATGCAGAAGAATGTAAATTGATCCATTTTTATCTCCTTGTACAAAGATCAAGTCCAAGTGGATCAGGGACTTCCACATAATATGTGATAAAATATGACTTATTATTTTACACATATTAGTTTCAGTTCCAGACACACTGAAACTAATAGAAAAGAAACTGGGGAAGAGCCTTGAGCACATCGGCATAGGGAAAAGTTTCCTAATGATCACTTTCTATCTTCCTGGTCTTTAGAA